>NC_138765.1:60887514-61501222 GCF_965113315.1 Podarcis vaucheri
TGATTCTCTGCCTACTGCACTATGTTGGCTGTCATTGTTTCCCTGCTAGTCTTAATGGATTTCTAACCCTTTAAAGGTAGAAGTGAGAGAATACCATGCAGCTACTGTACTGCTGTGCAAATGCACTATGGAGGCTGCCTTCACAGCTCTCCGTGGACTTAGAGAATGCTGCCCCAATTTATTTTCAGGTGAGAATTACATGGCTGAGCTACATTAGTAACCTTTCTATATATTACACCATGTAATTAATCAGAGGAATTTCTACATTCTGATTCCCACCATCCACTATTATATATTGATAGGGAGAAGTGGCACTACCAGTTGATAACAATACATGCTGCGTACTGTAAAAATTACTGAGAAATTTACTCAGAATAGATGGGTGTGGACTGAAGTCAGCAACCAGCAGGGACCTCATGTGTCTTGTGTGAACAGGAAAGTTACAAAACAGGGCATTTCTCTAACTTCTCCCCAGCTGTTGCTTGGCTTTCCTTCCTTGGGAGTTCTGCCAAAGTGGCTGCACTTTGAAGGAAACACTAAACTTTGGTTTAATACTATGAGAGCAAGCCTTGGGTTGGTGTGCTTCCTCTTCCTCCAATTTTCTTCTGGTGCAGTTGCAGGGAGGGGATTGTAAGTTTCTGTTCTGCATGAACCACAGTTTAACATGTTGTCTGAACCCTAGTTAATCTTTGCTAGTTGAAATAAGTCAATTTAATAAACCATGATTTGAGGTTGGTTGGCTTCAACTAAGCTTGTTTGGTTTCAGATTACAGTGATACCTCGGGATGCGAACGGGATCCATTCTGGAGCCCTGTTCGCATCCCAAAGTGAACGTAACCCGTGTCTGTGCATGCGTGGGTCACATTTCAGTGCTTCTGCGCATGCGCGTGACGTCATTTTGATGGTCTGCTCATGCACACGCGGCGAAACCCGGAAGTAACACTCTCCGTTACTTCCGGGTCACTGCGGAGCGCAACCCAAAAATGCCTAACCCGAAGCGTATTCATCCCGAGGTATGACTGTACATGACAAGGTGTGTGCTAATCTTAAGCCAGAAATGAAAGTTTCAAAGTCAGGAGTGTGAGTGTGTGACCCTGGGGCTCACTATAGTTCATTCTTGTAACACTAAACCACACTTTACCATTACTTCTGAACCAGCCCAATTTATGCTAGTTGAGATTATGAGATTAAGTTAAGGAAACCCTTTTTATTGAAGCAGGTGTTTGGCAGCTGAGGGTGTAATGGGAGTGGGCTATTTATTTATTTATAATGCTTTTTTTAAAGTTCCACCTTTTTATATGTTTTATATGTTTGCAGATTGTGGTTCACTAATTTAATGGCTTGTGGGAGACCACAGAGCTTAATTCATGAATCTCCCCCCACTCCCAATATTTGCTGATTGGGATTGCCCACTTTCTTTCCATTCCTGTTTGGCAACATTATCATATGAAGGCCTAGTCTACACATGGTGCAGATTAAGGTTGGTACCAAATGTCAGAGTTCTGAGAAGGTAAGGTGGACTGTTGCCACTTCAGATGGCAGCCTGAAGTGTTGCAGTCGACTCTACTACATCTTCTTACAAAATTCTAACAGCTCAAACTTGATGCATAGACAGGGTTGGAATCTCTAACACAAAATGAACAGTCTTAAAAATGCAGTGAAATGTAGCTGCTTTTAACTGTTGGAGTAGATTGCAGCCACAACTTCTGATTCATGACTTCCCCCCACTTCCTCAGTGTCCACACATTCACTTTAATGGAGATGGTACCTCAAAAAATACCCAATGAACGCTTCCAGATGCTGCCACCCAAACTGGTTGCTTGTAGAATGAAAGGCTTCTTCTCTTCTAGATGCCGGGGTAGAAAGGAATTGGACACAGGCATCCCCTCATTAAGAGAGTGGCGTGTACTGGCCATAAAACAGCTTAAAATCAAACTATTATTATGGCAGCTTGTATTTCATATATATGGCCACCTGATCTTTTGAGACCTCTCTGGTAGTGAACTGCTATCTGCAATAGCTGACACAACAGGAGGAGATAAGACAAGTGATTTAATCTTTTACAACAGAATGTCAGAGATTTTTTTTAATCACCATTTAAGTTTTGAGCCTGACTTCAGTGTAGGAAGGCATGTTTGCTATGTGAGGATGTTTTCTTACAAAGCTTCAAGGAAGTAACCCTGACAACAGTTGTACATTTTTATTTTGAATGAGCTAAATGGAATTCTGGTTCTTTAGATACTGAGGACTCACCTGCACTGTGCATTAAAAGTGTCATTCCTTGATAAACAAATCATGTCTTCCCCCAATGATTCCTGGGAACTGTAGCTTGTTAAGGGGGCTGTGCGTTGTTAAGAGACCCACAAAGAGCTACAAAATTTTCAGAATTCCCCAGGAAAAAGGACTGATTGTTAAACCATTCTGGGAATTGTAGCTGTTCCCGGAGAAAAGGGGTCTCCTAACAACTCTCAGCATTCTTAATATACTACAGTTCCCATGATCGTTTGAGTGGGAAGCCATGGCTGTTAGTGGCACAATACTGCTTTAAATATATAGTGCAGATGGGTCCAAAGATCTTTTGTAGATAAATATGCATTTTCCCCTAGGGATACAACAATTGATTATTTATTTTGCTGCTTTTAAGTTTTCTGTTTTTCTGTTTCTTTTGCATGAAAAAGATGGAAGTGAGAGGTTGCTAATGAATGTAGAAGTTAACATTTATGTGCCACTTTCCTTCAGGGTTCTAGGTGCCTACCTCAGTAATCTTTAAAATAATCCTGTACCGTAGGCCAGCACATTGCAGATGTGTGTGTGTGTGGCCGAAACAGAGTGGTTTGCCTAAGGCTACCTAGTATAATTCATGGTGGAGGCAAGATTTGTACTGGCGACTTCTACAATTCCGCTCTAGGGTCTGCCATGATTCCTTGAAGTGGGAATCTCTTCTGTCAGATATGTATCTTGAAAACACAGTGACTCTCATCTCCTTTTCACGGTGGTTTTTATTTGTTTAGAAAGTTATTTAGCGTTTTCTTTCCTTTTTTCCCCATGACATGACAACAAAGAAACCTAGCAGTAGTGGAATGATCTCCAAGCAACTCTTAATGGCTTTTGGGGGTAGATGATAAAGACATTACAGTTTAGTGCCACGGTAATTAAAAATACGTTTTCCTTTTTTTTAAAAAAGGCCTGAATTCTGGTTTATAAAAATAGATGGCGAACATACGGTACAACATAAAAATCCATGTGGTACAGGGAAGGGGAAGGGGGGGGATAATAAAAAAGTAAAAACCACTTTAGTCCAAAACAGATGTGCAAAAGAAAACTCCTCAGTGTTATTTTTTATTTTTTAGTTTGTGTATGTGTGTGTGTATGTGTATGTGTGGGGGAGATATTTTTGGTTCCTGCTAGGCTTCTCTGCAGCAAAGCTCCTTTCTAGAATTTACTTTCCTTTATTAGAGTTGCAACTCAGGCTTTGTGTGGGCCCCTGGGGTTTTTGGCCAGCCGCTGGCAATTTCTCTCAGACACCCAATTACCCCTGACGTCAATGCCGTCTCTCCCCATCTCCCTTGGGTGCCCACATTTTTTTCCTTTGTAACACTAATAGCTGACTAGCTAAGTGCCTGTTATTTCCTTGGCAGAAGATTTGATTGTGTTTGGGGCCGGATACTAAATCCAAAAACTATGTAAAAATGTCAATAGGTGAGTGCACATTGATTTCGGTTAGTCACAGTGATATCTGAGCCCCTTTGGGGGCTGTGTCTGGGGAAGTATTTTACAAGAAAGATAATATAACAGAAAATTACTGGAGCTGCGCGGGTCTCTGGTGGGTTTCTTAGGGGCCTGCTAAGTTTCTGTAGAACCAACAAATGCTTTATTAATCTAAATTTGTGGTTTTGTTCTTTTATTCTCTTCAGAAGGTTTGAGTTTTAATGATGAAGCTCCGATGGAGAGGACTTGGAATGCGCTGGCCTGCTCTCTGGCTCACTAGTGGGAGAACCCTAGCTGAGTAATGAACTCCCAGTGGATTGTGGGAGTAATACAGCGCTGTTTCCGTGCCTGGTTCCCAGGGACCGCTGAGCAGCCGTTTGGCCTGTTTCTTGCCAGGCAGAGGTCTGTGTGAGCAGATAAAGTGGAGGGAGTGAGGGACTCTCTGACAGCTGTGCTGGGCCGGCACTGACTGGGAGCAGCTGATAAGGGCCCAGCAAGGAGAGAGAACCGGCAGCTTTGCTCCACCAGAAATCTGACAGGATAACACAACTGGCAAAGAAAGTTAAACACAACTGGTTTGGGGGAGGTGGTGGTGGGGGCGTGTGGAGGGGGAGAGGGCTGTTAGGAAAGATAATGGTAATTGATTGAATCAAAGTAGCAGAGCAGGCCTAGGGTATTTCTCTCCTCTCCCCTCCCCTGCCATTCCTTCCACTTGCAATTAATTCCCCCCACCCTCCCCTGATTTTTCCAAACCCAAGTATCCTAGGAGCTCAGGTTGCAATGTGTATAAGCTGCTCTCGGAGATAATAAGCACATGCCCTCTTCGGCTTTCGAAGGGGAAACACGGGCCAAGAAAAAGACACAATTAAACAAACAAACAGCAAACAAATACTCCTTAAAGTTTAAAATGTGTCTCGCTTCTTGGTCCTCAATGTGATTTTTTTTTTTTTTTACAGAAAAGAAAGAAAAATACCTTTGCCTGGGTCTTGATTTGAATAGGTCCGTGGAGGCGTGCCTGCACCAGTGCCCTTTGTCAAGTTTCATTCCAGTTTATTGTCAATATTCTTTTATTTATATGATGCCATTGGTGTCTGTAGCAAAAGAAAGGTGCCTGCCCCAAATAGCTTACAGTCCTGATTTAGGCAGTCATCCCGACTGTACTTACTAGGGAATAAGCCCCATTGAACACTGTGGGACTTACTTCTGAGTAAACCTGTATAGACAAGTTTGCCCTGCTAGTCAATTAGTGGGGGTTGGAGAATAATACACAAGGAACATGGGGAGACAAGGGCATAAACAGTGCCCTCCCTGCTTTTGGTAAAAGAAAAAAGAAAAAAAGAGAGGTACTGTTAACTCACCTTGATACAAGTGATGAGGGTGCCAACACAAAATGGCTGCCATGGGCAGCAAAAGAGAACTGGTGGTACTCCATACTGTCACAAAAAAGCACTGGGTATAAGAGATGAAATCCAGGTACAGTGGTACCTCGGGTTAAGTACTTAATTCATTCTGGAGGTCCGTTCTTAACCTGAAACTGTTCTTAACCTGAAGCACAACTTTAGCTAATGGGGCCTCCTGCTGCTGCCACGCCGCCGGAGCACGATTTCTGTTCTCATCCTGAAGCAAAGTTCTTAACCTGAAGCACTATTTCTGGGTTTGTGGAGTCTGTAACCTGAAGTGTATGTAACCTGAAGCGTATGTAACCCGAGGTACCACTGTATATGTTTTTAGGCTTATGTCCAAAATAAATTAAGGACTTCCACGCTTAGATCCCGTAGTTTAACCCTCCCCTTTATATTTACTTCAAAGCAGCTTTATGAAGTGGACAATGGCTCTGATTTTGATTGGAACAACAGTACTGTTGGAGGGTCTTTCACCCATGTGTTGTTACCCCACTTTACATTGCCCCCTTGCAATGTAGCTCTGATGACAGGTAGCAGTGGGTGGGTGAGAGGACAAAGGCGTGGTGTAATTTACCCTCTTTGTGAAGGTAAGAGCAAATTTAAGGAAGAGGAATTTAAATTGCATGTGTATGTAATATTAATATCATTCTCCAGCGGTGCTGGTCTGATCAAAATTGAAGTAGAGCTCAAGTTGTGGGGGGAGTTAGAGGGCTCTTAATGAAACCTATAAGCCTCTCCACTGACTCTCCTCGAATTATTTTCCCCCACGGCACTTCTAAATGGATGGGAAGACTGTCACAAAACACATGGCAATAGATTCCCACTGCACCTTCCCCCCAGTAATTCAAGCACTGAATTGGAGCTACTCTTGAAGCTCAACAGCAATTGCAACTAAAGCTTAGGTTATCCGATAACAGTTCTTTTGTGCCTTGAAGTAAGAAGGGACCTACTGGATCAGGCCCAAGGCCTGTCTAGTCCAGTGTCCTGTCTCCCACAGTGGCCCGCCATTTAATAAGAAAATGGCTTCTTGAGATCTGTGCAACAATGCACAGATTCATTTTCCATTAAGATATTTACTGAAGTGCATCCTCCAGTGATTCCCTTTTCTTTCCTCACTACAATTAATATTGTCCTCCCCCCCCCAATGTAAGGCTGTGTAAAAAAAATATTGGCCCCTTTACTGAACCCATTTTTGGCCATTTCTTTGGCTTTCCTGACTGTTTGAAGTCTGATTGGTTCCTTATGCCAGTCTCCTTTGCCAAAGCATTTGAAGGTGTTCCAGTCTTTTAAGGTGTTTGCCCCCCTCTTAGTCCATCCACAGTAGAAAGCCCACTGATTCTGTGACTGTATCCCCAAGTTATCTCCCCAAGGGGGTTTCTCTTTTCTTCTCCAATCATTGGCATTAGGCTGTGTTTATTTCCTTAGCCTCCTCTTGCCAAATGCAATCATCCATCAGAAGTCAGACGACAGGCATCAGCTTTCATGCATTACCTGGAGAGGATCTCAAATAGTCTTGTCTGTTTGGGGCTAAGTCCAGAAGAGAACTAATTTTCAATCAAAGCACTCTCTGAACTCAGCACTTTGAGACCAATTACAGGGAAGCAGCTATCCCCATCCCAACGTTGCCAAGTCTTGTTCCAGCAAAGATTTGGTGACTTTGATGACTCGGGCCAGATTTCCATTTGAGATGCTTGCATACCTTGAACGGCGAATACCATCTTAACCAAATGCAACATACTGAAGCTAGATTTCTAAAATGTGTGGGGAGCCTCAGCCTCCCTAAGTTGGAAGGTGGCTGGAACAATGATCGGGGGCGCGGGGCGCAGAGAACTCATATTTGCTGCCCCCGCCCACCTTTGGCAATATTTTTTAAAAGTTCTCAAAATACAAAGAGGTAGATACCGATATTGAAAAAATCTCACTGCTCAGTAAAAACACAAGTACCTATCCTCTACAATAGAGTAAACCCTCCCATTGCATATTAAAACAGTTCCTTCCAACTTTACAATTCTATGATCTATTATCTAAAGGTAGAGAAAGGTCCCAACTAATAACAACAGTGGTTCCAAATATTGCAGTTATGATACCATTTTTAATTGTTCCATTTTTAACAATAGTAATAAAATTAAGCAATTCCCCTACAAAATAACCACTCTTCATCTAGCCCCTAGCACCATTCAGTCTATAGGTAAGTTCTTCCATTAGTGCTAATTTCTTTTATATCAATATTCCTTTCCTTTTATATCAATATTCCAGGGTGACACCATCCAACTCTTTCCAGAATCATATTGATTGTTAAGCATGCAGCCTTAAGTAATTGTCAATTAATTATTTACAAATAAAATTCTTATTGCCAGTCAAAAAATATTCAGTAATGCGAACTGTGAAGTCCTTTGCAGGGGCTCTTGAGTTATTTTTTAAATTTCATCAAAAATCATTGTCCAAAACCCAGAAGCCACTGCATAGGACCACCATGTATGGAGGCAGGTTCCAGGGACCCAGCATCCATGCCAACAAAGGGCTGAGGATGATCCATACCCCCCCCCCCGATAATCTATCTCAGGGGTCAGCAAACTTTTTCAGCAGGGGGCCAGTCCACTGTCCCTCAGACCTTGTGGGGAGGCCGGACTATATTTTGAATAATAATAATAATAATAATAATAATAATAATAATAATAAAAAAAAAAAATTCCTATGCCCCACAAATCACCCAGAGATGCATTTTAAATAAAAGGACACATTCTACTCATGTAAAACATGCTGATTCCTGTACCATCAGCGGGCTGGATTTAGAAGGCGATTGGGCCCCTGGGTCTTAGTTTGCCTACCCATGATCTATCTGAATGCCTGAAGAAAATTTTGTGTTCTGTATTGACTAAATTTCCTTTTCCTTTTGAGACTTGTTGATCACTACTGCTTTTATGCTGTGGAACTTGCAGTCAATCAAAAGAAAAGGGACCCTTCCCATTCTACATACATACATACATACATACATACATACATACAATATCTGTTCAGACATGTTTCTCTAGCTAAAGAAGACTGGATTTTTTATTATTGTTATAGACTTTTAAGAGTTGAAAAGATCAGTCCATTTTTGGTCTGTGTCACTTACATATAAACCGATTTCATTCTGTTTCCATATTGGTTGGCATTCATCTGTCTTGGGAAATGATAGACTCACACATTAGTCCAGGAGGTGTGGATCAGGTTAGTTTGTTTCAGAATTCACAATGATCAAATCAATCATATGTCCTTATTGGTTCTTCCTTTGTTGTGTAACCTTGTTATGAGACACTTTCTACCTCTAGGAAAAACAAGATCTCTCATAGGTTCAGCAATCTAAGGCTTCCTTAGCATTGGATGCTGGGTAGGAGAGCGAGGATTACCTGAGCTTTCATACATTTCACTACCTTGTTTGCTGGGGTGGAAGTCTTGTACAAAGTTCTTGATGGGCTGAGGTCTCCCACTAGTTTATTTTCTAGAGCTGCTCAGGAGCCCAGCCAACTGCTCTGTATTACATATCTGGAGTGGGTAGTACTCAACACTGAGAATGGTCTGGACTTGAGCCTGTAGCAGATATTGAATTAGTAGCCTGAGAGGTGTCTGAATTCATGCCTGTGATGGCTAAAGGCGGAAACTGGTCTGGGAAGCCTTGCACCAGGTTAGATGTTACTCCCCAGTTCCCATAAAAATAAAAAAGCAAATGCATCGAAACTGCTTCTCAGTTTAACCTACCCCACCGGGTTGCTGTGGGGATTAAAGGAGGAGTGAAGGGGAGGAAAAAAATTTCAATAAATAAATATCTTAATTTCTACCCTGAGCTTCTACTGACATGCTCAGAGCTGCGAACAACAGGAAAACTTGCAGGTCAAGGATATTAGATGGCTTGAGGAACAAAGGGACTGGCACTTTCTGGTTACAGACATCCTTGGCTTCATTGTCCCTCTGCTTTTGCATTAGTAGGCCTTCACTGCATAAGGAAAGAGCTGGCTGCAGCTGTGTTGCATGTATTGTATGCAAAAGGTCCCAGACTGAGGTGGCGGGGGTAGGGGGGGAGATTTGATTCTTTCCTCCCTAGCTGCAAGTCAAAATTCCCCTCGCCCAAGGCAGTTCATAACAGTACAATAAGCTCTCATTGATACGACATGGAAAAAAATATACTGGTAAGTGCCACACTGGGTATCTTATGTGTATTAGGAATTTTGAGGCTAGGGTGGTGGCATGTTCAATTTCGATCAAGCCCTTGCATTTTTGAGTAAGAAAAAAATCACATGCATAGTTGCACTAGCGTAAGCTTTGGTAAGCTTAGTCATCACACCTTTGATACAATTTGTTTTTCTCTGGACGTCTTCATTAAACAACATTCTGTGAGGCATGTTTTCAGTGGGAAACCTTATTTTATTGTATAGATCTATATCTGTATTAAGGTAAAGGTCTAAACCACTGAGCCTCCTGGGCTTGCTGGTTCGAATCCATGCGATGGGGTGAGTTCCCGTTGCGCTGTCCCAGTTTCTGCCAACCTAGCAGTTTGAAAGCACACCAGTGCAAGTAGATATATGGGCACTGCTGCGGCAGGAAGGTAAACAGTGTTTCCGTGCGCTCTGGTTTCTGTCACGGTGTTCTGTTGCACCAGAAGCGGTTTAGTTATGCTGGCCCAGAAAGCTGTCTGTGGACAAACTCCAGCTCTCTCGGCCTGAAAGCAAGATGAGCGCCACAGCCCATAGTCGACTTTGACTGGACTTAACCATCCAGGGGTCCTTTTCCTTTTCCTATACCTATACCAACTGTATATCTATCTAACAGCCAGTGATCATTCTTAACATTTCACACCTTAACCAGAAACTTAAAAACAATTCTTTTTGAAGCAATGCACCTCTTAAATTGACCCTGTGAGTTTTTTAAAAAAAGTTGAACTTGAATATTTGCTTTTTTTCCAGAGCATTCCACAGTGTCATTTTATTATTATTAGAATGCTTTTTTTTTAAAAAAAAGAGCTGAAAAACGTTCCAGCATGCCGTTTAGAGCCAATTATTTGCAGTGTGTGCATGTATGTTTTAAGTCAGTATGAGAACATTAGCCATAACTGTCTGTGCCTAAAAAAAGAATGTGTGGTGTGTGTGTGTGTGTGTGTGTGTGTAGGGTGGGGGCAGAAGGGTTCAGGGTTGGGGAGAATGGCCAATGTTTGAAGTTTAATAATGCTTCTTGCTTAAGCTCTGTCCCAGATCAATCCTTTTTTCTGCTGCTGAGCTTGAACAGCCAGTCACCAGTTTTGATGTGCTGCCCCATGGAGCACCGTCCTGTGTGAATTCACAGGGCTTTTTTGCTCACCCCCCTACCCAACCCGGGAGGCCTGGAAATAAAGCGTAGCCTCAGGTAGCCAGATTTCTCCTTCCTAAAGATGCTCCCGAGGCACTGCCTGGGGCAGTCTTCCTGAAATTGTTTCAGACAATTGCTGTGGACAACTATTTCCATCACTGGTGCAGTCACCCTCCTCTGCCCATCATCTTATCCCCCTCTACCCACCCACCCACCTCCTCTTCCTGGCATTAGGGAGGAGCTCTGAGAACGCAGGAATTCCTGCTTTTGTTTTTGTCTTGCTCTTGTAATAAAAAACGAAATAAGCAAAACGGGGGGTTTGGGAGCTGCTACAGGCTGAATATGGGAGCCCACAGCAAGACAAAACCCAGTGGCCTTCAAAACTTTTTCTTCTACCCCCTCCCCACCCTCCCCTCCTTCTTCTTCACCACATGACTTGAAGGATGTGGACAGTAATTAAAGGACCCCCGAGTTCCTCATTTTCTGTGCCTGCTTCTTTGATCTGGTTTGTGTCGGCCAGCTATTTTCATTGTTCCTGCCTTTTTCTTTTATTCTCCACCAGTTCCTTTGATGTGTGAAATGACGATCTTTAATTCCAAAATAAAGGTAGAGGAAGGATTGTGTGTGTGTCTGTGTGGGGAGAGATAGATAGCATTAATGGCAGCGGTTAACACATCTTTCTATTTATGTACATGCGGGCACCAATGAAAAAGGGGGACGGTGTACAAAACTTGAGTACCAAAGGTGAAGGCTGAGAATGTTGCAAGTCTCAACTCTCTTGTGAACTGTCAGAAGGGGGTTGCTAGCAGTCCTGCCGTCACTGTGCCCCCGCAAGCATCTAAGATATTTTTTAAACTTTTTTTTAAAAAAGTTGTGAGGTTTATCACTATGTGTAATCTGGAGGGAGTTTGCCCTAATTGTTCCCACATGAGAGAGCCAATGTGCTGGAAAAGAACAGCGGAGTTCATTCTGACTGGCTTCACTTGGCAGGCGCAGTGGGAGTGTAGTGGTGCTGTTTATTAGTGTATGTTAATAAACTTATAAGGGATCAACTGCAGGTGGTAGCTTAAGGAAATGTTAACTCAGGTAGGTGAGATAGCGATGTGAAGGCCATTAGTAAAGATTGGAAGGGGCAGAAGGGTGGAGGCTCCTGTCCTCTGTTGTCGCCAAGTGACATTTAGCTCTCTGCAGGCTGTTGTCCTGAACATCAGAATGGTGTGTGTGTGTCTTTAAACTGTGCTGGAGCACAGGCCCCAGTTTGCTTGGCCCCCAGGGTATTGGCAGAAATTACATCCCCCACTTCTTCCAATTTCCCCCTGGGCCATTGGGGGGTCACCAGTTCCCCCTGGGCGAGGGCAGGTGGTGTTTGCACTGTTTTCTGTCTTGGGGAGGGGGTGTTGTTGTCAAGGCGAGGACAGCTTAGAATTGCTGCTGCTACTTCTGTGTGTTCCCTTCTGTGGATAGAAGTTGCCCCAGGGAAGCTGCAAGTTAGTGCATTTCCCATCTGCCTTGGCAACACCCTGTCCCCAAGGACCTTGAGAACAATGGATAGCCACTTTTCCAGACCTTGAAAGTGTTAAGCTTGACAAGGTATTGGTGCTGGTGGCCGCCTGGCGGAGCTATGAAAAGATATCTGTGCACCATTTGCAGGACTCATTTGCAATTAAAGACGACAAAAGTTTTGACTTTGAAACTGTGGGTGCTAAATATCACTCACCCAAGGGAGAGGGGGAAGAATGCAGTGGTTGAGACCCAGCAAGTAAACGGGTTTGCCTGATGTCCTTTTAAGTGTCTCTCATCCCCAGACTTACTTTTAAAACTTCGTTGAGATCTAGCAAGCCAGCTATATGATTGGTGCAAGAATTACTGCAAAGAGGAACTGTCCCAAGTTTGCAAAGAAACCACCTTCGCCAAACTCCCAGACTACCTGGTTGGCAGAGGCTGACATGGAATTTCTCCTACAGCAGCCACCCCCACCAACACACACACACACACACACACACACACACACACACGTCAGACTGCTTTTTATGCAAAGAAATTCACAAGCAGGGTTTGGGGTGGTGTGGGAATGAGTTCCCAAAAATGTATATCGCTCCAGTTTTAGGTGTTTCTCACTTTCTTAAATTCAGTCCGTGGGCCCAAACTCTTGAATGTCTGCCTTGGGGAGTGCAGGGCAGGTATTCCTTTTTACCTTTTCCATCACATAGGGCCAGGAAAGACTTCCGTCTGAAATCTTGGCAATCTGCTGCCAGTCGCTGTACTGGCAGTGTAGCTCTATTGAGCTAGGTGGACCAATGGTCTGATTCTCTATATATGATGATGTGAAGCATTCTTACGTCTTGTCTTTCTTTGTGTGAGATAGTAAGAATTAATTGGTGCCTCCATAGTGTGTTGAATCCCACTCTCACTTTACTTTGCAATTTTTCTCAATACAGAAAGATTATGTCTGGATAAAGAAAAAGAAAACTCCGTATCAATGGGTTTTATATTAATACTTGCTAGAAAAATCTCTCTTCTGGGCTAGCGTTAGGCTCAGCATCGCTGGGCAGTTGGTGAGGGCCACACCCCAATAGGTCAGTAGGCAAGACTATTGGGAATCACTGGAACCTCCTGACACTAGAACTTCCCTCCTGTCCCAACAAGTGAACAGTGAGAGGAAGCAGCAGCCTTCATAGACCAGGGGTCAGCAACCTTTTTCAGCTGTGGGCCTGTCCACTGTCCCTCACACCATGTGGTGGGCGGACTATATTTTGAAGGGGGGGGGAGAAGGTATTCCTATGCCCCACAAATAACCCAGAGATGCATTTTAAATAAAAGCGCACATTCTACTCATGTAAAAACACCTGGCAGGCCCCACAAATAACCCAGAGATGCATTTTAAATAAAAGCACACATTCTACTCATGTAAAAACACCTGGCAGGCCCCACAAATAACCTAGAGATACATTTTTTAAAAAGGAACATTCTACTCATGTAAAAACACGCTGATTCCTGGACTGTCCTGGATTGAGAAGGCGATTGGGCCGCATCTAGCCCCTGGGCCTTAGGTTGCCTATCCCTGTCATAGACCTTAACTTCTTTCTCTCTCTCCTCCCAGAGAGATGGTACTGATTTGGACTCATGGGAAAAAGAAGCAAATGAGCCATCACCAGGAATGAAAAGGGCTGCCCAAAACTTGGAACTAGCATTGGTCATTAAGGCAGAAAAGGTGTTTGATGGAATGTGTTTATAGTGGAAGGATCTATATTCATTAATATAGTTGTTTATTGTATGTATCGCCTGCCCTTCCTCAGATTGTCCCAGGGAAGGTTACAGCAGAGAAAAACACAATTAAACAGCAATACCCTGCCCCTGATCAATATACATTTTTTATTTATTTCATAAAATTTATGTACCCCAAACCTCAAAGTTTATAGCATATTACAAGGAAGGTGCCAAAATCAATGCTTGTTTTCAAAGGCCAGAATAAAGAGGTATGTCTTGAGCAACCCATGAGAATTTTTATAAAGATGGTCCCAGGTGCACCTCTATGGGGAAGGAGTACAACATTCTTGGGGCCATCACCAAAAAGACCCTCTTAAGAGCTGTTTTCTGCCCCTCTCCCAAACCTGGTGTGGTAGAACTGGATCTGTAGAGAAGTAGGCACTATTTCAGATATTTGGGGCATAAGTAGTTTAGGGCTTTAAACATAAATGTAGCTTTAATAAACTACAGCTCCCAGAATTCTTTGGGGGAAGCCATGAATGTAAAAGTGGTGTGATGAGGCTTTAAATTTATAGTGTGGAAGTGTGCTTCATTCTGTCCTATGACAGTATACCTGCACTGCCCTCAATTCCCCTTTCTTGGTCAAATCTGACTCCCTTTTCTGGGGTGGGGGTTCCTTTAAAATTTAGCATACTTCGACATATCATGAGATTCCCTTGGGTATATGGAAGTCTTTGTTTTACATTTGCGGGTGGTCTTGCCCCGTCCCCATGGCCCAGAATTGGCGTTGAGCCACTTAAGTTTGCTGCTTGAGGAAGTGATTATTTACATACAGAAAGAGGTACACCATGCAAATGGGAGCTTCTCTAACGTCTTATGCTTCTTTTCTGAGTCACCAGCATTTGCCAGAAAACATGGATCTCCAGCATTGAAAGGGGATTTTGTAATCTTTCACCTGCAGTTAAGATAAAGACTGATATTTGTTTCAATTATCGATCAAAGTTTTTAGCTCCCATGGCTTCCTCCAATCCTGTCCATCTGTATTTCAAGAACCAAGTCAAACTCTCATATAGCTATGGTACAACTTGCAAGACTTCTTTTGTGCGTAGTATGTGAGGGATGTATACTAATGCGAACCATTGCACACTTAAATCTGCTCTTACAGACAAACTACATATTACATGTATGCATATGTGTAACAGGCCTGACACCCCCCTTTTTAAAAAAAGGTTCCTTGGGGTGGTGGTGTCAATTTTCAGATGAACAAGTGGCAGAAGAGCACTCCACTATGGAATTTGCTCCCACAAGAGGCAGTGATGACCACCAACTTGGATGGCTTTAAGGGATGGTTAGACAAACTTATGGAGAGCAACACTATCAATGGCTACTCATCATGTTGGCTGTGCTTTACTGCCACTATTGGAAGTGATAGGCTTCTGAACACCAGTTTCTGAAAACCACTGGGTAGCTGAGTCAGTGGTGCATGAGACTCAATCTCAGGGTCATGAGTTCAAGTCTCATGCTGGGCAAAATGTTCCTGCAATGCAGGGGGTTGGACTAAATGACCCTTGTGGTCCCTTCCAACTCTAGAAATTTTATGATTCTATGATTCTAGTTCCTGCTTGCAGGGTTCCCACTGTGAGAACAGGATGCTGGACTAGATTTATCAGGGATATTCTTACGTTCCAGCTGCACTTTAAAGAAGAGGTGCATGTCTCTTTACACACACACCCATCTCCCCAAATATCAACTGTGACAGGGTGGCATTCCAGATCAGGACTGTGGCAGGTAGGGTAGTGGTTGGGGTTAAATATTTTCTCTTTTACTCTTATCCTGATGAAAATCATGACCCCCTAATGTTGTCTGACCCAGTAGCAAAGATATATATGCAGTTTTTAAACCTGCAGTCATGTTCAGTGATTTTATTTTGTTTTTTTAAAAATCATGTGCTGTCCAATGGCAGCTAGTTTTGAATGCTCCTGTATGAAATGCCTAGGTTTGTTTTTTGAAAGATATTTAGGCCCTTTAAAATTCCTATAAAATGACAGATTAAGAGAGATTATATAACATCCTGACAGACAGGCACAACTATGTAAATGATGTTTTACATATAAGAAAATAAAGGCAGAGGTGGTCATGTAATGCCAGTATAACAGCAGAGGACTCTATAATTCTGTTCAGAAATCCAAAGAAAGCCTATGATTGCAACATACCATTTCAATATCATTTTTTAGTGCAATTGTGAGATGAGTGTTATCCCACATGTGGAGTCTTCTATTACAGTATTGGGTGAGGGGTGGAAAGGGGTGACTGGTTGGAGAGCCAGGAGCCACCGCCAGTGGCGTAGCGTGGGGGGTGCAGGGGGGGCCGGCCGCACCGGGCGCAACATCTGGGGTTAGGGTTAGGGGACGCAAATCCATGGGTTAGGGGGCGCAAATCCACGGGTTAGGGGGCGCAAATTACTTGCCTTGCCCCGGGTGCTGACAACCCATGCTACGCCACTGGCCACCGCATAGCAGCTGCTTGGGAGCACAAGTTGGGAGAGTGCTCTTGTGCTTGGGTCCTGTTTGCAGGCTTCCCATATCCCGTTCAGGCATTTGGTTGGCCAGTGTGAGAACAAGATGCTCGACTTGGGTCTTTGACCTGCTCCAGATAAGCTCTACTTGCATTGTTCAGTTCTTTCATCCAAAGTGGTGGATTTAGACTCTTAAACCTCAAAGCCCTCAAATTCCAGGATGTCAGAGCCGTTTGACATTATGCAAAGGTGCTATTCAGAAGTTTATCCAGGTATGTGCCCATTATGCTCAGGCTACTCATGTGTGGATGGGACAGTGCTTAGAGGAACAAGACACATGGGTAGAGCCAACTCTGTGGGAAGGAACGTGTCTGGGGCATTTAGGCCACTGGTGAAACAAGAACTACTGTTGACTCATAGCCTGCCTTTTGGTTGGTCATACCAGCTGCTTCAGCACTATACAGACCTATGGCAAAAAGGCACCCATGAGTGGGGCCCAGAATGCATGTTTCAGCTAAAGGCGGGTCCAGGTATAAAAATGTTGGAAGACTACAGTGGTACCTCGGGTTAAGAACTTAATTCATTCTGGAGGTCTGTTCTTAACCTGAAACTGTTCTTAACCTGAGGTACCACTTTAGCTAATGGGGCCTCCTGCTGCTGCTGTGCTGCCGCCGCATGATTTCTGTTCTCATCCTGAAGCAAAATTCTTAACCCGAGGTACTATTTCTGGGTTAGCGGAGACTTTAACCTGAAGCGTCTGTAACCCAAGGTACCACTGTACTGTTTTAGTAGTTTCCACAACACTGGACTGACTACTTCTCCCGGTGAATATATATAGCTGGACTTTAGAGGCATCATCTGAGCCCCTCTTCCCTATTTTCAGGATGGCAACAACAGAAAAGGCATTTTTTGTTTGGAGCCCCTGTCCTAAAGAGCACTCTCCCGAGTGTTGCCTGCCTGGCACCAATATTGTCATCTTTTCAGCACAAAGTTAAGACTTTCCTCTTTACGCAGGCAACTGATGGAATTTGATCCAGCCAAGTCAAGGCTTTAAGGTTAGAGGGCTGCTACTAAGCCCCCTCCCCATGTAGAAGTGTTGTTTTTTTAATGTATTGATGATTTAAATTTTGGTGGTGGTTATATTGACAGTTTCATGTGTTTTTAAATTAACTCATAAGTTGCCTGGAGACTGTCCTGTGTTAGGCAACTAACTAAAGTAATAGAATTGTAGAGTTGGAAGGGGACCCAAGGGTCATCTAGTCCAACCCCCACAGTGCAGGAATCAGAGTTAAATATTATGTGACAGGTCTCTGTTTAAAAACCTCCAGTGAAGTAGAGTCCACCATAAGCCCAAAATAGATGATGTATTTTGTTTACCACATTTAATTCCACCCTAACTCCAAAGAGCTCAGAGCAGGGCACATCATTCTCCCACTCTGCATTTTATCCTCACAACAATCCTGTGAGGCAGTTTAGTCTGAGAGAGGGGGTGGTGATGGCATGCAACTGGACCTAGAGCACCCAGTGAGTTTTAAGGGCTGAGTGTGAGATTTGAACTTGGGTCTCCTAAGTCAAATGCTGCTACATCACATTAGTTCTCATTTATGCCACTCCCCGCCTCTTAAGATGCTGAGCCACTGCTTGCTTGCCTTTACGTTAAATATCCGATATTGCCTTGGTAGATCTCTGTTTCTCCTGTTTTAGAACATCCACCCCCCCCCCACAAAATTAGGCAGCAACTGATCTCTGCAATAACACATTTTTGTAATGGCTGTATTGTGGGGAATAATCAAAACCCACGAAGCTTGACTCACGTCTCTGTGTGTGGGTAAGCTCACATATCAAGGTTAGTTGGGAAAGGCAATCGCTTCTTATTCCCAGAGGAGGGAGGGGCAGATGGAGCAGAGCCTTTTCCGTTTCCCCTAATCTGGCACCTTGAGGTCCAGCTGTGCTTGCTCGAGGCTATGGAAGGAAGGATGATGGACGGATAGCTGTAAGTCACTAGAATCCATGAACTACCCATTGGATACATGTGTGGGCTTTACGCATGAACTGCCGTGATGCTGAATCCTGTAGGAATGATTGTCAAAAATTGTGTTTATAGTCTGGACTTATCTTCCGCTGTGATTTGGTTAGATGACTGGGTATTTGAGCAACCCCTGCTAGTGCCATTCCGGCTATGAAGCCGTCACTATTCATATTATTTCCTGCTCTTATAAATTGACTGTAAAATCTGTTTACCCAGAGTGAAACGCCACAGAGCCAGGAAGCGGCTCCAACGGACACCGTAGCATTGGCTTCCTGTTAATTTGCACCAATTTGGCTTCGCTGAGTCTTTCCATTGAGTCGAGTGGAACTCATTTCTGATTTTGTTGGAGCGTTAGTTGGTGACAAGAGTTGCACTGGGTTAGCAGTTCAGCCCTTTGAATATTTTGTTTCTCTTTTCTCATTTGTGAGGTCGATGTTTCTTTGTGTTTGGATGGAATGGCTTCCTGTAGTGCAAATGGTACGTCTCCTTCTTCCTCTTTTAATTGAAACAACAACAACAACACTTTAACGATTCCACAAAACCGAGATCTAAAGTTCTACAGAATTTATTTTTCTTGAATTTTCAGGGAATTTGGTATCCCTGCTCCCCTGCCCCACCCCCAAAACAAAACCCTCAAATAACTGAAGGAAAGAAGGGAATGAGTCTGCAAATCATAGAATCATAGAATTCTAGAATTGGAAGGGACCCTGTGGGTCATCTAGTCCAACCCTCTGCAATTCAGGAGGTCCATGAAGGGAGGAGGGAATTAAGTCGTCCCAGGGCTGTAACTCAGTTGTAAAGCACATGCTTCACATGCAAAAGGCCCCAGAGTCAGTTCCTAGTAATACTGTCTATTGCTTGGACCTCCCTTTTTGGCTTATTCTATAAGAATGCTGTTGTGCTCAGGTCCTGTTTTTGAGCTTCCCATAGGCATCTGGTTGGCCACTGTGAGAACAGTCTACCCCCAAATGCATCACAAGGCATCGCCATGTTAAGACTTCCCTGCCCCTCCCACTGGCTGTCAATTTGGGAGCAGACAGGCTTGTGATGCACTGTCAGAAGGTTACTTTTAAAAATTCTCTTGTCATCCAGATGCAGAGAAAGGAAAGAGGAAATGTTAGGGCTGCTATTGTTTGGGCACCAGCCACAAAACGGGCCCTGTAGCGTCTTGTTCCAGCTTGAAACATGTAGGCCACCAAGCTCATTGTTTCATCGTCAACTGGTTGAGTGCAACCGACTAAGGAAGAAGGAAGTGGAAAGGTCACTAATCTGTTCTGTTAACATGCTAATTTGCCTGTATGAATTTTCACAATTTTATTGTTTGAGGTTGGATTATTGGGGAGAGACAATAAAAAAAACTATCAACCCAATCACACCAATTTTGAAGGTCGGCTTGTGTCAGTGAAATTGTGCAGAAAGACACCAGTGTATTTGCAAGAAGTAGGTTAGTCTATGAGAAGTTTGTTTGGAGGCTAATGCCCATGTATAATTGGGTTTCAGAAGAATGGAGCTTCTTTAAAAAAAATTAATTAGAAATCAGAGGAGTCACAGAGTCGAAATCTGCTTTAGTTGGAGGTTTTGCTCAATGCTGGAATTCTCCTTAATAAGCTGAAACATTCCGGGGCTGCCTCAGTTAGCGGTTGGGTGCAGAAGCTTTACTCAGGGGGTAGACATCTTAATGCGCCTGTAATTATCATGTAATTATTTTGTAATGTGGGATCAGAATTTTTGCATATATGGCATTCTTTCATGAAAGTTGAAAAATAGTTGTATCAAAACAAAACAAAAGTTTTGATTCATTAACTTGGTGATCTAGGCATTTCAGTTTTTTTTTCCAAAAGAGGCAGCTCCTTTCCCCCCATCCTCCCGTTTTCAATCCCAGTCTCTTTATACATACACAAATATTTTGAAACACTTTCATGGCGAGTAGCTTGAAGGTAAATAGAATAATTTAATCCCGTTCCGTTGAATATTTATCAGTTTCCTTGCTGGTAAAACTACCTTTCAACACAAGTGTCAAGTGGGTTGCAATTATCATCAAAGCTGGTAGGTACAAATAACTGATGGTCTTGTCTGTGAAAACTAGGCATGTTTGTTTTGCAAGGGGGCGGCAGGGGTGGGGAGGGAAATCTGGTGACAATGAGGCTTTTTTTTCGGGCACTAATGCATGCCTTCTGTCCCTGCCATTTAAGTTTTCAGAAGCAGAGCTCAAAAGGCTTCCCTTGACAAGCAGAACTTCCAGATTGGGCGAATAAATTACTCTGGTTGTGTCCTTGGACATATATTAGGGCTATCAAGCAAGGAAATGTCATTACCCAAATTATCTAACTTGGAATTTGTTTGGTTATTTATTTGTTGGATTTAAACCTTGTATTTGGATCCAAATGTTCAGGAGGTGGCTTACAATAAGCCATTCATTAATTCATATATTTCTAGACCATCCTTAATGGATAGCAAGGTAGTATACACTAGTAGCCAAAATTGTGGAAACCTTTTGGAGAAATTGTATTTCCAAGGTTTGATGGCACATAACACCCCCTTTTTTGGAGTAATGCCATAAAATTATATATCAATGGAAAGATAATTTAATGAAGAATGTAATGCAACAAAGTTTGTTCAATTATCTGTATTCTATTAAATGTTATAGTCAAATAACTAGAAAAAGGAGTGTTTAGAGAGTCAATCGGGTGTCATCTTGTTTTGGCAATGATAGCTCATAAAACCACTTTTTTCTAATACCATAAAATTATATATCAGTGGAAAGATTGGCACAAAAATGCAGTTTAATAATTAAAAAAAGAAAGATAAGCAAGTGATGAAGTCAAGGCACCAGACTAGCCTTAGATTTGCCATTTTTCTGTGAATGGCCAAAGCTGATATTTGGCTAGCCCATAGGAAAATAGGAAGCCGCCTTACACAGAGTTAGACCCTCTCAGTATTGTCTAGACACTTACATTTTGCCCTACTCTTTCCAGACCAGGGACCACACTAAAAAGGTCTGTGCCCAAGTGTTTGCTTGTTTTTGCCTCAGAACTTTCCCCACGAAAACCCACTCTTTAGCACTCAATCAGAACAAATGCCAATTCAGGTTTTCAGTGGATTGCCATTTGCTCTGGCTGAGCTTTAAAGAGCCGTTTTTTTGCAGGTACAGGCAAAGCTCTGGAGCAAAAAAACCAAAATGTGCTCAGACATGGTTTTAAAGCACGGACCATGCCTGGAAAGAGCGTAGGAAAGGTAAGTCTGGATAAGCCCTGATTGGCAGTGACTCTCTGGAGTTTCAGAAAGGGAGTCTCTCCCAGCCCTACCCAGAGTTGCCAGAGATGAACCTGGGACCTTATTCATGCAAAGCAGAGACTATGCCACTGCGGTACAGCCCCCTTTGCCAAAGATGGTGCAAGATGGCAGGCTTACCGCCCTGCAGCTGCTAAGATGCAGCTCCTCTTCTCTACGCATGAACCAAGATACCAGCAGTAAGGTGCTTGGGGTTGAATTTTGTTGGGGATTTAGGGGGTTGTGATGATCAAACTGGGCTGCTTTTTAATGGCTCTGGTCAGCAGCTAGGTTTCCTGGAAGGCCATTTGAAAAACTGAATGGGGAGCGGTTGGCCAGCATTCTGAGCCTCCTTCTCCCCTCCAGCAGAGTCTGTCTGTAAGTTCTGTTGCCATTGATCCCGCTCTGTCTATCCATCTTTTATCTTTAGCTGGGTGTTTAGGGGTGAGGGGAGCTGCCCCTTTAAGAGACATAGATTTGGCTTAGGGTCATCTAGTTGCTGCCATCCATTCTGTGGAGTTTCTATCGACCTTACACGAGTGAAATAGAAATGTACTCCAGTGTCCCAGCGTGTATTAGGTTTGCAGAAAAACATATTTTTAAATAGAAGACAATAGTTTAATAGTGCTATTCCTCATGGCACAGACAGCTTGTTTAATTTTTTTTTAAAGTTTCCATTATTGAGCATTTTAGAAATGAAGGATTCATTTTCTCTGGTGATAATAGATCTGTCTTTGAAACAGGATAACTTAATTTTGGAATGCTTTCATACTTTGTGGGGTTATGTCCCATGTGGCAGAAAAAGCAGACTTGGAGAGGGTGCTTGAAAATTTTCAGACTGCCTGCTCTCCGGTAGCAATAATTCTCACTTTTCTTAGTGGCACCTTTGTATATTTCTGTAAACTGTTCTGAGGAACCGTGGAAACTTAGCCATGATTTTATTTTATTTTTAAAGAAACATATTCTTTAGGGACTTCAGAGACTGTTCTAGTATTTGTGTGTAAAAAATATCCCAATAAAAGGAGTGTATTTTGTTTTTTAATAGTGTGGTTGTTATGGGAAACTTTGAGAAGAACAGCTCAGATATTATGCTTCATTGTCCCTGTCACTTAAGCATTTGTGCCCACGTAAATTCAGTCTGCACTGTGGGCTGTGGAGTCTGCTGTGCATTCTGTGGATCTTGACTTAAATTCACAAAATCCTCCATAATGTATCTTGAGTGCCAGTTTTGGTGCAGTTAAGAACTTAACCATAAAAAGGACCCCCCAGTGGCCTTTGTGCAGATCATTCTGATCTTCATCTCACATCTGCAAAAATGGGGTCATGAATGATCTACTTCACAAAGAGGTTGTGAGAGATGGAGAGCTAAGAACTATAAAGCACTTTGCAGAGGCAAATGCCTATAGCACAAAACTTGTGATAGTTGCATCTATTTAACTGATACAGATGCTCCCTTCTTTCTTGATGCTGTGGTTGCATCATTCTTGGGAATTGGAGCCAATACGTTTCAGCAGCATTACCTGACCATGTTTGGAAGGGCTGCTTCTGAGTCTGATGGGGACCTTGATATAGTCCCATCTGGTGGCTCTCCTCCCTCAATGGCACCCCTCTCTCCATGAGCTCTGGCAGGCTTAACCTGTTGGCCAACTATTCAATGTAACCATTCAAATCTTGGGAGATCCAAGACAAAGAATGGAAGCATTGCACACAGCACACAGCTCCCACAAGAAGTAGTGATGGCCAGCAACTTGGATGGCTTTGAAAGAGGATTAGTCAAATTCATAGAGAAGAGGCATGTCAATGGCTACTGGCCATGTTGGCTATGTTCTACCTCCAGAGTTCAAAGCAGTAGGTATCTGAATACCGGTTGCTGGGAATCACTAGTGGGGAGAACCTGTTTGCACTCAGGTCCTGCTTGTGGGCTTCTAAGGGGCATCTGGTTGGCTACCATGAGTACAGGATGGTGGACTAGTTGGGCTCTTGGCTTGATGCAGTTGGGCTCCTCTTATGTATTAGTAGAAGACAGCAGTAGCGGTGCTCGAATGAGTGTGGGGTGACTTAGAGCTAATAGCACTAAAATTTTAATGACACCTAAAAGCTTCTCAGTATGCTCACCAGAACAGGGGAGGTCCAAAACAGACATGAGCAGTGGCCCCTAGTGGGGCATTGGAGCCTGTCACCTGTCCAAGGATGCTGGGTGCCAATGCTGGTTGTGGGGAGAGGACCTGCTCTTGTGGACTGGTGAATGGTAAAAGAGACACCCACTGTTTATGGCTGAATTAGAACAAACATCAATCCACAGAAAACCCGACTGACATTGGTTCTGATTCAGCGGTAAACAGCGGGTTTCCCCAGAGAAAGCAATGGGACAAAAGAAAACCCGTCTCAGACCCATGCCCAGCAATCCTGGAACAAGCGGAAGTGTCGATGAGCCCTGTGATAGGAACCAGGAAGTCTTTGTTTCACATTTCACTTCAGCCAGAAACTTAGCAAGTGGTCTTAGGCAAGCCACGATCTCTCAGTCTGAGGTGCTGCTCTCTCTGCCACACACATATGGGGATAGTAATGCTGGCCTACATCAGGGAACATTCTATGGATTTTTGAGATCATTGTGCGCGAGGAACCTTGAACACTCTTAGCAGTTAATTCCTATGCTCTTCCTCCACTAAGAACCAACAAGTTTCCATTGTTTATAGTCAATTTAGTTGGTTAGTTCAGAGGTGGGTAGACTTCAGGCTTGTGCAATCTTTGATTTTCATTTTCTGATATATTTTTGGATCAGATATTCCATGTTGTGGAAATGTTGCTCTCACACAGAATCCACCAACCATGGATTAATTTGAGAGGGCATTTTAAATAGGTCTACTTTTTGAATATGTCTGCGTGAGTGGGCAAACCCCAGTTTCATTGAATTCACATGACAACATCTGCATTAATGTGGTACACTGTAAAGATCATTAATGCTTGGAGTATATTATCAGGTGTTCTCTAATGCACTTTTGATGAGCTTTAATGATGCTTGATGTGGTGGGTTTTTTTTAAAAAAAATCTTTTCCTTTTCCTGCCTCTTCTTTCTGCTTCATTGTAGTAATGACTTAACCCAGATGGTTGACTGTGTCCATAAAAAAACCCAAATAATATTTCAGAGTCACTGAATTTGCTATGGTGCTTCCTCCTTCCCCACAGGGGAATCATAAACTTATAGAATTGTACAGTTGGAAGGGACTCTGAGGGTCATCTACTCCAACCCTTCGTAATGCAGGAACCCTGCCCACGGCCATCCCTGGGTGGGCTTGAACCACCAACCTTCTGGTTAACAGCTGGACACACAGATCCATTGTGCCACAGGGAGTCATGACTGGTTGCTGCTTTGGATCCAAGCTTGCTGAAGCTATGAGAGGCGCAATGTGAGACACTGTTGGAGCATAATGTTCTGCAAGTCCTCCACTGAAGGCTTTAGGTGTAAATATATGTGAGTAAACCATGTTTCTAAGACACTGTAGACTCTGCTGTGCCTTGATTCCCCAAGAGAAACACAACCCTGGGTGAGCGCCTGGAACTACCCTGGAATCTTGCTATCGCTTGGCAGTGGTGTGTGTGGCCATTGGCCATCGTGGGTGGGACTAACAGGAGTTGCAATCCAAAATGCCAGTTTAGGGAAGTCTTGCGTAGACTATAGTTGGTCAGATGGATTGTACTGTAGTAATAACACACACACTTTAGATCTAGGTGGCCCCAGTTTGAATCTTCATCAGCTCCAATTAAAAGGTTCTCCGATAACAGAACTGGTGAAAGGACCTTCTTGAGACTTTGTAGACCTGCTGCCAGCCAAAGCAGACTGAACCAGTGGTCTGACCTTATAGAAACCAGCTTTGTGTGTTCATATAGCAGCATAGAAAGGAGACAGTCACCAAGAATGACTGTGATAGGCAGCAAAACATATGTTTGCTGCTGGAGTCGACTGCTGTTTGTGAAAAAGCTCCCTTTGGGCAAAAGAGGCCTGTAAATATTTTGGATTATCAGCCAGGAGAATGCCACAGTTCAAAGCGACAAGGCTGGGTACAATGTGAGGATGGAGGGCTGCTCTTTTTCCTTTGCATACCTCCATGGCCTTGACTGGCTTTTTGAGGATTGCTATTCAGCCGGTGCCTTTGTTTTTGGATAAGCTGACATTGTCCCCAATATTTCTCTTGTGTAATTTTCCTTTACCTCCCTGTGACTCAGGAGAATTAAACCATTAAGGACTGATTACAATAGCTAATTGTAATTTGCTCAAAAGCTAAGAGCAGCGGAGCAGGCTTTATGCCACCACATAGGAGCGTGTGGAAATGCAAATGCAGGGAATTTCGGCTTGAAGCAGACCATACTATTTCGATTGGAGCAAACTTTATGAATAATCTTTACCCCCACCCATGCTCTCCAATCAAACCTATCATAGTCCCCAGCATAGACACCTAGATGGTAATACCCAATGCCGCAGGTGTCCTACATTTCTTCTGTTGTACCACGCTGGTATAGTTCGTTACATTGGACACATTCTTCAGCACCCTGGAAAGCTTGGTTTCAAAATCTTCTATTTAAAATAACAAGTTCCTAGCTCTCATGCTTGCAAAGATGCATTTTATGGCTCTGAATTTAGGCTTGAACATGGGTGGGTGGGTTCTTGGTGAATCTCAACAGTGGCTGGGTAGAGGATGAGCAAGAATAAAGGGACAGGGCACAAACACTGAATATCTCAGTACTCCTTCCACATTCAAGTAAGCCTGAATTCTCACACCGTTATGTTTATTAAATTTGTGTATTGTGTCCCACTAAAAAAGTCCTGAAACAGTGTGTGCGTGTGTATGCATGCATGTGTGCACACACACACAAAATGCAATTACAAAAACACATTAAAAAGAGATTTAACTGTATTGGTGCTGTCCAAAGTCCCGGGGAAGCAAAACTGCCTTGGCCTGATCCTGGAATGATGACAGGGTTGGTACTAGGCAGCTCTCCCTGGGCAGAGCATACCATAAATGTGGGGCTTCTACAGAGAGGACCTGTTCTCTTGCTGGCATATAAAGAAGGGTCTCAAATGATGGATGATCTTAGAGTGCGCAGCAAGCTTATATGGGAAAAAGGGGTCCTGTAGGTAGAGTGATCCATTTGCATAGGTAGGCTTGCACCCCATATGAATGCTCAGTATTCTCCTGTGTATGTGAGAATTCTCACACATCTTACATCCTGTTCTGCTGTGACCAGGAAAAATGGCCTTTTAATTGAAGCTTTCTATAGTCTTGAATTGACAGTGCCACATACTTTAAATCTGTGCTGCTATGCTTTAATGACGGAAGGAAGATTTTGCCTCTCCTGAGAGGATGAATTAAGGTAGTTGTTGCTTAAAGGTTGTTCTCCAAGTTAGCCTACCTGTACATTAGAAATGTGTGAGGTGCATTTGTGTGTGTGTGTTTTAAATTTTCTACTTCGATCCCCTTAGGAAGAACTCTGAAGTGAAATGCCTATAAAGAAAATTATGCTTTTAAGTTGCTTTTTGATGCTTTTTATCATCAAGGTGTACTTTTGCAAATGTAATCGGAGGCAGTGAACTTGCATACAGAGGGAGAGAGGGGAGGTTTTGTGACTCTTTTCCTCACATCCATTTTTCTGTACAAAAGATTCCCCAAATCATGTTGTGCCCTCCCCCTGCCTTTTTAATGTATTTTATGAGCTGCCATTTTAATGTGCACTTTTTATTATTTTCAAATTGCCAACGAGATGCTTTAAACCGATGCAGGTTGCAAGTAAGATGGCGTAAGTGTGGTTTCCCAGGAGTAGACCACTTCTTAGACTTCCTTTTACAATACTTTCTGAGTGCTAAAAAGGCTCCAGAAAATATGGGTCATCTTCCCCTTTCCTACCCTCTGTCCAAAAAGCTTCTCCATTACTGGGCTATTCCATTATGTGTGCTGAGTGTGGGGGAATTAACTTGTAAGGGGATGCACAATTGTGTTCCTTGGTATTCTTCTTGGGAGAAATGCACAGCTTGGAGACATGTTGTCTGAGGCGGGATTTATATGGTTGCTATAGAGTCATCTAATCCAAATCCTCTGCTCAATACAGGATCAGTGGTTCAGGATGCAGCTATAGTATTCCTAACAGACAGCCATCCCTCGGCTTAGGTGCCTCCAGCAAATGAGAGCCCACCACTTCCCAAAACAGTTTGTTGCACTGTCAGACAGCTCTTACCTCTGCTTCTCTTTTACCACCCTGAGAGTCTGTTCTGTTGTTCTTGTTGTTAAATCAAGTTTCTAGTCCTCATGAATGTGTCTATAAATTAATGGGCATTGCCACTGCATTTTTTAAAGGCAAATGTGCTCCATAGTCATATTTTGTTTAAAGAAGACATGGGTGTGTGTGTGCAGAATGAAAAAATATAAAGCCACTGTTAACCTTTGCTATTTCTAACCCCAGTTTTTTAAGGATTGACTTTCTGATATACAAAAGAAAATCTGAATCAGAATTATGCCCCTATAGTGATGTAGATTTCCATACATTATTCTGCATCTTCTATTCAGGGAGAAATACCACATTTTTGTATGTGCCACATTCTTATAAGCCATTCTGTTCTTATACGCACACAGGCCTGGTTGTTAGGCAAGAATATTATAATACTTTAAATCCCCAAATTTCAAGGCTGGATGTATCTGCGCTCTCTCTCTCTCTCTCTCTCTCTCTCTATATATATATATGTGTGTGTGTGTGTGTGTGTGTGTGTGTGTGTGTGTACTGATATATATGGCAATTAGCAGGGTCCCCTGTGTGCTGGCTAGACCCACTGCTATGTGCAATGTGTAAATTACCCCAGACAAGATGTGAGCAGGGCCCTGGACCCCTGCTTCATCATCTGCCATGCAGTCCATTGAGCCAAATGGTACCTCCCTTGTAGGGACCATGAAAAAGCCTCTGAATAAGCCTGATTCAGCTGGGAATGATTGTTGCACAGACTTCACTGGTATTATAATGAGGATGGAGTGTCATCAGAAGAAAGATTGTACTTGTCACTTGAGCTCATCCACCTTTGGAAAGAAGAAGAAGAAGGATAAAATTCCTGTCAGAGGAGCCTTTGCGATTTATTATTGGTTCCTCCCATCAAAAACAAAAAGAGAGAAAAGGCCAGAGATCTGTTGGAAGAAGGAACTTGTCTTTTGTACAAAGTGTTTTGTTGTGCGATGCAAGATGAGTCTTCAGATCACAGGCGTCAGGTCATTGCTGCTTATACATGAAAGGCCTCTGATAGTACACACCTTTTGCAAGCCAAGTGCTGATTCAAGAAGAAAGGAGGTCTTTTAACAGGTGTAAGGGATTTCTGTTTGTTTGTTTTTGGTGGCATTTTTTTAAAAAAAACCCCAATCTCATTAAAAGTGACAGATGCTGTTCCTAAAGAAGCAGGTAACAGATCCATACATCAGGAGCGTAAAGCTTTCCTAAGCAAGCAGACAGTCCTTGTTTCACCTTTCAGGACATAATCTGTTCTATGTTCTCCCCCACCCCGGAGTCTGTTCTCTCTGTTCTGGGTTAATAAGAGGGGGAATTTAGGCTATTTTCTTTTAAAGTTCATATTCCCATCCCAACTCCAGACTGGATTGGGTGGTATATACATGCAAGGCAACATATTTTTGATAGTGGTTTGTTTGTTTGTTTGTTCTCTATGTGTTTGGATGCCTCTTGAGATACCAGCACCAAACATGACATGAAGGTTCCCAAGATGGTGACCCAAAACATCACTTTGACAGTACTTTGCCCCTTTTAGGGCATAGGTTTGGCCCCCTCTCAATATATTGTTGCTAAATTTGGCATGAGAATTTCTGAGGTGGAAGTGGAAGACTTCACTGTCATTTGGACCCCAAGCACTATTTTGAATCACTATGGTGGACCAAAATGTGACTTTGGCTTGGCCACCTCTTGAGAAATTGTCCTCAAACTTAACATAAGGGTTCTCAAGGTGTGTGTGTGTGTGAGAGAGAGAGAGAGAGAGAGAGAGAGAGAGAGAGAGAGAGAGGTGTCTTTATTAATGTTTGTATCCCCGGCGCCATTTTGGATCAAAACAGTGAACCAAAATGTTACTTTGGCATGACTTCACCTGGTTTTTGGTGCAACAGGTCCAAACTCACAAACTGCACCTGTGATTAGATATTGAGGACTTGAAGGATACTGATGAATGTACTCCAGAGGAAGAACAGCTGGAGTCTGACTCAGAAGAGGGGGACCTATACTGGCTAAGAGGCAAAGGTTCATAGAATCGTAGAATCATAGAGTTGGAAGAGACCACAAGGGCCATTGAGTCCAACCCCCTGCCAAGCAGGAAACACCATCAGAGCACTCCTGACATATGGTTGTCAAGCCTCTGCTTAAAGACCTCCAAAGAAGGAGACTCCACCACACTCCTTGGCAGCAAATTCCACTGTCGAACAGCTCTTACTGTCAGGAAGTTCTTCCTAATGTTTAGGTGGAATCTTCTTTCTTGTAGTTTGGATCCATTGCTCCGTGTCCGCTTCTCTGGAGCAGCAGAAAACAACCTTTCTCCCTCCTCTATATATCCTTTTATATATTTGAACATGGCTATCATATCACCCCTTAACCTCCTCTTCTCCAGGCTAAACATGCCCAGCTCCCTTAGCCATTCCTCATAAGGCATCGTTTCCAGGCCTTTGACCATTTTGGTTGCCCTCCTCTGGACACGTTCCAGTTTGTCAGTGTCCTTCTTGAACTGTGGTGCCCAGAACTGGACACAGTACTCCAGGTGAGGTCTGACCAGAGCAGAATACAGTGGCACTATTACTTCCCTTGATCTAGATGCTATACTCCTATTGATGCAGCCCAGAATTGCGTTGGCTTTTTTAGCTGCCGCATCACACTGTTGGCTCATGTCAAGTTTGTGGTCAACCAAGACTCCTAGATCCTTTTCACATGTACTGCTCTCAAGCCAGGTGTCACCCATCTTGTATTTGTGCCTCTCATTTTTTTTTTGCCCAAGTGCAATACTTTACATTTCTCCCTGTTAAAGTTCATCTTGTTTGCTTTGGCCCAGTTCTCTAATCTGTCAAGGTCCTTTTGAAGTGTGATCCTGTCCTCTGGGGTGTTAGCCCCCCCCCAGTTTGGTGTCATCTGCAAATTTGACCAGGATGCCCTTGAGCCCATCATCCAAGTCGTTGATAAAGATGTTGAATAAGACTGGGCCCAAGACAGAACCCTGTGGCACCCCGCTAGTCACTCTTCTCCAGGATGAAGAGGAACCATTGATGAGCACCCTTTGGGTTCGGTCAGTCAGCCAGTTACAAATCCACTGAGTGGTAGGATAGTCAAGATCGCATTTTACCAGCTTCTTTACAAGAATATCATGGGGCACCTTGTCGAATGCCTTGTTGAAATCAAGGTAGGCTACATCCACTGCGTTCCCTTCATCTACCAGGCTTGTAATTCTGTCAAAAAACGAGATCAGGTTAGTCTGACATGACTTATTTTTCAGAAATCCATGCTGACTATTGGTGATCACAGCATTCCTTTCTAGGTGCTCACAGACTGTTTGCTTAATGATCTGCTCCAGAATCTTCCCTGGTATTGATGTCAGACTGACTGGGCGATAATTATTTGGGTCCTCTCTTTTACCCTTTTTGAAAATAGGGACAACATTTGCCCTCCTCCAGTCTGCCGGGACTTCGCCTGTCCTCCAGGAATTCTCAAAGATGACTGCCAGTGGTTCTGAGATCACATCTGCCAGTTCTTTTAATACTCTTGGATGCAGTTCATCAGGCCCTGGAGACTTGAATACATCTAAACTAGCCAAGTATTCTTGTACTATCTCCTTAGTTATTCTGGGCTGTGTTTCCTCTGCTGAATCATTTGCTCCAAATTCTTCAGGTCGGGCATTGTTTTCTTTATCGGAGAAGACTGAGGCAAAGAAGGCATTGAGGAGTTCAGCCCTTTCTGTGTCCCCTGTTTGCATTTCACCACCTTCTCCTCTGAGTGACCCCACTGTTTCTTTGTTCTTCCTTTTGCTACGGACATACCCATAAAAGCCTTTTTTGTTGCTTTTAACCTCTCTAGCAAGCCTGAGTTCATTCTGTGCTTTAGCTTTTCTGACTTTGTGTCTACATGTGCTGGCTATTTGTTTGAATTCCTCTTTGGTGGTTTCCCCCCTTTTCCATTTTTTGTACACATCCTTTTTTAATCTTAACTCAGTTAAAAGTTCTTTAGATAGCCACCCTGGCTTCTTTAGGCACCTTCCATGTTTCCGTCTCATTGGTATTGCCTGAAGTTGTGCTTTTACTATCTCCCTCTTAACAAACTCCCAGCCATCATGAACTCCCTTTCCTTTTAGTATTACTGTCCATGGGATCTCACCCAGCACTTCCCTAAGTTTTATGAAGGTTGGAGACAGGAGAAACTTCAGAGATGCAAGGTGGAGCACAGGATGGGTTGGAAGAAGATGAAAAAGAGGCAAGTCAGGCAAGTGAGGGCCAGGTGCTTCCTGACTTTCTTATACACCTCTGTCTCCCAGAACCAGCAGTGGATTGAAAAAGGATGAGCGGAGGAAGTTTTTATGTGTAGGCATAGTCTGTGGGTGCATGTGCGCAGCCTGTCAGGGGAATGCAAATAAACTGATGGAGAAGAAATGGTCCCCTGTTGCTGCAACTGCTCCATAGAGTGCAGACCTGGGAATACTTGACGATACTAGATTGATGTGTGTAGTTTTCCAGAGCTGCAGAAATGGCTATGTTATCTTTGACAATAGTGAGTTAACTATCTGCTGCATGTATTTCTTTGGTCGGGGGATGCCCTTGACATCAGGCAACCCAGTACAATTCTTAGGGTATATCTGCAAAGGTCAACTGGGGTGTGGGACTGATGGGAATGTACTGTGCATCTAATTTCTGCAGGTCAACAACGCTGGTTCAGGAAAATAATAGATTGTGTGGTCAGCAAGGTAGCTAGAATATTCAGCTATAATTTCTGTGTCTTGTAGGTTAAAACATATGCATCCATTCAGTGTTCTTGGGGCCACGCATGCAACCTATCAGTGCAGGACAAGCAAATGGTAAAGTGAGAGACACAGGATGATAAGCTTCCTTTGATTATGCCAGAGTACTTTTGATCACCTTACAACCCCAATGCACCACTAAGTGCAAAATGCACATGATGCAGAATTGGCTGTGTTGGAGTGTCTTAATGGTTAATGTAAGATAGTCAGGTTTTTTTAATTACTTGTACTTAATTAAAAATGATACTAACTACAGCAGTTAGCATATACTTGGCAACAAATGAAAGTTTTAGTAGCAGTGGTAAGCATGCTGGGATCAATCATGAGGTAACAATGCCCACAAGGGGTAGTGCGCATGGCTGACAATGCGCTTCATTAAGATGTGGCTAGCTGTGCCCTACCGAATGGCCTGGGAGCATGTGACATGCAGCATCCATTGCTGAAGCTAAGCAGACCCTTGGATGAGAAACCACAAGGAACTCAACATGTGGCCAGTGTTGGGTAATGGTGAGAGTGCTGGACTAGGACATGGGAGACCAGGGTTCAAATCCCCATTCAGCCATGAAGTTTACTGGGTGAACTTAGGCCAGTCACCATTTCTTAGCTCACAGGGACGTTGTGAGGATGAAATGGGGAGAAGAAGAACAACTATGTACACCACCTTGATATCTTTGGAAGATAAAGGTGGCATAGAAATGTAAAAATATCACAAGGGCAACTGATAAAAAAGTGTTGTAGTGTATCATATCCTCCCCTAGTTCAAGAAGCTGAATCTTCTTGTAGTTGGGTTTCCGGGGTACCCTTTCCATATCCCAAGAAAGTTCTATTCAGCTCATGCATGGGAGGTGGAAAGTCCTGGCACATGGGAGCAAAACCACCCTCCTGCCCTCCCCTGGATATCACAGTATGTTCTGTATCCAAAGTAGTGCTTATTAAAGTCATTTAGCTACATGTTGCACCAGTAGAATGTTATTGTTGCTGTTAACTTTGTTGCACAATATATTGCACAATCTGTTACTTTTTGAATTTCCACTAGTGCAACTGTTGCTCTGGATTCCTCTGTTGCACAACATTAAAAACTGACCTGTTTTGCTAACGCAAGAGTCCACGTAGAGGGGTTTGCTTTGGCTCCATGTGTGTCTATGCAAAGTGCTCCACCCTCAGAAACAGTTTGGTCCTCTGTCCACTCCGCCATTCCTGCCTATCCCAGTGATGGGCACATAGTTAGCACATAAATATTTGTGAGAAGTTCCGTGTCTTCTCGGTGATGCCATTGAATGGCACACTATTTTCTACCAACATGCTGGCAGGCATAGAGGCTGAGTTGCTGACCCTTTTGCAAAATGAAAGGAAGAAAAACAAGCAAAAAAAGGATCACTGAGTTGCTCACATGTGTGTTAGTGGAGGAAATGGGTGAGGAATAATAATAACAATAACAACAACAGCAATAATATGTGGATAAGCCTAGAAGAATTCCATCGAAATCGGCAGAGTTATTATTGATTCACAGAGCACGACAAAACATCACTGCATGAATTAGCAAACAGCTGTTTCTAATTTGAGTTTAGAACTGTACACAGAGGAACTTGTTTTAGTGTTCACTCCTTTCATTTATAATGAATTTTAATCACCGCTACAGGTGAGAAAAATGTAGAAACAAGCTTGTATCTTGTGGAAGAAACAAAGGAGAGACAGATGCTAACAGATTTACAGTCTGTGATAAAAGGAATGTTTTGGTACACTTTACATGTAATTAGGGTGCAGCTGTTTGCAGTCCCAAGTCCACGATGCACAGCAGAATATAGTGTCTGCTGCTGTTCCAAAGGGAGTGCACGAAAACAGTGATTCAACCCTGAAAGCATTTAGTTTATTCCTAGATCTAACATAAAACTTTTCTCCTCCACCCCTCTCTGAGTCATTTTATTGCAGTGTGATGCTTGCTAAATAAGATTGATTTTTGCAGGATAATTGCACACAGATTGTGACTTAACTTTTATATTTATATCTGTATCAGGGCTGCAAAATGTAATCAATTTATCGGTTAGATTAATTGATTAACTACAGAATCGTGTGCATTACTCAGAAATCAGCCCCGCTGAGTTCAATGGATTCACGCCCTGGGGAAGCTTGTGTAGGATTGCAATGCAATGTATATTTTATTTGCACGCTAACTGGAACCATCAGGCTTTTAAAAAAACAAACAAACCACCCTGTTCAGGCTGCCTTGGCACAGGCGGCATATAAGTTCTTTTAAATGCAAAGAATAAATACATAAAACAAACCTTTTAATTGAGTACAGAGCTAACCATGATTACTCAAGTGGTAGATTTATTTTTTTAAATACAAAAACTTAAAACTGCAGATGGCAATTGATATTGTTAAAGAGGTATCCTCCTGTTTCTCTTTAACACAGGCACAAATTCAATGGATAGAGTGATAATTTAATTGGCTAAAATGCATATAATTAGTCAATCAAAAGTCATTTAATCTGGTTGCAGCCTTACTGTGTTGCTGGTAGGTAAAAAAATAAGATGGCAAACAAATTAAAGAAATTTTGAATGATTAACCATATGGGTTTTAGTCAATTACATTATTACTCTATCCACTGAATTTACATATGGATTTACAGGAATAATAATAATAATAATAATAATAATAATAATAATAATAATAATTTATTATTTATCCCCCGCCCATCTGGCTGGGTTTCCCCAGCCACTCTGGGCGGCTTCCAAAAGAATATTAAAATACTATGATACATCAAACATTAAAAGCTTCCCTAAAAGGGCTGCCTTCAGATGTCTTCTAAAAGTCTGGTAGTTGTTGTTCTCTTTGACATCTGGTGGGAGGGCGTTCCACAGGGAGGGTGCCACTACCGAGAAGGCCCTCTGCCTGGTTCCCTGTAACTTGGCTTCTCGCAGTGAGGGAACCGCCAGAAGGCCCTTGGTGCTGGACCTCAGTGTCCGGGTAGAACAATGGAGGTGGAGACGCTCCTTCAGGTATACTGGACCGAGGCCGTTTAGGGCTTTAAAGGTCAGCACCAACACTTTGAATTGTGCTCGGAAACGTACTGGGAGCCAATGTAGGTCTTTCAAGACCGGTGTTATGTGGTCTCGGCGGCCGCTCCCAGTCACCAGTCTGGCTGCTGCATTCTGGATTAGTTGTAGTTTCCGGGTCACCTTCAAAGGTAGCCCCACGTAGAGCGCATTGCAGTAGTCCAAGCGGGAGATAACCAGAGCATGCACCACTCTGGCGAGGCAGTCCACGGGCAGATAGGGTCTCAGCCTACGTACCAGATGGAGCTGGTACACAGCTGCCCTGGACACGGATTTAACCTGTGCCTCCATGGACAGCTGTGAGTCCAAAATGACTCCCAGGCTGCGCACCTGGTCCTTCAGGGGCACAGTTACCCCATTCAGGACCAGGGAATCCTCCACACCTGCCCCCCAGAAACAGTACTTCTGTCTTGTCAGGATTCAATCTCAATCTGTTTGCCGCCATCCATCCGACAAGGTCCCAGATACAATGTCTTCCATTTCTAAGTAGGGGTGTGACAGGTTTCTGTCTGAAGCCCTGGGCTTATGGTTTGTCCCATTCCAGCAAGCCAAGTTAATGGTTTGTTTGGAGTGAGACAAACCATGAGCCCAGGTTTGAATGGAACACTAAGTCAAATCAAGTGCGGCAGCAGCGGAACTGGTCTGAAGCAGCCCAGGTTTTCTATTTCTCCACAAGCTAACTTCCTTGCTCTTATTAATCCGTAGTTTGGCTTATCGTTATGTTCAAAACAGGTTAGGGTGTGAGAATGAGGGGATTTGACACCCCGCCCCATTTGTGAAGGCCTGAATTTCTAAGCCTATAAGATAAAGCTGCAGTCCAGAGCAATACAGGTTGTAGCAACTAAATTCTACTCAGAGCGGATCCATTGAAATTAGTGGGCCTAAGTCAGTCATGTCCATTAATTTCAGTAGATTAGCTCTGAGTATTGCTAACACTAGATGCAACCTACCTAGTTTTGCAGATAAGCTTTATGCAGATAAATACCTTGAGGTATTCATTGAACAAATTTAATTGTGTGGAAGGTTTTTCCTTGATTTTTTTTTTAAAATATAACTGTGGAATTCAGAAAGAGGAAGAGAGAAACTGACTGGACTAACACACATACGCTGGTTTCTAGATTGATTAGGGTTGTCCAGTTTACACAGAATGCTAAAAGGCACAAGGTGCCTACATGCGAGTGAATGTACAACAGCCTTGCCTACATTCAATTGAACAGTGGCTTTTGATTTGTTTTTATGTTTTGGAGAAGGTGTTGGAGTTGGCAGATTCACCGTATTTAACCTTTGCTGCAACCTGATATATTTTGTAGGGAAATCTTTTGCTGTACTGTCTGTTTTCAGCACAGCTGTTATTATTTCAGGCAACTTAGAGACATTTGGCAGCATCCAACTATCTTTTTTTTTTATAATAATTTTTATTACATTTTTCCAAATTACAAAAAGAACAGAAAGAAAAAGCAGAATAGAAGAAAAAAAGGAAAAAGAACAGAAAATCACATCCATTTCAACAGCTTATTTCAAATTTCCATTGGACTTCCCCACATCTCCCGCATAATGCATTCTTGATAATAAAATCATCAGCAAATTATACCCTTATTTCGTGTGTTTCTTTATATTTTCAGTTGCAATTTAAGTTTAGATCTCTTATTCTCCATTTACTCTAAAAATATCATTTTTACCCATTTAAACTTTGATTCTTTCACAAATGTTAGCAATTTCATAGATAATTAAATTTCATTGCTGGGGCTAACGTTCCAAATCATACGACGTCTTATGTTTCATACAGCTTATAATACTTTTGCAAATAGTCTTTAAATTTTTTCCAGTCCTCCTCCATTGCCTCTTCTCCCAGGTCTCGGATTCTTGCAGTCATCTCGGCCAGTTCCATGTAGTTCATCAATTGCGTCTGCCACTCCTCCAGTGTGGGCAAATCTTGGGTCTTCCAATGCTTGGCGATAAGAATTCTTGCTGCAGTTGTAGCATACATAAAAAAAGTTCTATCCTTTTTTAACACCTTCTGGCCGACAATGCCCAGAAGGAAGGCCTCTGGTTTCTTGGGAAAGGTGTACTTAAACACCTTTTTTAACTCGTTATAGATCATTTCCCAAAAGGCCTTCAATCTTGGACAAGTCCACCAGAGGTGAAAGAATGTCCCTTCAGCCTCCTTGCATTTCCAACATTTATTATCAGACAAATGGTATATCTTAGCGAGCTTGACTGGGGTCATGTACCACCTGTATACCATTTTCATAATGTTTTCTTTCAAGGCATTACATGCCGTAAACTTCATACCAGTGGTCCATAACCTTTCCCAGTCCTCAGACATAATATTGTAACCAATGTCTTGAGCCCATTTTATCATGGCTGATTTAACTGTCTCATCCTGAGTGTTCCATTTAAGCAGCAAGTTGTACATTCTCGATATTACCTTGGTCTTTGGTTCTAACAACTCTGTCTCAAGTTTCGATTTTTCCACCTGGAATCCTATTTTTTTATCTAGCTTAAAAACCTCATTAATTTGGGCATAATGTAGCCAGTTTTGCACCTTATCCTTTAATTTTTCAAAGCTCTGCAACCTCCAATTACCTCCAATGTTTTCTATTATTTCCCAATATTTCGGCCAATATGCCTCCATATTGGATGTTTTCCGAGCTTTGGCCTCTATTGGTGAAATCCACCTCGGGGTTTTACTTTCCAATAAGTCTTTGTATTTTTTCCAGACCATAAATATTGCTTTTCTGACAATATGGTTTTTAAACATTCCATGTGTTTTCCCCTTGTCATACCACAAATACGCATGCCAACCTAACGAATTATTAAAGCCTTCCAGATCTAGGACATCAGTGTTTTCCAATAAAATCCAATCTTTCATCCAGCAGAAGGCCGCAGCTTCATAGTATAACCTTAAGTCCGGCAGGGCAAACCCCCCTCTCTCCTTTGCATCAGTTAGTATTTTAAACTTTATTCGGGGCTTTTTGCCCTGCCAGACAAATTTAGAAATGTCCTTCTGCCACTTTCCGAAACAATCCACTCTGTCCACAATCTGCAAGGCCTGGAACAAAAACAACATTTTTGGCAAAACGTTCATTTTTATAGCTGCAATTCGGCCTAACAAGGATAATTTCAATCTTGACCAAATTTCTAGATCTTTTTTAACTTCTGACCAACATTTTTCATAGTTATCTTTAAATAGATTCAAATTCTTAGAAGACAGATTGACCCCCAGGTATTTCACTTTTTTAACAATGTTTAGTTCTGTTTCCTTCTGAAACCCCTCTGTTTCAGTAACCGTCAAGTTTTTCCCTAACACCTTAGTTTTTTGTTTGTTCAGCTTAAAACCCGCCACCCGACCAAATTTCTGAATCAATTCCAAAACTCTTTTTGTACTAGGTTCTGGCTCCTGTAATATTAAAACCAAGTCATCTGCAAATGCTTTCAGTTTATATTGTTTCGCTCCGACCCGTATTCCTTGTACCTGCCGATCCTCCCTTATCATATTCAGCAAAACCTCCAGGACTGAAATAAACAACAGAGGGGATAGGGGGCACCCCTGGCGTGTTCCTTTTTCAATATGAAGTTCTTCTGTCACCACATTGTTCACTATCAACTTAGCTTTTTGTTCTGAATAGATTGCCTCTATTCCATTCTCAAACCCCCTTCCCACTCCCATCCCTTCCAAGTTTTTCTTCATAAATTTCCAAGAAATGTTGTCAAAGGCCTTCTCCGCATCAATAAAAATTAACACTGCTTTGGTGTTAATATTTGTTTGTAAAAGTTCCAGAATATCGATAATGTTCCTGGTATTATCATACAAATGTCTACCTGGGAGAAAGCCTGCTTGGTCCTTATGGATTACTTCATTTAGTACTTTTTTAAATCTGTTAGCCAAAACATCCGCAAATATTTTGTAATCCACGTTTAGGAGTGAGATGGGGCGGTAGTTCTTGAGTTGAGTCTTTTCAGTTTCCACTTTAGGTATCAGTGTGATGAATGCTTCTTTCCACGTATCTGGTGCCCTCCCTCCCCCCATAATCTGGTTGCAAACCTCCATTAATGGTTGTATCAAATAGTCTTTTAAAATCCTGTAGTACTTGGAGGTGAGTCCATCAGGGCCCGGAGATTTGCCTAGTTGCATATTCTGAATGGCATCCTCGATTTCCTGTTGTGTTATTTTACAATTCAAGATTGATCTCTTCTCTTGAGATAATTTTGGTAGGCCATTATCTTTCAAGAATTGTTCTATCTCAGTTGCTTCCTCGGATTCTTGTGTGTACAGTTTTTTAAAGTATTTCTGGAAACACCTTCTAATTTCTCCCGGTTTCTGAATGTTTTTCCCTTCAACTTCTAAGTTGGTGACATAATTTAATTTTTGTCTCTTTTTCAACTGCCAAGCGAGCAGTTTCCCACATTTGTTCGCAGATTCAAAAGATCTTTGTTTCATTTGTTTGATTTTCCATTCCACTTCTTGGTTAATCAATTTCGCATATTGTGACTGGTGAAATTTGATTTCTCTTAAAGTCTCTTTTGATTTTGGATTCACTCTTAATTTTTTCTCTCCATCACTTATCTTCTCCAATATCTTGTCTTTTTTACTATTCCAAAGTTTTTTCTTGATTGTATTCTGTTGTATCAGAAACCCTCTCATAACAGCTTTGCTTGCGTCCCAGATAGTTCTTTTTTCCACCGAGGTATTCAAGTTAATTTCAAAATAATCCTTTAAAGTTTTTTGGGCCTTCTTTACGATCTCTTGATCTCTTAACAGGTTGTCATTCATTTTCCATCTGAAGGAGTCGGCAGTAGTAAATCTCATCTCCATTTTCAAAGCGTTATGGTCGGAGCAAGTCTTTGGGCAGATTTCTATTTTTGTAGTCTTAGGTGCCAGCCCTCTAGTTGCCCAGATTTGGTCGATTCTTGTCCATGACAGGTGGGCCTCAGAAAAGAAAGTTCCTTCTTTACCTAGGGGGTTTCTCGTCCTCCATAAATCAATTAGGTCCATATTGTCAGTTAGTTCAAAGAAAGTTTTTGGTAGTCTTCCATCTTTAGTCAGATTCTGATTCTGTGACTTATCCATCAAAGTAGAGACGACCCCATTCATATCTCCCATCATAATGATGTTGGAATAGTCCAGATAGTCCAGTAGTGTCTCATGCAGCTTCTTATAAAATTCTGATTTCCCCTCATTTGGTGCATAGATTCCTAATATCAAAACTTTTTCTCCTTGGGTCGAAATTTCAATAGCCAGGATTCTTCCTTGTTCATCTTTAAACAAAAATTTTGGTGATAGATTCTCTTTGGCGTAAATCACCACGCCTCTCTTCTTGACTCTATCTGATGAAATAAATTCTTGGCCTAATCTTTTATTTGTTTTTTTTTTTATAAAATTTTTATTGGTTTTACAAGAGTTTTTATAACAAACAAACATAAAAGAAAAACAGACAAACAAACAAATATAATTTCAAAATGTCCTTTCATAAACTTCTTTCCTCGGACTTCCCCATACCTCCCCTTTCTGCATCCTCATGTCCAAGTTTTATAGCAACATATAAATGTTTTTTCCCATCCTAATTCATCATAGTCCTTTCTTAATCTAATCTTATATTACTGCAACCCTTTCTCTCTGTAGAATCTCGACATTCTAAGCTTCATCAAGTTTATAATAGTTCTTAAGATAAATCTTAAATTTCTTCCAGTCTTCTTCCGCAGTCTCCTTTCCCTGGTCACGAATTCTGCTCGTCATTTCCGCCAATGTCATATAGTCAATCACTTTCATCTGCCATTCTTCCAAGGTGGGTAAATCTTGTGTCTTCCAATACTTTGCGATCAGTATTCTTGCTGCTGTTGTTGCATACATGAAAAAAGTTCTATCCTTTTTTGGCACCAGTTGGCCGACAATGCCCAAGAGAAAGGCCTCTGGTTTCTTAAGGAAGGTATATTTAAATACCTTTTTCATTTCATTATATATCATCTCCCAGAAAACCTTAATCTTCGGGCATGTCCACCAAAGATGATAAAAAGTACCCTCAGTTTCCTTACATTTCCAACATTTGTTATCAGGCAAATGGTAAATTCTAATCTTTTATTTGTTAACACCTTCCTGTGTGACCTGGTCACATGGGTTTCTTGCAAGCAAATTATATCCAAATTCTCTTTCTTTAGGATATGGAAGATCCTTTTGCGTTTTTCTGGGGAATTCGCGCCATTAATGTTCCAACTATACAGCTGCAGAGACATCCTGTGTCAATCTGTTGTTACTCTTGTTGGGTGTCTTCTTTTTTGTCCAAATCCGAGGGTGGTAACTCTTTTCCTGACTCTGGTGGTGGCCAAATAGCTGCCGCTCCTTTCTGCAAGTCTTCTCCGTGGTCGTGTAGGAACTTCTGGCTATCCTCTTTCGTTTTGATTTTTATCTTCTTTCCTTTGTATTTGAATGAGAGGCCTTGTGGGAACTCCCACCTGTAAGGTATTCCGTTACCTCTCAAAAGTCCAGCTAGGTCAGTGTAGTTAGATCTTAGATCCAGCAATTGTTTAGGAATATCCTTGTAGATTTGTGCTCTTCTGTCCTGGATCACAAGTGCTTTATTAAAATGTAGGTCGAGTATCTTGTCTCTCTCCTGCTTAGTCCTTAAAATAATCAAACAGTCTCTAGGTCTGTCCTTCCCGGCAACCCTTCCCAATCTGAATGCAGTTGTTATTTTGAAGTCTGTATCTTCGTTTATACCCCAGAATTTAGAAAATTCTGCTGTTAAAAAGCCAATCAAGTCCTCTTTCTCAATCTCTGGGATAGAGCGTAATCTCAAATTATTTTCCCTGTTTCGCAGTTCCACCAAAGACAGATAGGCCTGCTGGTCAGTAATATGTTTATGGAGCGGCCTTACCTCTCCTTTCAATTCCTCCACTTCTTTAGTTACTGCTTCTACTTTTTCATTCGCAGCCTCGGCCAATTTTCGATTTTCGGATACCACGTCCTTTAGGTTTCCAATGTCTTGTGAATGCTTAGCCACCTGTTCAGAAAGTTTGGTAATTGAGGATGTGGCTAAGTCAATTTTTGCAGTTTGGTCATCCACTTTTTTGTTCAAAATTGCAAATTGTTGTAGCATTTCCTCTAGGAGAATGTTGGATCCCCCAGCTGCCATATCTTCACTTGTTGATTGTTCTGATTCTTCAGCTGGGGTTGTTGGTAATGGTACAGCCTGTAGTACCGCAGGGACTGAAGATCTGCGGGCCTGGGAAACCAAAGTTGTTTGTGCCAATTTGCCTTTCCCTGCTTTCGACGCAGCTCTTGTTTTTGGTTTACCACTCATTCCACACTCATTCCACACCTGTCTTTGGATTCAAGGTCAAGCTGTCAAAAGTTCCATGGGAAAGACAGACCTCAGAGTGAGTAACCAGACCACAGAGAGACAAAACAAAGTCAGTTCTCAGGAAATTGTAAATCCCAAACTCCACTAGGGGGAGTGTTGTTCAGTTCATGAAAGAAGAAACAAAGTTTCAGTCGCCATTAAAGTTCCTACAGTTAGTTAAATTAATCAGTGTCTTTAGAGAAGATCTTTTCCCTCTGGCAGAGCCCTCTCAATTTTGCCACAATAGTTTCTTAAAAGGTGCAAAATACAGTTACTTAATTGTATCCACCGGTAATGCCTCTACGTATCTGTTTCAGCTTTGTAAGTGTATCCGCAACACAACTTTTTGCCCGCTGCAAGTCCGGGACTAGGGATTTTCAAATCTTTAAAGTTTTTAAAAGTTTTAGCGGAGAAGAAACCCCAAGCAAAATAGACACGATCACAGAAAAATAAAGATAACTTGCCTTTCCCTTCAATTTCCAAACTTCTCCAGACGTATGCTGTCTCTCATTTAAAAACCCTTTTGTACTGCTTCCAGCTTGTCAGTTCCTTTGCCTTTGATCATTAAGCACCTCCGGGAGACGGACTTCCTTTTTCTCGTCTCCCGCTTTCAGCCGAATTCACAATTTGTGATCCAATCTCAAATAAATCCTACTCACGAGTAGTTGATTTGTAATCCAATGTGAAGGAAGAAAGGTCGGCGCTCATCGGTAACAGCCGCGCGGCTTCACTCCCGCAGAAAGAGCGATGAATCCACAGCACCGCTTCCCCTCCGCGCTTCCGGAGCCCCTTACAGGGTCCCTTCTTCGTTTTGGGGGTCGCTCTCGGTGCCCGCCGGATCCCACGGCCACGAGCTCACTCTGCTCGTGGTTTAACTTAATGGGTCGTCGCTTCGCCGTAGCGAACAACCCTTTCCTGCGGAGCCCCTCTTTGCTGCGCAAAGAGGACCGCCATTACTCGTTTCGCGCCGCCTCCGGAAGTCCTGGCAGCATCCAACTATCTTGTTCCATCAGCACAAGGATCTCTGCTTTTGAAATACAACATATTCCCCTCTCCCATGTGCCCCCTAAATCTGTTCTGGGGGTTTCCTCTGGGGAGGGCATGGGGCAAGCACAAGGGAGGAGAAGGGAAATTCCATTGTGTAAGCATTGCATTGACAGAATGAATTAATTGGCTACTGCCCATGGAAGTGGTTAGCAAGATGGGTACACTTGCAACATCTGTGTATCCTGTATAATTGTTCTAGTGGTACTTTGCATTCCACCCCCTGTAAGTATGCGGCAGATACATGCATCTTTGATGGCGTGTTATGTGATAGGAGGTCAAGAAGGTGATAGTGATTTATCAGGGAGTTTTTGTATGCCATTGTCAACTTCAGCTCCCATCTGAAACATGAAGATCATAATGTGGGAATGGATAGAATCATAGTTCAGTGGTGGAACACCTGCTTTGCAGGCACAAGACCCAAGTTCAGTCCCTGGCATTTCCACCTAGAAAAGGATCAGGTGATGGGAAATAATTCCACCTGGAGAAACACTGCAAGTCAACAGCAGACAGTAGTGGACTAGATCAGTAGACAGTCTAACTGGCCTTATGGCAGATACCTATGTTCCAAAGCAGGGTAGTTACATGCACTGCAAGCTTAGGAAGGAGGGAGACAATAATGTCAGTTTTACTAATTAATATGTGGGGATATTTCTAGAGGGCAGCATCACAGAGAATGTTGTTAATCACTATCTTGTCCACTTTCCAATCTGCAGTGCTGGGGTTTTGAAGTGTGGATTGCATTTATGTTACTTTACAGTGCTATCAGTAAGACACTTATCTTCCCTTTCCCTCCAAAATCCTGCAGTAGAGAGAATATAACACACATGGACTGTATAGAAGGGCTGTTGTGAGTAACTCTCAACTTCAATCCCTCTGTTGCACACAATATGGATATGGAATGTCCACCTAGTCCCAATCTATCTCTCTTCTACTAGAGCAGGATTCATTTTCAAAGATTCCACATTTTCCTATTTACACAAGACCTGAGTTTCAAAGAGCATGAACTTCTGTTTTTGCTTGTACTTGGCGATGTTGGAAGTGGAACCTTGCTGCCAAATTGCTGCAGTGATAAAATCCTGGATTTCTACATTGTTTCCTATGAGTAGCTGTCATTTTTTCCACTCTTAATAAGATATAGCTGCGGTGTCAAAAGGAACCAGGAAATCTGGTCTGCAGACGAAGGATCTGTCAGTCTGGCCCTTTCCTGTGTGTGTGGTGTCATGTGTTTAAAGCCTCTTAATAGTCCACAGGAGAGGATGAGTAATATAGTGAAATAAATTACTAAAGGTATGACTTTGGAACATAAGGAGTTCCCTTACACTAGGTCAGGCTATTTGGTCTATCTAGCCCAGTGTTGTCTGTACTGATTTGCAGAAGCTCTACATAGTCTTAAGGCCTGTCACTGGATCTTCCTCCTACTGGATCTGCCTGGTACCAACATTGTCATCATTTTGACACTAGACAAAGACATTTGGGCAGATATTATCTCTCCCCACTTGAATCAACCCAGATACCATGTTCATCATCTGAGGCTCTTCTTTGTGTGGTCTCTCCAAGGGAAGTACAGAGGATGGTGACATTAGTTTAGACATTTTCAGTGGGACCTCCCCAACTGTGGAATGTTCTCTCCAGGGAAGCACTCCTGGCGCCATCACTATTGCGTTTTTAGGCACCAAGCAAAAACTTTCTGATTTACCCAGGCTTACGGTTTTTAACTGGGAGGGTAGTTAGTTACGTCATTTACTTCTGTTGTTGTTTTATGTTTACTGTCGAAGTTGTTTTGAGAGGCCTGAGTGCAGAAAGTGTAAATAATAAAAATAAGAATGCAACACTGTTAGATCTTTTTTAGTAATTTTATTACTGTGTGTTTTATTTGCTTGTAAACTACTTCGAGAGTTTTTAGTAGGAAGTGATATACAGATTTAAGAAACATAACCTAAACTTGTCTCCTGGAGATGCCAGGGATTGAATTTGCGACCTTCTGCATGCAAATGTAGAGGAATGCCATGATGTCTGAAATTGATGCAAGAGGACTGCCCTTAGATCTTTCGATGAAGGGAGGTATATAAATCAAATAAATCAAAGGTGCATCCAGGTCAGCATTCTCTTCCACATAGAGGGACAACCGTATGCCCCCAGGAAGCACAGCAATAATTCTCCCCTTGTTGTGGCTCCCCAGGAACTGGCATTCTCATAGGCACATTGCCTCTGAATCTGGGTGTGTGTGTGTCACATGCAGAGCCACTCGGAGGCACTGCCAGACTCCCAGTGCCCCCCCCCCAATATTGATATCTGAAGCCTATTAAAGACATAGTCTCTTAATCAAGATGTTTCTAGTCCCAGACCACTGAGTAATCACAATACAGTGGTACCTCGGGTTACAGACGCTTCAGGTTACAGATGCTGCAGGTTACAGACTCCACTAACCCAGACGTAGTACCTCGGGTTTAGAACTTTGCTTCAGGATGAGAACAGAAATCGTGCGGCAGTGGCACAGTGGCAGCGGGAGGCCCCGTTAGCTAAAGTGGTGCCTCAGGTTAAGAACAGTTTCAGGTGAAGAACAGACCTCCAAAACGAATTAAGTTCTTAACCCGAGGTACCACTGTGAATCTAAAGTTGGAAGGGGAACCATGAATAGACAATGCAAATTTATTTAAAACAGTAAACAGAAAACACATCAGCGTTACACTTAATTTAAAACATGGAAACTTAAACATTTGGCTTCTGCAAAAGTGATTTGCATTAATTCACACGGCAGGGTGGTGTCGTCAGACACCTTATGTGGTGTGAAGGTTTACCCAGCAGTGCATTTGATTTTAATCAAAGAGTCCTTGTGACACAATCCAAAGTTGGGTTGAACCATTGGTAACATTGCCTTTCCTTGTTCCTCCCCAGTCTTGCAAATAATATCACATATGTTACGTTTCCATTCAGCTTGCGTATCTGCATATTTGAATTCAGTCAGCTGTGGGATATCGGTGGCTTGAAACATTCAAACTCTTGTCCAGTGTTATAGACGTTCTTCTGCCTGGTCATCTGTAAAACCATTAGAGCCATTAAAATACCTTTACTGTCAAGTGATAACTAAACATCATTGAAGGGGAACTCCCTTTCCCTGTTGGCACCACAGCTCTAGGTAGAGAATCTGGTAAAGTTTGCACAGTCTTCAGCCAAGTAGCTTGATAATCAAAGAAAGAATTGGATCCACTGAAAATGGTGGTTGCACAAAGGTCCTAAGTAAGGTAAGGGCTACAATTCTCTAAATCTGGCTGAAGCCTGCATTGCTTTGGAAAATTACACTGTTGCCCACTCTCCTGGGTGGTGGTGGTAAGTGGATTAATTAACTAAGTATTTATAACCCTCACTCTCCATTGAATATTTCAGTTGAGAGTAGGGAACAATGAAATAAAAACATATAAAAGGAAATAGAAAATTACAATATGCAAAAATTACAAAACAAGCCCTTAAATAACATAAACGAACAGCTCCATCATTAAGCAAGCAAAGCTGAACTGTGGCAAAGACAGCAATTAGATTTTCCCAATTTACCCAATATTGGGGTAGCGAAAACAGAACATCTAACTGACTCAAACAACCAAAGAGTCTTAGCAACCGTTCATGTCTGTCTTTATTATGTTAGGAAAGCAGACCATGTCATATTCGGTGCATGGTCCTCATTGGTTCCTGCGCAGGTTTTTGTTCAGAGTCAACGTTAATCTGAAAGATAAATGTTGCACATATGTAACTTATATGACAATTTGGGCCAAATTGCTCTTATTAGATAAAGAAATGCATTTATGGGATTCATCCCTTCTGGAATTAGTTCCTCAGTGATGAAGATGAATGCAGGCAGGCATGTAAAATGCACTGAGCATTAAGTTGCTAAATGACTGCTCTGTTTAGTGATTGATTATCGAGTTCCTTCGTGGAAGCTCCGTGACCTGCGCATCTATCCTCAAGAAGGTTTGCGTTCACAAACCTGCTTAGTGTTCTTCACCCACCCTCCTAATTAAACCTTTATTGAATTTCCTTCCCCTTTTTCATACTTGCTGATGCTAGCCTGTGGTTGATGACAATGGCCTTCCACCAATCACATGGTTCCTCTGTTTTCAAATAGTCCCACTCTGCAGGATTAGCCACTTTTAATGACTTTAATCTCCTTTTGGAGAAGCGATTTCCACCCGCACCCCCTTATTCTGCTTCATTCCTTTGATTGCATTAATGTGGAATCATTATTCCATTGGAAAAGAAACCTCATCTGAATTTAACAGTATCACTCTTACTGGTGCATGGTGTGGGGAAAGTGGATAGAGATATTTTTTCTCTCCCTATACCAGAATTGGGAGCTACCCAATGAATCTGAATGTTGGAAGATTCAGGCCAGACAAAGGGAAGTACTTCTTCACACAGTGCAGTGTTAAACTGTGGAACTCATTCCCACAATATGTTGTGATGGCCACCAACAAACTTGGGTGACTTTAAAAGAGGATCAGACGACCGGACAAATTAATGGAGGATAAGGTTATCACTGGATATGTTCTACCTTGGTACCAGTTACCAGGATTCATAAGTGCAGGATTCATTGTTGCACTTTCTATAGGCATCTGGTTGGCACTGTGAGAACAGGTTGGTGAAGAACAAGATGGGCTTTTGTTCTGATCCAGCAAGGCTTTTCTCATGTCCCTCCTTGCAATATACTAGGCCAGCTACAATACTCTTCAATACATATCTCACTCCTAATTCAAAGTGCTGTTGTTGACCTTTTAAAGCCATGGCTGAGAATCTGTGACTAAAGGGTTGCATGTGGCCTTCTGGACTGTGGGCCGACTCACATTTGTCTGGACCTTTCCATTGGAAATCTGGCCCTACCCACCCACCCTAGTGTGCGACTCCAAAGGGAGTTTTTCTGTTGGCAGAAAAATGGTGTTTGTTTGTTTGTTTAGTCGTGTCCAACTCTTCGTGACCCCATGGACCAGAGCACGCCAGGCACTCCTGTCTTCCACTGCCTCCCGCAGTTTGGTCAGACAAATGGTACAAATGGTTTGGTCAGAAATGGACAAATGGTTTGGACAGAAAAATGGTACCCTACCCCTATTTTAAAGCCCTCCATGGCTGAGGACCAAGGGCTGCTTGTTTCCATGTGTGCTTATCTGTCAGCTACCAGGAACAGGGGCGCCTTGATCACGGTACACTAATTCTCTTTCTAGACAGGCTCACCTGGTGCATTGCGGTGTTTGGGTGTTAGGCAAAGACCTCTTTATTTCCCTAAGCTTATTAGTTGTTTGAATGCTGTTTTCAAAATGTCTTTTGCTTTTTGTGTTTACTGCTTTGTTCAATATTTTGTACTCTTCACTGTATCTTGTATTTTTAAAAATGTAAACCTCCCTGGCTATTTTATTTGAAGGAGGGTATAGAAATACAGTCATACCTCGGGTTGAAGTAGCTTCGGGATAAGTATTTTCGGGTTGCACACTGCGGGAACCTGGAAGTAACGGAGCGCGTTACTTCCGGGTTTTGCTGCTCACGCATGCGCAGACGGTCAAAATGACGTCACACGCATGCATGGAAGCGGCGAATCGTGACCCGCAGACGTGGGTTGTGTTTGCTTCTGGATGCGAACGGGGCTCTGGAACGGATCCCGTTCGCATCCAGAGGTACCACTGTACCTGTTATAGGTACTCCTATCAGCCCCTTCCATTATCAATATTAATTATCAATATTAATTAATAATTAATAGTAATACCACACCCATATAAAAACATAATCAAACATTAAAAACTTCCCGATAGAACATGGCCAGTAGTCAGGGATAGTGGCTGTTAAATTCTGGAAGTCAACAGGCTGTTGTAGATCACTGATATTCAACTGGTTGGTTGGAGACTCTTAAGTGACATAAAGCAGATTGTACACTGCCATTTTTGTTACTTTCCTTGTTTAAGATGTTCTTTAAGGATACAGCAGGAGGAGAAGGAAATTACCGTCTTTTTCACTCTATAAGGCACACTTCTTGCCTCCTAAAAAGTAAGGGGAAATGTGTGTGCGTCTTATGGAGCGAATGCAGGCTGTGCAGCTATTTCAGAAGCCAGAACAGCAAGCGGGATCGCTGCGCAGTGATCCTTCTTGCGGTTCTAGCTTCTGGGATTCAGAATATATTTTTTCTTGTTTTCTTCCTCCAAAAACTAGGTGCGTCTTGTGGTCTGGTGCGTTTTATAGAGTGGAAAATACAGTAATAGTGGGTTCTGTAGTTGAAGGTTGGTGTTAAAGGTGGGACCAAGTCTGAAAGCATTGCAAACAGCTGGTCTCGACTGGAAACATGGTGCAGATGGAATTCAAGGGGACGATCTTGCCACCAGATTTTTATACTGGACTCTTATTCATTTAAAGACTGGATTGGAGGCCAATCTATTCCTGAGTAATTCCTAAAAGAACACAACCATGTCAGAAGATTCTGTTGCTTTGCTAGCCACCTGCTTTGGCTCTGAGCCACGGTGACTGAACCCCAACTCTCCCAAGATTTCGTTTCCTCAGTGGCCAGCTCCTTGCAGGTCGCAGTCCTTGGCACACTTTCCTGGGAGTGAACCCCATAGGACTTATTTCTGAGTAAACGTGCATAAAATTGCTCTGGCAGACTCATGGCTGCTTTAAAGCAATCGCTGTGTTTTAAGAGCAAGGCATTTTAAAGTGTTTTGCAAATGTACAGCCTTAAGTTCTTACCGTTCTTGTATTTTTAAGCGATGGCTCGATGGACTCCTGTTGTTCTAATAATATTACGGTGGTGTAATATTTTAAAAATACGGAAACACATTGGGAGCCAATTCGCCATTTGTTGCCCTAGTTTAAAAGCCCCCTTGTGCCTCCCTGGTCCCCCCTCCCCCCGTTTGCCTGCATCCCCCTTGAGGAGCCCAGCTGGCATGAGCTGGGAATTAGTGTGTGCAGCGGTTTGCTGGTCCTTCCCTGCTGAATGTAATCCAGGGAGCAAGCAGCCAGCTGAATCCTTCCAGTCAGAAGAGCCCATTAATTCAAGTCCTGGGGGGGGGGGGAGAGAGGCAGCCTCCCCCTTTCTTGCTTGGTGAGAAAGGCCCCCTGTGATTGTAGCTGGCGTGAGAGTGAGACAGAGGCTGTCCAGGGCAAGGCTTAAAGCTTGCTCATTATGGGGAGTGCCGTTGATTTACAATCTGCAGAGTTAGGTTTAATTTCTCATCTGCACAAGGTATGATCGTAGGCTGAGGGTGGGGGTGGAGGTAGGTAATGAATTTCAAAAGTAAAAATTTAATTTTTTTTTCTTCTATTGAACACTTACCAGATCTTTCTATGGCCTGTGCGCAAGAGAGCGCACCTTATTCTTAATTTGCTTCATAAAAAAACAAAAACCCCAAGCCAAGCCATGTTATACAGCTTTTTGATGGAGCTATGCCAAAAGCAGTTTACAATAGGTATTGGCGGTAAAAAGGAATCAAGTGAAAAGGAGGTAAGGCAGACTAAAATGCAACAATATTTTTTTTTTTTTTGTAATAAAGTTGGAAAAAGATTAGATTAATGTTAAGAGCAACCCCAAGGTTTAGGTAATAGCGCTAGGCCTTAATCTACAGCAAAGACCACAGATGCCAGACAAGGGCAGTAGTTGACGGGCCTCCCTGTCATACCAAATGTGATTAGATTAATAAGAAATCCAGAGTAAACATATTTTAGTAAATATCTGAGGGGGTTGCACAGAACAGAAAGGGTCCTCAGATAATTAAGCATACGAGCTGTCTGAGATATACCGTATTTTTCGCACCATAGGACGCACCGGACAATAGGACGCACTTTGTTTTAGTGGGGGGAGAACAAGAAAAAAAAAATCTCCCCCTCTCTGCCCAGCGCCCCTTCAGTGAAGCGGCAGGAGGCGCTGCACAGAGAGGGGGAGAACTTTCCCCCTCTTGTTTTCCCGCTCTAAAACAAGGTGCCGTTTAAGGTGCGTTCAGACGGCTACCTTGGAAGCCTGGAGAGCGAGAGGGGTCGGTGTGCACTGACCCCTCTTGCTCTCCAGGCTTCAGGTTCCTTTCGACCTGCTCTTTGGGGCTGGCGGGGGGAAGCCCACCACCAGCCCCAAAGAGCAGGTCAGGGAGCAGCGGAAAGGCGCAGCGGAGAGGCTCCTGCCATAGCCGCGCGTCACCTTTCCAGCCGGGAGAGGGTCGCGGGGCTATGGCTTCTTTAGCCCCACGCGCACTCTCCCGGCTGGGGAGGTGACGCGTGGCTATAGAGGCTCCTGCCATAGCCGCGTGTCACCTCTCCAGCTGGGAGAGGGTCGCGGGGGCTGCTTTAGCCCCGCGAGTGCTCCTGCCAAAGCCGCGCGTCACCTCTCCAGCTGGGAGAGGGTCGCGGGGTGCTTCTTTAGCCCCCTGCGCGCTCTCCCGGCTGGAGAGGTGATGCGGGGCTGTAGAGGCTCCTGCCATAGCCGCGCGTCACCTCTCCAGCCGGGAGAGGGTCATGGGGGGCTGCTTTAGCCCCGCGCTCTCCCGGCTGGAGAGGTGACATGGGGCTGTAGAGGTTCCTGCCATAGCCGCGCGTCACCTCTCCAGCCGGGAGAGGGTCGCAGGGCTATGGCGTCTTCGCTCCATAGGACGCACACACATTTCCCCTTCATTTTTGAAGGGGAAAAAGTGCGTCCTATAGAGCGAAAAATACGGTATTCATATGAAATATATGTTACCAGCCTTGCATTTCAACAGTAGCCTGGTGGACGTTGGTGATAAGGGATTTTGTGTATGGGCATTGAATCACATGTGGGTGCTTTGATCCTCTTCTGCACTCACGGTAGGTACTCTACAGGCTGCAGAGGAAAGAGGGAACCCTCTATCCCTCGTTTCCCAGCCCTCTGCAGGTGCATTTATTCATTTATTTATTTAACTGGCTAGTAACATTTATGAGAGAAACGCATGGGGGACCCTGAAGTTGCCCATCCACAGCACCTGGATAACAGACTGAGTAGTCAGACAAGTCACCTGGTTTCAGTCTTCCTTGCTAAGGGGAGCTTTACTGTAGTTATTTTAAAACTACTAAGATGATTTCTAAATTTGCACCTGTGCACACACATTATTAGCACACACAAACCTTTTTATTGTACTGGGATTTTTGGTGAGGCCCAAGTAGCCATGTTTGAGGGCACAACCTTTTTTAAAATAATAATAATTCATCATTTAAAATGTTGCATTTTATGACCCACTCTGAAAGGGATGTCCTTAGTGGCCTCCCATCCCAGGGCTGACCAGGTCGAAACCTGCTTAGCTTCAGCAGTTCTGTGGCACTAGGTCCTTCCAGACTCTTCCTTGGACCCATGTGCAGAGGACTTTGGTGCACTCTTTGCATGGTAGAGGAGGGGGGCAACCTACTTGTTGAGGTAAGGGAGCTACTGTCGGAGCAGAGTTCTGTTCAGCTCTCCAAAAAAGTTATGGACTAAGAACCAAGCAAAGTATACCAAGTGGCTGGAAAAGTTCAGTAGCACTGGGGTCAACTACAAGTGGCTGAGTGTTAGCACTAAATTGGGGGGCCTGACAGTAGAAGCTCACAGAGAGGTGGGGAAGGACCAGCAGCTGTTACCGTTCGTGTTTGCATTTGCGGAAGACGTGAAAACGAAGAGGGATAAAAACAGCTGCAATGAATTTGTAGGGAAAAGCAGCTGTGTAAGAAAATCAATCCTTTATTCCTGGCGCTTTGAGTTGAACTGTGTGCGTGTGCAAGGGAAAAAAGATCTTTGCAAATCTGAAATTGGCAAAACCAATAGCTCAAGCCCCCCTCCCCCCCCACAATATGGTGGAGGTGCCCCCCTCCAAAGCCGTGGCACTGCCAGGCCCAGAGGCTCTGAGCTACGATGTGGAACTGCTTTCCCTTCCCTGCTGCCAACGAAGTATCTTCCGTCTTGCTGCAGAGTTGGCAGGCACACACATGGCATGAAATTGGCGCCGGAGCCAGGCTGACTCTGACTGCATGGAATCACCTTTAGAGTTGGGTGCACAGTGCAGAATGCTGCCCACGCTGCAGGACTAGCCCTGACGAGGGGGGGGGTGCCTTTTGTTTTTAACTGGTGGTTTAAAAGCCACCTGACACCTTACCTTTTCCAGCCTCTGACCATTGATTTCAGTTTTGTTTCAAGTGCAAGTGGGCTTTGGGGAAATCCATCTTGTTTATGTCACAATACTATTGAATGATTCTCTCTCTGTGTGTGTGTGTTTGAGAGAGGGAGATTCTCTGGTTGTAACTGCTCCCGTGTAGCCTTTCCCATTTTGAGGCAGGGCCGGAACGGATTTTTTTTTCCAGGCCGTATTATTTGAAAACCGTTCCGACAAGTATGTGTTGAAAAATGCTCACGTACAAGCACTTAACGCAGCAGCTCTTAGAAATGTTTGTATCGCTCTGAGGCATGTTGCGCTTTGTTTTCTTGACTCGCTGTTTATTGCTTGGCAATACAGTAGACAGGTGTTAAACCTGCTTGGGGGACTTGCGAGGGGGGTGGAAGAAGGAGAAATTGCTTAACATTAATAACGGATGCTCTGTATTTGGCATATTTGTTTATTTTACTTTAAAAAGAATAGATTTGTGCAGCAGACTTAATCTGCATTTTCTCTTTTGCTCCAACATCCTGTTAAGATTCAGGAGGCATTTGTGGCGTGCGCTGGTTCTTTCAGTTTTGTTTTTGTTCTGCAATTGAATCTTTCCCTCTTCTGCTTTCTTCCTCTCTCTTTTAAACGCTGTAGTAGCAGAAGGGCCATAGTGTTGTTGAACGGCTTTGTCCCTATTTTCACAGATGCACTGGGAATTGTTTTTAATCTCCTTTCTGCTTTCCCATTACAGATGGCGATGACGACCCACAACTCTCCTGGGTGGCTTCATCTCCCTCCAGCAAAGACGTTGCATCACCCACTCAGATGATAGGAGATGGGTGTGATCTCGGCATCGGGGAGGAGGAAGGGGGGACCGGCCTGCCGTATCCTTGTCAGTTTTGCGATAAGTCCTTCATTCGCCTGAGCTACCTTAAAAGGCACGAGCAGATCCACAGCGACAAGCTACCTTTCAAATGCACCTACTGCAGTCGGCTTTTCAAGCACAAGAGGAGCAGGGACCGGCACATCAAGCTGCACACGGGGGACAAGAAGTACCACTGCCACGAGTGCGAGGCGGCCTTCTCTCGCAGCGACCACCTCAAGATCCACTTGAAGACCCACAGCTCCAGCAAGCCCTTCAAGTGCACGGTCTGCAAGCGGGGCTTCTCCTCCACCAGCTCCCTGCAGAGCCACATGCAGGCCCACAAGAAGAACAAGGAGCACCTGGCCAAGAGCGAGAAGGACGGCAAGAAGGACGACTTCATGTGCGACTACTGCGAGGAGACCTTCAGCCAGACCGAGGAGCTGGAGAAGCACGTCATGACGCGCCACCCGCAGCTCTCCGAGAAGGCCGACCTGCAGTGCATCCATTGCCCTGAGGTGTTTGCCGACGAGAACTCCCTGCTATCCCACATCCACCAAGCCCACGCCAACAAGAAACACAAGTGCCCCATGTGCCCAGAGCAGTTCTCTTCGGTGGAGGAGGTCTATTGCCACTTGGATAGCCACCGGCAGCCTGATTCCAGCAACCACAGCATCAGCCCCGACCCTGTCTTGGGCAGCGTGGCCTCCATGAGCAGTGCCACGCCGGATTCCAGCGCTTCGGTGGAGCGGGGCTCCACTCCCGACTCGACTCTGAAACCCTTGAGAGGGCAAAAGAAGATGAGGTCCCTGGAGAGAGAAGAGGGACAGTCCTGGTCGAAAGTCTCCTACAGCTGCCCGTACTGCACCAAGCGCGATTTCAATAGCCTCGCCGTCTTGGAGATCCACCTGAAAACCATCCATGTGGACAAACCTCAGCAAAGCCACACGTGCCAGATTTGCCTTGAATCCATGCCCACGTTGTATAACCTGAACGAACATGTGAGGAAGGTGCATAAAAACCACGCATATCCCATGATGCAGTTCAGCAACATTTCGGCCTTCCACTGCAACTATTGTCCAGAGATGTTTGCGGACATCAACAGCCTGCAGGAACACATCCGTATTGCTCACTGCGGGCCGGGGGCCACAACTCAAGACGGCAACAACGCCTTCTTTTGCAACCAGTGCTCCATGGGCTTTCTGACCGAAGCCTCTCTGACTGAGCACATCCAGCAAACTCACTGCAACATAGGAAACTCCAAATTGGATTCCCCTGTTGTTCAGCCATCACAGTCTTTTATGGAGGTATATTCCTGCCCGTATTGCACAAACTCGCCCATTTTTGGCTCTATTCTCAAGCTAACGAAACACATCAAAGAAAACCATAAGAACATTCCACTGGCACACAACAAAAAGTCCAAAGGTGAGCAGAGTCCAGTTTCTTCTGATGTTGAAGTGTCTTCCCCCAAAAGGCAGCGGCTTTCTGCCAGCGTCAATTCAGTTTCGAACGGCGAGTACCCGTGTAACCAGTGCGAACTGAAGTTCTCCAGCTTTGAAAGCTTCCAGACTCATTTGAAGTTGCATTTGGAGTTGTTGTTAAGGAAGCAGTCGTGCCCTCAGTGCAAAGAAGACTTTGATTCCCAGGAATCTCTCCTGCAGCACCTCACTGTCCACTACATGACAACCTCAACTCATTATGTCTGCGAGAGCTGCGACAAGCAGTTTTCATCGGTGGACGATCTGCAGAAACATTTGCTGGACATGCATACTTTTGTGTTGTATCACTGCACCCTTTGCCAAGAGGTTTTTGACTCCAAGGTATCTATCCAAGTGCACCTGGCAGTGAAGCACAGCAATGAGAAAAAGATGTATCGGTGTACAGCCTGCAACTGGGATTTTCGGAAGGAGGTGGACCTCCAGATCCACGTGAAGCACAGTCACCTGGGCAACCCTGCAAAGTCTCACAAGTGCATCTTCTGTGGAGAGACGTTTAGCACCGAGGTGGAGCTGCAGTGCCACATCACGACCCACAGCAAAAAGTACAACTGCAAGTTCTGCAGCAAAGCCTTCCACGCCATCATCTTGCTTGAAAAACATTTGCGGGAGAAGCACTGTGTCTTTGATGCCAGCACTGAGAACGGAACAGCCAATGGCACCGTGCCGGCTAGCAAGAAGGCAGAATCTGCCGATATCCAGAACATGTTGATGAAAAATCCAGACACTTCAAACAGCCACGAAGCTAGCGAGGATGACGTGGATGCTTCGGAGCCCATGTACGGCTGCGATATCTGTGGGGCGGCTTATACGATGGAGGTGCTTTTGCAGAACCACCGTCTGAGGGACCATAACATCAGGCCAGGGGAGGACGACTGTTCCAGGAAGAAAGCAGAGTTCATCAAAGGGAGCCACAAGTGCAACATCTGCTCAAGGACCTTTTTCTCGGAGAACGGCCTCCGGGAGCACATGCAGACCCACCGAGGCCCAGCAAAGCATTACATGTGCCCCATTTGCGGGGAACGCTTCCCGTCCCTCCTGACCCTGACGGAGCACAAAGTAACTCACAGCAAGAGCTTGGATACAGGGACGTGCCGGATCTGCAAAATGCCCTTGCAGAGCGAAGAGGAGTTCATTGAGCACTGCCAGATGCACCCCGACCTCAGAAACTCCCTCACCGGATTCCGCTGTGTTGTCTGCATGCAGACGGTCACCTCAACTCTCGAGCTGAAAATCCACGGAACATTCCATATGCAAAAATTGGCAGGGAACTCTGCGGCGTCTTCTCCCAATGGCCAGGCCTTGCAGAAATTCTACAAGTGTGCTCTGTGCTTGAAGGACTTCAGGAACAAGCAAGACTTGGTGAAGCTGGATGTTAACGGTCTGCCGTATGGCCTGTGTGCTGGGTGCATGACCAGGAGCACCAATGGACAGTCCATGGGCATGACCCCGCCAGAAGTTAGCGAAAGACCTTGTGGTAGCCTGAGGTGCCCGGAGTGTAGTGTCAAATTTGAAAGTGCCGAAGACTTAGAAAGCCACCTTCAGTTGGACCACCGAGACCTGACGCCTGAGACCAGTGGCCAGAAGAAGGGTACCCAGACATCCCCTGTTCCCAGAGTAAGTACTGCCACAGGTTAGCTTTACTATACAGTGGTGCCCCGCAAGACGAATGCCTCGCAAGACGGAAAACCCGCTAGATGAAAGGGTTTTCCGTTTTTGAGCTGCTTTGCAAGACGAATTTCCCTATGGGCTTGCTTCACAAGACGAAAACGTCTTGCGAGTGTTCCGATTTTTTCTCGCTCCCCCCCCTTTTCTAAGCCACTAAGTCGCTAATAGCCTTTTAGCCGCTAAGCCTTTAATAGCCGCTAAACCGCTAATAGCGCTAATCTGCTAATCCGCTAATAGGGTTGCGTCGCAAGACGAAAAAACCGCTAGGCAAAGAGACTCGCGGAACGGATTATTTTCGTCTTGCGAGGCACCACCGTAATGAATAATAGTAAGAGGAATAGATACTGACTTCAGAAACTCGCATTGCACATAGGGCTCCAATGTGCACTTGAAGTTTCCATTCTCTTTAGTATTGAAAACTTCCTCTGTGAGTGTCTGGCTCTCCCTTGCTCAGGAGGGAATAAGGGAACCTCTGTTTATACACGAGTTCCATGTGAGTGTTGGAACTCAGCAAACATTTGCTCTACAATAATTAACTACAAAGTATAGGTGATTCCCCCCCCCAACTATAAAAAGAGTTATAGGGTTCTGCTGTCAAAGCTACCTCATTTAGCTACTGGTTCATTCACAGAGTGGCAAGCACAGTTGTGGTCATAGTTAGGTTAGCAGTGGCATTATATCCATAAAAGACTCATGGTAAGCATCCTTCCTTTGTAAAGCAATTTGAGATGGAGTTCCAACTGCCCTGAGCAGGTTAGAAAGGTAGATAAAAGAATAAATAAATAAATTTGAGTTCCAAATTAGTCATTTCACTTAAACTCTCATATAAAAATTGATTGGGCACTACTTGGATACTGCTTCATACAAGCCATTCTGTCTGCGTTCCAACACTGAAGAGTGGGAAAGTGTGCCTCACAGGTGAGCAAAAAGCAAAGTTTTGGCGGAGTGTGGAATGCACCTGCTCGTCTCTGCCCAAACTGCAGCGTGGATCATAGCAGCTAGAAATAGATTCCTAAAAGACCTCCTTGCACATGTCTGATTTAGAGCCTTGTGAAGCGACACCACTCTCAGAGGCCACTTCAGATGACAGAGAACCTGTGTGGTGCAATGGCTAGAGCATGGCTAGACTAAGACTCGGGAGACCAGGGTTCAAATCTCCATTTGGATATGAAGCTCACCAGGTGATCTTTGGACATTCATTCGCTCTCAGCCTGACCTGTCTCAGGGTTATTGTGAGGCTAAAATGGGAGAGGGACATACATTGTATGCTGCCTTGTTCTTCTTGGAGGAAAGGTGAGATAGAAATGCAATACGCATACATAATACAGATTCTAGGCCTTTTGCTACACTAGGCATGATCATGGCACACAAGGTGGCTTCCTAGAGCACTCCAGAGCATGCTAGTAGGCTTTGTGCAGCCAGCAGGCAGTGAAAACACCACCCAGTTGTTGTGCCTGATGTGGATAGCATTTTTGGAAGCGGCCACAACCTACCCCTCATAAGATTGGGAATCTATGACTAATATGCTTTCCTCCATTGGTACGTTCATAGGCCAGCTCATAGACATGCCAACTTGCACGGCTATATATGCCAGCAGTGGAAAATATATGCTGTGCATCTTTCCCTCTCCCTGCCCCCCATGCAGAAATTAATCCCCATGCCACTTTTTCTAACATTTGAAATGACTCAACAAGAAAAACTTGTTAACTTTTCTTCAGGCATTGGATTGGACAGGGGTTTTTGTTGGACACTGTTGAGCATGGGCCTTGCACAGAGGAATGTGGCAGCTCAATGCCAGAAGAAGGTGCTGTAGCTCAGTGGTAGAACACATGCTTTGCATGCAGAAGGTCCCAGTTTCAGTCCTTGCCATCCCCAAGTAGGGCTGGAAAAGATGGTTCGAAGGTCAATGTAGATATCAATGTGTTAGATGGACCAGTAGTTTGACTCCATATGAAGTTCACTTTCTATGCTTTTCTCCCATCTATTCAGCCATGCACTATAAAGGGAGACTGAAACGTTTCTGACCTTAGGCTGTGGAAGTAGGCTATTATGGAGGATTGATGGGGGAGGGCGAAAGCATCCACCACACATCTCTTTTTCTCTAGTGATTTCAGCAGCTGCAAAACATGCATCACAATGGTACCTCGTTGCCTGTTTCCTCACCTCTGTAAACAGAAGCTAGTGGAATTCAGCAGAGGTGAGGGAATGTGCACCATGATGATCATCGAATCATAGAAGGGACCCTGAGCCCAACCCCCTGCAGTGCAAGAATCTCAACATGTGGTGCCCCATTCAGTTTGAAACCATGCTGCACCCTGCTTAGCTTTGCAAATGAGCTAGCAGTTTTACTGCTGCACCACTAGGAGGGGATATGCCATGCAAAACCGTTTCAGGTGTGTGCCTCTCCTCTACCCCCCCTCCCAGCAAAGGTCTACTCAGTGCACCCTGTACCTTGGCACACCTTGGAACACCGGAAGACCTGGTGGTGGTGCAGCTGTTGGCACAGGCAGTTCTACTACAGTGGTTAGCAGAAAACCTATCCATTTTAACGCTCTAACAATGTAGCCTGCCCAAGTGCCACTTTGGGGCATTGTGGGAAGATCAGAAAGGTGGCTCCATGCTTTACCTGCTGGGTGAATCTGAGCCAAGGGGGGTCTCGCCTCAAGCACTGATGGGCCCTTCTGGCATGATGCTCAGCCATGCTGTGTGCTGCTGCCATGTTTGGCAGTAGGAGATGTTTCCAGGGGGGAGAAGAAGAGAGAACACAGGGCTGGTGCTTTAAAAAAAAAAAAATCAGTCAGAACCCTCTATCCTGCCTGTCTCCAGCTTAATTACAAACCAGGATAAGAACCCTGCCCCCCTCCCTCAACAAAAGCTCCTATACTGCTTTGGGTAGCGTAAGAGGGGGAAAACACACCCAAAGTCCTTAGTTCAGTTAGGTAGACACTTTATCTTTGAAGAACTTTCTTCAATATGTTGCATGTATTAAAAAGTGATTTTTTTCCCCGGGTTGCCTTTACACAAAACATTGATTAAGTAGCAGCTATTCCCAGACTACCTCATGATCAAACCAGCAGCTGCTTCCTTACATAAGTTTCTGCAGATTAGTCTGCCACTGGCATCTGTACTAATAAGATTCTTGGCTATTTCGGCACATCGGCAACCTTCTGAGAGAGCTTTTCATGTCTGCAGTTTGTGGCCTTTGGAAATAATTTCTTCAAACTACTATTTGTGGCTCGGAAGGCTGCTCGTTTCTGGGTGTCCCGAATAAAGTCGGATGGACTAGCAAGGCTCGGCACTTTTTTCTCAGTTGACGGGCAAAGCAGCTGCACGTATAACATCCTTTGTGCCCCCCTCCCGAAACGTTTTTAATTACCTTTGATTCATCGCATAAAGCCCCCAACTCGCTTGGTGCTATTCCAAAGTCCTCCTCCCCCATTCCACGTGAGCCAGAAGTCCACCCGCCCTGCCCCACTCTGCCCCGACGAAGCATCATCTTGTACATGGCTGGGATAGAGCTGTTAAAAGTCTGTCTTGTAGATCTTGCTGATCTGCGACAATGTGTTGGGTTCAAAGGATTTCTCGGAGCTTGAAACAATCCGAGCGAAAGATTCTTTGCTTTGTTTCACTTGCTGCTTTAGCACTGCAACTACATACTCGCTCCCTTGGGGTCAAGCGAATCGGTGACTAGACCTGCCTCCAGCTGTGTTATACATCTAATTCTGCAGAGAATAAAATACGAAATGGAAACACCTCTCCCTTCAGCGTGATGCCTCTTGAGAGTTCATCATCCAAAACTACTTATTAGCCCCATCGCCGCCTTTCTCCTCCTTGCTTCTTCATTGTGTTTCACGCTCCTCTTGAAGAACAGCCCTATTCTTTTATGCCAGGCTAATTCTGATTTCGTATGGCTGTGCACACAGAGGCTAAAATGCTCCAGCCTCTCACTGTACTCACTCCCCCCCTTCACCATTATCGGGAATGGAAATGGTTGCCGTCCTCCTTACTCCTACTTTTAACTCTGTCTCTTCAACAAAGCTTCTATACCTCCTCTTCCCTCAGGAGAGAATTTAAGTTCTTCAACAAAGTAAATGCTTTGAATCTTGCCCCAAGAGGGCAGATTTCTTTTGTAGAAGATAATGAAAAATCAGAATTCAGGTCTGCACCAAATTACACTTTACACAGGAGCCTGCGATTGGCATATATGCTAATGCCTCAGATCTGCCATTCTACCTTCCTGTTAAACAATAACTATCCCGCGAACAGGCTGATGGATGCAAATCCACAATGCCCCTTGCCCTATTTATCGGCCCCCTTGGTGTTCTCTGTGGACTAAAATTGGACCTAAAATTGCTCTAGATCTGGGTTCTGCCCTATATCCACAGGCACTGTCAACCTTGACATATGACAGGACATAAGCAAGACCTATCTCCCTGGGGAGGAGCCATGGTCCATGTGTGGAGTCCTCCCTTAGCAAGAACACTTGGATTTCAGTGAGGGGCCTCTGCCCCCAGCCTTTTTTGTGATGCCCCTTTTCCCCCCAGAAGGCTCCAGTTTTAAATGTCAGGGGGCATATTGCCCCCACTCTATTCACCGTCCTGGCCATGCCCCCCCTGGTCTAAATTTCTCATCATTCCTGTGTGCACACCATACATTTAAAACACCCCTTGCAAAGAATCATAGAATTGTAGAGTTGGAAGAGGTCAAGAGGGTCATTTAGTCCAACCCCTTACAATACAGGGGTCTCAACTAAAGCATCCATGGCTGATGGCTATCCAATCTTCTTTTTTTTAAAAAAATAAATAAATTCAAAATTAAAACAGAACATATTATCCAGAAACATATCATCCTTATTTTTTCCCCTCATTTTTCCTCCCTCCCCCCACCCTCTCACACAACCCCACCCCTCGGCTTCCCTCAGTTCCAGTCTTTGATTTCTCTGAGAATGCTGTTTTCTGCATGTTACAAAGTTGTATAGATCCTCAAACTATTTAGCTGATTATTATCAATAAAAAGTTTGTGAATGTTTATTCAAAGCCAGCCAAGGAGTCCAGTTCGTTTTGTTGCGTCTTCAAATACTTTGTAAATGGTTCCCATTCATCTTTAAAGTTATAGTTATCCTTGTTCTGTAGCTTATATGTCAGTTTTGCCAGTTCTGCATAGTCCATCAATTTTTCTTGCCATGATTCTTTAGCTATCCAATCTTCAAAGAAGGAGAGTCCACCACCTCTTGGGAGTCTGCTCCACTGCTGAACAGCTCTTACTGTCAGAAAGCTTTTCTGATGTTTAGTGCACTGATGTGACTTGGGCATAAGTCAGCTTGCTGTGTTTTTGGAAGAAGTCCTTTTCATAACTGTCAGGAAGTGCACGTCCTGTCCAATCAGGATGTCCCTATTCACAAGCAACAGGCAATATAGGCTGAGTTCACCTAGCTCCTGTTGCCTGGAGGTCCTGTTCAACAAACTTCCCAACTCAGCATGAGTTCCAGTGAAAGTAAGCAGACTTTACTTTCGTAGGATCATTTTTTCTTTCATGAAAGTAGGTGGATTTTATGAGGGTGGTTGGAATTTAAGAATTTTCATTGGAGCATCTTGCCTTTTGAAGATGAAATGACTGAGTCCTCTCACCTTTTTTAACCAGTAGCAGAAAGAAGAAAGCATTGCTGCTGCTTTAGCAATGTTGTAATCTTGCTCCCAGGGGTCTCCTGTCCCAGGTACCAGGTGGTGGCTGGGCAGGTGGCAGAAAGGCTTTTGTTTGTTGGGGGAAGAAGACAAACCTCTGACTACCTTCTTTCTAAAGGCAAGGCACTCCTCTTTCCCAGTTATCAAAATTTGCCTGCCCGAAAGATTAATCTCATGTAATAATATTCTCATGGAATTTGTTCTTAATGTCTGCTCATTTGTTTTGGGTATTTTTAATGAATATTTTAGACTGTCTACTGTAAACTGCTTAGTGGTCTTGGACCTAGTAAGCAGTATACACATTTTGATAAATAGAATAGAATAGAATAGAATAGAATAGAATAGAATAGAATAGAATAGAATAGAATAGAAATCTTCTGGAGAGGTTTTCACTTCAGCCTCCCATCTTGCTCCTTTGGTTTCAGTGGGACTTAGGTGACAATCCTGTAAGCACTTAGCAGTGAGTAAGTTCCATTGAGTATAGTCAGCCTTATGTTTGAGTAAGCGTGCGAAAGGATTGCACTGTTGGTAACACTTAACCTTAACATGATGAAGGCAAATGAATGCCAGATGAAAAGATGTGGGGTGTGCAATTAAGGCAGGAAGACATTTTTCCTTTTAGGATAATTTCAATAGATTATTTATCTCTTTCATTTTGATGCTTTCCCTCTTCCTCACACATGCACGCACACACACTGCATTTCTGAAGCTCATTGATCACAACTAACCCCATAGATTTAGAAGCTTTCATGATTACAGAAAAGGCCCCTGAATGCTCATATCCTTTCCAAAGAACCATAGCTTTCAGAAGCTTGTTAAAAAAAAAAGATGTCTCAAATATAGCCAGGCAAACTAAATTGAACAACATGCTGTTCTCTGTTTTGTAATCTCTTGTTGATTTGTAGTACAACAGGTAAAATGCAGTTTTTATGCTGCCTGCCTTATGTGTGTAATACAAACTGAGCAGCCTGCAGCTGTCCAAACGACATTACTACTCTATAATTCTTGACCAGTTCCTCTTTCTTTCTTTCTGGACCGTTATTGATTTTTCTTCTTCTCTCCCCCTGCTTCCCCCTCCCCCTTTTACCCAGAGCCTAACAGCAGAGGATTAGAAAAATATATAGTCAGAGAGAAGCTACATTGAGTTTACATTGAAAACAATAGAAGTACATGTTTCAGTAAGCACCAGGATGTATTGATATCTCTAGCTCAAGAGGGAAAGGTACGTTCGGAATATAGAAGATCCTCTAGATGCCAGGAATGCTCTGCTAATAAGTGCACTTCTGTAATCCTGTAGACGAGGCTTAGAGAATGTCCCCCCCCCCTGGCCCTAGTAAACACTGAAGTAAAATGGGTTACTGGGAGAGTCTATTGAGAAATAATTATGGGTGAACAGATGAGGAAAGATACTTCTATAATGAAAAACAACAGCCAAATCTTGTTTAAATAGAAAAGGTTTTTTTTTTTAAAAAAGGTTGCATGTCTTGAGCTAGAAAGCCCCCCATTCTTCAAATCCCACTTCAGTTTTTAAATTCACTGGGTAGCCCAAGTTGCTGTTTTCTCATTCAGCCTTGATCTGCAACATGGGCCATTGAAGTTAATGGATATGGTTAACTTAGTTCTATTAATTTCAGTGGGATACAAACCCCTTTGCAACCTGGTGCCCTCCAGATGTTTTGGGCACCAGCTTCTATAGTCCTTTCCTATTGACCATGCTGGCTGTGGCTGGTGGGAGTTGGGAGTGACAAAATATCTGGATTTGGGGAAGGCCGAAGTGAACACAACAAATTTTGTCATGGAATAGGAGGTTGTCTTGAGGGGGAGACAGAAGGGTAGAGGCACTATCTCCCCTTGGGGTTGGCTCAGTGTGCCTTCTGCTGTGTGTCTTCTGCTGTCCATACCCAAGATATGTCTGGGACTGGACAACAGGGCCAAAGCAGGTGAATTTTGTATCCTTCTGCGAGCGTCCTGCAGCTCTGCTGCTTTCGTCATCCATATGTGAATTGCTGCAGTTTACATCTGGTATTTTCCTTTGCATTGTTCGTAAGCAGCAGGCATGCCAGCCATTTGATTTAGCCATGATTTAGCCATCTATTAAAAAAGGGGGGGGGGAAGCAACAGGCTTTGTTTATTTAATGGAATTCCTCCCTTCAGAAGCGTTTTAACTTTTAATCCCTATAAATTATTCCTAGGATTCCCCCCTCCCTATGTCTCATCACCAAGAAGACACACCTTGCCACTCTTAAATACAAACCCAATCTTCTCCCATAGAACAAGTGGCTCATGTAATTGCTTCTTAATGCTATCTCCTTGTTTCGGCAGCTAAACTTATTAGCGTGACATAGGAAGTGTATAGCAATTGGTGAAGGGAAATCAGCGTCGTGTTTCACTGCAGATTTCCCCGATTTCTGGAATGTATATCTCTATTTCCGCAAGTGCTCCTTTGCACTGGTCCATGGGTGATATGAGGTTTCTTTCATGCTCTTTTTCTGGAATTACACTCTTCTTGCCCAGAAGTCTTGTTTCCTTGAAAAGCACATTTTACTGCAACATATAAATGAATCTGATTACACTGACTGACTGAAGCAGGAGTGAGGAAATCTGTGGCTCTCCAGATGTTGCTGGACTGCAGTTCCCATTATCCCTGACCATTGGCTATGTTGGATGGAGAGGTGGTTGGAGTCCTGTAACATCTGGACCCAGGCTCTGTTCCCTGGTCTAAGACTAAAACAATAGTGATTAAGCCCATTGAACTCAATGTGTAGGGCTGGGCTGTTGATGCTTAGTTCTGGCTTCTGTTTGTCCATCACCCTTTGTAGTGGGGTATTCCTTTGCATTGTTAGAATTTTTTTGGTTATGCAGCATTTTGAATGCAGATTTGCCCTTCGAACAACTTTACTGCATTGGCATTCTGGTGCATAGTCATTTAAATGGCAAGCCAGGAGTGGTCTTTGCTCCATCCTCCGTTTGGATTTCCGACTTCTGAGATGGTGAATTGGTCCTACAACTCTGTGTCTAAACGTGAACGTTGCCATACTCCTCTGTTAATACTACCATTGGCCTAGACCAGCTTTTCTCAACCTGTGGGTCCCGAGATGCTGTTGAACCTAGCTAGCACGGCTAGAGCTCAGGGATGATGGGAGTTGTAGTCCAACAACATCTGGGGACCCACAGGTTGAGAACCGCTGGCTGGCCTAGACCCAAAGTGCTGTAATGTTCATTCCCTCCGCCATATGTTCTGCCTTCTCCTTCAGATCTCATGCCGAAATTCTTGTTTGTGAAATGGAGCGTGTTGGTTTGTACAACAGAGGCCTTTCCATCTTAGCACCTATTCTGTTGGCTTGGCTATTGGCCGATACATTTGAAAACATTTACATCCTCCCCTTTCACTGCAGTTGTAGTCCTTGCAGTGCCTATAGCAGATAAAAGCAACTTTAAAAGTGGTGAAAGACCATGAGAGTGGGAGCGGAATGGCTCTTCAGTGGCAGGGAGTTCCAAAGTCTTGGTATGGCCTTAGGGAAGGCCTACTGCTGCATCCCAGTCAAACATGCCTCAGCCAGTGTCATTATATCATTTTTTTCCTGATAGATGGATCATACCTTTTTAATCTACAAACCATTCTTAGTTACTCACTTTTCTGCTTTTTTTCTGTTCATCATTTGCATTGCTTTATTGTTGCTGATTTTTAGCCAATTCTCCATTTAATTTTTAATCAAGTTGCTTTTAGTACAGTTGCTTTATTGACCCCACCTTAAACTTTGTGAAAAGGCATCTTATGAATTTTGCAAGCACATCGATCAATTAAACATCCCCACTAAAGTGTGTGCAAGTGTGACGGTCGGCAACTCCTCTCCCAGGAAATAAACTTGAATGCTACGTTTCTGAATTATAACAAAACCATTAAAAAAATCTCTGCATTCAGCTACCAATAGTGCATGATCAATCAATTAAAAGATCTGTGTTTCCTAGTATTCCACTTAAAACTGGCTCTTTGCTGACTCCATTTTTCTCCTACTGGAATGTACACTGGTAGCATTCAGTAATGCTAAACTAATAGTAGGAAATCTGTTGCCTTCTAGGTGCTGCTGGACTCTCATGTCCCATCAGTCCCAGTCAGATAGAGTCAGGGATAGTGCAGCAACATCTGAAGGGCTACAGGTTTCCCACCTGTGCACAATTAGGCATTTTCAATATGTGCCCCCAGGCTTAGATAGTCCCTCCTCTCTTTCCTCTTCCTAGTTGCTTCTCCATTCCTGTTTTAGTGGCACCCTATAGTTTGCCACTTCAGCTAAACCATTGTTTGCTTGGAAGCTAGGGTTGCAAATTGAAGACTCAGCCTGATTTGTTTTGCTAGTTTGTAGGCAAATGGTGGTTAATGCAGCCTATTGTTTTCTGGGATCTGAAAGAACAGCAAAATATAGTTTGCAACTAAAACATATATGGTTGCTGTGGACATGGGGAGACCAGAGAGTGCAAGGCCAAGGTTCATATTCATAACACTAAACCCAAATTGTTCTGTTGCCATCAGCAATGGCACATTTTTGCGTGGACAGGCGGAGTCCCCAGATCCCGAGCAGTCCCCCCCGTCATGTGGAATAACGACTCAAGACAACGTGCTATGGGATTAAATTGGCCACAACTTTATTAAATTTCAAATGTGGATAGACCTTGGCTCAGGCATTGGGCGTTCTCCCTCCCCAGTCCCCAGCCGGGGACCTAGGGAGCTTCAGGGTTATCCAGTGTGTGTGGGGGGGATGGGCCGGCTCTGGAGAACATATGCTCAAGCAGAGATAGCCGCCCCCGTTACGCCGCTGCCGCAGGGGAGAGCAATGACGACCTTTCGGCGTACGGTCAAAGCCTCCCTTCAGAAACCCCTTTAACGGGGAACCCTGGTATCGCCACCGCAAAGAGGAAGATGGACTAAAGGATTCCGCCCAAGGCCTGATACCGCCAAAGTTGTGACGTTTTGCTACGGGAAAGGCGAAACCTGCCAATGCAGGGAAATTCCTTTCCGGCCCTTTAACAGCGACCTTAACGTAGCAGCGCCCGCATACCTGTGAAGAAAAGTTACCTGTAAAACCTATGAAGAAAAGTTAACCTGCAAAGAAGACATTAACTGAGGGTGGGTAGGATTCCCAGGTAAGATCCTCCCTCTATTGTGTGGGCAGGTAATCCCTCCCCTGCCTGGCCTGGTCTCCTTGGCAACGCTTCCCCCAGGTGGGATTGGACAACTGACTGAGGTAGGCGGAGACCTTCAGGTATCCCACCTGAGGGAAGGCAAAGCCAAGCCTATGCTGATGGGGGCCGCTCCAGATCGAGGGCTGCGTGCGTCCACACAAAGGGGAGCGGTCATTGTTTCGGTTTCTTAATACGTTGAAACATTAATAAAACTTTGAAAATAATGCTAAACAAATATCTTGGTTTTATTCGAACATGGGAAGCTGCCTTATACTGTGTCAGACTATTGGCCCATCTGGCTCAGTAATGTGTACACTGACTGGTAGCAGCTCTCCAGGATTTCAGATGGGGAGTCTCTCCCAGCCCTACCTGGAGATGCTGCTGGGAATTCAACCTGGGATCTTCTATATGCAAAGCTGATGCTCTACTGCTGACCCACGGTCCTTACTCTTATTACATCTGATTAGCTGCAAAAGCTTTCAACCTTTCTCTCTCTCTCTCTCTCTCTCTCTCTCTCTCTCTCTCTCTCTCACACACACACACACACACACACATATCTGCTGGCTGAGAACAACACATAATGCCTCTCAGGTAGTGGGCTCTATTTATGAAAGCTTAAAATGTTTATTCGTTTTGTTGTCGCATAATTTTTTGTTGCTTTACCACAGTCTTTTCAGTTTCTGTCCCTTGTTTGACAACAGTGACAGTAATAAAAAGAAGTGCAAAAATGGCTATTTACCTCTGGTCTTTGGTCATACTCACAAGGACAGTGATGCTGCAGGAGAAAACCAGGTCGCAGGCATTTTGGTTGGTAGCAAGGAAACCTGGTAGTCTGCTTTTACACACGACATGGCCGCAAACATCTTGCAACACACGTATACAATGTGCCCTGTGTAGAGCCAGTTGGGGCAGGGTGATTTGTCAAAGTTCCAGTAGCCAAGCCATCTTCCCATTGCTTGTTGCATCATTCTTAAACTCTGATCTTATTAAAACACAGAAGGTGGTGTGAGGTGTGATTTTACTTTCTGCTGCCTACAAAGCTCTCTTACCTTTTCTCTTTTTATTTGTTTAAACAGAAAAAGACCTACCAGTGCATCAAGTGTCAAATGACCTTTGAGAATGAAAGAGAGATACAGATCCATGTTGCAAATCATATGATTGGTAAGAACCTTTTCAGCTTTGTCGCTCATAGGCTACTTAATGGTTGATGTTGACTTCTCTGTTCAGTTATTTTATATTTTGTGATGCTGTTCTGCAAACACTGTTGCAATAAATGCAAACAGCCCCAGGGTTGATTAATACGGACTGTGGTTGCCAATTCTGCTTGGTTTGGCCCCCATGCTGCACCAGCCAGGAGTATTGTAGTTACTTCCCATGTCAACATTGAAGCACTTGGACGAAAAAACACTCACGGGACATCTGGTTTGTATGGGTAGTTTTTAGAATGTGAGGCTATGCTCACTAGGGAGATGTGGAGAGTTTGGGCTGTGTGTTGAGTTTTGCCTTGATCCTTTCTAGCCTGGGTTCACATGTAATGAGCAACAATGGTTTGTGCTAACCATATTGAAAAGCTCACACCGTAGTTGGAGCGTCCAGATGTATTGTAAGGAAAACATGCTTTAGAGCTGTTTGTTAGCTTTTGCTTTGCATCTGCTTGCTTCGCAACTTCATCCAGCAGGCTCTGGAGGGAAAGCAGTGGCCATAATGGATGTTTGTCGCTTGTCTGTGAATTGGTTTAGCATCAACCCATTTCAGACTATGCTTTCAGATCTTGGTTTCTTGTTCCCAATCAAACTATGGTTTGTAGATAGGGTTGGGTAAGTTATTAAAAGAAACCAGAATATGGCTAAACAAAACATGGTTTTGTGTTAATGTTTGATTCTGGCCCTAGTACATGTGTTTGTTAAACCACTAGATAAGTCTGATGGTTCTCACAAGCGTTTAAGGTTGCCTTAGAATCCAAACTGAACTAAGAAACGTGACAGTTATCTCTCCCCCACAAACTTTTTTTTCTTGAGGTTCCAGGAATTTGAAAACTATGTTGCAGGCTCATGCCATTATATATATATATCCATTTTGTCTTCCTTCCTCTTTCCCAATCTTAAATTTTGCCACTTGGGATATGTATTTCAAACAGTTGTTCTTCTTGCCTTTAAGAGTCTCCCACTGACAGTGTTTAAGTATCGCCTGGTTTTCAGAAGGCAGCAATTCTCCTCATTTCAAAAGCCGCTTAAAATGTCTCAATACCACGTTGTTGCTTTCCTGCCCCATTTTTGCTCATGTTAAAATGAAACTTTTGACAAGAGCTTCCACTTTATGCCATACATTTTCAGTTTTATCTGGGAAAGGGGAGGGGGGAGGACTACGAAAAGTGCTTGCTGGTTGTCAACCACTTAGAAGCAATTACGCTTCAATTTTGTGTGTCATGACATTGAATTGCTCACATTTCCATAGCTTAAAAGTGGTGAATTTCTGAGGCACATTGTCAAAACAAAATGCCTAAGAAGTTTTATTCCAGCCAACCTTATGTCTTTTTTAACCACTTTGGGGGATATATATATATATATATATATTTGCTTTCGTAGATTTTCACGGGTACAGGAATGCAGGTTTTGGTGTCTTCGGGTGTCTTCCCGTGTAAGAGTCGGGGTGTCTGTGCGACGTTTCGACGAGGTCTCACTCGTCATCTTCAGGCTGGTGCTTTCGGCTTCTTGTTACTGGAACAGAGCAGAGTCTGGTGTTTGAGTTCCTATAAATACTGTTGAGGGGTGTGGTGTATAGCCTCCAACGTCCTCTCTGCCCAGAACGTTGGAGGCTATACACCACACCCCTCAACAGTATTTATAGGAACTCAAACACCAGACTCTGCTCTGTTCCAGTAACAAGAAGCCGAAAGCACCAGCCTGAAGATGACGAGTGAGACCTCGTCGAAACGTCGCACAGACACCCCGACTCTTACACGGGAAGACACCCGAAGACACCAAAACCTGCATTCCTATACCCGTGAAAATCTACGAAAGCATATATATATATATATATATATATATATATATATATATATATATATATCTCCTAAGCATCTTAGATTTTTGAGATGTGTGTGTGTGTTCCTGTTTTCTGAGCCCTGGGCCTTTTTTGTTTTCAAGCCTGGTCATAATGGGAATGAGATCTAGTAAAAAAAATGTTACAGCAATCAAAAGGGCTGTATTTCTGATGCAGCTGTAAGGGCTGACTTTCTTTTTTCCCCCTTTCCTGAAAAATGCGGAGAACTACTTCTTCTATCTGCACAGATGTTATAAATATATGTGAAGGCTCAAGAGCTTAGTTTATTTTGATGCATAGACCACAGAGGAGTTCCTTACACATGCCACTCCAGACGTATGTCGTTGAAGATCCTTCAAGGGCCCTACAGTGTTCTTTATGTGTTCGCGTGCGACATCCATCTCTGATAATCATAATGATTTCCCTTGAACAATTTAGCATTTAAAGGAAGTATTATTCCACGTATGGAGCGCCCATTATCATTAATGGGAATTATGCACAAATGTTGAAGGGAGGATTTGAAACGCTGACACTGAAGATTAGAGGAAAACCGTTCTTTTTCCCTGGAAGAAAAATAGGTACTGTCACTCATCGTAATTTCCACGGTAGCGCTAGGCAGGGAGCTTGCAGGCAGTGTCAGGGAGGTTAAAATGAAGTTATCTAAAAATGTTTGCTTTTGTGGCAGGTGTTAATGCAATCTCTTGTTTGCAGGTGTGAAGGGTGAGAGCTTTGCTAATTGGACCATGGTGATTTCAACTCCTTCCCGCCATCCTTCTCTATTTCCCACCCCTCCTCATCCCACTCTTTTAGTAAAATCTGTATGAAAGAGACGTATTCTTAGACAACTGGCTATGTATTTTTAAATTAAAACTGCGAAAGGGTGGTGGGGCTGTTCGTGATCTAGAAATATGCAGTGAACACATTATTTTGCAGATTATACTCTGTGGTTGGGCTCAATCGGTAAAGCAGCAATGTGATGCTACTTTGTTAAACTGGCTCTGCATGTATCCCAAACTGCCTGGCCACAGCCTTCTCCTGTGGCTGCTCCCTTTCTGACTTCCACCCATGGGCACCATCTTCTAACATGTTTACCACCTAAATTGTCACGTTGGAGGCAAGAAGGGTATATAGAACTAACAGTGGCTTTGCCATTGGCCCTTGTTAGCAGTGCCCTTCGGTTAGTAAGGGCTGGCTGTGGCCCACTGTGCTCAGCCCGTCTATTCAAACTGGACCTCCATCTTGTAAAGACTCATCACTAATGATGCCCATTTTGCCCTTTTGATCCAGAGACTCCAGCTCACCCTCTCCCATGGTAGGAGGGAGCCCCTTCCCTTGCCCAACATGAATATGATTGAAGTGGCACAGATTCAGATTTGATGCTAGGGAATACACATTGTTGTCTTAGGTTGAACAGTTGAGGAGCCCCACTTATTTGAAGTCATTAAGAAATGCAGACGTACCATAGCCTGGGCCCAGTATTCTGGAGCCTGAGTTGGAAGGATCGTAGCTGTGTAGAATAACATACAGTTTGCATGTAGAAGGTCCTGGATTCAGTTTCTGGCATCCCTAATTAAGAGGGGTCCGCATGTTAAGAAAGTCCCTGGAGAGCTGCTGCAACTTAGTGCCCTCTGCATGTTGCAGATTGCAACTTACATCATCCCACACTTTGGGCTATGCTGGCTAGGGTCTGTAGTTCACAACATCTGGAATGCACCACATTGCTCACCCCTGGAGCAGACAAGGCTAGGCTAAACCAATGGGCAGAGCATGCCTGTCTGGCATAAAGGCAGCTTTCTGTGTTGCGCTGGAAGCTCTGCTTCCTTGTGACCAAACAGCCCTTCAGCCTAATGAGAATCAAGTGTTTTGGGAGCCTGGATGTGGTGTCTCCCTACAGAAAAGCATCCCCCTCGCAGCTCCCCAGTCATATGGCTACATTTATCAAAATAGCATGCAAGGAATGTTCAGTAACTCTCACAACATGTCCTTTTGAAAAATTACCCTTCTGCATTTTTTGCTCTGTGTATCTATAATATACACGTTCGCGCATACAAACACAGTGGCATATTGGGTCCTGTGTGTCATCCCTAGAGTCTGAACAGACTGGCTGTATCCCTAGAGGAAAGATGTGGGAAACATGTTGCTTTGTTTTCATACCGGGGCCTCTGGGAACATTTCTAGTGAAAGAACAGACCCCTTCTTAGTCTGGATGGAAGAGGGCTGTTGGGGAATATGCTTCGAACCATAGCTTTTCAGTGTTGATGAGCAACACACACACACACACACACACACACACACACACACACACACACTCCTTTTAAAATCCACCTAGAGAACAGGAGAGTCCTGAAAGAACTTAGCTGATTGGAGGCTAGTTTTAATTTGTCGAGAAAAGGGATCCCCTCCCTTCTCCTCTTTGAAACATTTTCAGACTTTGGGGAGTCTGCCCAGGAGTATATCAAAAAACTTTGAGCAGTTCTGGCTGCCTCTGTTCTACTTGCCTCCTCCTGTGCTGACCTGGTAATGTTTAAAGTATATTTGTACTCTCTCTCCCCTTCTCTTTCCCCCCACCCACTTATTCCTCCCTCCCACCACCTTCCGCTGCCTCTGATGTGTGCTGTCTGTTAGATCCCTCGAAGGATGGGCATGCTCAGTAGCTGGCTCTGCAGGGGGTGTAGAGGACAGCCACACTGCAGAAGGGATCACAGCAGACGCTTAATGACACACAGTACCTTCCGTGCCAGTGGTGGAGGGAGCAACTGAACATAAATGTTTTGGCCAGTGTGGTGTAGTGGTTAAGAGCGGTAGTCTCGTAATCTGGGGGAACCGGGTTCGCGTCTCTGCTCCTCCACATGCAGCTGCTGGGTGACCTTGGGCTAGTCACACTTTGAAGTCTCTCAGCCCCACTCCCCTTACAGAGTGTTAGTTGTGGGGGAGGAAGGGAAAGGAGAATGTTAGCCACTTTGAGACTCCTTAAAGGGAGTGAAAGGCGGGATATCAAATCCAAACTCTTCTTCTTCTTCTTCTTCTGACGTGGGAAGCTAACCCATTGTCCATAGTCATGCACATGAAGGTGCTTAAGGGAGCCTTTTTTGTTGTTGTCGTTGAGAAGATTTGTTTCACTTTTGCAAACCTTGGTGCTCCTCGGAATGTGGAATGCCTGGGTTGTGAGTGTCCTTTTGGCTATGTAAGTGATGCCATTCACAGCTGGAACAGCTGGAGTAAGGGTGGTTGATATTGGTCTTCTTGATGCACACAAGTTGCGATCCTTAAGTGACTCCAACCAAATGAATCTGATTGAATATTTTGGTATAAATTGTTTGACTGTCTGGTAGTAGTCCTGTTGGGCTTCCCAACAGTCATCAGGCCATAAAGATGGTGCAGTTTCACACAAAGTCTATAAAGATTTTAATCCCTGGAGTCTTCCTGCAAGAATAGCTAAATCTGCAGGTTAACTGTTGCATAGAGTGTGCTTTCTTTGAGCAGGAAAAGCCATTTCCAAAATCTAACAGTGGTTAGCATGAAGTAATTGCACCGAAATTAGATTAATAATAATAATAATAATAATAATAATAATAATAATATAATAGTTTGTCCTTTTGGTGTTGTCAGTTATCGTTTGCAAAGGTACATTCCATTTAAATAGAAATGCTTGAATTAAAGCCCATTCATACCATTTCCTTAGTGGGCTAACATTCCAATCCTAAACACATTTAATAGGAAGTAAGTTGTGGCGCATTTCAGTTTCTGTTTGCCTTCCAAATGCTAATTGACACAACCTATGCATTAATGCATTAATGTATTACTGTATTACCTCAGATTGAATGCATATGCATTACGTGTTAGTAGTCTTCAGGGACACATGTATGTGGTGCCTGTTAAGTAAGAACTTCTTAAGCCTTGTGAATTCACCTGGGGCGGATTGTGAATAGCCCGTAGGGTGCAAACAGTTCACCAAGCTGTCCACCCCACTCTGTCTTTGCACCGCAGAATCTACATAGCTTTTTTGCATTCTCCAATGTTGAGTCTCCAGGAACAATTGAGGGGAATGCAAGATGAGGGACTTATAAAGGACCAATTTATGCCCTCAATTTATATGCTTGTAGGATTTTTGAACTGAGGAAGGTTTTTTTAGCATTTAATGTTAACATTATTCAGAACTGAAGATACTGAGCAATTCTTAGGAAAGCCTCACATTACAAAACTTGTGCACAGGTGTTGCTTCTGTGTAGGAAAGATGCATCCTGGGGTAGTCATATATGACAATCGCATGTCATGTTTTCCCTCTATGTGCAATTATAGTGTCCCAGAATGGGTACCTATAGGTCACATATTGGTTTAATATTGAGGTATGAACGAGTCTTTTGGCTGCACCCACAACTTCTTTGTTCCTCCCCTTATATGAACAAGTGAAGAAAGCAGAAACTCTTAAGTTAGCCATAGTTACTTATTTCTGGGAAACTGGCTAATGGTTTGAAACAAGACAATATATTGAATATGGTTTGAAGTTTGTGTCATATTCTGGCTTTTATGAAGTTGTTAACCATAGTTTCCCAGTTTGGATGAAATGGGAAACTGTAGTTAATTTAAGAGTTCCTGCTTTGTTCAGTCCTGCTCCACAGGGAGGAGCCAAGGGCCTGCATGTATGCCAGCAAGGCTCTTTCATATTTTTACTCATTCAGCTGAAATATGATAGTCCAATCCAGCCTATAGAGTAAAAAATCTGCAGGTGTAATTATTTGCAAATGACTGGCCATGAGCAGGATTCATACGATATACTGTTTCCAGCAAGGAATTTCCTTCCATATGGAAATATTGTAGCTTTGGAATGGATCCTAAAATTGGGATAGTTAGTCAGTGTTGGCTGGTGAACATTATCCTTGGTTTCTTGACTGTTTATTAAATATCCTTCCATTGTTCCTGGTTACTTCAGCTTCTTGCAATTTTAGAAGCTGCCATTTGCTAAAATAAGTTAATTTTCCTGGAGATATTCATTGATTGTGTCAAATGTCTGAAGAACTCTTTAGTCTAATAGTTGTATGTGGTAGCAGTTGAGGCTGCTGCTTGAAAGCAATAACTTTTGTAATAGCGTTTAAGGCATTAAGGCAGATAAAAATAAAAAGTGTAACAGATTTGTTTTTGAAGTATTACATGCAAATGATCAGCAGGAACATATTTTCTGGACTCCACAGCTGAATGTGTGAATTAATTATGGACACATTAAGAACTCTGAATCTCTCTCCAGTGTTTTTTCTTTCTTTAATGCATATTTCAAATTGTTGCTCCTTTTAAATGTACAGTTTTGGGGGACTCATCACAGTTAGCATACTTTAGTAGTTCATGCAGTCTACAGGTTTAAATATGTTAACTGAGATCCAAAGAGTTGTGTAACAGGTATTATGTTTGCAAAAGGATTTTTGACCTTGTGTTTCTCTAATGTCATGCTGTATTGCAAACTTTTGAAGGTGGGAGGAATCTTTGAATCTTTCCTATAGCATGAAGTCACAAGGCGTCCTTTGCCAAGCCATTGTCTCTCAATCACTCAATCTGCAATATGGGGGATAATAATATTTTACAGGGTTGTTGATAGTATTACAGTTGGATAAGGCATGCCAAACCCTTTGAACACTTGAAAGTGCTATACAAAATATTATGTATTACAGTATTGGTACTTTCTGATATGGTATGGTCAAAGGGGAGTGGGGGAAATGGTGAAAGTCCTGCTGGAAGTGCCCAAGCCTTGGGGTTTTTTAATATATTTTGGGTCCTGGCTGTAAACTTTAATGGGATTAGAGTGGGTTGGTTTTCAAATCAAGGCAATTTAAATCATCAATGGAAAAGTTTGACCGAATAATACATTTCACTCAAATTTCTCATTTTGAAAACCATATATTTCTTGAGCTGTTTGACATGTTAATTGGCAGTGATAACAATGCATATACAATGGTTTGCCACTAAGGAAAACCTTTGTACAACTTTAAAACACCACCCAAATCTTTTAGCCATGCAGCTCTCATGCCCTTTGTACTGAAGAATGAGATCTGCTAAATTTCTATATGGCTTTCTGTGTATTCTTAGCAAGGTCACTTTCTTGAAGGCCAAGGACCAAACAGGATGTGACATCAGGGGATCTCTGACTGGGCTCCAGACACATTGGTTTGGCGACTGTGAGAACAGGATGCTGGACTAAATGGCCTGATCCATTGGCCTGATCCAGCGACCTCTTCTTATGTTCTTTTGTTAAGATTGGCTGTCAATAGGGATGGGCGAGCAAGTCTACAGTGCATACAGCTCATGTGGCCCGTACCTTCCCCACCCCTTAACATAATTGAAAGAGGCAGCTATTTACTGTATATGGAAAGATACAGACAGACACAACTGCCCTCTCTGATTAAAGGAATGGGGATACCTCTTTGTGTAGGACACAGCAGACCCTCCAAGTGTCCCTATTTTCCAGGGATGTCCCTGATTTAGAGAAGCCACCCTGGTTTCTGATTTTATCCTGGAATGTCCCACTTTTCCTTTGGATGTCCCTATTTTCATTGGAGAAATGTTGGAGGGTGTGGAGTTATCTAACTCCCAAGTCGTCTGAAGGCAATTCTGTATAGGGAAGGTTTTTTAAAAAATGTTTAATGTTTTTATATGTGTTGGAAGCTGCCCAGAGTAGCTGGGGCAACCCAGTACGGTGTGTGGGGTATAAATAGTAAAATTATCATTATGGAATGGGACGTCCCTATTTTCATCAGAGAAATGTTGGGAGGGTATGACAGAGCAATCTGTGCGCATGGTGTTAGGCATGCAGACTTTACTTCTAGCTGTACACATCTTGCCATTGTTCCACTCTGGAACAAAGTTCATTGTTTAAAATATTAACTGTACCACCCAGTCACACTGTGTGTGTTCTTTTCCTGTTGTTATCTGTGCATATTTGTTCAGAGCAAATATTATTTTGCTTTGCTTCTTTATCTACTCTGGGAGTGAAACATAATTTCCCTTAATATATTCAGTCACATTTTCCTTTTTGCATTTTATCCCCCCCCCATCCCCTTTCATTTACTACTTTGGTAATGGCTGCTCAGTTTCACTGACATTTTTATAGCTGCTATGACAACATTCTCCTTTTGCATGATACATTCATAATCGGCCGTGATCACAGCTTCATATTGCTTCTGCTCCCTCCTAACCACGTTAAGATTCCTTCCAGCCCTCCAACCCAATTTTCATGTGCAGTTGTGATTACACCTGTTTAAACATTTTCCTGGTGGTTTCATATTTGCACATAAATGCAGGGGGTGGGGGAAGGCGGAGTGGCTGATGAAACACCTTTTCTGTAATCAGGTTTGAGTCTTCAGTGTGACGAGTCTGAAGTTAGCATAAGCACATATCTCCATCAATGTGGGATGTTTCGACATCTGCTAACTAGTATGGCAGAGCAGAGACTTTCCCTTAAAGTTTGCTGAGTTTTCTCTTATTACTTACTTTTTAAAAAACAACAACCAAGAATGTGTTAACCTATTCTTTTTTACTTCCACTATTTACTATGAAAATTATGGGTTGCTGGGGAGGATGAGGGAGATGTTTTCTGCAAGTTTCGTTATCACTATCAAAGCTATGTGACTATAAATCATATGTTTCTTCATAAGCCCCACAACTCACCAGCTGGGAAGGGAGGCGGATTCTTATCATGCGGGATTTGCACTGGAACCTGCAAGGGGGAAAATAACTTGCAACTTCTCCTTTGCTAGTTTCCAGCAAGACTTTCTGTTCAACACAGAGAAAAGCAGCTGTGTCTTATTTGTGAAGTTCTGCTTACAGTAAGGCAGACGGGGGGAATCTTTGGCCCTCTGGTTGTTGTTGGAGCTCAGCTTCTGTCAGCCCCAGTCAGCATGCTCAATGAGCAGAGGTTATGAGAGCTGTGCTTCAGGAACATCTGCAGGGCCACAGGTTGTCAGTCTCTGGCTCGAGAGATGGCTACTCTATGTGTTCAGAAAGATGACATAGTAGATCCCTGTTTGGAATGTTTGTAATTCCACAATGTAGGGTGAGAATGGACATTTCTCTCTTACATACATATACAGTGGTACCTCGGGTTAAGTACTTAATTTGTTCCGGAGGTCCATTCTTAACCTGAAACTGTTCTTAACCTGAAGCACCACTTTAGCTAATGGGGCCTCCTGCTGCTGCCGCGCCTCTGGAGCACGATTTCTGTTCTCATCTTGAAGCAAAGTTCTTAACCCAAGGTACTATTTCTGGGTTAGCGGAGTCTGTAACCTGAAGAGTATGTAACCTGAAGCATATGTAACCACTGTAGGCACCACTGTAGACTTGTATGTGTACCCCGCGCCCCCGTAGCCCACAAGTCTACAACTGCTCTTTAACTGGCAAATAATGAGGTGCCAGGTGGGGAGTTCTACAATAAATCACTGCTTAGCTCTGGTCAAGTGAGGGTACCACAGAGAGATTAGTCTCACCCACCAAGGAAGTCTCCTTGCACCAGTAGGGTAGAGCCCGTCAGGTGATATTCCCTGTCCCCTATAAAAACCTCTGGGTCACGCTTGCTCTCCAGTCTGAGCAAACAAGGAAACCCATTCTTAATAACTGAGGACCATCTTCTCTGTCCTTCCCTCCACCTTTTCCCTTGTCCCACCCTGTCAATGGTACAGAACAGCCGTAACCAAATTTGGACGTTTTCTGAGGATGAGGATGAGTAAAGATTTCTTATGTTGCTGTTACAACCATTATACTAAAGCAAGAGGATTTTCAGCCTGCAACTTGGCTGAGCACTCAGCAGCAAACAAAAAATGTTTGGATGCTAGTTATAGACCCGAATTTATATTGTAGTTTTAATTCTCTTGGTGTCAATTTGCTGTATCGTCTTTAATTAAAGGTCAACAGAAATTGAACTGCAAACCTCGGGGAGACTTTAAACTGGTCCTTTAAGCTATGAGGCTGCCTGCTAGAGATGGTCTTTACTGCATTTTTTTTTTTATTCTATTGCTGCCAAACTCATTGTGTGCAAGTTAAAGTAGAATGTTGCTCTCGGTTTGCAGGCAAGGGTGGCCAGTGCTTCTGATCAATCAAGGAGCTTTTCTCCTTAGGCAATTTTACTTGCCCCTCCTTCCACTTTCAGTCATGAACAGTTGATAAAGACCTGATGCATGGAGGCTGCTTCATTCTTTCTAACGCTATCGAGAGTTGGCAAGAATTGCCATCCAATTTACTCTTTCGAGTAATTTCAAAACCTGTTTTAACGAACAAAGTGATTTAAAGAAGAAACAGTTGTTTGTAGGGCAGGGAAACATGCCAGTTTAGCCCAAAGGTCATGGCCTTCTGAAGAGTAGATGAAAATCAATGCTAGTTTGCACCACTGGTCATCAGATTTCTCAGAGGCAACCTGCATAGCTAGTTAGAGAAAGCTCTCCTGAAACAGTATCGCTTCAAAGTGCAGCAGCCTGGGTAACTGAATGTTTTCTTATGTGACCCTACATATACAACAAAAACAAGCCCTCTTGCATGTAGAAATCTAGAAACCTTTCTCCCTGGGCTGCTGCTTTTCAACAGCCAAAGGCTTTTTTTACATGAAGGGGCATTCAGACACCTTGATTTACATGACTGCGCTGTCAGTAGGATGATGCCCACTTTTGGACTTGATAGGCAGGGACTTCAAGGTATCTTGCCTCCTCTTCCTCTCCTCCAGATCTTCCCAGCCTCCAGTAAGATAGGTCAGCTCTTTATCTTCTCTGGGAGCAAATTTCTTTAATAGTTTAGTCTGTGGGCTTGTTCTTTTTATCCTTGTTTTGTGTGGCATAGTATTGGGGTTGGGAGTGTGTTATCTGGTGAGATTGCTATACTGTTTATTAATATCCCTGGGTTTTTTTGTCTTGACATTCTCCTCCTTCTTTCCCAGGAGTGTGTGTGTGTGTGCATGCGTGCGTGCATGCACACACACACACGCGCACACACGCACACACATACACACACAGTTTTAAAAAGTTTATCTCCCTGGTTTTCCCCTTGTATTTTCCTTTTGTTGTTGTCCCTCCCACAGTGGTCTTGCCCTGCGGTAGGGGGCTAAAGCAGTTCACATCAGCCTCTGCCAGCTCCCACACCTACTCAATCAGGCAGGACCCATATTTTGAGGTGCTCTGAGTGTGCTGGTGGTTGTGGCGGGTCCCATCTCCTTAATTTCAAATGGGACTGCCATTTTTACTCGGCACGTTGTTCTTGTGTACTGAAGTGGTGCAGTCCTATTGAGGGTTGTACTATAATCTTTCTCCGTGGTTAGGCTCTACATTGAACAAGAGATTCACTATACTTGGAGTGTATAAACAGTTCCAAAGACAAACGCGCTCTGAACAGAAGTGTGGGAGAAAAGCTGTCTGCATATAAAAACAGCACATTTATGGTTTTGCAGGCTAGAATCCACTTTCTCAGATGCTAGCACAACACTAGTAGTCTACGGAGGCTTATGCTAGAATACATTTGTTAGACTTTAAGGTGCCACAATACTATGTTGCTCTCGCTGTAACAGACTTAAACAGCTATCCCCCTGGAAAATATCTACGTATAGTTTGTTTTTTGTTTAAAAATGCCTGTCATAAACTTGTAAACATCATGGACTGAAACTTTAAAATACACCCAGAATGAGAAGGTAAGAGGCTACTGCATGCTGCATTTATCAGTTACGTTTCTCCACCACCATCCATAGCGAGGGCTCTGGGGTCTTTGTTTCCATATCTGAAATGGATGACGACTGAAGCCCAAGGAAACCAGTAATGGTGTTTTTCATAGGCCTCCTCCCCTAACCCAGTCACTTCCGCATGCCTCCTCCTCTGCACCCTTTCTTGGTTTTGTTTTTTAATTCACCCATGAACAACTCCTTGCCTTGTGGGGAGGAGTTGAGTGTCTCTGCCTCCTGTCTCCTGTAGGTGCAGCCCCAGCCCCAAATGGTGAGGCCTTGCATTCTTTTCCAGCTCCTGGATTACTGGAGAGGAGGATTATGAAAAATGCTATTACAGGTAGGAGATGTAACATGGTATTCATGTTTAAAAGAGCCCTCAGACCATTCTCCCTTCAAAAGCAAGCATCGCCATAATCTTGAAATGATTTTTTTTTTTTTTAAGTGGACCCTAAAACGGTAAAGGGCATTTCAGAGGTACAGATCCTAAGACTCTAAAACTCTTTTGCTGCTATGGGTTGGACCTAGTCATGCATTCAGATATGACCAGCTCTGGATCGCTCTGCATCTGTAGTCTTAAATATATGTTAACAGGACATTTTAGTTTGTGTAGCGTTGTCAGTTAGCTTTAAGAATAGCGTGCTGTTTTTATATGTTTTGAAATGGGAGATGCTAAAATGAAAAGCTTCCATGATGAAAGTGTTGTACACACAGACACCTACACCTACATCCTTTCTCTCTGTGCGCTTTGGCTGATATAAAGAGGTGGCATGGAGAAACCCATTCATGTTTCACATACACACACACACACACACACACACACGAGTACACATTGCTCTGGGACCCAAGGTACCTTTATGTGAGCATTTAAGAATACAAGAAGAGCCACACTGGATCAGGCCAGTGGCCCATCCAGCATTCTGTTCTCACAGGGGCCAACCAGATTTCCATGGGAAGCCCACACTTGCACAAGGAGAAGGGGATGGTTTCTGCTGCCCCCTCTTGTTGCAGCCTCCTGCACCCATAGCCATGCTGTTCCAAATGATCCCTCAACCCCTCCTCAGGGGCAGGGTGTGTGGGTGCAAAGAGAAGTGGGAGGATGTGAGAGAGCCACTTTTTATGACCTAAATTTAATTCTGTTAGTAGAAGAGAAGTTAAGATCCAAGGCAAGTCCATGACCTTTGTGCATTTTCTCTCGTTTAAATAATAAATAGTCACACACCTCCCCATCCTGGAACAGCTATAACTTCAGGTTTAAGTTTGATTCATATTGCAGAGCCAAAGCAAAACATACCCAACTGCACCATACCATGTTGCTGAGTTGTTATGTAACAAATGTGGATTTCTACTAGAATATTGAAAAATCAATTGAATGCTTCTATCTGTTTTTCCCTCTCTCTGTGAGTGTGTTAATGCATCTTTTAAAAGCCACTAATTACTTATATACCCAAAAGTAAGAAATGTTTAAAATATACAGCCCAGCAGTTAAATATGTTAATAGGGAATTATTAAAGAGAAGTGTGGATTCTTGTCATGAGCCTTAATAGTTCCTCTAAATCTGTTTTGATTTATTGAGTCAATGTGGGAGGCATTAATATCTCTTGTCACAGCCTGTAACTCTTGCAGATTTTCCAGGTTTCAACTTAGGGTCCACTTGGAGCTATTAGTCTCAAATGGCGCAAAGAGGGGTTCTGTATTTGAGCGCCAAGCTTTTCCTGCCAAAAGCCCTTAGGAAACCATTGGTTTTAACCCCCTCCCACCCAAAAAGCAAACCTTGCTGCACCTGCAGAGTAACCTAGGTCGGGGGAAAGGGGTTTTTAAGTGCAAGCCAGGGGTTTTAAATAAACATCTTACATGTCACCCCATCTAACTAAAATATTTAGTGGCTCTAAAACTCCCACTGGTGTTGGAGGCTTTGACTCTTTTGCCCCTGGAGAGGGTCTGGTACTGGAAATCCTCGTGCTTAGAAATACCAACATGAACATTTCTCAAATCTTTGAAGCAACTGCCCTCTCAGGAGGTGCTTTGGCTTGCCAAAGTTTAGGCAACATAGACAGTTATGCTACTTTTATAGCAAGCACTCAGTTTTTCATGGTTATCTGCACCTGGGAAGAAGAAGAAAAGCCTCAATTTCTTTCAATTCTTTATCTCCCTTTCACTGTGTAATACGAACAGAAGAACTCACTGCAACATCCTGGACACAGGGTGGAGTTGATATTGTTTGTACAGTCTCTCTCTCTCTCTCTCTCTCTCTCTCTCTCTCTCTCCCCTCCCCCGCTTGTAGGATGAATATGTCTTCTGTTTTTCACATTATTAGACAGTTCCTAGAAGACATTGGTTAATTTACATTAGAGAAGCTCTGAAACTGTGAATTGCTGCATTAGTTGCTTACTTTCTCGATTAAAACATCTTCCTTGATGAAAGGGCAGCTTAAATGAAACTGGTAAATGTCCAGGTTGGGTCTTAATTGGGTACAAACAAGGTGCAGGGGTGTATTGGTACATTTTGAAGTGCAGGAGGTCATAATAAAAGCCCTCATAGCCAATGGATTAGGAGTCCAGTGGATTAGGATTAGCCAAGATTAATATAATAGTGTGCTGGCAAGGGTGGTGTGTTGGTTAGGATCTGGGACTTTGGTTGTAGGGACCTGGGTTCACATTCCTGATCAGCTGTGAAGTTCACTGGGTATGCTTGTTCCAGTCACTGTGAGCCTAGCTTATCAAACAAAGGGCTCATGTGCCCGGCCAGATTTGTTGTCCAATGCCCCCTCTCATGTTTACATCATCATCATCAGATGACAGCATCACTTCTGTTGTAAACAGAGAGGAAAGTACCCTGGTTACACGCCCCCAGGTTGCTTCTCCACTGATTAGGAGGCTCCTCACTGTGGCTTTCTGACCCCTGTAAGAAGTTTTGTCTTTTGACTCCACAGCTTTGAAAATCTGAATTTTCTTCATGTGTGTGGATTAAAAAAGATTGGGTTCTTTGAGTTGATGGAATGATTAAATATTTGTCTTGTTTAGCAGGTGCATGAATGGGAAATGCAATTAGAATGATGAAAAATACAAAAAGATCACACTGGGGGAAAGACGTAACAGTATACTGGGAGATGTATCACAGTCACAGTCTCTCTTAGAAAGAAATACAACTAGAAGACATTTCCATTTGAGTGTCCAAATGCCTATAACAACCCCCACACCCCTGCTGTACTTTTCAAGATACAAATGATGTAGTGCATACATTGTAGTGCAAACAGTGAGGAGTCAAATAGATGAGAACACATATGACCCTCTTGTTTTATTCAATGTAGATTCTCCATTGGGACACGACAAATGCAAGCAGTTGTTGTCCATTTCTTACTTTAATCACATGTATGGACTTAAACAGATTATAGCTCCCATCTCTCCCTAAACTGCCATCTGGCAGTCTGCTTTTCCTCTTTACATGTTTGCTCTCCCCTAACCCTGGAGGAAATACAGATTCTTCCCTTGATCTCCAGGCATGGTCTACCAAACTTTCTTGCTCCACAAGGCAAGTATGCTGCCTAGTTGCAAAGATGGTCTCTGCAGACACAGAATCTTCTGGCTGACACTGATTTGTCAGGGATGCAAATGGCCAGATCAATGACTGATGGGAAGTTTACAAGGCTATTAGCCACAATGGTGGTGCTATGCCTCCACGGTTGGAGGCAGCAATACTTCTTAGAGCAGGGGTCAGCAAACTTTTTCAGCAGGGGGCCAGTCCACTGTCCCTCAGACCTTGTGGAGGGCCAGACTATATTTTGAAAATAAAAATAAAAATGAATGAATTCCTATGCCCCACAAATAACCCAGAGATGCATTTTAAATAAAAGCACACATTCTACTCATGTAAAATCACACTGATTCCCAGACCATCTGCAGGCTGGATATAGAAGGCAATTGGGCCAGATCCAGTCCCCAGGCCTTAGTTTGCTTACCCATGTCTTAGAGTGTTATTGTGCTTGGGTCTTGCTTTTGCCTACTAAGAAATCATTGCACCATGACCCAGCGCCTGGCATTGCCTCCTCTTCAATCATGCTAGGCAACCGAAGACCAGTAGCTAGTCAAATACTTTTGGGAAATAAATTACTTTTAGAAAGTCAAGGGGATTGGTGGGGAATGCTGCTATTCAGATTTTAGGACTTGGGTAATGACACCTCTTCCAAATAATTTAAAGGGATTCCTGGAAATAACAGATTTGGAAATGGTGTCAACTTATTATGTGTTGCCAAAATTTCTGCAGCTTAGAAGGGGAAAAAAGGATTTCATTTCCTTTGTTGCATTAGTTTTTTGTTTTTGTTTTTTAAGAATTTAGGACATGGCAGTAATTATGAATTTTTATTATAGGTGTACTAGAAAAACAAATATATGGTATTCAGTTTGTGAGGAAATTCATAGTGGAAAGACTGCATGCATTATTCTCTTTGGGCTGTATGCAGCCAAATTACACTCCAAGTAGAAACATTGAAATTAACAGACCTAAATTAGTTACTTATATTATTTTCATTGGGTCTATTTTGACTTTGACTAACAGTGGCTGCAACCCTTTAATTTAATATGGATTTGTGGTATTTGCTTATGTATATAGTATATAATAACAGTCAATATATTTTTTACGTGAATAATTATTACTATGGAGAGAAAATAACTAAATCAGTCGCCTTTCCATTTCTCCCTTCCTTCTGTCATGAAGACTGCTTTGGTAAATATGTCATTGCCACCCTAGTTGCTAGTTCTCTGCTGACCTTCCATGATGGTTAATAGAACTTAGTTGTGTTGCAGTGTCACAATGTTTCCTCTCCCTGTTGCTACTAACAGCTATTGGTATACTGGTGGCATGGAGAAACAGAACATACTAGGTGAATGATGATAGAGAAGAGATTGTTGGGAGGGCATGTGACTGAAGTTCTTAGCAAAAGGCATGCATTTACTCTTGCATCTAGTTTGGCTTTCTAAATTTGAGGTGCTTTTCAGTTTGTAAAATGTGTATGGCATTGGTTTAAACCAAGGATGACTATCTTGTTGGACTTTGGCTCCTATCAGCCCCGGCCAACAAGTCCGGTGTTTAGGGATGGTGGGTGTTGTAGTCCTGCAAGATCCGGAGGGCTACATTTTAGCCACTTCTTGCCTACACTGACTTGCAGTGTCTCTCCAGGGTTTCAAATAGGAGTTCTTCCCCTCAACTTGAGACCTTCTGCATGCAAAGGATGTGATCCATCACTGAGAGATGGTGCCTCCCTCTAATGTTCTGGAAGAAGGGACGATGCTTTTGAAGGACAGGAGAGCTCAGCAATGGCGGCGGCTGCTGAAGTTTGGCAATTCTTGGTGGCAGAGGGCTGTTATCACCATTGCACTGCTCTGATAGGGCTTGGTGTCATCCATCATTTATTTCCTACGCAAGGGTGCAGGGATATCTTGCTTCAGTTCCTGTTTGCAAAGTTCCTCAGCTCAGTTTCTTGCTCCTCTGCCAAGCTGGCAGAGCTCGAAGGTTGACTTCCTGTGCAGATGATGTAAAAGCGCCTGTGCAAATTCTTCCTCTGCAGCCACTGGGAGATAAAAGCCAGGACGCTGGGGATTATAAAGAGGGAGCCAAATTATATTTATAATATTAAAGTTGAGTGCATTTGTGGTTTTGCTGTCCTCTAGGGTTTTTCATAAGTAGAAAAACATGAATTAGCATTTTCCATTTCCATATATTGACTGGAAACATAGCCTCCTCTCAATTAAGACCTATAGCTTTTGGGATGTATGCAACAATTTTATAAAATATTTACGACGAGATTTGCATTTTACATGGTATTACTCTTCTTCCTTTGGTCTCCTTGTATGTGCAGGAAAGGCTTAGGCCTAGGAGAGGAAATGCATTTTGCCTGCTGGGAGGAAAAACAAATCTAAAAATGGACTTGCGAGCAACAAGCACTGGAGAATGTCCACTGTTGATTGTGGTCTCCAGTAATTATCTAAGGTCGAGTTTTGCAAACCACATATTTTGTTATATCATCTTTAAAGGCTGTGCTCCCCATGGAAATCTATTACTTTCCCCTTTAAAACAGGCATTGGAAAAGACAGTTTTCAGCTTTGTGTTAGACAGATAAGTGGAACACTTCTTTCTCCTCCCCCCCTCCCCCCAAATGTAAATGCGTGTTGTAAAGAACATAGCTATTTCCTGGATAATTTGCAGTTGTATATTTTATGTTAATTTCGCCGAAAATATTGCACCCCTGCCAGGTTTAGTAGAGGCTCACTGTGATATGAATAATTTCTAGCAAATCATTTTTTTTCCTCATTTAAGATTTGGCACCTTTTAAAGATTTTAATAATAGCAACAAGGAAGAAGATTTAGAACAAGCGAGACGGTGTAGCGAGAGAGAGAGAGAAAGAGAGAGACGCACGTCGAGAGCGAATGTAAACTAGCAAGAATAATTACATAGCAAACATTTTTCCACAGATGTTTTTTTTCCCCTCCCCTTTCCCTCCTTGTAATGTAATATCTATTTACTAAACTGTTTATTTTAGGTCCTTGGTTTACAATAAAATATTTATACTTGCTTTGCTGTAATAAAAAATATTGACAAAATACTATTGAGATTTTAAGGAAGTCAATTGGTATTTTCGCTTCTTAGGCAGCAAAGGCAGAAGACCTCTCTCTCTCTCTCTCTCTCTCTCTCTCTCTCTCTCTCTCTCTCTCCTCCGTTTATGTGTATCTTAGGCATATGTGAACCTGGTGCAGGCTTTCCCAGATGGGGCCCTCCAAATCTTAATGGACTACAGTTCCCATCATCCTTCACCACTGGCTGTGCTATCTGGGAGTTGAAGTCCATCAATATGCTCCACCTCGATCATTGAGGTCTTCTGATGGGACACTTTTTAGGGGCTCTCATGCCCCTGAGCTTGGCTGGCCTTTATGAGGAGTTGAGCATTTAGAGTTCTGCCCCATGGAGCAACTTGCCGATAGAGGTTCGGCAGGAACTACCCCAATTCGTTTTTCTTGAGAAATGTTCTGAAAAATTGTATTATTCAGACAGGCCTTTCAAACTTGAAATTCTTTGCCAGCCAACTCGTACTGATGTGTCTGTCATTTTTATTGTAATACCATGTTGTTGTTTTTCTGTAATAATTTATATGGAAGCGTGGTTTGTAAGTATTTAAATCAATCAAAATATATAACCAGGTTTGTGGGGAGCTTGAGCTAGCATTGCGGCAGCTAAGAGATTGAGCTCTGAACTTGGAAGTAAAGGTAAAGGGACCCCTGACCATTAGGTCCAGGGGTTGCGGCACTCATCTCGCTTTATTGGCCGAGGGAGCCGGCGTACAGCTTCCGGGTCATGTGGCCAGCATGACTAAACCGCTTCTGACGAACCAGAGCAGTGCACGGAAATGCAGTTTACCTTCCCTCTGGAGCGGTACTTATTTATCTACTTGCACTTGGACATGCTTTCGAACTGCTAGGTTGGCAGGAGCAGGGTCCAAGCAACGGGAGCTCACCCCGTCGTGGGGATCCGAACCGCCAACCTAGGCAAGTCCTAGGCTCTGTGGTTTAACCCACAGTGCCACCCAGTTCCAAATGTCACCTTAAACTCAATGTCCTGGGATGAGAGAGCCTCCTGAAGCCTCCCTTCCCCATTTTACAGTAAGGGGGGGCGAGGACTAATACTGACTTCTTTTAGGACTGGCTGTGCATTGGAGGTGATCCTTGGCATGGGACTCTGAGGGTCCCCTTCCAACAGTCCTTAACTACCAGTGGGAACTCTTTCCTCCCCGTGTTTGCCAGTGGGCAACTCTTCCCTCTTATCTTCATTCCCTTTATATTTATTTCTGCCCAGCTTTGGTTTTAAACAATATGTAGCTATAAAATTCACCAGACACTTCCAGCTTTGTTATCTCTAGTTCTTACAGTTATAATGAACATAGAGAACAATTTTGCCCTAAAACTTAACCAGGAAATGCGGGTAAGGTAAAAAGGTAAGTATAGAGTTCACATGGGTCATATATTCAAATGTCCCAAGCACGATGTTTGCTTTCCATTTTACCATATGTATAAAGGTAAAGGTAAAGGGACCCCTGACCATTAGGTCCAGTCGTGGCCGACTCTGAGGTTGTGGCGCTCATCTCGCTTTATTGGCCGAGGGAGCTGGCGTACAGCTTCCAGGTCATGTGGCCAGCATGACTAAGCCACTTCTGGCGAACCAGAGCAGTGAATGGAAATGGCGTTTACCTTCCCGCCGGAGGTATCTACTTGCACTTTGTGCTTTCGAACTGCTAGGTTGGCAGGAGCAGGGACCGAGCAACGGGAGCTCACCCTGTCACGGGGATACGAACCGCTGACCTTCTGATCGGCAAGTCCTAGGCTCTGTGGTTTAACCCACAGCGCCACCCGTGTCCCCACCATATGTATATATTATTTTTTAAAGGTGTTTTGAGAAACATAGCATTTTCTCAAATGAGGATTTTCTTTGAACTGCAGGCAGCCGGCAACTTACTCAGGGGTTATGTTCCAGGGATTGCACCTAAACCAAAATGGTGTATGGTCAAAGCCCTTTGGCGGTTTTCAGTAGCGGGTGGGCATGCCAAAGTCATTTTCCTTGGAACCATGCACCTTTTCCGTCCCTTTTTAGTTTCTAACTTTTCTTTGGCCACATATGTAAAGCTGAATGTGTGTAAGTTGCAGGCTTATTGTACTATAGATCTCACATGAAGCTGCTTTCTACCTTGCCAGGTAAGTGCTCAGTGTTGTCTCCACTGACCAGTTGCACATGTCCAGATTTTTGGAGTCTTTCTAAGCTGTACCTGGAGGTACTGGGAATTGAATCTGGGACTTCCTGCATGCAAAGCATATGCCCTGCCATTGAGCCACATCCATAGTTGATTTTCGTCCCCAGCCTTTAAAATGAAATGGAACTTCTCAGATTTTCTGACCAGAAATAAATCTGATCTGTGGAGTTCAGGGTTTGAGGTATTAAATTCAAATGACATCTTTCTGTTCCCGGATTTTCATGCAATTTCTTGACAAGTGTTTTTTTTTAAAACAACCTTTCAAGAAAGCCACATTTTAAAACTGAAATTTATATAGCTTTTGAAAAGTTTGTAGGTTTCCCCCCCCATGGTTGTAGTCAGCCTTTTTAAACAGTGTTATTGTATATTATTTCATTATTCTGATACAATGTGTGCAAAACAATTGAAAACATACAGGAGATTAGTGCAGGCTCGAAAAGTGAACAAAAGGGGGAGCTAAGGAACCCTTAAAAGCTGTGCTGCTTAAAGCCTCATTATGGATAACAGATGCTTCTGAATTTTCTACTTTGTCAACATACTTTTTCATGGCTGTCCTGAACCGCACTTCCCCCAGTCTAAAGGAATGTATGTTTGTTTTAAGAGCATGCATTCAATCTGGTAGACTAGGCATGCTTGCAGAGATGAGTGGAAGCTTCTTACTGTAAGTGTCTAAACTGCAGCAAGAAATTAAAATCGCTGTTGAATAAATTCACATGATTTCTGATCAAATTAAAGTTTAAGATGGTCAAATAAATGGAAATCCTTGGTTAATAATTAATTGAAAGGTTACAGTTTTTTAGAGAGTTGGCATGAATATGGGGTTAACGTGGAGGTATGGCATTATGGTGGTTCCCCACCTACATGCTGGGCTGTTTCCAGAAAATAGTGTTGGAAACTATACCTGGCTTCAATGTCTGTTATGTTGTGGGGTGCTGTAGGGTTCCAGCTTGTTCCTGGTGCTACGTGTCATCTATATGAAGCTGTTGACAGAAGTCACTGGGATACTTGACATGAATTGTCCAAAGCTGATATCTCCCAGCTTTGTCATGTGAGCCAGGAGAGCCTGAACTGAAGCCTAGATGCAGTGATCAGTTAGAAGAGGGTCAATAAGCTGAGGCTGAATTCTGATAAGACAGACACTGTGGGTGGGCAGTTCCCAGGTCCAGGAATTAGACAACTGCACATCCTGCTTCCCTTTAAAAAAAGTGGCAGGGAACTGGAAGTGGCCAGCAAGCCAGATCTTTATCTCCCCCACTTTCCCCATGGGAAGTTGTCCAACCTGTCAAGCACCTGATGTCACAGTGACAGATGACCCATTTTCCTTTGAACAGTTAGAAATCAGATCTTTGTGGGTGAAGGCACAGGACACCTCCATACTGAGGACTGGCTCAAATTTGCTGGGAATAGTGTTGCTTTTTGAGTTGTCGCAGTTTTGCACAAATCACATGAATTGGGGCTCAGGCAGGTGTCAGCCAGCGACACAGTTCTGATTCCTGCCCCTAGTCCCTTTGTGGACTTCTTGCACATGTTGGTATTTCTCACCCTCTGTTAAGAGGAAATAGCTGCCATTCTGAATCCACATTCTGTCAACTTTTATTGTACAGTGGTGCCTCGCAAGACGAAATTAATCCGTTTCACGAGTCTCTTCGTCTTGCGGTTTTTTCGTCTTGCAAAGCACGGCTATTAGCAGCTTAGCGGCTATTAACAGCTTAGCGGCTATTAACGGCTTAGCGGCTTTAAGAAAAAGGAAACAAACTCGCAAGAACTCGCAAGACGTTTCGTCTTGCGAAGCAAGCCCATAGGGAAATTCGTCTTGCGGAATGACTCAAAAAACAGAAAACTCTTTCGTCTTTGCGCGTTTTTCGTCTTGCGAGGCATTCGTCTTGCGAGGTACCACTGTATTGGAAACAACAGGTAGCCCATTCCTTAGGCAGTGTGAATCTAGCAGGCATAGGTTTAAGCTCCAGCTCTCTGCTGTCCTCGTTTAGGGCCAATCCAGATTTATGTTAAATGCACCTTTGCATTTAATCCACATGGCTTTTTTTTAAAAATGCAAATATAATCCAATGGAGGGGGGACAATAATCATTGACATTACAAGTTGTGTTATGGGGGAATGTAATTTTTCTTTCCTCTCTGCAGTTGTGAGCTACTATAAATAGTAGCTATGGAAGAGCAATTATAATCAGGATCACAACAGAGGGTGAAAGAGTTAAATTCCCCCTCCACATCTGCTATGATCCTGACCATATGATCACACCACACACCACTGCCCAGCTGATGCCTTTTCTGTTTAACATGGATGGGCTTTTTCCCATGCTAAATTAAATGCACATAAAAATTAACGCCATGTCTCATTTGACCGTTAGCATCCAAAGCTCAAATAAGGGCTCCACCAGACCAAAGTATTTTAACCTCAACATGACTTGCTTTGTGTCTCACATCTCTTTAAAGGGACGATTGTGGTGAGCAAGCACAGCCATTGCATAGATTTCAAACCCCAGGGAAACAGTGCATAGGGCACAGAGGGTAGGATTTCTGAATTGGCAGAACTGATGCTATCATGTGTTTTCAAGATTACAGATATCTACACCTAATCAGGGGGAGGGGGGAGGTACTTCCCCCCATCACTTACTACGTCCAACCATAGTAGAACTGGACTTGCAATAACTGTTGCCATGTTGGTTAGTGGGTGAAGTTTAACCTCTAGTTGGTGGGAGGCTGGGATTCCTGATGCATATTAATATGTGGTTCCTACGTGTAAATTGGTTCCTAGGAAAGTAAATTAGCCTGCTTCCTTCCATGATGCCTCTTTAAGGGCCTTTTATCACATTAGAAATCATTATCCGCAGCAGTAACTAAAAAGAAGAAGGGGGGGGGGGAGGACTGAGCTCTGCCCTTCATTATAGAGGCAGCTTAAATGAAGGAGAACTCAGGCCTGTTATCTTTTGTGCAGATAATCAATCTGCAATCGAAAATAAATCCTATTGAGGTGCCAGTAGCTTTCCCTTCAGGGTATGGTCCAGCATTTTCTCACGGGAGGCCAACTGTTACTCAGAGTCAATGAAGTTTTGTGCTTTGTGTAAAAGCTACCAAGAGTAAAATGAAAAATTGGGTAGGATTAAGTAATCCAGATTTTAGCCAGCTTCGGTTTCTTGGTTTAGAAACTCAGTTTGGACCAGGAACAAATAGGTACTAAGGAAGATAAGATCAGAGTGTTATTTCCTTTTGATATGCTAAATAGATATTGTGTCTAGAACCCTTATAAAAGCTCAAATTGCTTTATTGACCTTCTTTCATTTTAACTTAACTGCAGTCCTGGGAGGCGGACCAGGTAACTGTCAGAGGGCCAAAGGAGAAGATAGGTAAATAAGATCTTAGTTATTGTTGATTTAAAAATTTAAAAATAGCTCTTGGCAGGGGGACTATTAGGCCTGTGGTGAGGGTGGGAAGTTTAGCCTGTTTTTAAAAACTGAGCCTTCACTTGCCTTGGTCCCAGCTGCAGGCATTTTGGATCTTTGATATCATGTCTACTTAGCTGTCAGAGGAGAGGGGGAGAGAGTTGCCCAAGCCCATGTAAGGAGTATGTGTACAGTTCAGAGAGTTCTGTTCTAGTTAAATGCCAATCCCCAAAGAATCCTGGGAATACTGCAATGGTGAGTGTGCTGGGAATTTTGTCAGATTTATTCTCTTCCACTTCCTCCCCGCTGCCTCCTAACAATAGTTCCCTGAGAAGTAGGAGTCACTGTTGAGGCTGGTGCTAGTGGTTTGGCATCATCAGGCACCCTGTGAGGTATGCACCACAGAAATGGGGGGCAGGTCTACTCTGGAGCCTCTGCTTGTTATAGATACCTCTTCACTTGCCCTCTTTGAACTGCAAGAGGTGGCAAGAGTGAGAAAATGAAGCCGTGCCCCTCACTCACTTTGAACTCTTCCTCTGGTTGGTTTTTCTCTGTTCACAGAACTGGAGTCATCCTCCTACTTTATCACTGACATAGTATGGAAGAAGCAGATATTTGCAGATGTCTTTTACTGGGACTAATAATTACAGTGGTACCTCGGGTGACATATGCTTCAGGTTACATACGCTTCAGGTTACAGACTCCGCTAACCCAAAAATAGTGCTTCAGGTTAAGAACTTTGCTTCAGAATAAGAACAGAAATCGTGCTCTGGTGGCGCGGTGGCAGCAGGAGGCCCCATTAGCTAAAGTGGTGCTTCGGGTTAAGAACAGTTTCAGGTTAAGTACAGACCTCCGGAATGAATTAAGTACTTAACCCGAGGTACCACTGTATAATGGCTTGTCACATGCTACATTATAGTGGCACCTGTTGACACAATACAAGCATTGCAGGTTATCAGAACACTGATCAAAAGTGATAAAGTGTACAAGTTCCTTTTCACTTGGTAGTGCTGGATGCCATTATGTTTCCCAGCATTGTAAGTCAATCTAGTCCTTTTTCTCCAGCTCTTGCCAATTTCAAACTGTCCCTTCAAAGTTTAATTTAATTTCTGATCTTTTTTGTCTTCATTTGGCAACACTCATGTTTTGAGATCCAGGCCAAGAGTATCTCAATTTGGTGGTTTGGAAAAAGAAAAAGGCTGTAATTAGAGTAGCCCAAATATGTATTTGGAAAATAAAATGAGGGTGGGCTTCTCCTGTGCCATGACAGCAGCTGGACTTCATTAAGCTCTGGCGTTAATTATTGGGAGGCTGAAGATTCAGAATGCATGTAGAAAGAATAGGTGTACCTACCTCTCAGCAAAGGTCACCTTGAACTCTGGGTTTCCAGAGGGGATAAAGACAAAAACAGCAAAGGATTGAGGGTTACACACCTTCCTTGCTCCAAGTAGATTTCTTAAAACAGCAAGAGAGCAGTGGCTTGACCATAAGAATTATTGTTTTGCAATTGATTGGTCTTCGTATTAGCTGGGCATGAGGTGTGGGAGGAAAGTGTACTATGCTGTTGTAGCCTGGCCTGGATTCATGCGAGTGGAAGGCATTAATGTTATTTTCCCCCTCTCTCCCTGTAATGTGTTTGAGAATTCCTCCTTTTAGTCTCTTGAGTTTATTCCCCCCTTCTCAGCCACATACAGTGTGGTTTGAGGAAGAATTATTAATAGCTTCATATAGCGTATGCAGTATTCTATTGAGAAAACCTGTTAGGACTCTGCATCTAAGGGGAAAATGTTTAAAGGGGAAGGCGGGGGAGGGAACAGATGAATGTCACGAAGAGCCGCGATGCCATAAAGCAGCAATTGCCCAGTAATGCCGTATCGCCAAAGCCAATGACATCCAGGCGGAATGTGGGCCAATGTGACTCCTGGTGCAAGAGGGCAAGCGGCTCCCTTCGAACTTGGTGGGTGTCTCACCCACTTACACTGCTAAGCCTCATAATTGTTTGACAAAACAAGGAAAGGGATTGAGGTGGGCAGGCGCCGTAAGTGCACGCGGGGCGGGAGGCTAGGGAGTGAGGAAGATTGGAGAAGAATTAGGTTATTACATTTCCTCCTTAATTCTTCATCAGGGCTGCTGCCTCTTTTTGCTGGAGAGAGAAGGAGAGAGAAATCAATGCATTCTGATTCTATAATTTCCCAGGGTGCCTCACTCAGAGCACAGGGTGCCCTGGGAGGTGACATACCCGGTCATGGAAGCTTGCACTCCTCTTCGTTCCTCCCCCCTTTCCCTTCCCTTCCCGGTGAAAGAATTCATTGGAATTTCACAACCTTTGCATGCTTTTGTGAAAACACTCATTTGTGTTTGCGCCAACCCGCTAATGGCGGATGCCGGGGTTTGCGAATCCCACCTACAGTCGGTGCTCGTTATGGCAAGGAATGCGCCGTTAATAATGCATCTGTGAAACTCAGCTGTGAGGGAGCCAAGTAATTATCCCACCGTAGCGTTCCCTGCTTCAGTGTCATCACAACTGGGGCTTCATTAAAAGTCCTAACAGTAGAGATGTTGTGTGGTGTAGCCTCTATGTGTGCGTGTGCGTGTGCGTCCGTGCACACACACATTTTTTTCATTTAAATTATCAGCAATGCCATGGCTCAGAGGTAATTTGACTTTTTGAAACCGTGGAGCCCCTGTGAATTTCCTTCCTCCTCTCCCTCTCACTGCCGTACCAGCTGATCAGCCCCAGAAGAACAAAAGGTTTATCTGAAGCTATGAAGCATATATTCACCAGCTTCTGGCGTCTAGATAAAAAAAAAAATCAAAGTACTCCATTGAACATGTTAATACTGAGCAAAATGCACACAGTCAGACACTAAACCTTTACAGGGATTTAGGCATTTGAAAAGTGATACTCTGATCAGGTCTTGAGTCAGTCTCCTTAAGCATGGAGTCGAGCAAAAATCAGAAAATAATATAGGTTTTAAAATAAATGGGATGCTTGCCATTCCTTCGCCTGTGCGTGCGTGTGTGTGTGCATCTCCATCCTTATTTTCTTCTTTTTGTTGGGTGAGCTATTGCTGAGTTTTGAGTAACAGTGCTTAAGCAGCAATACATTTTTCCTTGGATTTTGTATAACGTTGGCAAAGGAAATGCTGTGTTATTTAAGAGAGGGTGTGGGCTCCTGCTGATCTAGGGGCGGTGGCTTGTAGATCAGCGGCAGAGCTCCCAATTTGAATGGAGAAGGCCCCCAACTCAAGATGTAAGAAAAAGCCTTGCTGGAGAAGCCCAGCTAGCCCAGCTTCCCAAAGTGCCCAGCCCAATGCCTCTGGGAAGCTCAGAAGCTGGATTTGAGCACAAAAACTCCCACTGTGGCCTTGGGCCAACAACTGGCATTGAGGGGTCTACTGCTTCTGAAGCTGGAGCTCGTTCCTCACAACCATCATGACTAACTCAGTTGGTTAGAGCGTGGTGCTCGTAATGACAAGGTTGCAGGTTCGATCCCAATATGGAACAACTGCATATTGCTGCATCTGCAATTCTAAGATCCTGTTCTGTGATATAACAGCAGTTGGTTAACCTGTTCATTCTCCATTAATTTGTCTGTTTGCCTTTTCAGATCAATCTAAATTAGAGACTTTTTGTCACCAAGTCTTGTGGCAGCTACCGTATTTTTCCGTGTATAACATGCCACAGTGTATAAGACGCCCCCTATTTTTGGGACTCCAAATTAAGAAAATGGGGGGGGGGAGATTGCCAAGGGTTGTTAAGCTTTTTTGGGGTGGAGGGGTGGAGATTGCCCAGAGTTATTGAGCTTTCTTGGGGGGGGTATTATTTTATAATTAAAAACCCCCTATTATACACAGAAAAATATGGTAATTACATGAGTCAGGGATAGGGAACAATTTTCATTCATTCACTTGAGACACTTTTTTGGGGCAGTGTAGGCCACATTCCACCTACACAAAGGTTCTTGTTCACACATACACACACTTATCCGCTTTCCAGTCAAGCAGAAGCACTTGAGGAGGGCCTGGAGAAAAGTCAGTTGGGACTGTGCCTGAGTAGAGTCCCCAGGGGTCAGGTAGGGAGGCTTGGAGGGCCACAATTAGTCCCTGACTCAGAGATTCCATCTCCTCCCCTCCATAAATTAATTGTGTGCTGTGTGACTAAGATATTTCTATTGCTTCTCCTGAATTTACTTTTGATCACTTTCCTTGGGTGGCCCTCAATTCTGCTATTAAGAGAGAGGCAGAAAAATGTATCCCTGCCCACTTTCTCTTCCCTGTGCCTGAGCTACCACAGGATTGGATGAGACCTCTGCCAGCAAGAATTCATTGGACGAGGAAAGCCAGAATTCTGAGTTAGTACAATTTGTTGTTGTTTAGTTGTTTAGTTGTGTCTGACTCTTCGTGACCCCATGGACCAGAGCACGCCAGGCACTCCTGTCTTCCACTGCCTCCCGCAGTTTGGTCAAACTCATCCTGGTAGCTTTGAGAACACTGTCCAACCATCTCATCCTCTGTCGTCCCCTTCTCCTTGTGCCCTCAATCTTAAGAATGGATAGGTTTGATCTTCTTGCAGTCCATGGGACTCTCAAGAGTCTCCTCCAGCACCATAATTCAAAAGCATCAATTCTTCAGCGATCAGCTGCCTTTATGGTCCAGCTTTCACTTCCATACATCACTACTGGGAAAACCATAGCTTTAACTATACAGACCTTTGTCGGCAAGGTGATGTTGTAAATAAGTCCACAAAATCTGTTTATTCTCCCCTCCCCAGCAGTTTGCTTTGAGCTGGCAGAGGAGGGACAGGTAGTTCTCCTTCCTGGAACAGCTAGGTGCATTTTAGCGCTGGGTCTTTCTTCTTCTTGCAGCTCCACCATCTGCTTATTGGCCTGCATGTAATTCCATGCAGTAGCCAGTATGAGGTTCCTGGTGGCCAACAAGTGGGTGCTTAAAATCAAGGCTTGATTAAGGCCACCCTCTGAAGGGCAGGCATGGAAGATAAAATCTACCAATGGCTCCAACCTCCTGTTGCTGGGGAGCAAAGGTTGTGGGGAGTGGTTGCTTTCTTACCCTTCTTATGGTCTCTTGAAGGTCATCTGGTTGTCAACTGTGCAGGGCTCCTCCTTATTTCGTAGGCAATGTACTTACTGTTGGCTGAATATGGGCCCATAGAAAGTTGTCATGCAGGATCAGGCCAAAGGCCAAGATCATGCAGGAGAAGAAGTGTGCATGCAAACAAAAGCTTATACCCGGAACAAACTTAGTTGGTCTCTAAGGTGCTACTGGACAATTTTTTAATTTATTTCGACTGCGTCAGACCAACATGGCTACCTACCTGAATCTTCCTCCTATAAGCTCAGCACATTCTGAACACAGTGGCTCTGAGAAGTTCATAAGCAGAGAAAGGTGAAATTGATAATCACCTGTTTATTATTCCAGTGTTTGATAATCAGAAGTCCACTGCATCATGGCAAAGATGTTCACAGAATTTTATAAGCATACAAAAGAATATAGCAGCCTTCCTATGGATATGTATGTGAATTATTAAAACTACTTCTTGCGAGGGGGTAGCTTGCGATCTCAGACCTTAGAAAAGGCAGGTTAACTAACCCAGGTGTTGTCTTGGATTGCAGAATTAAAGAAAAGGATGACTCTCCTCAGGGCAAAAGTATTTGGAGGTTGTTGTTTTAAAAGAAAAGAAAAGAAAAGAAAAGAAAAGAAAAATCTTAAAACAACTTCAAATGAGCACAAAGGAACATATAGAAAATCATTGCCATGGTTGTCTTGGAGCACTTAGTTGCTGATTCTCTTTCACAGATTCTCATTGACCCAAAGACAAAAGAAAATCTCTTTTTGCCAAAACTAGCATCTGCATACAATAAAGCTGCAGGATTTTGCAGGTGAACATGTGTATCTGTTCTCCTTGCCATCTCTAATTTGAACTGAGAACTCAGACCGGAACTTGCCTTTGCTGCTAGGGTTCAGCCCAAGAACTTATGAACCTTTGATAGATCATCTCTCAGTGTTGTCATTGTTTTACTCATTGAGTAACCATAAGGAGCCTTTCATAGCCCCTGAACTATACAGATAAGCAGTTAACAGGCTGTTTTCTCTGGAAACAGCTGCAGCTTCTGTAGCAAATGCAAATAGATAATTAGAGTTCACTTCGCACATTTCCTTCTGACTCAGCTTCAGAGCAAAGAATAGGCAAATTGATGAATATAACAGCAACTTCCTTTTTTTAAACAAAAACAAAAACCATGCGTGTAGGACAATCCATTGAGTCTTGAGTCTTACTTTGCTGGTTCTTGATCAGTGCAAAAATGATACGAGCCACAGTTTGCAAAAGGAAGCAGGGGGATTCTGCTGCTATATGATTGATTCAATAATTGACAGGCACTCAAATCAACACTGAGCACAGCATATCCAGCAGATTTATATATTTTTATTTTTAAAAGGCTAGAGAGGTGGAGAAAGTGCAGAAAACCAGGGTCTGATTCTCCAGCAGTTCATTTGAGGGCAGTTTCTAGTCACCAGTGTTGACCAGTTCATAAAAAGCCTGGTGTGTTGCCTGTAAACATTTGAGGTTTGAACATGTGCAACTCTCATCAGAAAGTGAGGCACCAGCATGGGGAACGCTGAACATTTTAAAAAAGCCACTTAAGTTATTGGCCACACCCATGGTAACCCAACTGGGGAAATGAGTTCTATAAACCAATTATGGTTTCACACAAATGATTTGGTGTGTTTGCTCTAGACCTTATATTTGTAGAGATAACTGAAAATGATACGGGAATGGCCCTTCAGAGTTTGAAGTAGAGGGGCAAATAGAATCCCATTATCCTGGTCAGGACCCCACATTTTTGTGCTCCTGTACTTTCTCTAAGACCATCTTAGTGCTAGATAAATAAGACTTAGAATCATGGAATCATTTCTCTCTGTAACATTTTCTTCAACCATATTTCTTCTTCTCTTTATCTCAGCTCCATATTACAGGCGCATTTCCACCAAGAACATGACCCAAACCAGGTGGCCTGTTCTGCAGGAAGAACATTCATGTTGCAACCACTGCATTCCAATATGGTAGCAGTGCTGGGAATGATATCTGTTTCTTACCCTGGAAATCTACACCCAATCAAAGTAGAGCTGTAGTAGGGAATGTTGTGGACTACAACTCCCGTTATCCCTGACTGTTAGCCATCCTGGCTGGGGCTGATGGGAGTTGCAGTTCAAAATATGCAGAGGGCAAAATGTTAGCCACCCTGGAAGTCAGTGGAAGTTTGAATACAGCTAGACGACTTCTTGGTCAGAGTTGATGGAAGGTAGCACCTGTATGTTTTGTTGTTGAAACAAGCAGGTCTGACCCTGAGCTCACTCCCTGGAAGAAGAAAAAAGGCAGTGCACAAGTGCAGCAGTAAAAATATACTTTCTTATAATATCCATGGGACATGTTTGTACATTAAGGGGGTTGCACAGAAATGTGCATGATAAACAACCTACAGCTCTAGAAGTCCCTTCATGTGGGGACTCAAAAGAATCTGTTCAGGATTGCTTCAAGCAGTTGGGGCAAAGCTATTGATGAGGGTTGCTGTTAGGGTATGGCAATGATTTGGATGTTCTTCTGTGCAAGTAGTTTCCCCAGGGTTGGGGTGCCTGTGGCCCTCCAGATGTTGTTTAACTAGAACTCCCACAGTCCCAGACCACTGGCTATGCTGGCTAGGGATAATGGGAGCTGTAATTCAACAACACCTGGAGAGCACCATAACCATACAGAGAACCAATCGAACCATTCCTGTTTTACAAAGAACCCCCTTCCTGGTCACCTGTTGGGAATTACTTGCCACAGGTGGACAGTAGGACCTGCATTTTCAAGCCTGTCCACACCAGTGCAAAGAAAATTGAGTATGAATGGACTGCACCATAGTGTTAGAGCACAGGTATTGCACACAGAGAGTCCCAGTTTCAATCCCTGGTGTTGGGAAGGACCTCTGCCTGAGACCTGGGAGGGCCACTGCTAGTCACAGAAGGTCATGCCTTGACAAGGGAGTCAAAATGGTACAAATCTGGCAGGTTGTCTGATATAGAAGAGGCAGGCATGCAGAAAGTGGATGGACAGGGCTGTGCCAAGGTTAAAATGTCCAGAGGCAACGGAGGCCAGTGGCAGGTCTTTCAGGAACCCAAACGGGGTCTCTGGACAAGAACCTCTTTTCAGCTGAGTCCCTTGACGCTCCCTCAGCCTTTCTAGCTTCACCCTCTTGCTGAGGTGTACAGGGCTGCTTGGCCCAAAATCTTTTGCTGCTACCTTTCCAGGAGCTCAGTCCAGGCATGCTACCTGTACAGGCACATTGCCTCTGCAGAATATAAGGCACTTGGAGGTAATGCTGCAGTCTCTGGTCTCAGGCTTGGGCTCTCTAGTTCATTGGTGACACTTAGTCCCAGAGCCCCCTCTATCAGCACCACTGGCTCCTCAAGCCTCTGTGTCTTGCTCACTGCTGGGGTCACAATATTGAACTAGTTGGGCCCATAGTTTGAGCTAGTCTAAGGCAGTTTCTTCTGTTCTCTAAAGTCAGCAAAGCCTCTGGGTATTTTCCATGTTGCTTGTTGCCAAGTACATTAATAGCATAATGGTAACAGCCCTCGACAGAAATCCAAATTTTTCATCTGCTAAGGAGTAAAAGCGCTGTCTGTGGAACCAGGCACACCCATGCTGCAGCCAGCATATTCTCTCTCCCCCCCTCCTGCTGCCCCTTCCTCATGCATAAAAGCTTCCTGTCCCCCCATGTTCCACCCATCTCTCCCACCTTCTTGCTGATACTGTGTGCACATGTTTCACAAAAGCACAGGAGGGGGCTGTGATGTCATTGCATTAGCTGTCTTTGGAGATGCAAAAAAATCCGGGTCGATAGGGAAATGCCTTCCCCGCAAGCTCTGGGTTATGCAAATTGCCAGCATACCCGTACAGGTGTGAATCCAAGGGACAGGGCAGCGTGCCCAGTTTCCATAGGCACTTCCTGCGCCTGTGATTTGTCACCTTCTGTGCCATCCATTTACTGAGCAGAGCTTAATCTGATTCCTTTTGTTGGCTGTGTATATGTATGTGTGTGTATAACACAATGCTTCAGAACAGTGGGGGAAGGGCTTTAGTTTTAGCCTATCTTTTGCTTTGTGTTGCGTTTTGAAAAGGGTTTCCTCTTCTCTATTATGATTAATTTTTAATGGCTGGGAAGGGAGAATCATGTCAGTTTTAGATCAGCTGTATTAAGCTGCATGCTTCTGTGGCAGAGCCACTCTAACATTTTCCGGAACAGAGCACGTTGGTTCAGCCGCATTATTAAGGACTGAAGTTTTTTTTTTATTTGGGTTCTTTATAAGGCATTGGAAAATAGCCAACCTGCACACCCACATGGGGAGCAGGCTGAGGATTTTTGGTTCCTCATCCCGACCCCCCTGCCCCACCCCAGTTTTCTGCTGGAGCTGCAGAGGGTGGTTAGAAGCGCTGGATTGGGGTGGAGAAAGGAGGGGGGGAGAAGTGTTTGAATATTGTGCTATGAAGGGAACAGTCCTGCAGCGAAGCAGTTGTGATATTAGAGCAGCTCTCCTAAGAGATCCCTTGGCTCGGTGTGTACCGATCGGAGTGGCACATTCCCAGACAGCTGGTCGCTCAGCATGGGTTGTGCATGCAGCTAGGAAGCTGGCACACTGGCGAAGAACAGGTAATGCTCTAATTTCCCCTGTGCAGATGCGGCCAGGAATATCTTAATTTATTGGTGTGCTGGCATGCAAGAGGGAAAGCTGGCTGTGCAGCCTTGCATAACTATTAGCATGAGGAGTGGGGGGAAGGGAAAGGAGAAGCTTTGCTAGGGACTTGACTTTGACTAAACTGGGGTTGGAAATTAGGAAGTCCCCCAACCTTTGGTGTGTTTATGTGTACTTAGAATGGCTTTTTAACACCCCTGTATTATTTAATTATAGATACACAACCAATACTCTGGGAATGGCCTACTATTCTGGGGAAACGGAGCGTACAAAATGTTTAGTTACGATCTCTTCCTCCCACTCTTAAAAAACAACAACAAACCTTTCTTTCCCCTTTTAAACTCGGTAATTAAATAGCAGCATTGCTTGGCATTGTGCTGCTGTTTGGAATCTGGAAATTCATCCAGCCACATTATATTTTGCTGGCTGACAGGTTGGCCGGTTGTTCTCCCAACCCTACCACTAGCTACAGCTAAGCAGTACTTTGCATTTAGCTCTGCCTTTCTAGAGAGAGATCAGAACCGCCTTTCGATAACTTGGGTGGTGTGTGTGTGTGTGTGTGTGTGTGTGTGTGTGTGTGGTTTTTTAAAAACATTTGGGGGGTGGAATTGTAGCGCTGCGCCTGTAATGTGCTTTGGGGCAATAGACACCTTGTCATTATCCCATTGACGCGCTCAGTGTATTCACATGGTTAATTTTGTTTGGCCTCTTGTGTTTGATAGATAGATTAGGCCCTTATATAATTCTCTTTATAGAAGAAATTGAACTGCCTTTGAACAGGCAGACAGCTAATTGCTAGCAATTTGTGTTGCTAACAAGAGGCAAAATGGTAGCATAACATTAGGCTCAACAGTCTGTTAACTAATTTGCTGAATCAGATTTAAAAATATGCCCTCGGTAGCAACGTGTTTCACAACGGTGCTTGAGAATACTTTCAGACAAATCACTTGGAATGGTGTAGGACTCCCCATGTTCTACTCTTAATTTTATAGTACTCTATATGTGGAAGAGAATGGCCCAAACTACACCATGTTACTGGCCTCTACAGATTGTATTTATCAACACACAGAAACCTTCATTCTTCCAGTGTACATACAATGGGTTATTTGTACACAAGAAGAGCCCTCCAGTTTCAGACCAGAGGTCCATGTAGGCCAACAGCCTCTTTCCTATGGTGGTCAACCACATGTCTCTGGGAAAACAACAAGCCAGTCATGAAGGGAATGGCCCTTCTCTGATGTTGCCCTTCAGCGAATGGTCTTCCGTTGTATCACTGCCTCTGAATCTGAAGGTTGCATATGGCCACCATACCTAATAGCCATTAGTGGACCTGTCTGCCATTAATTTGTCTAATCTTTTAAGGCCTTCTGAGCTAGTGGCCATCACCCCAAATTGCAGCAGTGAATTTCATACATTACAGATGCTTTGAGTAGAAAAAACCACATATTTTTCCTCCTCCTGAAACTCTTGCCAACCAGTGTCCTTGGGTGACCCCGTGAGAGAAACTCCTCTCTGTCCACATCTCTCCACACCCCATGCATAATTTTATGATCCTCTAGGAAAGATGAAGCAGCCCATCTCAGGCAGCAAAATTGCCAGTAGTTTAGTTCATAGTTTTACTATGGGGGATGCCACTGGGATTTTCGGCCTCAAACATCCAAATGTCTTGGGGATGCTCTGGTTCCATCAGGACAGGGTGATGGGTTTGAAGGTTGTGCCTTTTTTCATAGGCAACATATCCTGGGCTTTTGCACCATTCTTTGCCTGCAGTATGGTTTCATTTTGTGTGTTGCACACCAGAGATGGTGCACAAATCTGTCCTGTTCACTTTCTGTTGTGTTACTGGCAATGGGGCAAGAAAAAAAGGCAGTTATGTACAGACATGTGATCCTCTGGAATGGGAAAAGTATTATTTTGGAATGATGATGTGGAAAAAAGGTAAAGGGACCCCTGACCATTAGGTCCAGTTGTGGCCGACTCTGGGGTTGCGGCACTCATCTCGCTTTACTGGCCGAGGGAGCCGGCGTACAGCTTCTGGGTCATGTGGCCAGCATGACAAAGCTGCTTCTGGCGAACCAGAGCAGCGCACGGAAACGCCGTTTACCTTCCCGCCGGAGCGGTACCTACTGTATTTTTCGCTCTATAACACGCACCCGACCATAACACGCACGTAGTTTTTAGAGGAGGAAAATCCGTAGGCATGCCACCCGCAGGCATTCCCTCCATAACACGCACAGACATTTCCCCTTACTTTTTAGGAGGAAAAAAGTGAGTGTTATGGTGCAAAAAATACTGTATTTATCTACTTGCATTTTGATGTGCTTTCGAACTGCTAGGTTGGCAGGAGCAGGGACCGAGCAATGGGAGCTCACCCCGTCGCGGGGATTCGAACCGCCAACCTTCTGATCGGCAAGTCCTAGGCTCTGTGGTTTAACCCACAGCGCCACCCGTGTCCCTGATGATGTGGATAGTACAAAGTAAATAGTGCTGCACATTTTCGAGTTATCAGGATAATAACCGGGAGTAAGCCTCCAGTTGTGGAATTATTAGTAACACAAGTTTACTTTAAAATTGCTGTTATTTTATTATTATTTAAAATGTAACATATTCTTCAAAATATGTTTTCCAGTGTGGCTTTCATATATAAAGTATAATAAAATACATTCATAATGAATAAAAACAGGTTAAAAAAATAGAGGAAGCAAAACCTTTAAAGGGCTAGGCTAGGGAAAAAGAAGAGGGGTTTGCCTGGTGCTAAAAAGGTAACAAAGTAAACAAAACTCAGTACTGTACAATTCAAAGTAAATCCTGAGTGGGCAAACCTCATTGGGAAGCATACAGTATTCACCAATGGGGCACCACAACTAAGAAGGCCCCTTCTTATTTCTGTTTAAAGGTAATGCCAAAAGAGTGGCATTGTATGGATTCATTGGTTGAGCATTACTGGAAAGAGCTGGGTGTGTAAGAAATGTAAATTGCTGAGTTTCAACTCTAAAATTTGGAAGAGGGTGAAACCAATGTGGTAGACTTGACTTATTTTATTTGTGCAAACAAAGGATTCCTACAAAAGAGGTAAGGTATGACCCGAAATATTTTTACAGGTGATCACTGCATGCTGTGTGCAGAGCACATGGTACAAAATCTCTAATGAAATTATAGAAATGCTTCTGAATTCCAGGGGAGTTGGGTGTTCAGTAGCTTCCAAGAAATTCTCCTTTTACTCCTCAGGGTCAGAATAGATTAGTTGTCCAGATGGTCTTTCCTTTCAACAGTGATTACCTTCCCAAATGCAGCACCACTGGGTGATAAATCTCAGTTTTGAAATACTCTTAAAACGGCATGGTCCAACTGATTGCCAATGAGACCATCCCTCTGACTGAGTGGTTTCCCCTGTTCCCCAGTAGATGCAGACACATCTAGTCTTCATGCTGGCATACCTGCAGGTGAGGCTCGTGCAATCAAATCAGCTTTGTAATTCAGTTTTAGCCTTGGTAGCCATAGGCGACAAGGGATTCCGTGCAGGTGAGTGAGTGGGCTTGATAGGAGGGCAGCTGGAGCATATCTTTCCCACCTGGGTATCCTGCATAAGAAACAGGTGGGCTGCCAGAGGAGGGGATTCTTCTCCTGTGAACCTAGGGATTGGGGAGAGGACACACAATTCAGTTTGCATTTATTGGCAAAGCTATCTAATTTGCACTTTTCAAAACAATGCGTAGAATGGAACAAAGCCATCCTTCAAAATTTGCACTTCTCTCAGTTTCACAGTGCAGTTGTCCAGCCAAGTAATACATTAAAAAACCCGCATTATATGAGGGGAAACCGCTTTGCAGAAATGTGTGCATTCGGCTAAATTGCACACACACAAGCATGTGCATATTAGGAGAAACTTGCCCTAAAATGTGGATGAATTTTCATGAGGACTTAAAAAAAAAAGAAAATCACAAACTAATGCGGAAGACTGAACTTAAGACTAGAAAAATGAGAAACAAAGAGAAATGAATACTGAAAGATTTACCCATCTCGGCATAAGAATGCTGTTGCAGGAGGAATGGAGCTCCATATATGTGCTCTGCCAGACCCCAGCAGTCTAGCAGGAGCCAGTGTGGTGGTGTGGTTAAGAGTCTTGGGCTATAACCTGGGAGACCAGGGTCCAAATGCCCACTCAGCCATGAAGCTCCCTGGATGACCTTGAGCCAATCACTGCCTCTCAGCCTAACCAACATCACAGGGTTGTTGTGCAGATTAAATGAGGAGAGGGAGAACTATGAATGTCACCTTGAGCTCCTTCGAGAAAAAGTTGGGAAATAATACATTCTGCGGGCTAGTGACCTTTGTGGGCTTATTTACAAAGCTGTGATCGGATGGTTTTTCATACAATAAAATCCCCACTGCATAGATGACTGATGTGTCAAATCAAAGTGTTCTTAACTTAGCCTTCACCCTCCCATGCCGCTTCTCTGTGTGTAGGAATGTGCTTTGTGAAGGAGCGTTCCATCATGCAAATCTTCACTTGTAGCCTGAAATGGGACAGTCCATTTTGCCTGGATGGAGGAGTAGTTTGACCCAGTATAACACATCACCGAAGAATTGATGCTTTTGAATTATGGTGCTGGAGGAGACTCTTGAGAGTCCCATGGACTACAAGAAGATCAAATGTATCCATTCTGAAGGAAATCAGCCCTGAGTGCTCACTGGAAGGACAGATCGTGAAGCTGAGGCTCCAATATTTTGGCCACCTTATGAGAAAAGAAGACTTCCTGGAAAAGACCCTGATGTTGGGAAAGATGGAGGGCACAAGGAGAAGGGGACGACAGAGGATGAGATGGTTGGATGGTGTTCTTGAAGCTACCAGCATGAGTTTGATCAAACTGCGGGAGGCAGTGGAGGACAGAAGTGCCTGACGTGCTCTGGTCCATGGGGTCACAAAGAGTCGGACACGACTAAATGACTAAACAACAACAAACACATTGTCTTGTTTTCCTAAAGTTTGAGAACCGGTGCTGTGTAGGACCGCAGAAGAGAGCTCCAAACTCCTGGACGTCAGGCCCCCCCATCCCTTTATTTAGAAGAAATAGTAGCAGGCCTTGTTTCAGGCCTGTTCTTCCCAATGGCATGTCACATTTCAATCAAAAATCCTGTATTTGGCAGCTCCCATTTTGAAAGCCCGGTGAAAGGACGCCAGATTCTATTTCAACTGAGTGGCTCACATTTGGAGAGGCACATTTAATAGGATTGAAAAGAAAAGAAATGTTACTTTCATCACACGAGACAACAAAGAGAACCGGGGAAAACGAAAATATTATTTCGTTTGAACAAATTACGCCTCATCTCTCAAGGGCTTTTCTTTTTCTTCTAGGGAGTAGATGAAGAAAAGCACTTTAATATCATTCCATCAAACTAAAAATTTAACTACAATTTTTTTAAAAAAACAGATAAAATGTGTTCGGAGGATTCAAAGAAGATTAGGGCTCACCTAAGAAAGAGTATTCAAATTTGAACAGCTAATGGAAGCCTGGAAAAAAAACCTGTTAATGTCTATATCTTTCCTCTAAGGGACTTAGATTTCAGTATTCTTATAAAAACACATTGAGTTGATTTCATTTCTATGTCTCCACAGACTTCATTCTTGTAATTTCAGTAAGTGTTATAAATGTTATTTTAAGTATTATAATGCTAATCCCTACTGACAATAAGGGTTGGAAGCGGCGCTTCCATTACTAAGGTAATGTTTACCTCAGATAGCATATAATTGTTTGCTTCCTTCCCCCTCCACGCACACACAGTAAACTCTCTTCTCCCAACTGCTTAATCAGCCATGGAAAAAGAGAGGAGACTCAGAGTGCTTAAATTGTGTGTGCGTTTGATCACATTAGAGTAGTGTGTAAACCTTTGCTGGTAAAGCTGGGGTGGGGAAGACACACGGCCACACACACCCTCTGTGTGTGTCTGTTTGTGTGTTTGTCCACATTTCCTAAGGCAAAATGGTTTTGAGCAGTGATCCTTGCGACGGCTTGACTGGCTTATTAATATAAATATCACGGCTGCGGCATAAATCTTCTTTGCCGCTCAGCTCTCAGGGTATTTCTTCATTGCATGAGATTCAACAAGGGCTTCCTAGAACCTTGCTGTAGTTCAAACAGCAGAGTTGCATTCCAGTCACAGCTCTGGTGGTCCCTCTTGCTACTATCAAGAGATCGCCGCACGCTCGCCATATGAGTTTTCTCCTGCATCACATCATCCTAAACAATATTTTATTATGCCTTATGAAAGTTAAACTTTCTTCTTCCTCCTCCTCCTCCTCTCTTTTTCTTTCAGTTTCCTTCTTTATTCCTCCTCCTCCTCCTCTGCTGCTGCTGCTGGAACTGCAAGTTGAGTTCTTTGTTTAAGGATCAGATTTGACCTTCCCGTTTTTAGCACCCGCTGCGCCACCTGTGCTAACAGATCTTGAGAGCGGGGGAAATGATTTTAATTTAACGTACTACAGCAAACACAGTGCCCGTTTGACGAACTTGACAATGAAGGCGATGGCACTGACCACGTGGCACTGGTTCTTAGCATCATCAATTCTGAGCTTTTGAAATGCCAGTGCTAGATTTCGGCAATGAGTTATGTATTGGTTTGCTTTTATTATTACTTATTGAATTTACATCCTGTGCTTCCTTGCCAAGGAGCCCAGGGAAGCAAACAGGAGAGAGGCGTGTCTGCAGTGGTGGTGGGAGGAAGAGAGAATGGAGAAGTCCCATTGGGCAAGCTGATGCCTGCTCACTGTGCACTAGATTTCACTCATAAATCATAATGCATTTTGAGCAAATAGCTCTTCAGTAGAGGAATCTGGTATGATGTCTTAGGTGAGTCGCTCCAAAAAAGTAACTGACCTTCTGACGTTGCTGCTGGTAGCTTTACAAAATGGTTGAGAGTCAGAGTACTGGCATTTGGACACCTGTGGGCTCCCACCCCTCTATAATATTTTTGGCACTATTTTTTTTTTTTGAAGCATAGGCTTTTTCTACATGATGCTGGGTTTTATATGCACATCAAGAAATATCTCTTTTGAGAGATAGTGGGGGAAACTACTCCTTACCCATGCTGAGTATGAAAGGAAAAATCCCCGAACTGTCTCATGAAAAATCTTGCACTCCAGAGATACTTAGGAGCAATACCCAGAGCTGTTTCATTCATGATACAATTTCTACACCCAAGGCATTTCTGCATTCGAATTTACAAGATTCTTATATGCAGGTTTAATTATTTGGTATGAAATCATTTCTAACCCGCTTAATATCTAAAATAGCTAAGCAGTGTACAATATTTAATATGTTGCTTGGTCCTCATCCAACCCACCACTTCATTCAGGCAGCAGTTCAGCCCAGTTGGGGCCTCTCCTGATTCAGATGTTAACAGAGAAATAGAGTTGCGTGTCATCAACTTATTAAGGGTCCTGTGCCCCCAAATGCCCCAATGACTGCTCCCATCTCTGGCTTCACAGAGCTGTTAAAAAGTACTGGGGACAAAATATCCCACAGTACAACTGCTGGGGTGGGGGTGGGACATGTAATGGTTCTTATGTATGAATTCTAGAACTGCTTCTGAAATTCAACCTTGTGCATCTCCTTTGCGCTGTTGCAGTTTCATGATTTTTCATGCAAGGGTGAAGTTACTGGGAGAACCCTGGGTGTTTTAAATTTGGGCATAGCATCCCTTAGTGTACAAAGAGTCATTGACATTCTGTCTAATCAATATATTGTTAACCTTTTTTTGATAGATGCGCAGGGTGGTAGGGCGGGAAATTAAAAAATATAGAGGCAGTAAGTGAGTGGGTACAGAGTCTCTACTAAAGTATTCAGCAGCAAACATTATTTGGCTATTCTCAATAAAATTGCAGGATCTTGGAGCACTAAATGAGCCACAGACACCAAACCAGGAATTTTAATAAAAAACAACAGCACACAAAACAAAGCAAACTATATTTTCTGCTCATCTGTGGAGTGGGGATAACATGGGCCCAGAAGTACGCCTTTGCAAAGCAATCTCAGTCATAGATGAGTGCCTGTTTTTCCCTGGAGCACAGACTGCAAAAACCTTTAAAAACACAAGATTTCTCTCTCCTTAATTTCTTCTTTTGCTGAACTTGGTGGTGTGATGGAGGGAAGAATCACCTTTTTAATTCTTCCTGTTAATAATGGGAGATGTTCTGACAGATTGAAACACACTGAGCCTTTTCTTAGCACATCCTTTGGGTGCGGTCTGGGGCTAGAACTGTGAACCACAATGGTCAGAGGCTGGGCTCTAGCCTAGTTAGCTACCCAATACTGAGTATCCCTTAGTCTCAGAAGGGAATTGTGCCGTGTGAAGCACCAGCTCCTTTGACTGACCAGCAGCAAGAAGCAGCAGACTTATCTGAGGTCAACAGCTGGGAAGCCACCTGCCATTTTGAATTTCCCACAGAGAACCTGGAACCACTGATGTGTCATTGCTCTGGGGCACTGTGGCAATTTCAAATGGTAGGTGGCTTTCAATACCCAAGTTAAGCAAGCAGCCAAGCCAGCACTCAGGGGAGTGGACAAGATGGATGTCTATGTAATAGTGTATAATTGATGGGGTTATCTAAACTGAATCTGGCACTGCTGCATAATGTCTTTTGGAGGAATCCACTGTTATGCATTGTATTTAATCCCCTTGTTCCATTTCAATTTCTGCAGTTGCAGATCCTGCCCCGTCCCCCCCCCGCCCCCAGCTTATTACATTTTTTGGATTACCTTCCATGCAGACTTTTGTTTGTTCTTTAGTTAGCTGAAACTCTTCCTATGCAAGATGAAAGTGTTAATACTAACTGTGCTTTATTCCTGTAAATTTGAAGACTCCTAGGGTGGTGAGTGCTGTTTGATTTTGTTGGTGGGGGTGCCACCAAGCTGCATTGCTTCTGTTTATTTCATAGGCTTTTGAGAGTGGGAATATTCCACAACCTTTGCTGAAGCAGAGTAGATATGTGCTGAATTTCTCCTATGGAATCCAGTTGTGATGGAATGGGTGCTCTTGTCATTCATGCAGGTATAATAGCACAGAAAACTGGATGTGCTAAATGACTTCCCGAGTGAAGGTAGGAGCTTGTATTATTTAGCTAACAGGAGAAGCCATTTCACTTTTTATTGCCTCTTGATTGCTAGGGCTATTTAATATAGTGTGAAGAATCCCAATAGCAAATGGTGGTAAAGACAAATTAGAGACTTTTGGCTCTCTTAGTGGGTCATCTCCCAGCAGACTTAAGCAAGGGCACTGTAAAAAGACTCCATCTGTAGAGTCTGACAATTTTGTTTCCCCATCTGCTAGATGGACAGTGAACTCTGCATACTGTGGAGCAGGCAAGCAGAGCTCAAAGCCAGCTTTCCAAACTAAGCTACAAAGGATGAAGAAAAGAAGGGGGTTGGGTTCAAATGGGAAACCAGGGCCTTCTGCAGCCCGCATCACCTTGATAAGATTACAAATGCGATCTAATTTGAGAAGTGTGAGAACATTGATTGACTGGTGTCTCTCACTCTCTCTCTCTCTCTCTCTCTCTGTGTGTGTGTGTGTGTGAGAGAGAGAGAGAGAGAGAGAGAGAGAAGGCTTCTCCTTAAGACTGCTCTAATGTTCATAGTTATGTGCCAGAAACTGTTATTGTATTAAATGAGGCTTTTCTATGTGGAGCTATGGATGGGTTTGCTATCTAGACATTTTTGTCTCAACTATAAATGCTATTGAATGTTGGGGGTGTGTGTGTTTGCAGGTTGGGGCAAGAATGAGAGTAAAAGGGTTTTTTAAGTGAAATATTCATATTTGGACTTCAGTGCACATCTAATGCAAGCAAGGTCCATAGTCTGTATGGGCCTTTACAGTTTGAACAGGATGTACAGTGGTACCTCAGTTTAAGAACAGCTCTGTTTATGAACTATTCGGTTTATGACCTCCACAAACCCGGAGTTAGTGATTGGTTAACAAACTTTACCTCTGTCTATGAACGGAAGGCACCGGCAGTGGGAGGCCTCATTAGGGAAAGTGCGCCTCAGTTTAAGAATGGCTTTGGTTTAAGATCAGACTTCCGGAACGGATTAAATTCGTAAACTGAGGTACCACTGTATAGGTGGTTCAGTCAAGAGGATGTTCCAGCTCAGTTCATCTTCAAATATCTGTTTTTTAATTAGCCCATTTCATTGCTTCAGCCCGAGGCCGTAAGAGCCAGCTAGAACACAATTACTAACATATATAAATACGAACAATCCAGCATAAGTTGGCTACCTACGTAAAAGGTTATGACCCAAGTTTCTTGCTGATAATCACCAAGGCAATCTTTAACTTTGCCTTGAGGTCACATAGGCATGAACGACTGTCCAAAGGTCACATGGTATGATTGATTGATTTGCCCATTAACGGTGCTCTAGAAATGTGATTTGTCCAGCAAAATTTATTTGGAGATGATCTCTTTGAACGGGTATCTAAAAATGGGGGAGATAGATATTGAATATCAGGACTGCTTTAAGGCACAGAAAGGTTATCCCATTAATTGCTAATATTGCTACCATCACAACTCTTTATGTTTGGCTGTGACACAAAACTAGTGGACTAATCGCAACGTATCATGGAGGGCATCAGTGTCAATGGGTCTACTCTGAGTAAAACTAACTCTGGGTACATCCCTCTTAAGGTTGTGGATACCTCAACTAGATAGGTCGCTGGAAGTCATGCATTCTGTTTATAACCCTGGCTTTAGAAGTATTTCACTCCTAAAAAGAAACAATGGAGTTTTAAGATCTCTCTCCCACCTCATTTAAATGCTGGGCATTTGAGCAAATTCTTTTTTTGTTTTAGAAAGTATTAAAAGTGTTGGCAAAACAAAAGGATTCATCTGAATGCTCTTAGCTCTTCCCTTGTCTTGTGGGAGATACGGTTGGGTGCTGAAGAATTCATTACCTCTCTATTACATAATGAAAGTCAGAGATACTTTCCTAATAATTTCCTGGTCTTGTGCTTTTCTCTGAGGCCCATTGTGTGGGAGATCTGACCACTGCAGTTCTCACATGTAATAAAGACGCTCTGGAAGTTGGAGACAGCAAGGAGCAATCCAAGGTGGGAGGGATGGTGCTCCGTCTAGTAAATGGCGAGGCATCAGGACAGCTTAATCACTTAAATGTAGCCCATTAGTAAGTTTAGTGGAAAGGTGTTAAAAGAACCCTTTGCTGCCTCTCCGCTGGCATGTTTTGAAGGGAGTTCAGTTATGAGACTATTAAAATGTTATTTTGATAATTAAGCCCACAGCTGTTGTGAGGGCGTTGGGGGCAAGAGCTGATGAAGCAGCAGACTGCACAATGGATTGTCTAAATAAGAGAGGGGAGAATGAGAGAGAGACAGAGAAAGTAGGAGGAAAGCTTGAAAGAACAAAAGAAAAACAAAGCCCCCTTGTTGTGCAAGGAAGTGTGTTGCTCATTGCTGACTGTGGGTGTACCAACCTTTCCTGCCCATCCAATTTGGTGCTATCCTTTACAAAAAGGGGAAAAAACGAACCTGCAGAAAACAGTGCTTAGAAAAAGGGATGGTGATGTGAGTGGGGTTTCTGCCCAACAGCTTTCAGCCTTATGGCAGGGATGGGCAACCTGTGGTTTTCCAGATGTTGGGCATCAACTCCCATTAGCTACAACCAGCACAGCCAATGGCCACGGATGATGAGAGCTGTAGTCCTACCACATCTGGAGGGCCACAAGATCGACACCCCCACCCTATGAACATTGCACTGCTACCTGTATAGGCTGTAATCCTCTCCTTCCCCTGTTGGATGTGGATCTGGGGTATACTGAGCATGGCTGATATGTTGGCTTCCAGACATCAGATCAACTGAGAGATTTCATTTGATTGCCAGGATACCAACTACTTTCAGAATATTGACAGAACTGGGTTTCCTAATGGAAGAAGAGAAGATCTGAAAGTCTGTGCAACCCAGCTTCTTGCTGCTGCTTCCTAGACTGACTGGCCCTGTGTTACTGTTGTTGTTTAGTCATGTCTGACTCTTCGTGACCCCATGGACCAGAGCATGCCTGGCACTCCTGTCTTCCACTGCCTCCTGCAGTTTGGTCAAACTCATACTGGTAGCTTCGAGAACACTGTCCAACCATCTCATCATCTGTCAGCCCCTTCTCCTTGTGCCCTCAATCTTTCCCAACATACTAGCCCCTGTTTATACCTTGCTCTTCGAAACTGGCCTACCTTTGACCTGCTGCACCAAGTTTGACCTCAGCCTTAACTTATGGTCTTGCTATTGAACCATACCCAATCTTGGACTGCTGCCCTATGCTTGATCTCAGCTTCTCCTGAAGACCTTTAGGTTCTTGATTGCCACTTATTTATTTTATTTTATTTCTATAACAAAATGAATATAGCACTTGATTGTAAAAACAACAACACACCACCACTAAATGGTTTACAAAAATATAAAGCAGAATATTAAAATTATTGATAAAATCTGGTCTTTAAAAATATTCAACAGATGATTAAAATCAACAGTAATTAAAAATATGTAAAACACATGTAGCTATACAGTGATATATAAACATATGACTGCTACTTAATCCTCCAGAGTTTCACCAGCTCACTGAGTTTAGGATTTATCTTAGGATCAGGCTGAGGAAGGAGAATGTGGTAAGCAGGGTCACTATAGTCCCTTGGGGAAGAACCTTCTGGGCTGGCTGTGCCCAGGCTGGCCATTTCCATCTTCTGGACAGGAAGGAGTACAGTGCTACTTTGGTTTAAGAACAGCCCTGTTTATGAACAATTCGGTTTACGAACTCCGCAAAACCAGAAGTAGTGTCCCGGTTTGCGAACTCGGTCTAAGAACGGAATCCGAATGGTGGAAGGGCACCAGCGGCAGGAGACCTCATTAAGGAAAGCATGCCTTGGTTTAAGAATGGACTTCCGGAACGGATTAAGTTCATAAACCAAGGTACCACTGTATAAGACAACTTCCTGTCATACTGGAGCTTTGCTTCAACAAACAGCTCTACTTGAGCCTTAGTGTGTCTTCTGTTTCTGGTCTTGTTCTTTGGTCCAGCCTTCTGGTTTGCCATCTGATCCTTGATGCCTCTGACTCCTGGCTTGTTCTTCCCATTTGGTCTTCTGCTTTGCCCTCTGATTCGGACTGTTCCTGGCTCCTGACTTGTTCTACCAACCTTGTCTTCTGCTTTGCCCTACGAGTAACTAATGTGAATTTTACCTTTGTCCATTAGGCTTACCCCTCTCTATCCTCCATCTAGGCAAGCAAGAACAGCTCAATGACACTTTTACCATCAGGCAAAAAAAAAAAAACCTCAACAAAGGTGTGAAGGAAGGCCAGTGAGGGGCATGGTCTGGGGAGAGGGGAAGTAGATGGGAAAGGGTGAGTACTGGGCGAGTTCAGAGGGCCAGATAAAGAGGTTTGTAGGGCTACATTTGGTCCCCAGGTCCAAGGCTCTCCACTTGCAATCTGGATTTCTCTTCTGTCCCCACTCCCAGTTTCCCAACTTACTCCAGTGTTCTGATTCTGATAAATCTTCAGTTCTAATTCCTGGCATGTTCTACTGATTTGTCATTCTGCTGTGCCCCCTAATCTGGATTGTTCCTGGACCCAATCGTGTCTTCTCATTTGACTGCAGATTCTTTTTAGCTCTCATAGCTAATAACCACTGCAGGACCCAACCTCCATGAATTGTTTAATTCTTCTTTTACACACACAGATGTGGACAGCTCATGTCTGTGGTTGGCCTGCGATCCTTCCTGTCCCTCCGTTGGCCTTAAAATAATAGGCATTTATATTGGGCAAAGTGGCAATTGCACAAATTTAGCCTGTCAATCAGGGAAACCTGAAGCTTTGCAAACAAAAACACACGCAAAAAAAACAGCCTTGTCTGGTTATGTCAGTGGTAACCTTTCTGTATTTGCTCTTCTAACTCAAGCTGCAATGTCAGTTGTGGTCCCTTGATGACTTTCTTGCTACACGTGCTCACTTGAATACACAATCGGAAACTGTTACAAGGGACTTGATAAAATAAAACACAAACAGAATGCAAAGTGGGGGAAATTAGCCTTTTGATGAAAAGGGGAATGAAGCCCAAGTGGGTCTCCTGCTCCTTTGTAAAAATAATAAAAAAATAAAATAAAATCATTGCTCTTGCATAATCTCTTCAACTTTCCAGACATCCTTCTCATTCCCCCGATCTTGAAAACATCTTCCGTAACATCTGTTTTCTCCCTCAATCAATATGTTCCCTTAAGAGAGCTAACTTGTAAAATATTATATAGAACATCAAACGCGTATCTGAATTCAATTAGTTATTTGGTGGGGTCAGAAATTCGGTTAATTGGGGACACTCTTTAATATCCAATTACAGGTACCAGTTACATCCATCTTCATCAAAGCCCAGAGAATAGTGTCGGGGTTGTTTTCTTGGGGTTGTTTAAAGAAAGCTACACCATTGCTTTTAGTTCACAGAGCCAAGGAAAGCCGAATTCCATTTGTCTGAGAAGAATTTGCTGATGGTCAGCCAATTAGGCAAATCTATGGGGCGAACACCTTTGGAATAGTGTATACAGTGGTGGTTGCCTCACCTCAAAAAGGAGTTAGAAAAAGAGTTAGAAGAGGTTCAGAAAAAGGCAAGCAACATGGTCAGGGCAATGGAAAAACTCCCCTATGTGGGAAGGTTACAGCATTTGAGGCTTTTTAGTTTGGAGAAAAGGTGAGTAAGGTATGATAAAGGTAAAGGGACCCCTGACCATTAGGTCCAGTCGTAACCAACTCTGGGGTAGCGGCGCTCATCTCGCTTTAGTGCCAAGGGAGCCAGCGTACATCTTCCAGGTCATGTGGCCAGCATGACTAAGCCACTTCTGGTGAACCAGAGCAGCGCACGGAAACGCTGTTTACCTTCCCACCAGAGCGGTACCTATTTATCTACTTGCACTTTAACGTGCTTTCAAACTGCTAAGTTGGCAGGAGCAGGGACCGAGCAACGGGAGCTCACCCCATTGCGGGGATTCGAACCGCTGACCTTCTGATCGGCAAGTCCTAGGCTCTGTGGTTTAACCCACAGTGCCACCCGTGTCCGTAAGGTATGATAGAAGTGCATAAATATTATGCTCGGCATGTGGAGAGTGGATAGAGAAAAGTATCCCCCCCAAAAAAAAACAACAACCTGATAGACATCCAATAAAGCTGAATATTGGAAAATTCAGAACAGACAAAATATAATACTTCTTAATGCAGTGTAGAGTTAAACTATGGAACCTGCTCTCACCTAGGGCAGTGGTGGCCACCAGTTTGGATGGTATAAAAAGATGATTAGACAATTTCATGGAGGGACAAAGGCTATCATTGGCTGCTATGGTTGGAGGCAGTATGTTCCAAATACCAGTTGCTGGAAACCACAGGAGGGGAGAGTGTGGTTGCACTTAGGTCCTGCTTGCAAACTTCCCATGGGCATCTGGTTGGCCACTATGAGAACAGGACTGGACTAGGTGAGCTACTCGCCTGATCTAGCAGGGCTGTCCTTAATGCTCCTGTGTTCAGTTTGCTCTAAGAAACAAAACAAATATCAGTGCAGTTTTGAAAGGTTTGATCCACTATGTTGATTCGAAAGAATGTCCATTTGTACCTAAGCATAGATGAAAACCTGCTGCTTGATCTCAGGAGACATAATCCAGAATTTGTTTAGGATACCTTAAAAGGTGTGCAAATGCATAGCAAGCAGAGAAACAACTTTCCAAAATACGTAGTAGATGTGTTTAGCCCTCCTTAAGTGTACGAACTGTGCTGCATGTTCTCACATGTTTTAGAAAGTGGATGATCTCAAAAGAATGTGTGCTGCCACGGAATAAGAGTAACCCAGTGGCATTGCCACATCTCCATTAGACTCACTGCTCAGTAGCTGCACATCAGCACAGTAATCATTTTCAGATTTACAAGCATTAAATATTTTAATTTAATGCCTTGGCTCTCTTGTAATTCATGCACTTAATTATATGATAATTACTCAAATTAAAGAGATACAGCTGCTGCTGTATCAATTCTTTGAGGGATCTGAGATTTTTTGGAGTTGCCCTTTGATTTGTGGGTATTTTTTTTCCACCGCGCCTCCCAAAGCAGGTGGAAACATCAAGCTAATTTTAAGATGCGTATAACAAAGATGACTTTCAGGTGTAATTACTTCACTCTCTTCCCCCACTCTCTGCCCCACACCATTTCTCACTGGAGAGCAGAATAAGCTTTTGGCAACTGGGGAACTGAGCACTGTGCTGCCTGTTTTTATTGCTCCTTATGGATTATGTTCATAAAAACACAGAAGCTTAGGCAGCTCTCTCTGTGTCTTGTTTATTTATATGCCAGGCTACAGGAAGAGGAAACATTGGTATGAGTGGGTGGGCATTTTGCTGTGTCCCTACCTCATTACAGGCTAAGAAATTTTATCACGTGCTTTTTTGGTTAGTATCTAAGGGCTCCTTCGTGGACTGTGATTTCCCTACTAGGGAAGTGCGTTCACATAGAAAATAATGTTAAACTCACATGCAGATCCACAGGATTGTCAGCTCTCCAGATTTAAAAAAATCTGGTATCTGGGTGATGCTATGGGGCAGAGCTCAGAGTGGGCCTAGGGAGTAGGGTTCAATTATTTTTGGCAGGTCTGGAAGCAGAGCCCAGAACAAAAGCTGCCTATTCACCTAAGGTGTATAACTATCGAAGAAGAAAAAACAGCTGGGGTTTGGGAGATTGACCCTGCTAGTTGTTTTCCTAGAAACCAGGCCAAAGTCAAAATCAACAGCAACAAAAAAAAAAAAAAGTATTTTTGGGGGGAAGGGGAAGGGTAGTTGGTAACTTTAGAATCCACGAACTGTATATTTGTTTTTTAAATCTGTATTTCCACCAGCTGGGAATAAAGGCAGCTTCCCTAGCTTTTCTTTACTTACTTAATTTTATAGGCCACCCATTAGCAACACATTTCTCTGGGTAGTTTACAACAAAAGTTAAACAATCACATGCACATATAAATTCATAAAATGATAAAATCCAAAATAGCATACAGCCGACAGCAGAAGATTAAATCTGTACAACAAACTCACCGCAGCATAAAAAAACCCTTAAAACTCCAGAAGTAATTGTAAGCACTAAAGGATCGTAAGACTACCGGCAGCTCCCTGTTTCCATGAGGGTTGCATTCCGAGTCAAAGTATGTGTTGGCAGAGTGCCCCTCCCTACCCTGTTCCTGCCCCCATTCCCCCCTCTTCTGGGTCCAAAATGACTCAAACATTGGTGGCCGTGCATCAATTGGATACGCCTAAAATGATTGTTGCTTGTATTTCAAAGCTTGGAAAATAAATATATATATTCATCTGGCACTGAAAATACTACAGTGTAGGCACTAGGTGAACTCTGGGGAGAGTACTCCATGCCCTGTGTGCACCCACTGAAAAGGCCTCCCCCTGGCTGATGCACCTCATTTGACGAGGGCACTTTGAGAAGGGTCTCCGCTGAAGATTGTAGAGGTCCAGTTACATTTATTTTGGAGGAGGCGATCCTTCAGGTAACGTTGTCCCATGCCATCTTGAGCTTTAAAGGTCAACACCAGCACTTTGAATTGGGGCTGGAACTGGACTGCAAGCACTTTAGAAGCAAATAGTAAAACAGTATCTACATAAAACACGAAGGGCTAAAACAGGGTTGGGGATGAGTGGAACTGAGCCTTCTCCCACCATGGAAGCTGTGCAATTTCACTTGGATGCAGGCAGTGGCACCATCCACAATAACAATACCAGTATTTCTCCAGATAGGGAATTTACAGACTAAGAGTTGGTGTGAGGAAGGAGAGACAAGGGGAGCAGAAAGGAGAGAACGTAGGTTCTGAAAGCTCCCCTTGTGCCTGTCTCATCTATATGTGAGGGTAGGACTTTCATTGTTGCTGAATATTCCACAATTCTGTTTTTATCCCGTTCTTCTTGCCTTCCCACCCCTTTCTGTCCCTTCTCCTGGTTTCAACAAATGTGGCCTATCTTTATTATAAACCCCTTAAGCAATAACAAAACAAATCCAAGCTGTATATTTATCTTTTGTAAACCACTTTGAGGTGTTTTACAATCAAGCGGGGTATACATTTAATGAAATAAAAATACACACTGTAAATAAATTAATAAACAAGTGCAGGAGGAGTTGTCAGGTGAGGAGGGTAGCAAACCTGCCAATCCAAGTCACAAGGCCCCAATATTCATTTCTGGCAGCAGTGATGAATCCCTTCTTGATACTGGCAATTTCACCCAACTGCTGAAGCAGGGATGAGGAACCTGCAGCCATCTAGATGTTGTTAGACTGCAACTCCCATCAGCCCCAGCCAGCATGGCTGGTGGTCAGGAATCATGGATGTTGTAATCCACAACTTTTGTAGGGCCACATATTCTGTATCTGTGTGCTAAAACATAACCTGATTAAAGTGGATTCTTTCCACATAAAAAAGTAGCATGTTAGGGAGAAGGCTAGGCTCAACACTGTTAAAGGACCTGATCCCATGTTAGTCCAACTCTATTGAGAACTCTGTGGGTGGGGCAAGATCTGATTTAGGGAAAGGGACGTCACTTTGTGTGGTGGAGCACAAAGTTTTGTGTGCAAAAGTTCCTTAGTCTGGCATCTCCATTTCAAAGGATCAGATAGCCAGGAGGTGTGTCTGAGACCCTAGATAGATGCTGGCAGTCAGGATACTGGTCTATATGGATGAATGCCATCTTTTTGTCTAAAGAGCTCACACAATGTCCTCCTTCTAATCACAGTAACTTTGTGGGCTAGGCTTGGCTGAGAGGTAGTGGCTGGCCCAGTTCACCCAGTGAGCTTCATGGTTTAGTAAAGATTAGAAGCTGGCTCTTCTGTCTGATACTGTAACCATCTCAACCAGCCCTACCAGATGCAGCCTGATATAATGCGGTCAGATTTCTTTTATTTTTCCTTCCAATGGTAACTGGCAGTCGATCTCTTGAACTCAAGGCAACTCCCAAATGGTTCAAAGGGCTCCCATTTTTTATTCATTTTTTTCACCCCCTTCCCTATGCCGGAGGCTGTTAGCTCCAGTTTCCCCTTTAACTCTCCAGTGCTCTGTGGCAGAATGTCTGAATTGCTGCCTTAGCGTGAAGTTTGCCACCAAAAGGGTTACAATTTTTTTTAAGCCCCTGTATGCAGACAATTTTCAGTTAGCTTACAGCAGCTGCAGTGTCGTGCTGATAGATTAAAAGCAGCTCCCAACCCCAGAATGAAGTACATTCAGGCTCCCGCGGAGCTAAGCTGGGGCGAGGCCTGCGCAGCTGTCACTTAGGCCAAGCTTCCAACTGAACTCTGAAGGAAAAGGATGCAACTTTTTTTCTGAGCAAAGTTAGATGCTTCTAAATAAGGAGGATCAATTAGTAACGAAATATAGACACCTTCAACTTAAAAGCAGCTGATAGTGTTGGCAGCGAGAGAATATGGATTTCCGCTAACCCTTCCCCACACAGCAGCCTGGGGCATTTCCACAGATTTTAACGATGAGCATGGAAAAATGTGTTTTGAAAGAACACACAGCCGTCCGTGTTCAGTTTTGCCTTGCACTATCAGAAAGGACAACAGGCACGCAAAGGGCACATCTATGGCCCTGCTTAAAGCATTGTGGCGGCCATTTTGGCATGCCAAATGAGGAAATGCAGTTACCTCACAACTTCCAAGGGGGTTACATTCTGGGGATTGCACGTAAAGCCGAAATTGTCGAAACACCCCTTGGAACTGTGTGAGAATCCCTACTTTTCCAAAGCTGGTATGCCGAGTGAGCCTTGCTTTTAATCGCTCTGCCTTGCATGCATTTCATTTGTGCAAGTTGCGGTAAATGTGGCAAGATGCGAGTCAGCTGTACCAGTGGTTGTGCTGTTGGACAGAGAATGGAAATTTAAGAAGAATTTTCTGAGCTGGGGGAACCTGAGGGTGAATGGGGGCAGGAATGGAGCTGGACATGAGCCTCTCCCCAGTTTGGGGCAGAAGTTGTGCTCTGACCAGAAATATAACCACACTGGCCCTGCTCATGGAACTGCCTTTAATCACACACTGAGCTGCAGAAATCAGCGGGCAAAGTTTTCCATGGTGATAATGCTTTGGAACAAGCTGCCATTAAAGTCACGGAAGTGAAGGGTGGTTAAAAAGGGGAAATGTTGGCATGCCCTTAGCATGCCAGTTCACTGGACAAAGGAGCAGCATAACATAGCAATTAACTTCATGCCACCCATGAAATCTGTGGCTTTAGATGTCATAAATTAAGTACCTACACTATCCCTCAAAAGTGGGCAGCATGCCTTTTCTGTACCACACACTCCCTTGGATTGTTTGTTCTGTGAGGCCTCTGCTGGGGGAACTGATGTTTGGTGAAATGTTATTTTGAAAACAAGCAAACATGCCTTCTTTCATGAATGAAGGACAGAGCTTCAAAAATATGAGAGATGTTGAATTGTTTGGGTTTTGGAAATGGTGGGCCATAGTGCAAGGTTAGTTCTATTTGGAGCTGATGCATTGAAATAAATTGACAGGAATAATTTAGTCCTGTTAATTTAAATGGGTCTACTCTGAGTAGAACTCAATTGGCTACAACCCAGTGTTGTCAATGCCATGACTGGAAGTTAGGTATTAGCTTTAGGCTTGAGGTATCTGGTTTTTGTTTGCCTGTTTCTTTGGTTTGATGGACTAATGCACATCTTTCTCATCTGAAACTATACATTCCCAAAGCACATTGGCCCGGTTAGTGTTAAGTGCAACCATGTGAAACCATGGCCAAGTGTGAAAAAACAAGCATGTGTGGACTCAGAGGAAAATTTGTAGCTGCTTCACTTCTCCCCTGGTTCTGCTGCTGTCGCCGTCATACTCTCTGGAGCTAAGCCATGGTTTGGCATAGCCTTATTTCTGAAGCTAGGCTCCTGTTTTGTCTCCCCCACAAGCAGTCAGCCAGAAACAATTTTTTTGCTACAGTTTGCGGTTTCTTTGAAGTGAGACATACCTGCAGCCCATTTTCAGAGCCAAACCATGACTTAACAGCAGGATTGGAGGAGGAGCAAGCTGCTGTGATTTTTGCTCTTTAGCATACACATGCTTGCTTGTTCATGCTTTCCCATAGTTTGGTTTAGCATTGCATGTGAACATGGTCATTGTAAATAAGTGTGACAGGTAGACTGGTTTCTTTTTCTTTTTCTTTTTCATTTTCATTCAGTCCTTGTTCTTTCTGAGGTGGCAAGCCCATGCCTGTTCAGCTTGACTGCAGGCAGAAGGATGCTCACCTGAATTAAATGGATTATTTCCACATAAAAAAACTAGCATGTTAGGGAGAAGGCTATGCTCCAAAGTCTTTTCCCTAACATGATTTTGTGTATGTAGGCAATTGTTTTTGTATGGAACGCCAATCTTGCAGGTTCCCACTACAGCCTGTGGTACAGTCCAGTCATAACTTTACTGTCTCAGTGACCAGTAGGTCTACAACACACTCATTCCAGACTGGGCTTCCAAGAATGTGCCACAGATGATTACGCCTGCATAAGCCAGCTGAAATGACTGGAAGCTCTGCAACTAAAAGCTATGCTTGATGGATTGCATCTATTGTATTTAGATAAATACTTCGGTGCAATTACATGGGTTGGTTTTAAGCCTAGGATAACAGGTGTGGTGATCTGTCTCCTATGAAGCTAGTGTCAAAGGCCACCACTGATTTCAGTGGCTAAGTATTGCATTCTAAAAGAAGACATTTTCACAGGGCTATAAAGTAGCTTGTTACCCAGAAAACAGAATGCATTTGCCTGTCTGTGAACACACCTCTCCATTAGCTGGGCTACTGTGATGTCATGGAATGTTCTCAAGCAGAAGTCTTCAAATATTTGTTATATTTGGTATCCAAACCGTTGTAACCAGTTAGGCTCAGCTTTCTTGCTTCTTATTTAACAGAAGCAAAGGAAATGTGTCCTTTTGTACCCACTTCCTAGCAAAGGTTTTTTTCCCCCCAGTGTGTGCATGTGTGATAACCCCTCCCCTCCAGCCCATGACACTGCTGCTGTGTTCTGGAACAAATCACAGCATGGCACAATTTTGAAAGAGATACACTCTTCATTGCTGTGCTGCCAGATGACTTCGAAAACTTTATTGTGCTCCTGTGATGAAGTATATTTGAGGCTTTCCCAACTGGTTGCCAAAATTAAATTTGTGGTCGCCACCCGTTATCTCTTGAGTGAATTTGTGGGCTGTTACTAATGAGTATTGTAAATGCTGAAGGGGAAAATGTCAGCAAGAGAACCTGGACAAACAGTGCAGCTTCTTTATGGAAAATGAAATATAAATTTGAGCAGGCTATATACACACAGTTCCCTGGAAAGCAGTGGCCAGACAAAGGAGCTAAAATAGCCTGGGTGACTATGGACTGGAGTATCTGGAGAAGACAGGTCTGGCATGGACTGAGCAGGAGTTTAATCTAACTGCATAGTCAGCCTGCTCTTCAGCTCCAAGTTTCTAATATGTCTTTTGCCTTCTCCTGTATTCCCCCAATCTTGGAACCCCTCGGGGTAGTTCTGAGACACACACACTCATAGAAGATGAATCGGTGAGTAGATAATTGGATGTGGTGACATTTTGCTGTGTGTTTTGGTAGAGCAAATCAAACCATCTGCTCGACACCAAGTCAACCATCTTGCCATGCATTTCCTATAGACACATTGGATGAAATTGGCCTCAGGCAGACCATATTGATGCATAGCCACTCGTGTGGTGTTCATGAAGGTCAAGTTAGTGCGTAGCATTAGCAAGCTAGCACTTTCTTGGCATGAAAATTGTATAAAGTCCTTGCTAAGGGTTTGCTCTCCCCCCTTTAAACCAGTAGTGTTTTATTCTTGTGATTCACAAGCCATGGGGATGAATGTCCTTAATAAGTATAGTTTTGGAGAAAATGCATGTATTACAGTTTTCTTAATAATAAAATTAAATAATACATATTGCAGTTCCTATGTAACATACCTGAAATTGAAGACTGCAAGAGCAGCTTTAGCTGTTCAGCACTTTTTGGGGGGTGCAGGGGGTGTGGCAGCTTGTGCTTCCTATTTTTGGTAATAACAATTTGTAGGAAAATGCATTTAATTTAATTTTTTCCTTCTTCCAAGCTGGCTGTTAGCTACTTTATATTATCTTGCAGGCAGCTCTCGTTATAACACAATTTTAGCTGTAGAGTCTATAGGTTCCATCTTGCATGAAAATAGCACCAGCCCCCCTGCCCCACATATAATAACATATGCACGAGCAAATAGCAAGATTGTTAATTGCAGAATTGTTCAATACAGTAAATGTACACACTCATGTTTCTCCAAATACCATGAGCATTCTTACCATCGCTCAAATGCAGTGAGCTCTCTTTTGCTGGACTTAAAAAAACCACATGATGATGATGATTTTCTGGGCTATCTTTTTTTGTTGTTGGAAAAAAAAACCCTGCCTAGATTTGCCTCACTTTTTCTTAAGCTATTGTTCGTTCTTATTCTTTCGTCCTTTTCTAAAACACACACACACACATGGTGTTTTCACACTAGGGAATTTCAGCAGTTGGAATATACATGAAAAGAGACCGGCTCCACTTTCATAAGGTCCCTGGATGAATTGGACGAAACCTCAAGGCCCCATGGTGGAGCCAGAGCCGCATTCGTATTCCTTGTCCATCGCCACACATATGATAGCATGAAGCCCAGACCAATCGAAAACTTGACAGTAAGCCTTTTGATTTTGCGGGGAAGCCTTCATCAAGCTGAGAGAGAGAAGGGAATATAGCCCAAACTGGACTTCATACTGTGGCAAGTTTGAAATCCCAGCCCAACCACAGAGATGGCTGATTGGAATAGTTGGAAACTGTGTTCAGGAATTCGGACTGTAGGAACTTGGCTTCTGTTTGCTCCTTTCCCATTCAGGAGGATGAAGGGGCAGGGGGGTGGAGGGCGAAGACGGAATCATTGTGAAGGCCTTTTCTAACTCTGTCAGTGCTTCAGGTTTTTGCATTCGCAAGTAGCAGATGTTCCATGTGTGTTTGGTTCTTCAAAGGAAAAAGCCACATCTTATCCTATGTTCCTTTCTGATACATATTCTTGATTCCTTATTTTCAAGCTTTCTAGGCAAGCTCTTGGAGAAGGCTGTTGTACTTGATTACATGATCTAGTGGTATTCTAATTATTCACTTAACAAATCCTATTTAACACAGTGTATGCTAACATTAGTTTTCTTTGCAGATACCGTTAGTAGGATTGGCCACACATTATACAAACATAACGAAACAGAAAGTGCCTTATTAGTGGGAGTCTTTTTATTGCTGTTTTAAATGCCATTGGCTGTAATTCACAAATGTTTCTAAGTTTATTTTTGTCATTCCTTCCTATCCCGAATCACCTCCGTAGTTTGTAGTGGCTTAGGTATCCTGCAGCATGAGTTGTTGCTTTTATTGCTATTGGATTATTATTAATGTGTGCATTAATGTAGAGCTTGCAGATGAATAGTAGGATGACATCCACCTTCATGCAGGTAATGGCAATGGATGGGAGACAGAAAAAGCTGGAGCTGTACAACACAGATTGTAAGATAATTGATTTGTGGTATTCTGGAGTCACCCTTTGTGTGTAGGAGCATGTTCTTTTCACTCACTTTTGTCTTTGATTAAACAGGTTTCATAGGGTCCAAGATGCTATAGTTAGCCTGCAAAACTATATATGAATTGGCTGCAATACGTTAGCTCACTGGGGTTCTCAAGATGCCTCCCTGGTGGTCACTTTGTTCTGTATTTTAGTATATTTCTGAAAGAGCATACCTTATTTTTCCAAGACAAGGAGAACCTTTGTAGATCTTTGGCAGTAATGAGAAATGATCCTTAGTGATTTAATTATGCTTGTATGGGCGGACCTGATCCCAGTTTACATTATTTATGTGAGGAGCAATGCATAGGACTTTGAAAGCAGTAAAGGATGCTTATGCACACATTCAAGGGCCATACTGAAATGCCAAGGAATTAATATAGGCGATCCCATATTCTGCTGCAGGGATGACAACCAAGGAGGCCGAGTCAGTATTAGAATCTGCATTTTGTAATGGGCTGATAAATATTTTAGTCTGCCTCCATTTTCTTGCTGCATTTAACATAAAGCAACTGTACCTTCCAATTCAAAAAGACGTCAAGGGGCTGACTTTTTTGATGTGTGTTCTCTCCCCCCCATTCCTCTGTGCTTTCCCCTCCCATTCTGTAGTCAGCATTTCAAAGTTTGTCAGCAGTTTTAAAGGCGTGCCCTTCCCCTCAATTTGAAAATACAGTGTCACAGTACCATCTTTGTGTATATGTGGGTTGGTTTTCTTTTCTTTTCCTTTCTGCTAAGGTACAGAATTGTTGCTGAACGCAAGCTGTCTGGCCCTGCAGTTTCTCTTACCAGGGGCTCATTTGTATGCGGAGGGGATTAAGCCAGAATTTACTGTAGCTTCGCCCTGGGGAGTTGTGAACTCCCTAGGAACAGGCTCTGACGAAAGCCTTGCAGTTGGTAAGATTAGAACAAACCCTTTTGCAACAGCAAGCTCCTTGGTCCACTCTCTAGGCCTCCAACATTGAAATCATTTTCATTTATAACCTTTTTGATCATCCAACCTCAAAGAAGCCTTGGCTTTTTATGACAGCTTGTGCCAAAATTGGCCAATTATTTGAGGGGGGCGGGCGGGAGCGAGGAGGAGGCGGCATGTTGGGGAGAAGGGCACATCTGAAAACAGATGTGGAAGAGAGGGCACTCGATCTGCCCTCCTGGCTTTCCTCTTCTCCTTCCCCCCTTTCCAATATTTTTACAGCTGTTGACATATATTGAGTTACATGTGGTTGTGCCGTATCCCCGTGGTATAGTTTCAAAGATCTGCTCACCATAAAGTGTACTGTTCGCAAGTAAATGACTCTGACTTCGGGAAAGCGCAGTAGTTTAAATGTTACTATAAATACAGGAGCTGAGACATTTTAATTATAATTTTTGAGTTATGTCACACTCAGTAAGTATACAAGGCATTTACCAAAGAATTCCAGGAGTGCTCAAGTTACTGTGCTCTCTTGTGGATAAGGCAGTAACTGCAAGTCGCTAAATCTGTTTGTGCCCTATATATTAATACTCACACATGCTTTCACAGGGACACACAGACATGTATGTACAGTATATCGTAGCAATGACCACTCAGAAACTCCATTGTCATGGGTATGTTGATTTTAGGCCCTTTGCAATCCTGCCTGCCTGCCTATCGTATCTATCTATCTATCTATCTATCTATCTATCTATCTATCTATCTAGTCCACTCAAAAATAAACCCCATTGAATTCAGTAGGGCTTACACCAGTGTAAGTGGCTATAGGACTGCAGCCTTTGTCGAGTTTTAGCACATTGAAATAAATATTTATTTAAATTTATATTCCACCTATCACCGAAAACTTGTTTTTCATGAAGAAAAAGATTGCTACTCTGTAAAGGAAAGAAAGATCTTACTCAGAATTATTATTCTGAAATCTCTAATCTTGGATCTGAGCTTTCAAATGTGTTCCAAGACTAGGTTCACAAGGCTGGAGTCACCTGCTGTGCTCTGTCATTCTTGTTTACTTTGCCTGCCTTGGCTGTTAATTTGAATTTAAGTGAACGTGAGTCAAGATGGCTGCCTTAAACAGCACTTGGAAGTGCACACTGAGCCCCCACTCTTAAGCTTGACAAACCTAAACTTGTAGGCCCTCTGCTTAGCCAGGTCTCCTTCGCTTGCTCTTCTATATTTTTAACAATTGCACTATGGCAAAAGTTTTCTGTACATGGAGGAGCAAACACAAACATCAACCTGACACACAAAGTGGCCCTGAAGGCCACCCTCCTCCACTGCTTTATGCCTACTGCCTCTCCAGTGGCAAAGAAGCCTGATTGGCATGACAGCCATCGGCCACTTGCACCACACATCTTTTAAGTATACAGTGGTGCCTCGCAAGACGAATGCCTCGCAAGACGAAAAACTCGCTAGATGAAAGGGTTTTGCGGTTTTTGAGCTGCTTCGCAAGACGAATTTCCCTATGGGCTTGCTTCGCAAGACGAAAACGTCTTGCGTTTTTTGCAAGTTAGTTTCCTTTTTCTTAACACCGTTAATACAGTTGTGACTTGACTTCGAGGAGCAACTCATAGAACGCGGTGTGGTAGCCTTTTTTGAGGTTTTTGGTGATTTTTGAAGCTTTTCCAAAACGTTTCCCGACACCGTGCTTCGCAAGACGAAAAATTCGCTAGACGAAAAAACTCGCAGAACGAATTAATTTCGTCTTGTGAGGCACCACTGTATGTACAGTAGAAAATGCGTCATCAGCTGATGCTGCGCCTGTGTTTGTGAGAAGTAGGCCAGGTGAGAAAACGCTGGATCATGCACTTAATATGGCAGGTTTTTTGGGTGGGTGTGGGTGTTTTTGGTTTTTTTTTGGTTTGCTTTTCTGTTGTGCACTCATGGATATTGAAAGAATAAAAGTCTCCTTAATCAACCCATAATCTCCTTAATCAACCATAATCCGTTTAATAACTAATTGAAAACAGATGGTGCTAGGCTGCCATGTTGTTCCTTTTGAGCTATGATAATGCACCTTATTTAGTGCCCAAAGTGCTGTATAGCCTTTATCTCAGTAATCATGGCAACAGCAACTGTATAAGGTGGGTATGATTACCTATGTACATGTTTCAAACAGATCCTTGCGGTAGAAAGAGGACAGCTTGCCTGACGCCACCTGGAAAGTTCATCATGTATTTATGAAAATTCGAAAGCCAGTTTTTCAGTCAACACAGTCCTCAAAGCAACATACAATAATGATCAACACTATATAAAAATAATTATAGAAAGCAGAGCAGCGGGAAAATCTCGCTGGGGCACCAACCACAGTGCAGCCAGATAAGAGCCATTCATGGGAAGGAGGAAGGCCAGTATAAACAAGATCAAGAGGGAAGGTGTGGGTGGGAGAAAGTTCTAAATTTTGGCACCAGAACATAAAAGACCCTGCCCCATGTGTTCCCCAACCACCATGTCAGATGGTGAAGGAACATGGATCAGAGCAACGCAGGCTGGTTTTATTGGGTGGGCAGAATCAGGTGGGAGCAAGCATTTGAGCTTTGAAGCACTGCCTTCTCATACGTCCGTGTACTATGTGGAAAAGCCCTTTCTATGAAACAACTATTTATTTATTTTATATAAAGAAATTCATGTACCGCTTGATTGCAGTAAAACCTCTCAGTTTAAAATTATCAAGAAAAACTTTTTAAAAACAATTTAAACATTTAAACTTAATTAACAGCAATCATTAGATTGTCTAAACAAATATGTTTTGAGCAGGTGCTGAAAAGTGCACAGGGAAACTTGACTTCAGTAGGCTGGGAGTTCCTTTGAGAAGACTAGTCAAATTGGCGGGTGTGTGTGTGTGTGTGTGTTTGTTTCTGTTAACTCTGTGTACACTTAAATGGATTCTACAGGTGCAAATAATCAGAAAATAGCCTCAAACAGATTCCTTGTTGACCTCTAATCCCAAAGGATTCCCCTCCCCCCAACACTGTTCTTCACCTTCACCACTTTCTTCCAGAATAAAATGCAAGCAAAGGGCTCTTTTACTTGGTCTCTTTGGCAGAGCTCCCATCCCCTTATTTTGCATCTCAGCTGTATAAACCAAGGTAGGGGAGAAATGATGCTGAGATGCGCGGGCATAAAAAGTTGCATTAACTAATGTATACGTGCTGATGTAAATTTTAGAAATACAGTGGTACCTCGGGTTAAGTACTTAATTCGTTCCGGAGGTCCGTTCTTAACCTGAAACTGTTCTTAACCTGAAGCACCACTTTAGCTAATGGGGCCTCCTGCTGCTGCCGCACCTCCAGAGCACAATTTCTGTTCTCATCCTGAAGCAAAGTTCTTAACCCGAGGTACTATTTCTGGGTTAGTGGAGTCTGTAACCTGAAGGGTATGTAACCCAAGGTACCACTGTAATCAATATAATTAAAATAGAAATTCAATACACCAGGTAGGTGAGTTGTGTGCCTTTCCAATGCGCTGTCCAGCTGGTCACTGTTAATGAGCAATTTCAGGAGTCCCTTATCATTAAATTGGGTTTGCACTTGATAACCCTTCCAACAGAGGACTGTAAGATTGGACACACAACACCACCCGGTGTGTGAAAAGCTGTGCCAGAGCCTCTCTTGTTATTCGTGTTGGGTGAGAGCACTTTGCCCCTGTCTGGGCTGCAGTGGGGGTTAGTCACTGGGCGGAGCCAATGTTGCTGCCCTCGCCCTGTTGAAATTTCAGCCCCTGTTGAAAATTTCTATTTTAATTGCCACACGTTTTCTTTGGTTCACAGCGGCAGAGCTCCCCAGTAATAATTAAAGACCTTCTCATTTAAGCCTCCTCCTCTTCCACCACCTCCTTTTTAGAACGACTTGTACTTGTCATTTTTGTTTAAAACGCAACTTAAAGCCTGTCTTCGGTGATGCAGACTGACACGTTTCCTTTATGAATTCTTGTGCATTACTATTGATTTTTCACTTTGGTTTTTAAAATCCTACCTTTCGTGCCCTAGAGATCTCTCTGCTGCAGTAATAATGTATTGTCATTCTTAATATCTCAGATCCTTGACAGTATATTCATATTAAAAAAAAAAATCCCTCCAAAAATGAGACAGGGGGGTGGGGATAGGTGGAGAAAGCTGCATTCAAGCTATTCTCAGCCTACAGGCCTGTTTTGCAACCCACTAAAACTAGGAAGAAATCACAGTGAAGGCTAAATATTAGGACTGACAAGGTGGAACTCATCCTGCCATGCCCGGGAATTGCTGTAAGATTTCTAGAAAAATCACCTGCTCTCCAGGGATTCCTTCCTAGATATGAATGGTCTGTAAGATGCCTTGAGTAACTTAATACTTCCTTTATTGGAAACACCACTCCAACTTACTATTAATAATTTATCAGCTTTTAACGTGCAGCAGCTATGGATGCTTTTGCCCATATGGCTTTACTACCAGTCAGGGTCCACCTGCTCCCAGAGACTCAGTCAGATGAGGACCACCTTGGTAGAGACGGAGGGGCCCGGCACAGACTCTCTCACACACCCAGTACAAGATGGGACCTAGAAGAGCCAGCATCTCTCAGTGAAGATTCTGGGTGGGACAGGGACTATGGAACACACTCTGCCCTTGGACTGGACCAGATCCAAGGGCAGAGACATGCCACTTTTGCCACAGAGCCTCCTGTGATCACCCACTTGGACCCCAAGAACAAAAATGGCGATTAGTCAGCCACCGTAAGCCAGGCAGACTATAGCTACCTCGTGGACTGCTCTCCTGTTGTTTTAGCAACCAGGTCTTGACTCCATCACGTAGCCTTCTTTTCCTTCCCTGCACAGCTTCGCTGCCACAATGAACAAATTTGGTCCAAATTTAGTTGCATGGCATTGGTTGGAAGAGATGGGAGGATTCCCTCCACCTGCTTTCTTTGTCATTCTTATGGCTCTCCTGAACCATGACTTGGGGAACATCACTATATAGGCTTCCAGTTACAAGCAAAGAGATGGGGGAAGAGTTTCCCTGGCTGGTGTTAGGTGTAAGACGCCACGGGAGTGGGCACAGTATGACTGTCACTAATCACAGACCCTCCAAGTGTCCCTATATTCCAGGAACAGTCCCGGATTTACAGAAGCTGCCCCAGTTTCTGATTTGATCCCAGATTGTCCCTATTTCCCTTCGGATGTCCCTATTTCCATTGGAGAAATGTTGGAGGGTATGTAAGCGTATTATTAACAGAATACTAAAATGTAGCTATAGGAAAAAAATATACTTTTCAGTCCCAGGAGGTTCATCAAGGAAAGGCCAATGCCAGATGTGTGTGTGTGTGTGTGTGTGTGTGTGCGCAAATTTCTCGTGCCCCAGATCTTTTTATTTAAAAATTCTGCATCTCCACTCAAATAATATTTTCCCAAAAGCAACTCACAGGTCCCCACTTAAGGACCTCCTTTTCTCCACAAATCTAAAGCTTTAGGACTAAGCCTCTGTGTTCATTGGGAGATCTGTGCCTTTTATATCTGCAAACCTCTGTCTTGTTTGACGGGTTGCCCTTTATGTCCCGCCGATCTATTTTGAATCATCTGTTGCAGGAATGAAATATATTACAATAACTACTCCTTCTCTGCCTCTGTTCCTCTTTTAATAACACAAGGTGAGTTCTGTGAAGAGGTGTTTAAAAAGTTTTTTTTAAAGAAAACACCTGAAAACTTGCAGTTTAAAGTTGTGAGGAAAACCTGTTCACTAGACAGGCCTGCAATGCAGTAAATAATAACCCCTGAGGTAAAAGACAGAATGTTCTAGAATAAAAGCCTTGGAGAGAGAATCTTTTCTCTTTCTCTCTATCTCTTTTCTATGTGATGTGATATGATATGAGGGGGAGAAAAGGTCCTTTTATTCTTCAGTAACTTTTTTCTGATTTTGTGTATGCGCTTGTCTGGTCAGAAGGAGCAAGGTCACTCCTACTGCGTTGGGCCTAGGCTTTGTGCGTGCTTTGGCGGTGGCTTCTCTCCTTTTTTCTCCCTCCCTCTATCTCTTCTTTTCGTTTTTTCTCCTGAGGTGCAGATGGCCACATTTGCAGGTTAACTGGAACAGCTGGAGGCACATTATTAGCTTCCTGCTGCTCCCTCATATTTGCTTAGAATATTTTTTTTTAACAGCAACATAATTTACAACTAGTCGGGCCACTGACAAAGCTGGCGTGTTCCAAATCCGCCTCAGATTTATGTAATGCTGTTGCTTATCAGTGAATGAAGTCATAATTATTGCTTTGTACCATTAAATAGCATAAATATATAAACTGTTATACAAATCGCAGCAAATGTTTCCTCAAGGGAGCTCTAGGCCAAATTTTAATGCAGTACATTTGTCTGTAGTGGCAGTTTCAAAGGTATATAATAATGCTGGTAAATTTTGCCAGAGAGACTCTGACAGTTCGTAGCAGCCTTCACCAACCCGGTGCCCTCCAGAAGTTTCGGACTGCAGCTTCTAACAGCCTCAGCCATGCTAATTCAATTGTAGTGTTGTAGGTTTGTGGCAGTGAATTTGTGAGCTCAGGAAGTTCATAGTTCAGATCTTGCCATGCTATGAACCTACTAGGTCTGCACTCCTAGACCAGCCACATTCTGCCCTTCCCATCTATAATATGAGCAGAGGTTTGGCCTTCTTTGTAGGCCTCTTGGAATGTTTACTGATGCATTTTGATGCATGTTTGGGTCCTGCAAAAAGTGTTAGGGAAGGTTGTTGCTCAGCATACCTGTGTAAAACACTATCTGATTTTTTAATATATAATATAATTTTTACTAAGAATAAAATGAACACCATCTGAATTTTGATTTTTGGAAACAGCAGCATTTATGACGAATGAGTTTTCCAGATGAAAATGGGAAATTTGAGTAAAAATGTTTTCGCACTTCCCATAACTTTTGTTAAACCTGCCTCAGTTACATAGCTACTGTTTCTTTGCTGTAAACACTAAAGACTAGATGTAGCCAGCAACTTTATGGCGGCTGTAAGTGGATCCATCTTTCGAGACCACAAGATGTTATTGCATAGTGCTTTGCTAGGTGCTTTAAGTGTGTGTTTAATAAAACACATGGTCTGATAACCCCCAATAATAGTTTAGCCCCATAAATAAGAGTGCCAGGCAAACGTACCTAATGCAGTCATTACTGTGCAGATCACTTACTTACATTTATCTGAAAAATACCCTTGTGCCAGCTCTTTCTTCCCCATACACAACTTGTATTAACATATTGCTTATGAGCCTGTTGAGATATGCACATCTTTATATATCTCTATGTAAAGATAGAACTAGATGAGTCTGCTGTATCAAATAGTGTTCCCAGTGTTTCATCTTGCTTCCGTGTGACCAGGTCCCAAGGGTTGGAGCCATATTGGGAAAATTCCTACTTAGTTCTGTGGTTCAAAGTAATTTGGTATGCAACTGGCATAGGGAAGATTCTGATAAATCTGAAGAATGTATGTTCAAATTGAGCTACTTCCAAATTCGTTTAGAAGCCTCCTTGCAAGGTCCCAGCAACCCCAAGCCAAGAGCTCTTTTCCCTGGATGGAGAGGCAGGCTTTGTAATTGCCATTGATCGTAGGTGTCAAGCTGTTGTGAGCAAGCATTTCAGGAAGAAGGGAGAAGAATGGGGTGAAGGGGCAATGGGAACCATGGGAAGTGTGTAGTTCCCATGATTCCTGACATGCTGGCTGATATTGTTATTTGACTCACCAACAGATCTTTCCTTGATATGTTTTTGTAAAAGGTTATTCAAAAACAGTTTTATAGTGTCATGTCATTAGCTTATGTCTGGGATATTTAGGGGTGTGGGTGTGTGTTAGTATCAATATTTAACCTTGTTTAGATAAAGGTTGCAGATGATCATCAAACAAGTCTTCAGACTGGGGTTTAATGTACGACTATATTTTGTATTTGATAACACATCAATCCATTGTCTGAGTATTGGTTTTATATACAGTGGTACCTCGGGTAACAGACGCTTCAGGTTACAGACTCCACTAACCGAGAAATAGTACCTCGGGTTAAGAACTTTGCTTGAGGATGAGAACAGAAATCGCGCAGCAAGTCAGCAATGAAATCATGAAGCAATGGCTCCCCTCTTGTGGAACGCTCTCTCTAGGGAGGCTCACCTTACGCCTTCATTACATATCTTTAGGTTCCAGGCAAAAGCATTCCTCTTCTCTTATGCCTTTGGCTAATTAAACAATCTATGGCCTTTAAAAGTGGGGTGGGGTAATTGTTTTTGTTTGTTACTACGTTATGTGTTCTTGTGTTTCTATATTCTAAACTTCCATGCAGTGGCGTAGCGTGGGGGGTGCCAGGGGTGCCGGCCGCACCGGGCGCAACATTTTGGGGGGCGCGTTTGGCCGGCCCCCCTCGAGGAAGCGGGAACCTCTCCAAGGCACAGCGCACCGTCGGTGGAGGAAAAGAGCCGCGCAGCAGCAGCAGCAGCAGCAGCAGCAAAGCCGGGAGCTGCTTGCAGGGCTTTGCACGGCTCTAGCTTTGCTTGCTTTACAGCCAGGAGGAGGGGGTGGAGCTGAGGAGGAGGGAGGGAAGGAGAGCCATGCCAGCAAAGCGGGCAGCAGCCGCTTACACGCGAGGAGGGACAGACGGGAGCCATAGCGAGCCGGGAAAAGCGCTGCGTAGCCAGCAACAGCTGCTGCAGCCTCAGCTAGCAAAGGTCCGTGCGCTCTCTAAACGGAGCAATGAGGCTGCAGAGGGACGGCAGGGCACAGGAGGGCTCTGAGCCACGAGCGCAGTGAAAACCAGTAAAAAAAGTTTTTTAAAAGGCTGCTGGGGACAGGAGGGCACGGGATGAGGGAGAGGGGGAAATTACAATTCTCCCAGCGTCTCAGCTGATCCGCTGAGCAGGACTTGGGTTGCAGGGGATTCACCATTAGCTGTGTAAAGCAGCAAAGAGGGAGAGAAGGAGCAAAGCGGGAGAGGAAAGGAGCTGCTTACACTGCTGTAAGTGGCTGCTGTCCGGTTGGCTCCTTTAAAGCAACAGTGCTCTTTCCCTCCCCCCTCCCCGCTCAGCTCTCCGAAAAGCTCCTTCTCCACCCACCCCATGCGAGCTCCTTTTCCCCTTATTAGCCACATCCTTCTCCACCCACCCCACGCGTGTTCCTTGTCCCCTTAGACCCCTCTCCTGCATTATTAGCCACATCCTTCTCCACCCACCCCACGCGTGTTCCTTGTCCCCTTAGCAGTGGCGTAGCGTGAGGGTGCAGGGGGGGCCGGGCGCAACATCTGGGGGTTAGGGTTAGGGGGCGCAAATTACTTGCCTTCCCCGGGTGCTGGCAACCCACGCTACGCCACTGCTTCCATGTAATCCTCAGATGAAGGGTAGAATAGAAATCTAAATAATAATTATATATATTTAGAATGCCTGGGTAAATACAAATGTCTTGACATGGTGTCTAAAAATTTGTAGAGTAGGTGCTGGGGCTCCCTCCTTAGGGTGAACATTCCATTCGAGCACCTCCACTAAAGTGAAACCAGGGAAATTCATTCTTTTCTGTTAAAGGGTGTGTGCCGTATTTCCTGTATGTGTGGCTCCACCCCCCGGGATGAGTGTGTGCTGTGTGCTCTGTGAATGTGCAAGTGTGTGTGTGTGTGTTGGCATTTGACCCTCAGAGGGATGGTGAACTCTCAGTATGGCCCTCAAGCCAAAAAAGGGTTAGCTACCCCTGCCCTAGCCTCTTTAGAGATGTCCCACTCCACAGCCCTGCTGACTCATCTGACTCGAAAATTGTACACAAAGCCGGGAGCCTTGGTTCTGGCACTAAGCCCAAGTGTCGCACATTTTCTATGCCCTATGGATTTATATGTTGGGGGGACCAAACAGGAGGCCCATTCAGGTCTTTGTGTAGCATCCATTTCCACCTTTAGATTCTGTGCTGGTTTCTGCCGCACTTGCTTTAGAGGACAGTGCATATTTTCTCCAACTCTTCGTAAGACAGAACAATCCCTCTAGAGGTCCATCATTATGCAGATTAGGACGCCTGGATGTGCTCCCAAAGACTGCTCTCCAGGCAACAGAAGGGCAGGAGGCAAGGGGAGATAACTAGTTCTGCGCTTTTGAAAACTAGGATGCCTCTTCTGCGGCTGGTAGGGTAGGGGAAGAGACAACATAGGTCAGGTTCCCATATTGAACTTAGGGGGAGCTGTTCTTTTGTCACATGACAGGTGACAGAATTCACAGTTCCATTTGCAAGGTTTGCAGAATACATCTTGCTGATAAAACCAGAGGAAAACCTTTTTTTTTTCTTTTTTGAATTTACTCGTTGTGTATTGAGGCCTTTTATGATTCATCAGTAAGTAAATATAAGCTAAGGGAGTGATTTGTTCCTAACAAGCTTATAAAATACTAGAGTCATTTGTGAGTTTATTGGAGTTCTGATTATAAACATTCCCTCATGCACACTTCTTTATGTCAAATTAACATTCAAAATACAAATACTGTAGCTTTGTGTTTTTTACTATTATTATTTGGTAATCTCTTTCTAAATATTTGTGTTTGGTGCAACAAGAGATTACGTGCACCACATTTCTGATTAACCTGAAACTCTCTGGAAATACTTTATTTATTCCGTGTGTGTGTGTGGTTGTGGTTGTTTTTCCAGGCATTTTGTTTGAAGTTTACTGTTCCCAGAGTCCATCTTTTTGTTCAGTCTGGTCTATCCATGAAAGTGATGTCAATCTGAGATAGTAGAATGGGTTGCACCACTTAAGATTCTGGGTGGTGGATCCTGGCTTTGAGTCTTCTATGTTCAAATGGATAAGTAGTACAGCAAGAAGAAGTGTTGTGTTCCTGCTCTTTGCCCGAAGTGCTGGTCTTTGGTTTGCAAGGAGCAGTAGTAGTTGTTTTACCAGGGGTAGGCAGCCTAAGGCCCGGGGGCCAGATGCGGCCCAATCGTCTTCTCAATCCGGCCCACGGATGGTCCTGGAATCAGTGTGTTTATACATGAGTAGAATGTGTCCTTTTATTTAAAATGCATCTCTGGGTTATTTGTGGGGCATAGGAATTCGTTCACCGCCCCCCCCCCAAATATAGTCCGGCCCACCACATGGTCTGAGGGATGGTGGACCGGCCCATGGCTGAAAAAGGTTGCTGACCCCTGTTTTAAACCATAGAGATTTGTGCTGAAAAACTGCAGAAATATGGGTAAAAACTAAAATTAAATTAGCATGGGCTGGAAATACAGATTTTACTCATCTCTAAATCGACTTGCCTTAGTGCTTTCTGCCACGAATTTCAGTGTGTGGAAAGGGAAGTTGAGCATTTTCTATAACTGGAGTTCATGCACATCCCAACAAAGGAGATGTACAGATTCTCCTCCACATTGTAAGTGCTGTTCAGGATCATACATGACAGAGCGGATTGCATAAATGCAACAGGGGATAGTTTGTTAATTGCAGCAAAACTTGCAGAGGTTTGGAGATTCCTTCTTATGGATACCTAGGGCCCTTTCTAAAACCAGGTTTTCTATCTTGGTTGCCTGAGCCTAATGGTGAAATCTTTCCCAACCCCTGTATTGCAGGAAAGCACGAACCACATAGACTTGAATAAGGAACATAATTAATTTCTTCCACCAAGAAGTTGATCTGAAGCCAAATGCACACTTTGAAAATGCAGCTCATTCTGTTACTTTTTTTTTTTTTTGGCAATATCTAGACGTATCAAACTCCCAGCGTTACCATTTTTCATTAAAGTGATGTTTCTAACCACTGTGGACAGCTTTCATATCCCTTGAAAACATAATAGTAAAATTGTCATAAGATTGAAGTAGGCATAGAAGATTTTATTAACGAATCTTCAGCTCATAAAATACATCAGTGTTGTGCCAGCCTAGATCATATAAATGTATTTTGAATGCAAAATTATATTTCAGCTGAAAGACAGAGGGATTCAAAGAATATGAGCAACATGATGCCAATGAAAAATGGCATGCCCACAAAGAGCTGTGGATAAGGGGTATGGGCAGTGCAAGATTCATAGGCTGTATCCCACCTGGCAAAGCTTTTTCTTCTCTTTATCCCTAGAAGGTTCAGATTGTAGATGGATAGGCCTTGGAAGTTCCTAGGCAACCTTAAGGCCTTGGTTTGCTTTTTCTTTAGAGTCTTGTTAGGTGAATCTGTATGTTAAATAAATTAATAATTCATGCTTTAGCCCCACCTATGGAAGAGGAATAGAATCACAGGACTGTAGAGCTGAAAGGGACCCGAGGATCATCTAGTCCAACCCCCTGCAAGGCAGGAATCTCAGCTAAAGCATCCGTGACAAATGACCATCCAACCTCTACTTAGAAACCTTCAAGGAAGGAGAGTCCACAGCCTTCTGGTGGAGACTGTTCCACTGTTGAACAGCTCTTACTGTCAGAATGTTTTCCCTGTACAGTGGTGCCTCGCAAGACGAAATTAATTCGTTCCGTGAGTTTTTTCATCTTGCGATTTTTTTCTTCTTGCGAAGCACGGTGTCGGGAAAGTTTTGGAAAAGCTTCAAAAATACCAAAGCCTTCAAAAACCTCAAAAAGGCTACCATGAGTTGCTCCTTGAAGTCAAGTCGCAACTGTATTAACGGTGTTAAGAAAAAGGAAACAAACTTGCAAGACGTTTTCGTCTTGCGAAGCAAGCCCATAGGGGAAATCGTCTTGCGAAGCAGCTCAAAAAACGCAAAACCCTTTCGTCTAGCGAGTTTTTCGTCTTGCGGGGCACCACTGTATGTTTAGTTGGAATCCCCTTTCTTGTAACTAAGCCATTGGTTCGAGTCCTACCCTCCAGAGCAGGTGAAAACAAGCCTGTGCCCTCTTCGGTTGGAAAAATAATAAAATAATAAACAGAAACTCCTTTCTCTGTTACAAGATGGCAAAGGGCTCATCCTGGCCAATTCTGGTGCCAATTCTCTCTCGGGGTCTGTATGGCTTTGCACTCGATTCTTTGACGCACAAGCTGAGATTCTTCAATGCTGGGCAGTTTCAGGTCTTCTCCATGTGCACAAGACATAGCCCTCACTCTTTGATGTCCCATTCCTAGCCAGTTCCACCAACCTGGAACTCAGAAAAAGGACTCTTCCAGGGGGAACCAGCTGTGCCTGCGCAGACTCCTCCACACAGTCAGGAAGACCCAGAGTCACACAGTCGTGTAGAGAAGCCTGTGTGAGTAGAGCTAGCACCCTCTTCAGATCTTTGCTGCAGCTCAGCAGGGCCAAGTTGCCAGACACATTTATTTATTCATTTATAATAATGTATAAACTGCTAAACCAAAGAATATGTAAGCAGTGAACATAAACCAATTTAAGACACACACACACACACATATATATCAGGAAAACTTGTTTGCATGTCTAGGTAGACCTGTCAAAAGAGAAAAGTGCTTAGCAGGTGTCTGAAACGAAATAGGGTGCCTACATGATGGGAATAGGTAGGGACTTCCAAACACACAAGTGCAGCCACACTGAAAAGCTTGACTCCTTGCAGATGTGGACTGAACATTGTGTGGCACTTGCATGAAGCAGTTGAGTTAGCAAGGCAATCCCTCAAGTGCACTGGTCCCAAGCTGTTAAGTGCTTTATTTGCTGATAGTAAGACCAGTAGCAAATTGACAGCTACAGCAGATGTGTCGTGGTGTTGTATGCTGGTGGGATCTCACTCCTGTTAGTGCAGTATGCTGCAGCATTGCTAACTTGCTCTTCTGGACCAACTACAAGGGGAGCCCCACATAGACTGTGTTGCAGTAATCCAGTCTTCAATATTTTTTTCTATGCTTTCTCATCCTCATTCATGTACATAAGAATGATGGTGTGTTTTTACTCATTGGTCTACAGTGGTGGGTTGGGACTCACTACTGGGTCACAGCCTGACCAAAGGTGGGTTAAGAATAGGAGCAGCAGCACCATACAAATAAATCGTTTTTAAAAACTGAGTCCCCACCCCAATTGTTTGGACTAAAGGTGAGTCCCAAGTATGACAAGATTCAGGACTAAATCTGATTATCAGCACTAGCTACAGTTTCAGGCCAGTACTGATGGAAGCAGATTTTAGCATAATAAACATTACACATCAGGAAAGCATTTATTGAAACAAGAATATGTCATTTTTTACCTACAAGTCATACCATTGCTGTGTGTCTCTGAGGACATTTTATTCTAAAATGAAACAAAAAATCTTGACTGAGTAGCCTGTCACCAATATGTGTGTGTCTCTAAAAATCTAAAAAGGCATCCAAAGCTGTCAAATACCTGGAATTCAATCTGTTAACTTCTCCATTCCGGTGACTTCACTCATTTAATTCCTCCAGGTCAAGATAATGAGGATGATGACAAAGATTATATCGTTAATGTAACATTAATTCAGTACCAACAGTATGCTAGGCTTTGGCTAGAGATGTGTGAATTGGATAGCAAGTCAGAGAGAGGGAGACGAGGTGTGGAAAAGTGGATTTCTGGACTCTTCTAATGTTTTATATGAAGGTAGCTTTTCAAATTATGATCATGTGGATGTGAGCCTCCTTAATTCTGATAGGTAGGCTAAAGATGGAGACTTCACCAAGGCCCCCCAGTGAACTTCAAGACTGAGCTGGGATTTCCATATCCAGCACTTTACTCATTATACCAGATGCAATTTCCTTGAGTTATGAATGACAAAATATAACACTTGTGTAGCAATGAAATCAGGGGTTGAGAACCTCTGTCCCACCAGATGTTGAACTGCAGTGTATGCTTTCTCTCTGTTGATCTACAGACACACACACCTGTTATGAAAACTTCTCAAGCTGGTTTACAATAAAACCTGTTAAAAATACCATAACAGCAATAAGATAAATCAGCACAAATGACGAATAACTTGCAACAGTGGTCAGCAAAGGTCTCGGTTAACTAACCAATTCCAGCAGCTTCACACACACACACACACACACACACACACACACACATATATGTACGGGACAAGATGGTACCCGAGCATAGCTGCCTGAGGGTTCAAGGCACTGGTAATGTTATCGGCCACAGGGGCTCACTGGCCTTTTGCAGTTTTAACGGTGAAGAGGAGCAGGTCTAGGAAGCTTTTGTCAGTGCCCAGCAGAAGTATGCACCCTTGGTAGATGCTGAGCCATGTTGCTAGCTCTGCATTTTTTGGAGGTGTTATTGCAGTCATTTGGTCCTCTCATATCCTGAGGTCCATTGGGGAACATGGGCTTTCTCGGTGGTGGCCCCCATTTGTGCAGTTCCCTCCCTAGAGAAGTTCATTGGGACCCCCTTCCCCCCTTCAGATGTCAAGATGATATATTTTTATTTCCTAAAGCACTTGGCTTTTGATATTCCTAAACCCCTGCCTGTTTAGTGTGCTTTATTTTCTATAAGTGCAGGAATTTATTCTATTTTATATTGTGTCTAAAAAGCAAAACAAACCCCCTGTTATTTCTTATTTTTTGCATTCTACTTTGTGGACTTTTTTTGAACGTCAGAAGGCAGACTGTAGCCCTCCCAATTAGCTAACTAAAGAAATGCATAAATCCAGATAGGTGCAGCTGTGCTGAATTTCTCAGCATGCATAGTAGGTCGGTCCCTGCATAGTCTGTTAATGCAGATTACTTATATGCAGGCTTGTGAAATGCTGCGCGGACATTAAAGGTGAGAGGCACTTAAGTATAGCAAAACCACCCAAGCAAAGGATTTCAGCTTCTACCTGGCTAAATAAGTATAGATAGTTTTCTTTATGATATGTGACTGGATTATTTTCCAGTTGATTTCCAGCTCTGGCCCCAAGTGGCCAACAGATCAAAAAAAGATAAGGGTCAGTTACAAGGTTGAGCTCATTCTCTGTTGCTATAGTAACTGACCTCCATCAACCCTCGGAGGACTTACACCCAGTTCCCCAGGTGATGCTTTTGCTGTCCACGCCATCAATCCCATGCTCTTCAAAAACCCAGGCTCCTTAATTGTCAGGGTTCTGTTCTGAACAGTTGCTTTTGTCCCACCGGTCCCACGCAAAGACCACCCGAATTCATTTGTGATTTCCAAAGGCACTTGGCTGAGAAAATGCTCAGAGGAAGGGGCCCAGAAGGATGCCGGGAGAGTGTTATGGGTGAACTGAGGTGCCGTTTTTAAATCTCTTTTTCGTTGATTTTATGTAATTTTGTAGTTTGTGCATTGTATCCCTCCCTGAGAGCGACAATGGTGAAGGGCAGGCTTTGAATATGCCTAATAACTGTGAGCTGGGGGGCCACCAATGGGCCTCTGCCCTGAAGCCCACCACCTGCTCATGCTTTTGGGTTGGACAGATCCTAGTAGCAGCAGCTCCAAAAGTAGCAGTAATACACCGGGAATAGAGGAAGGGGTTCAGGCAGGGAAGCTAGTAGAGGAGGGGGAAGTGAATGTACTACAAGGAACAGGGAACACAGATAAAAGAAACTGTCAGTTCAGGCATATGCACAGGGTACAAGTTAATTGGGAAAGGGGAGAAGAAATGGCAGGAGATAAGTTGGAATACTTTGAGGAGCATTTGGGGAGGAGGGGAAATACAGTATAAAATGCCCTCTTCACTTAAGAGTTTCTGAATCAGCCAATTCTGCCTGGAATGGGGAGGAGCACTGCCACCATGTAAATATATAGTAAGATATTAGAAAATGGGTCTTCAAATACATGTTTGGGTTAAAAGGTGGGTCCTGAGTTTGAAAAGGTTTACGATACCTGATCCAGGCCCTAGGGAACAGTTGCAGAAAGTGAAGGAAGATGCAGCTTTCTTCCTCGATTTCAGTGGGGTAACAAGACCATGGTACATTTTGGGATAGAAAACAGGCTAATATCTTGACATTGTAAAAACAGGGGTTTCTTAAATGAAAAATGGAAGTACTGACATTCCAACATGGCAATAGCAATTAGATTAGCTGAGCCAAGGCTTTCTTTCTTGCCAATGGTCTAAACGATTCTTTGCCTAGAATTTGGTCCCGTTATCCTCACTGCAGTGTTTAATGACAAATCAATACCGCAATTGTGTTGTCTGTCTGGAGTGTGTAATGAGTGCTTCCCTCGTTCAGGTTTCTTTAGAGAGGCTCCTTTGTGATACAAGTTGATTTCATTCATTCATTCTCCTGCTCACATCTGTGGAAGGTAAACTCCTGAAACGGTTTGTACATTAAACTACTTAAACAGTGCTACCATTTCCTGTTTTGCACAGTGTGGCCAAGTAAATCAAATGCAACCTAAGAGAATTATTGGTGTGCACATTCTGCCTCTTCTAGGTTAGGGAGGCCCAATGTTAGTGCCATTAATGAGGTTCCCCAAAATCCTGGAATCACCTCTCCAAATCATTTTCTTCTTCCATAACTGATAACACTAATGCACTGTCTATTCTAGTGCCAATTGAAGTTCCACTTGCTGACCCTCTAAAAAAAACAACAATATACAAGATAACAGGACAAGACACATTATCTTTGAACTGGGTGGGTTATAGATATTTAACATTTGGTTGCACCAGATTTCAGCATCCCTGTATTCATTAGGAGTGTAGTTAAGGAAGGGATTTATGTGCTTCACTCATACAAGTAAAGCTCATCTGCTTTCATTACCCTAATTTGTTGCAATGAAGCAGAAATGGACTGTTCTGGGAAGGAAACAGTGTGTGATTTACATGCAGGTGTCAAAAATGAGTGTCAGGTTGTTTTAAATGTCTTCACAGTAAAGCAGGAGGCTACTCCCCCCACCCTTTCCCTTAAGGGAGAATGTTGTTTTATTAAATCAGTCTGGAGAGGTCGTGGTTTTGATTTGTTTCTAAAGTAGCAGTAAAGGCTATTGTCTTTTTCCTACATGTACACATCTCTCCTTTGTTCTTGGTTTGATAGGGTGTCAGCCTATGCCACTTGTGTTGGTCCTTTTGCGTTGCCATTAATACAGTTTATAATTAGGATTTCAGGGGCTACAAGTGCATGGGCTCCACACGGTATTATTAATTATATGGAGACTTTGCCAGGAGGCTGCCACTGTCATCTCTCTTACGGGCTCAGAGACTCATTGCAACTTGCATCAGGTGCACATTTTCTGCCACCGGAATCGCTTGAATGTCAAGGCGTGGCAGTGCCACTGCACTAAGCAAGGCAGTGCGAGAGAGTAGGAAGTGCAGCAGCAAAGCGTGGTCCTATCAACACCATGCAAATGCATTTGAACTTAAGAACAATGGGAGCCGGAGCCTCGCCACTGCAGTTCATCCGGGTCAGTGCAACTCACTAATCCTCACCAACAGGCAGTAAATTATGTACCTCCATATTCGCCCCTGTGCTTGCCTTTAGCATTGCTGGGCACCACCCAGGTTTCACCTTCAGGATTCAGATAATCAGCTCTCATTCCTACTGGCTTTCCCTCAAGACCTGTATGGAAATAAGTATATGTGTCTGCCAGGGATCAAATGCTTTTGGAGACAAAAGTAGGTACTGGGAACATTACAGAATACTATCATCTCCCCACGACACTTTTACACAAAGCGCTCTGTTCCTCTTTTGGCCTGACATAGTTTCTGCCTGATAAAATCCCGCAGGCCTGCTTGTTTTAAACAAGGACCACGTTTCTTTCTCTGTCTCTCCCCCCCCCCCAGTGCAGAGAAATGAAGTGTAAAATTAATGCTTATTATTCTGAACTTGGGAGACAGAGAAAGAGACCTTAAGAATCTGTGATTTGATGCCGTGTTTGCTCAGCACTGAATCAATAGATCCACAAGCAGATTGTGGGGTTAAGGAGAATAATATGGAGAGACACCAGCACAGCAAGTGGTAGCAATCTGCTTTTTTATGTTAAAAATGAGATGGGTTCCATATTTTACCTGTTAGGCTGGTCTCTCCTATGAATACCTGTGACGCCGCTTCCATCTGACGACGTTCCCTCCCATACATGTCAGGCACAGGAAGGAAATAACTGGGTGTGTTCTTTTATGAAAAAAAACCCTAGTGCTGCATGTCCAGTCACTATGTTGCCATCACCGTTCCACTTCTTTAACATTTCCACATGCAATCTTTTAGCTGAGAAAACCATCCTCCAAAGTTCACCATGGTTCTAGCTCTCAGTTTTCCTTTCTTTCTGCTTAGCATATTTATATCCCACCTTTGCTCCAGTAAGGTTGCACATGTGTTTCACTCCCCCACCATTGTATTCTCACAACAGCCCTGTGAGGTAGATTGGGCTGACAGAAGGTGAATGGAATATCATTACCAAGTGAGCTTCATTTCTGAGTGGGGTTCTGAACTTGGAAGCCCCCATAATCCAAATTTCTAGAACCACTGCGCTACATTGACCATAGTATGATGCTAAGAAAGTATCGGCAATTCCTCTCCACATCTTTTGGGTATTTTTCTTAATTTTGAATTTGAGAAAAGGGAACTGTTTCTCATGCTAAATCATAGGAATTTCTCCTCTCTTTTTCCTCTTTCTTACTCAACTCACTCTCTCTCCCCCCCTTCCTTTTTTATTTCTTTCTGGATGGATTCATTGACATAGAAAATATATAATAGACTCCTGTGGGAGTGCAACAACAACAAAAAACCCAACTGGTGAGAAGAAGGCCTTATAATTCAGAAGTGGATTTGCAAATCAAAAGGTCTTGCCTCCAGTGGGACGAATTTCCACATCTGCGGGAACCTATTATGTTTTTATTATTTTTTTTGTTTGAGTTTTGTTTGTCGTAGCTTTAACTGTTTGAAATACTTCCAGACTTGCCCCCAAATGGTATACAATTAGCATTAACCAAATATGTGAAAACTGGGAATATAATTCCCATACATGTGTTTGGTTGTTTGGCTTGTGAGGAGAGCAGGTATAGTGTATGGGAGTGGGCTGTGAAACATAAAGGCCCCTGGTTCAAAGACCACCTGTGTCGTGATGTCATTAGGTAGCCATAGTTAAGAAACACTCTGTATTAGCCCTGCATCTGCCAAATGGGGCTGATAATACTTGCCTACCTTACAGGACTGTTGTAAGGAATCTAGTGATCTAATGTATGTGAAGCTCAAAAGTGTTCTATATGTAAATGCCTGCCAGTTGCACTTCATGCACGGACTCTGGTCTGTGGAAAGTTATGGCATAATAAATTTGTTAATCTTTTAAGATGCCACGAGGCATTTGGTTATTTTTGCTTCAATGGAATAACATGACTTCTGGAAATGGATATATATGAAGGTAGTGGTGATTGCAATTCAGTTCTCATCCCAGCTTGTGGCTAATAACCCGTTTCTTTTCATTTCAAAAGATTGCACTCTCTATATCTTTATCCAATGTGCTTAAATAATAGTTCTCTAAGCCATGAAGAAGCTGTGCTACCGGAGCATGGTCTTGGAGGCACATGATGCAGCAAACATATTGACGTTAATAAGACCTAGACGGGGGAGTGGCTGGGACCCCTATCAGCACTGCCCCACCTGTGCTGACCCCTGACCAGATATGTTTTATATCAGGGGTTAAAAAACATTTATCAGCTTGAGGGCCACATCTGCTTATGGTGGGGTGGGGGGAGATATGGACTGACATTTTGATGTCCATAGTGTTCTGTGTACTCTGAAAAAACATACATGCCTGAGCAGCACCCATCCCACAGTAAATATCTCTCTGGAAGGAACCTAGGTCAGGGGTGGGAAGCCTCAGGCCTGCGGGCCAAGTGTGGCCCTCCAGGCCTTTCTTTCCGGCCCTCGGCACTCTCCCCACACCATACCCCTCACTGGCTCTGCTTTGCATCCTCCTTGAGTGTTTTTGCTTGGCTGGGACAGAACTGTGACAATGCTTCTTGCTTGTCTGGATAGAGAGGGATGTGTGAGTGTATGTAGAAAAACCCCTCCTTGTAAAGTTTATATAGTTGCCATGCCCTTGTGCCCTTTGCCCGCTGGTATGTGGCCCTTAGAAGGGTGCCCAGAAGTGGATGTGGCCCTTGGGCTTTAAAAAGCCCCCAGCCTTTCCTGCTCTGAACTCCCTCCCCCTACCTGTTGTTTTTGGTTCCGTGAGAGTAACCTGGGTACTTTCAGATAGGGCTTAATATTGCAAACAGTTGATTCAGGTGGGTTGCCAGCCCTAGCACCACACACACACACACACACACACACACACACAGAGTTTTTGTTGTTCTCATATTGTGTACTCTGTCCCTGAATTGTGGAAGGTTAAACACATTTTGTTTTCGTGGACAATATAGGAAATACAAATCCTCATTGAGGGAGGAACTAATTGCCCCACTTAGAATGGAATTTTTTCCCCCCTAACTTGGCTGGCTCAAACCCTCATTTCAGGATCCCTGCTGTTCCTTTAGCATCGACACCTTCTCTTGAATTTGTTACAATGCAAAATGAGTTGAATTTAGCAGCATTTTGGCCTCCCATTTTCTACGGCCTCATCTGAACCTCCTGCACTTTTTGATGTGGGTTTGAGTATTCTTAATAATATATATGTGTGTGTGTTTTATATGCCTGCAGCAGTGCTGTTGTGTCTGGTGTCTCTCCTTCTGTTTTTGCGGAGCGTAGAGGCATGGCATTGTGTCACAAGCCTGAGGAAACAGGAGTGTATGTTACTGGTGGTTTGATCACAATGTCACTTCCATCAGGGCTGTAAATAGAAATGCCCCTCAAATTTGACTTGCGGCTGTACACCTGAATACACTACAAGCATACTAACGCATGCTTTTGTAAAGGGGTGGGGGGAAGGCGGTGTTGCAAGTACAGCATCTTTGGGTCCCAGAAACCATGCAATCCAGTGCTGTGATTTCTCGCCGACTACTGCATTTCAGACGCTAATCTGCTGTGTCACTAACAAGTTGTATCATTTGAACCTTGCAGAGGAAGGCATCAATCATGAGTGCAAGCTGTGTAACCAGATGTTTGACTCTCCGGCAAAGCTCCTGTGTCACCTGATTGAGCACAGCTTCGAGGGGATGGGAGGCACATTCAAATGCCCTGTTTGTTTTACAGGTAAGACAGTCAGACCCAGACAAGCCTCTGTGTGCATGGCTTGATCCGGAAATGACACACAGGGGAGTTTTAAAATACAGTATTTCTTTCCTTGGAAGGGGGGAAACCACTACCAGAAAAGCTTTTGAATATGATCTCACAAACCAGAGCTACCTGGAAGGGCGGCCTTTCTCCCCTTCATTCCTCTTACTGGGCAGTATTTTCCACAGTCATTTAAACCTCCTGGTGGGAACATTTAGAATTATTTCTGTATTCCAATGTGCAGTGATTTTACGGTGTGGTCGTGTTGGATCTTGATGTGGGAGACTTGGGTTCAGGTTCCTTGACAGCCTTGACCTTGCTAACTCTCCTGGGCAAGTCACTTATGCCAAGCCCTGGTTCTCCATCTCTAAATTGAGTACTAGTGATCACTCTTACAGGATTGATAAAATAGCCAATGTGCAATGCTCATAATGCATATTCAGTGTTAAAAGTGGTGTATTAAGCATTTTTGGTTGTTTGTTTGTTTGATTTCTATTTTGCCTTTCTTCCATCATGGAACCAGAGGATCAAACTTAGGTGTAACCATCTCATTCTAGTAAACTGTGGTTTATTACACCAAAAAGAAAAAAAAGGGGGGGAGCCTGCATGCACACATCACCCCTTTCTTCATTAAACTACAGTTTTATGTTACATCTTCACTGAGAAACTGTGGTTTAATCACTATCTAGGCCCCAAGTTATGAAACCAGGATCTAAATGAAGTTAATGCCAAGCAGGAATCTGAGCTCAAGAAAGTATGGTTTATTAGACTAGAGTTGTTATGACTGCACTGGCCCAAAGTGGCATCCATAGAGTTCCAGGGGGTCCCCCATACAGCCACTGCCCAAACCAAGACTTACTTAGCTTCAGCTAAGTTGGAACATCCTATGCCATCAGACCACAGTGGTGATTCTTGTTATAATTACTATTTGATGGGGTCTAGATATTCTGTTTCTTCTGTGTGTTTTCTAAATAACTTTGAAAAGTGATCCAAGGGTGAAGTGTAAAGTAAATGTTCGTGCTATACTCAGTGCATGACTGTGTATACGTGGGAAATCTGGGCAACTCCCTCAGCCATTCATAAAGCACCCCTTCATTTCCATGTGCATGTGTATTGGGGTAGCCATAATAATCTTTATATCTTAACCATGGTTAAGAGACTGGGAGCAGGCTGCAGAATCAGGTCTTCCCTCATCCCCCACATTCAAAAAAATCCCCCCAAACCATGCCATCATTTGTCATCATAAAGGGTAGGGTATCAGTATATCTGCACTAAACATGCCTAATTCAAGCCCAATGCATTTCAGTGGCGCCTGCATGTGACTGGAAATGCTGCAGCCCAGGTACGGAGTGGTGCTGCTTTTCAGGCACATACCATGACAGTGCTGAGTTTTGCCACAACCTGATGGTTATTGGCTTATGGTAACACAGAGGCAGGCTTTTCCATTGGTGGCACCAGTGTGTGTTGTGGAAAGCCCTTCCTGTGTCTCTGCTAAAAGACAGGAGGTCCCAATCAGTGTTGCCATTGCCCTGGCTTCTGAAGGCACATTTGTTTAGGCAAGCATCCCCCTGAACTGAACTTACAATTTTACTGTTTAAATAGATTCAATTGCTACGCTTTTTAATTGTTTGTTTTAAGATATAGTTTAATTAACGATGCTTTAATGTTGTTGTGCATTTTAATTATGCATTGGTTGTATAGTTGTAGACTGCTTAGAAGCCATTTTGGCATATAGGTGGTCTACAAATTAAAAAGTAATAAAGTAGTAAGTAGTAGCGTGGGTCTGGATCTAACACACAATTTGTAAATAAATGGAATGGGAAGGGAGGAGAAGGACAAAGCCTGCTCCTGTATCTTTGGCAACAGGCCAAAGGTACAGGCACACAGGTGTCCACATGAATTCGACTATGCTGGTCATTCTCTCTGACAACGCTGCTGTTTCTTTTCTTCTTTTTTGTTCTTCTAGTTTTTGTACAGGCAAATAAATTGCAGCAACATATCTTTGCTGTCCACGGGCAAGAGGATAAAATTTACGATTGTTCCCAGTGTCCACAGAAGTTCTTCTTTCAGACCGAGCTTCAGGTACCTTTAAAAAAAGATTACATGCAAATCTATGCCATTTGTTCCAGTTGTTATTATATGTGGGAAATAACCTCATTTTGAGTATCAAGAGCATCTTCCGTCTCTCCCCACCCCCCCAACCCATGCTTAGTTCCTTGCAACATCAGAAATTCTTCCCTCTCCCTCTCTATCTCTGGGTGCAATCTCAAAAAAAAAAAAAAAGTCCTCTGAGTACGGGCAGCATAAATAAATAAGACCCGACAACTCTAATCATTCGCTCTGAGGATTTCACTTGACAGGACGCCTTACAACGCACTGCCACGTCCACACCGAGCACAATGTAAATAATTTCTTCCCATTGGTTAATAATTTAAGGAAAGATTAGCATACAAAAACTCAAGTAACATTTTGACATCCTCCATCTCTTCTTCCCCACCACCCCTTTCCCAGTTTTATAAGCACACACTTAAGACAATTGTGGCTCCCTTTCGAAAACCCAGAGCAAGCAAGCAAGCAAACCAACCAACCAACCAACCAACCAACCAACCAACCAAGCACATTTCTTCGTTTTTCATTACAGCTTGGGTGTGATTGAGAAGTATGGGTTCAGGATTGGGAGATGCAAATCATGGACAGGATGAGGCCTGTAGCAAAAGCATGACGGAATCTGGACCATGGATGTACCATTGGCTCTTAGGCAGCTAGAAGGCTGGGAAATTGGGAGGTGGTAGGTTTGAGGGTGAGGATCCCTGTGACCCTTCAGATGTTGCTGGAGTCCCAACTCCCACCAGTCCCAGCCAGCCAAATCAGGGGTGAGTCCAGCCATATCTGGAGGTTGAGGGAACCATATCTGCAGCTCTGCCTTGTTCAGTGCTAGCTGAGCAGGGTTGAGTAAGGAGTCTGCCACACCTCAGATGAGGAGGGTAAATTCTGCTGCCACTTGAGAGGGCAGTCAACTGATTGAATGCTCTTACCTGCACAAAGAGAGCGAGGTGTCAAGAAGAAGTGGTTCCAGCACTAGTTTTCTTGATTCAGGGATTTTTTCCGTATGTACGAAGGAGCATTCAGCCAGGTGACGTCCTGCCCCACTCTCCTACCTGAAGTGGTATAGCCTAGACACAGAGTTGCCACCTCACCTGTTGTCTGACAGTGCCAGGTGTCTTAAGTGGCATCCAAACAATGTTAAGCTTAGTTCTGCAACCTAGTTTTTCCAGCTTGCTTCTATAGCACCAATTCTGTTTCTTCCCCAAGGCACCCAGCGAGTGGCAGTGGTTCTTAGTACCCCACCTGGGCATTACTTTGCCCAAATAAGTGCAGTGGTCTCTAGCCAGTAACAAAGCAGGAGCTGGCTGAAACGTCCTGGTTCACACCCCATAATCTCTGCACGATGTGCTATTCACATATATGCAGGTGAAAGCCTGCATTGCAATTTCTCGGCAGGGGTGGTGGTGACAGCTGCAGGCTGCAGTCCACAGTCCCCTGACGCTCCCAGATACCTTAGGCCAGCCCTCAGGCACAAGGACTCTGGGAACTCCCTCTTGGATGCCGGCACCCTCCTGTTCCAGTAATCGGTGGCTGAACAGATGCGGTTTTGGCTTTTAATGTAAGGAGATTTCTAGGGAAAGTAGGCTTGATATTATCAGTTGTAGACAGAACACACTCAAAAGCTCACATTTTGACCTTCAGTGTGGAACATGCTACAGTGTGCAGCACCACATCGTCAACACTACGATTACCATTGCACTTCTAATCCTGAACTTCTGCCATTTCTGAAATTCTCAGCTCAGCCTTCTAACTTTTAAGGGACACACCAAAAATACTCTCATTCTCGGCCTTCTGCATCATACGTATTTTATGAGGTTAACGCTTCTCCCAAAATGTTACTGCAGCCCCCTGGTATATATAATCATTTTATGGAATGGTGCACCATGCCTCATTTAAATCTATTAGCTTTATAAACCATGATGTACTTCAACTTTGGAGAGTTGTGTGTGTGTATTATTATTTTTTTAATTCATCTTCCGCAATTCCCAGGCTGCTGCCTCTTGTGTCTTGCTGTCATGCTGCAGAAGGGATGGTTGATCTTTTCACTTTGTTGATTTTATTTTATTTTTCCCCTGGGGGGACCCTCTTCCTTCCCCTTGTTCTAGCAAACTCATTTGCATAAGTGTACAAAAGTTTTAACTATACCTTGTTAATATTTCAGTAAAGTCAGCAGTTTTTTGTTTGTTTGTTTGTTTCTCTGCTTTTGCATCTCCTGTCTTTAAGGAAGCCAACAATACAGTTGGTAAAAAAGCAAACTTGATGAAGATGATGATGGTGGTGGTGATGAATAATAATGGTAGAGATATTTCTTTCTCCTCCTACTACTACTATAAGTGTCTTGCTGCAAAAATCAAAATGGCAGGATAGTTTATAAGCACATCATAATTTCTTTGTGTCACTCTGTTGACATTTAAAAACTAGGTAATCTCATTACCAAAAATAAATATTTTATAAAGTGCCTTGCATTTTATAAAGTGGCCATTTTCATCCTTAAGCTTAGTGGTTTGCTTGCCAGTACAGCCCACTCCTTCCAGCCAAGCAAGTAGGCGTGCCGTAGGATGATTTCAGAAAGGGGTTGGACAAATGTATGGAGGCTGGCAGAGTCTCAACACCTGGCATGGTAGGGCAAATGTCAGGGTCTAGAATGACCAACTGGGCTGACTCTGGTATCCCTTTGATTTTTTTTTAATACTTTATTTGTATTTTAGGGCCTGACATCATCTTCATTTACCCCCAGAATATCTCTGGGTTCTCACATAGAGCCCAAGGGGATTCCTGAGAAATTAAAGTAGTGGCTGCTTTTCTGTCTAGCATGCTTCTTGCCAACACCAGGCTTCTCCCCCTTCTTACTCAGGCTAAGATCTAGTATCCTTTAGGTGTTCATGCAGGAGGGGTTTGTAGGTGCAGGCATCCACCCCCGTCAAAATTCTGATCAGTGTGAATGGTGCCTGTTGAAAGCTGGAAGGCTCCTGTACTTTGGGAGCCACTCCACACATTTTAGAACTCTAGTTTTATTTTTTAAAAAATCAGTGTGCAATGGGGACAGAGCTGCTTCTTGTTCCCATACCTTTTCTTTCTTGTTGACTTAATGTGAATGACTGAAGAGGGCTATGAGATATCAGAAATGTGATCCAAAATATTCTGCTAGGAAAAGACTTGTCACTCATCATGGAAGCAAATTTACCCGTAATTGGTAATGCTTTGCTGCCACTAATTCTTCAACATCTCACACTGGAATGTATTTAATGACCCTGGGAACATGTCTACTTAGCTCTTGAGTAAAATTTAAAATGAATTTATCCTTATTCATACAATAGAGAGACAAAAGGAAGTCTTCTGAATAAGGGAATGATTTCTACTTATCTCTCTTACAAATTGATCCATTGCTGCTTTCAAGCATCCCCCTACAAGCCACCAGATCATTGGTAGGATTTGCTTGAAAATCCTCTACCACAAGGACACGCACTGCAGTCCTGTGCATCCCTGGAAACAATCAGTTCTCACCAACTGGGGACGGTCCTGGCAGCAACACCCACATGCCATGCAGACACAGAGGGAGCCAACCCTCGTAGGCCTGGGGGCATGCCCCCAGCACACAATGCACAGAGAACTAGGCAGCAGCCTCTGTCAGCATCAAGGGAGCCTTGTCTTCTGTTAAAGCCAGCCACAAAGAATGGAGGTTGCTGGTTCAAATCCCTCTATAGGAAAGACATGTCTCCCTTGCTCCCAGATGGAGGACAAAGCTGCAAACAGGCTGTGGCGCCACAAGCAAGAGATCTCTGTGGCGTCTTCTGCTGGTGGTGGTGGTTTCCCCCTGAGGCCTAAAGTCCCTCATCTGGCATAACTCCAGTACAAGCTTGTGCCCTTAGTTTATTATAGAGTCAGAGAACTTGTACATAGACAAAAGCAGCACCAGATTTATCCAAGGCAGAGCAGTGTGTTGCCAGTGTCATTCTAGGCAAATATTATCCACCAGAAAAGGCTCATTGAGGAAGGGTATTGGTACATGAGAGATCTGTAAACAAATTACAGTTGAGAACTGTGCACGCAAAATCATTGTGAATATATGCTGGCCCAACAGCAATCTCAATAAGCCAAGCAAAAAGGGTTGTCTTGGGCTGATAGCTAATCCTTAAGAAGGAAAGAATGTTTATTTACTGTATGCTACTCTTTTGACCAAGGTCCCTTTACCCTTCTATGGTTTTTTAAAAAATATGGTTATGCAGTATCAGTGATAAACCTGACATGCCACTTATAAATACAGTGGTACCTCGAGTTACATACACTTCAGGTTACATACGCTTCAGGTTACAGACTCCACTAACTCAGAAATAGTACCTCGGGTTAAGAACTTTGCTTCAGGATGAGAACAGAAATCGTGCTCCGGTGGCGCGGCAGCAGCAGGAGGCCCCATTAGCTAAAGTGCTGCTTCAGGTTAAGAACAGTTTCAGGTTAAGAACGGACCTCCGGAACGAATTAAGTACTTAACCCGAGGTACCACTGTATACATTATAGTTTCATTAGCAAAACGTTTGTCATTATGATTGACCAGGGGAACAGATAGAGGGCTCAGTATTATGTCATCTCCTCTGATTGCCGATTTGTTTCTGGGATCAGTTCAAAGTGCTGGAGGGTTTTTTTACCCTTAAAGCCCAACATGGTCTGAATACCTTAAGAACATTATTCTCTGATTAAAAACCTGTGGAACATAGGAAGCTGCCTTTTACTGAGCCAGACCATTAGTCCATCTGGCTCAGTATTGTGTATACTGGCTGTCAGCAACTCACTTTAGGGTTTCAGACAGAAGTCTCTCCCAGCCTTACCTGGACATGCTGAGGATTGAACCTGAAACCTTCTGCATGCAAAGCAGATGCTCTACTTCTGAGCTACAGCCCTTTCCTAACACCCAGAGAGGTAGTGGGCAGGTAGGTATAAGAGATGAGACTTCCTAGACTATTTCATGCCCTCCCCGGGGAAGACCCTCCAGCTTTTGTTGTCGCTTGCCTTTTTTACAGTGGTGCCTCGCAAGACGAAATTAATCCGTTCCGCGAGCCTCTTCGTCTAGCGGTTTTTTCGTCTTGCGAAGCAACCCTATTAGTGGCTTAGCGGATTAGCGCTATTAGCGGTTTAGCGGCTATTAGCGGTTTAGCAGCTATTAGCGGTTTAGCGGCTATTAAAGGCTTAGCGGATTAGCAGCTGAAAGGCTATTAGCGGCTATTAAAGGCTTAGCGGATTAGCGGCTATTAAAGGCTATTAGCGGCTTAGCGGCTTAGAAAAAGGGGGGAGCGGAAAAAAATTGGAACACTTGCAAGACGTTTTCGTCTTGCGAAGCAAGCCCATAGGGAAAATCGTCTTGCGAAGCAGCTCAAACACGGAAAACCCTTTCATCTAGCGGGTTTTCCGTCTTGCGAGGCATTTGTCTTGTGGGGCACCACTGTATTTAGCTTGTTGAAGTTGCTTTTGAGGCCAGCAGAAAATTCTGTACAGAATTCACACTTTTTTGATGCTGCTATTTTGATGCTGGTTACTTCCTGTCTGATTATTTCATAGTTATTGTTTCGTAAGGACGGAATTTATTACATGGCTTTGACTATTTTACATAGAAAAGTAGAGCCAAAAATTACTGAGATAAATCAACTGAAGGGATCCTTGGGATTTGCACTGTATACTGTGTCCCCCTGTGAGTCCCCTTTTATTGGGGAGCAAATGGCAGAGTTGTCAGGAACTGGGGGTCTTAGGTTGTATCCCCTGCCAACTGTCATTGATTGCAGTCTCTTTACCCCTTGGAACTCAATGGGGAGGCCTTGAGAGATGATTTAGATTCCATCTATATAGCTCTGCTCAGATTTCTGTTTCCTTGTCACACTGGTGACTGACAAAAATGAAATGTTTAGCTCACATTACTCAGTTTACCATTAGGTTGAAAGACATTCTCTGTCTTTTCACTATAGATCCTCATCGCCTACCCTCCATCCCCATTTCTGTTCTGTTGGCTTTAGGGTTCTTAGTTTTCTCTCTCCTTTGTGAGGCTTCACATGCTGTTCATATAACCATTTTATGGAACGGCAGTTGCATGATGGATGAGGGCAAGCGAATGGCCAGCAAAAAATAATAATAATAATAATAAAAATCTAGATGAACTGCCCACATCTCAGTTCCATCTTTCAGCATCAGCACACAAAAGCGTCACTTGATCAGGTCAGGTTTCGGCCATGGTGTTGAGGTGCCCAAAGCCTTGACAGCCTGCAAGGAAAACACACACACACAAACACACACACACAAAACTGGGGTGGGAAAATCATCATAGACAAAGCTTGAAGCGCTCAATCAGAATGGTGGAACCTAACGTCCTTAATTGCCTTAAGAACTGCATTAAGCAAATTGTGAATGAGTAGCAGGGCATTTACAGGAAACTCGAGGAGGGGGTTTGTCTCTGATCTTCCTCCCCACTGTTTTGTGGGGAACCATTGCGTAGCCACTGAAGTATTTGTGTTTAAAGGATTAGTTCCTGCTGTTTGCTTGTGTGCTGCTAATCATACAGTTTCCTCTTAAATGATTGCGAGCAAGGGAAGCTAAAGCCAAGGATAGAGCAGCCCACCGATGAGGCAGGTATGGAGGGAGCAGGCTACCTGCCAGTTCCTTCCTAGCACAGGTGTGATGATGTCTGATCGCTTGTTAGGAATCTTTTTTTCAGATTTGGAGGCAAGTCAAAACACAAAATTGCTGGAGCTCCTCTGGAGGAACCTACTCTCCTTTTGAGGCCAAAACTGTATATTACGGAGAATTCTCAGCTGTCTCTGAAACCAGGCACTCCACATCTCCTTCTCCCATATAACATCCAGAAAGCGAGCTGAGTTAGTCCGCTGCAGTAAACACAACAAAGCATCTTGGTAGCACTGAAAAGCATGACGGATAGCTGACGTCAACGATCAGAAATAGGGTGGATGCCATAGAAACATATATTTATTTACTATTTTACAAACTGTTTTTTATCCCACTTTTCAGGCCATTATATTATCACAAATGGTTCACATCAAAAAAAGAGAGGTGCCCTGTCATCAGGCTTACAAACTAAAAAGGCAAGATACGAAGGGAAGGGGAGCGAAAGGGAAGAGACAGAGGAGGTCAAAACAAAGTGGTCAGCTACAAGTGGGCATTTACATATGATATATATGACTGGTGACTTTAAAAATGTCATTCTTTTCTATCAACCTAACATCTCCAGGTTTACAATATATACACAGTAACCCTAATCTATATAGATCAGCCAAATGACTTAATCTCCTCCTCCTGGTCCCATCTATGTGGTGTTGGACTTCAGCTCCCATCAGCCCTAGCCAGCACAGCCAATGGCCAGAGTAGATGGGGAATGTAGTCCAAAAGATCTGGGTTGGGGGACAGGCTATACTTTTCCATCAGAAAACTACTGGAGGGTTATTTCAAAGTTTCCTTTGGGATGTGAGGTGGCATTTCCCAGTGCAGATCTCTGTGGAGTCTTGTCCTTTGACTGGGCTGAGAAGTATTTGCAAGTTCTGTGTGCTTGCACAAGGCAGTAATGTTTTTAGACTTTTGACCAGATGTGTGGTAGTTGGGAGAGTTAAGGTCACTTAGAGATCTGGAGAGGGCACAACACTCTTCCTTGTCCAGCTACCTTTCCAAGTTCCCTCAAAACAAAACAGCATTGTCTGATCTCATAAAGTACTAATATGAAACTTCCAGTTGGTCCATTATACGTCTAATTATACCTAGCTAATAGTGTACTAGTAATCTTTTATTAAGCTAGCTATGTGCTAGTACACTTTTATTTTACACCAATTGCTTGCAAATTCCCAAAGTGGCCAGTAGGGTTGGCTCCAAATATGAGGGAGCCTTTAGACCAGGGGTATTCAACCTTTTTATACCTACCACCCACTAATGCATCTTTCTTGATGGTAAAATTTCCTTACCACCCACCAGTGCTTGGTGGAAGGAGGATTCAGCTTGTGCCGTAGAACCTCTTACTGCCCACCTAGAATCCTGAAACACCCACTAGTGGCCGGTAGGGACCAGGTTGACAACCCCTTTAGACTTATGTCCTTTGATGGGCCCTAGCAAAACACTGTGTCAGGGGCATATCAATTAGGGTGGCCATGTGACCTGTTTTACAGTCCTCTAATAGGAGTCCTCACTCTGAAGGGTCCTCTGGTCCAAGTGCGGTTTAAAGGTAAAGAACCATAAGGAAGGCTACCTGCAAGGGCCTTGAAGTTGCCCATCAGCCATTAGCACCTGAGTTAACAGCCACACAGGTCCACCTGGTCACAGTTCTCCCTGTTAAGGTGAGGTGCATTGCATTTCTATTTAAATTATAGTAAGATATAGATGATAGATAGATGATAGATAGATGATAGATGATAGATAGATAGATAGATAGATAGATAGATAGATAGATGATAGATAGATAGATAGATGATAGATAGATAGAGATATAGATTCTCTTCTAGAGTAGCACAGACAAATGTTTTGATAGGCAGTGTCCCCTTTTGTCCAGGGGTAATAGGTAAGGGGCCACCCTAATTGCAGGTAATTAAAATGGTAGTTCCCAGTTCCAGACGTCTGTAAAAAATAATTTAGTGGGAGGGGATGTCTAGGGCAGGCATCAGCAGTGGGGCCTGCCAGAGCACTGAACCCCTAGCAACTGCCTGAGGGTGCCATATGCTGGCGCCATCCTTCTTGCTCGGGTAGGGGTGTGTTTGTAAAAGAAACCTGAGTTGTTTGTGGAGTGGGCACCAAATACCTTGTTGTTTTTGTGGTTGTTGTTGGTTTTTTATTTAGTTAATACCCCCCCTCCCCAGCAGCCCCTCATGCAATCTAAATTATGACTGTGAGAATAAGCAGCTTGTTCATTAGTGTAATTTGTGTTGTATTTTACAATTTGTGCTTGGCTTGGAAATCAAACCTCAAGAGACACTTTTTGGAAACAAACCATGAACTCATTCTACATTTGATAGAAGGCATTAATTCCGTATGCAGTTTTTATAGGTTTTGCGAGGAAGGTATGGCTTCTCTACCTCCCTACCCATCACACCTTAAAATCTGTTTCCACATAACGGTTGGAAAGATTCCCTAAAACCCATAAACTTGTGTTTCCCCCCCCAATCAGAGAATACATCACCATCTCCTTAGAATCGGAATTAGTCAATTGGTATAACCATAATCAGTTACTTCTTCATTTAAAAATAGAAAGGGGGGTTTATTACAGGATCTACTTGGAGCATTTTATTTAATTTTTAATTATTATTAGTTATAAAACTAATAAATTACAAGGAAAACAAAATCCATTCCAACCCTGTTACTGGATCTCAGTCAAGCACCGTCAGATAATTATAACTAACATTAATTAAAAATTAACAGTGCTCTAGGCGTTTAACCATCATTTCTAGTCTGTTTTTGGCTGCAAATCCTTTACATATTAGAAGGCATTCTGCTTCACTAGTACTTTCATGGCTTTGAAAAAGGGCATTTTGGTTTTTTTGAAAAAGCCACACACACGGAAAACCCCTGGAATTAATACCAGTGGCATTCTTCCTCTTTTCAAAACTGCAACATCCTTTCATTCACTCTTTGAACATTTTTACAGTTCAGAGCTTGAATTGGGTCAGGGGTGGGGAACTAGTGACCCTGCATATGTTGCTGGACTCCCATGATCCCTGCTTCCCATGATCCCTCACCATTGACCATGCTGGCTGGGACTGTTGGGAGTCCAACATCTGGAGGGTCACAGGCCCCCCAGCCCTAGTTTAAGGGCTCAGCTATTATACCAAACTTGTAAATCAGCCCACAAAGGTGGTGACTATTGCACCGTCCACACATGTCTCAAGGCGATGTACAGAATGCAACAAAAATAGCTGAAAATGACACAGAAAATAACAGCAGATTAGATAGATAGATAGAGAGAGAGAGGGTTTTACAATATTTTAACAACAAAAATTAAATCTAAACAAATTCAACCTACGTTTTCTTCGACTTCCCCCCTCCCCCTGTGGCTCCTTATTTTATATCATATTCTTACTGCATAAACAATTCAGACCTATTTACAAAGTTATCCTTTATGTTCCCTTTTAATTATTTCTTACTGCCCGTGTTTATGTCAATCCTGCTAACATTCTTAATTGTTTACAGTTTGTCTTCATATATTCAACATATTTCCCCAGTTCTGTTTTTAAAAAGTCTCTCATCCCGATCTCTTATTCTTCCAGTAAACAGCAGATAATTTTAAACACAACGCAAAACAGACACTCTTGGTAGAGACCTAGTCATCACTCCTATCTGCACTGCAACATTTTGTTGCAGGTCCTCTTCCATTGGATAACTTCTAAGTTACAGTGGTACCTCAGCTTAAGTACTTAATTTGTTCCGGAGGTCCGTTCTTAACCTGAAACTGTTCTCAACCTGAAGCACCACTTTAGCTAATGGGGCCTCCTGCTGCCGCCGCGCCGCCGGAGCACGATTTCTGTTCTCATCCTGAAGCAAAGTTCTTAACCTGAAGCACTATTTCTGGGTTAGCGGAGTCTGTAACCTGAAGCGTATGTAACCTGAAGCGTATGTAACCTGAGGTACCACTGTATACCAGATGGCAAGGGGGGTGGGGTGGAGTGGAGTGTAAGGCAATACCACCCCACAGAGCAAAATCACCAAGAGCAACTGTTGTGGAATCTTTCTGTTTTAGTTTGATGTGTTTGTCACTCTCTGTGTGTATATCATTCTTCTGCATCTCTGATGCATGGCATGATTTTCACCCAGCTATGAAGTCCTGGGCACAAGCCACTATCTTTTTGCCTGACCTGCCGCATGGGGTTGCTATGAAGATAAAATACTATGATGTCGCTTATGTTGCCTTGGGTGCTTTAAAGGGTGGTGTACAAATTAATCGATGTATCCACCACACAGAGTCTTTTGTCTGTGCCCTGTATCATTTTGAGAGAGAGAGAGAAATTGTGCATCAGTTTTCAGTGTAGAACTGATTTAGCTGGGCAGTAACCAGTCTTTTCAACAGACTCTCCCACTGCAAAGTGTTGAAAACTGTCAGTGCTGGCTGTTCTGACTACCAAAACACACAATAACTCCACATTATAGCATGTGTCAAAAACCCAGCAGAAGTGGGGGAGGGGGCAAAGCGAGCCAGGTGAAAGCCATTGGTTGAGCCGTCAATGCACTTAAGTGCGCCCAAATGTCAACATGTGTGATCGAGTGCACGGAGGCATGTATTTGCAGTGTGGCAGGGCTGGCACCAAGAAGGGACTTCCAACAGGCGAGAGATGGAGCGTGGAGCTGATGTTCAGGCTGCCCGTCGAAACCCATTGTTGCCTGGCATTTTATGCCCCCTGGGGCAAAGGTCCAACCAAGTTTTGTGCAGGCAACTTGCCATACCAACAGATGGGCAGGAGTGCAAGCGGCCAAGAGGCAATGTATATGCATCACTTGTGTTTACTGAAAGCGCAGTTCCTTCTCGTAAATGTCCAAATGTCTGGCCTGAGCTATGGCACCTCCAGACGTGGCAGCACAAATGCAGATTTCTCTCTCTCTCTCTCTCTCTCTCTCTCTCTCTCTCTCTGTGTGTGTGTTAGTGTGTCTGTCTATCTGTCTGTCTCATTAGAGCCTATATATAAAAAGAAAAGAAAGAAGGAGTCCTGTAGATGGGGAGCAGCTTGAGCATTTTCACATGATGGCATTCACACACTTTCAGGTTTCAAATAGATGCTTGCAAAGGAATTTCCCCTTTGCATGCATGTAGAAAACATGCATGGAATTGATGGGTTCTTTGCCTGAGAAAAAGCTTTCCTATTTAGGATTATTATACTGATAAATATATAGCTTCTGATAATATATACTGATAAATATACAGCTTCACCTGAGATGCAGGTGAAGCTGAACTAGGCCATTAGGGAAGGGCTGCATTTCAGTGGTAGAGTGCATGCTCTGCGTGCAGAAAGTCCCCTTAATCTTCAAATGAAACTCTGGAGAGACATTGACAGTTAGCATAGAAAATGATAAGCTACATGGACGAATATTCCTATGTTCCGAAATCCAAGATGGTCTACTATTCTCACCACCAGCAGCTCACCAGAGTCTCAGGCAGAGGTTCTTTCCTGCCATGGTATTAGAACTCCTTTAGATGGAGAGGCAATTCATTAGCCACAGCTCCTTTTGCATGCAAGACAACTGCTCTCCCTTTGAGCTAGGTGCTGTTCCCTGAGCATGTTTGAGCAGCCTGATTTTTTTTTGCTGTCATTTTACTTCTTGGATCCCTCAAGAGGTACAGGGATGAGGAACCTGTAGCTCTCCAGATATTGCTGGAATTCAACTCCCGTCATGTTCAACCAGCATGTTCCGTGATCAGGGATGATGGGAGTTGTAGTCCAACAACATGTGCAGGGCCACAGGTTCCCCATCCCCGTTTTAACACAAGACCTTATGAGATGTAGCAAGCCCCCATCTACACAGAAGAAGGCACAGGTACTTATTTGCTCACTTCCTTCACATGTAATTGTATAAAAATAAATGCATGAAACGCTGGAAATGTGCAAGCATTCTGCATAGGTGCAGTCATACTTCTTAAATATCTGAAGCTGCTCTGACTTTTGTCACATATAAAAGACAGTTAGGCCCTGCCATCTCTTAGTGGCAATTGTCTTCTTTATTGGTTCTCTTCTCGTGGCAGTTGACTAAAATCTGAAATATCTGCAGCTGGGCTTGTGTTGGAGAAAAGGTTAATCTTGTATTTTCTGGTGTGTTGGTGAACAAAAGTGTTTATTAGAGGGTGGGGGGGATTCAGAGGAACAAGTAGCTCCACAGTATTGGAGGATGAAAGAAGCCTTAACAGAGACAGTGCTGAGACAGTGCTTGAACAAGGGACTATAGCAGAGGTGAGGAACTGGATCTAATGGGCAGGCCAGACCTTTATTTCCCTCCATTGCCACACACAGGAATTGCCTACCTGGCATCACAATGACATCAGGTGATCCATTCTGTACACCCAGTTAGAAATAAAATTGTGGGGCCAAAGGCACAGCCTGCAGAGTGCCAACGACTTGCTGATTGTTGTGTCTTGTGAAGTCCCATGCATAGATGGCTCCTGCAAGACCCAGTGATCTCTTAATTGCTGGAACTCACAAAGCTCCATGCACAGCATTTTGCAAGACCTGGTGATCAGCTGATGCTTTGCATAGCCAGCCCACAGTGAACTAAGCCAATCCACAGTGAGCACACATACATCTGATTTTAAAGTAAAAAAGTTTTAAAAATACTCAGTAACCCAAACTATGGAAGCACAACTGAAAATAGGAATACGGGCTGCCATGCAACACAGCTGTCTAGTGCATCACAAATGGAGAGCAGGGGAGAATAACGAACACTGATGCCAGAGGCCCCTGTTCTTACTAAGTCCTAATTAGGAAGGATATGTCTTAAACAAGCAAGTTACATCCCATGCTGCTGTGGAAGGCCAAAAGGTATTGTGATAGCTGTGTTTTGAGAGGAGGGAAGCAAATAGATGGGAAAGCTAATGTGGTAGTTCTGCCATTCTCTTCAGTCTCGCCTAGCTTCCGATTAGCATTTGCTACCATTAGTCAAAGTTGATGCAGGTTAAGGTTGTCAGATGTCCTGTTGCCTGTTGTCACATTTTGGAAATGCAAAATGTGGATTTCCACATTTCTAAGGCTTTTGGGGTCCTTCAATTGACCTTAAAAGTCCCCACTATTTGACCTCTGATTTTTAACGAATAAAAAACCAATATAGATGTTTTGAATATTTGCATTCTTTTAAATAACATTCTTAAATTTATGATCAAAGGAAACCATTAAGATGATCAGCCTTGCAGATCTCTCTTTATTCTGATAGTAAATTCTCCTTTGAGATCCACTTGCAAGGTCTTTGCCTTGAGCTATTACTGACTCAGGTTTTGCAAAACGTATCTTAAATAAACCTCAAAGGAGTTGAAATTGCTTTGATCTGACATCTCAGGTTCTGCAAAGGTGCATTAAGGGAAGATGTCCTGGAGGCACTTTGAAACAATTTTCCATGCATCCACTTGGCTTGTGAAGCTGAGCTGAGCTGTGTGGCAGATGGTCAGTTCCAGATCTTTGCCAAATTTACCTCCAGTGCCAAATAACATTGTTTAGGAAGCATTCATGAAAAGAGACATAGGCAAAATCAGGAAATCACTTTTCAAAGCAGGAAGGAAGGCTGGTGTGGCATAATGGCTAAAATTTTGAGAAATAGTGACTTGAGTCATGCCCAAATTAAATCTTATCTTAGGCATGATTTCATGCCTTAAGGAAATTTGCTGTGGTTTCGGCATCCTCCCCCAACACCTGTACTGTGGGGTCAATGAGACAGACATGTCTGACAGGGGTTTTGTAAAGATGGTGGAGCTATTAGCCACACTGCAATCTTGGCTTAATAAGCTGGGATATGTGCATGTTTCATACACCCTCCCACCCACCTCTTTCTATCTGTCCTCCTTTTGCATGAGTAAATAAGCCAGGAAGCTACAGTTAACCATAGTTTCCTGCTACACCTGCACCAGGAACTATGGTTAGTGACCCCCCCTCAAAAAAACAGGTTCTGGAAGCCGGCTTTAAACCAGACCTTCTTTGGATATAATGGGAAGCTATGGCTCGGGGATGCGGGTGGCACAGAGCCTAGGACTTGCTGATCAGAAGGTTGGCGGTTCGAATCCCCGCGATGGGGTGAGCTCCCGTTGCTCGGTCCCTGCTCCTGCCAACCTAGCATTTCAAAAGCACATCAAAGTGCAAGTAGATAAATAGGTACCGCTCCAGTGGGAAGGTAAACTGCGTTTCCGTGCGCTGCTCTGGTTCACCAGAAGTGGCTTAGTCATGTTGCCCACATGACCTGTACACCGGCTCCCTCGGCCAATAAAGCAAGAAGAGTGCCGCAACCCCAGAGTCAGTCACGACTGGACCTAATGGTCAGGGGTCCCTTTACCTTTACCTTATGGCTAGCTTGCTGCTTCTTGGTTTGTTTCTCTGCTCATGAAAAGGAAAAAGCAGGAGCAAAGAGGCTGCATGCAGGTACATGGAGTTCATGCATATCTTGGCTTATTAAACTGGCACTTGTTTCTGCGAATGCAGCCCATGCATGTGAAACACTTGAATACTTGAAATGACTAAATATTGGTTTTTATTATTAGTTTTGGAAGTTTTGCAATATCTTTGTTTTGCAAAGATTACTACTACTACTACTACTACTACTACTACTACTACTCCATCCGAAGATCACATGGCGGTTTACAATATGAAACCCCCCAAACGCATACTGTAATAACAAACAACTCCCATTTAAAAGGCCATGGATTGTTTAATTAGCCAAAGGCCTGGCAGAAGAGTTTTTGCCTGGTACCTGAAGCTGTATAATGAAGGTGCCAGGTGAGCCTCCCTAGGGAGAGCATTCCACAAGCAGGGAGCTATCACAGAAAAGGCCGTTCTCATGCTGCCAGGCCTCTCGCAAGGGAGGCACACAAAGAAGGGCCTCAGATGATGGTTGCAGCATCTGGGTTGGTTCATATGGGGAGAGGTGGACCTTGAAGTATTGCAGTCCTGAGCATTTAAGGCTTTAGAGGTCAAAAGCAGCTCTTTGAATTGGGCCCGGAAACTAATTGGCAGTGCAGTCGGGCTAAGATTGTTGTTAAATACCTTATACAGGAACCGCTCCATCAGCCTAATATTCCAGCTTCCCATTATTCACTCTGTCTCTGTATATATTTGAAGGAAATATTTGCCTGGAAGCCCCACACTATTCCAAAGAAACTCTCTTTCAGTTTTTAAAGAAAATGGAGCCTTGCGTCAAAGGTACAGCACTGTATCTCAGCAGTGGAACGTATGCTTTGTATGCAGAATGTCCTAGGTTCAATGACTGGCATCTCCAGTTAAAAGGATCAGGTAGTGGATAATGTGAAAGACCCCTGCCTGAGGCCCTGGGGAGCAGCTGCCAGTCACAGTAAGAATGCACTAGTCTAGATGGATGCAAAGCCTTGACCTAGTATAAGGACATCTCCTATATTCTCTAAAGGAGCTGAAGTGTAGACAAAAAGGGAAGGAGTCCCACCTCGTTCCACCATTACGGCTAGAGCAGCTCACGAAAGCTGCGGCACTGCCACCCCACTCTCTTTATTTGCTACTACCAGAGCAAAACTAGGCTGCTTGTCCAGACATAACAATCTGTGCCTGAGTGTTTTCACAGGAACCATCTAGATCATTAAATATAATAGGTCTCAGCTGCAGTTTTGATCACTGAAGCATGCACGCAATTCATCACAGCAAATTAGGTATGTCTTCGTAACTTATCTTTATGCTGTTTGCCGGCACTTTTGGAGAGCTCAGATTGTCTGTGCCGCAGAAAACTGTTTCGGATATATAGACAGTCACGCATTCACATAGATAGGGTTGCTATATTTCAAACAGTGAAAATCCGGACAGAAATGTTGTTGAGCTTCTTGGGCAAAATCACCCCCCCCCAAATGTCGTTTTTGAGCTATTTTAATGGAAAACGGCACTGCTGCCATGGGCTGCCATAGGTCTGGATTTTCCCAGATATTTCCCCAATTTCCGACCGGACACTGCTTCTGCCTGCAGTATTCAGGATATGTCCGGGAAAATCCAGATGTGTGGCAATTCTAACATAGATATCTATTGTTGTGCAAGAACAAGGAATCATCAGTAGCAAAAATATGGAGTGTTCTGTGTTTCTTTTCCCAGCATCTTGCAGAACTAGCCGTCGTAGCTGTTGAGATCCCTGGCCACATTCATTATTCATCTATTTTAGTGAATTTCTTGTCCACAGAAAAGAGAGAGATGTACTCTCCAACATCTCATTCTGTTTGTGCCAGCAGCTATACTACAACCCCTTTTGAAAAGAAAAAAGGAAAGCAAAGAAAGACAAACCTGAAGCAACCTTTGTTCAAAGCCATTACACGGAGCATTTAGATGGTTGGAGTTTTGGTCCCTCTGACTTGCTGACTTGCTATTTGTTCTTTAAAAGAGCTGAGATTGACCTTTAAAGGGAAAAGGCGTGTTCTGCTATTTAGTTTTTTTGGGGGGGGAGGGGGGGAAGTGGCCATTCAAGGGGAGAAACACAAACTGGTGTTTTCAGTACACTCAGCTATTGAAAAAGCGGTAAAGCTTTGGGCTGGTTTAAGTTCGGCGGGTTTTTGCAGTTTCTCTGTGCTGTTGCTGCTACCATCAGTTATGTATACCATAGCTTGCCAAGGGAGAAGGGGGCTTGCCAAAGGACACCCTTCCCAGGGACCCCCCAGACTTGGAGCCAGCCATGTCAGGATCCCAAGTCAGAGGGAGCAACGGAAGGTGAAACTGCCTTCGACTTTAGCTGAACCGTCTAGCTCAGGGATGCCTAGACTGTGTCTCTAGCTCCCACAGGAACGAGTCAATTGGCAACATGGTGTTTGCCCCTTCAGTTCTTGATAGGATCAGAAAGGAGTTCCTGTTGAACTTCAGTCCCTGACCAGAGCCGTGATGTGCAAATCAGCCCTTATTACAAGTGGAAGACAATGTGGCCTTTTGTTCTGTTTTAGTACATTGGCATGTTTCTGTGGCTGGTTACCAAGAGCAGACAGCTGTGTTAACACCAGATTTTCTTCACTTGCCTTTAGGCTGAATTACTCTCCTGCCCCGATTTTATTTAATGTAGGCAAGTTGAAGAGATGATGGCTGTGGACTAGGACTCTTGCAACAGCCTTCCCCAACTGAATGCTCTGCCAGCATGGTCAATGGTAGTGGGTGACTGAGAGTTGTAGCTGTAATTTGGAGGGTGCCAGGCTCAGGAAGGTTGTTCAAGAATACTTCCCTCCATGATCCTGCGGGAACAAAACCCCAAATCCACATCTCCGTAGTGATTAAATCCCTGTGGGACTGTTGAGGAATCATTTTCAGTGCCCATATATTTTTAACTTTGTGTATGATGTATCTTGCTGGATATTTGCATCCTGCTCTCTCCACCATCCCTCACCATTTGACTCCCTTGATGGAATCATTTCGGATTAATGCAGCAGCAACATGCTTTTTCAAGTTGCTGTCACCCTCAAATAATGAGCAGACACCAGCATTTGGTATTTTCAAATTGCAGTTACTTGCATTCAAGCCTGAAATTTGCATTAAGAGAAATAAATCATTAGCGTTAGACTCTTTGCAGGGAAAAAGATGTGGGATGCACACAAATCAAAACTTCTTTATTTCTGGTTTGTTAATCCACAACCTGAATACCTTGTAACTCTCATCTCACAGTTCTTCAGGGTGAGAACACACCTTTATTTTTAATCTGGATGATGAACCAGTTTTAAGTTTATCACATTCTTGTCTAGCTCCTGGTATTGGAATAATTGTCTGTTGTGAAGGGAGACAGTGATTGGTAATGGCTGACCATGTTCTATTTTACAACAGCAGCTATCATCATCATCACCACCACTGGTTTATTACTCCAATTCTAAACAATCACTTCAATGTTGTTTACAAATAAGATGGTTAAAAACACAAAAGTTATGTATGCATTTAAAATTGAAATGCAAAGAAGCATTTGAAACCCAAAGAAGCAGACACTTATGGCAAAGACCCATTTTTCTAACTGGGAAAGCCTGCTGGAGCAAATTTATCTTTGGTTGTTTCTGGGAAGTACAGATAGTAGGCACCTGTCGTAATTTGACAGGATGCTATTACACAGAATAGGAGCAGCCATACTAAAGGCTCTGCTCTGAGTTACAGCAGAGTAAGCTTCTGAGAGCTTTGGAATTTGCAGGAGAAATTCCTTCATAGACCACAGAGTAGAAGTGAATTGGAGGATCTTGGGTAATTTTCCTGAACCACTTGGTTATTTGAAAATTGGCAGGAGTGGACAAGCATCCCTGAATGACAACTTGATCGCCGCCTTGGATGTCCCTCTGCACTGTGAACCATAAAAGGCAGCATGAGGACTGCATTTTAGAGAGTGTTCTCTGTTCGCATGTATGGTGATGGAGGAGGGAGGTTCAAGACACCCAGAGAAGCCTTCTGTGTGAACTGGAAGTATACTTGAACCTGTCTCCCAGAAACCACAGTAACACATCAGGGGTTCATCAGCAGTCACGGCATGTTATATCCAGTGTCAGTCTTGCTCAAATCAGACTAATTGAAATTAATGGTCCTGACTAACTTAGGTCCATTAATTTCAGTGGGTCTTCTCTGAGTAGGAGTTAGTTGGATACAGCCCAGTGAAATGAAAATCAGAACATTCTGAGAGCCCATCTGGATGTCATGTCTGCAGATCTGTTTGCTTTTAACCCAGATACGCTGCTTCAGAAGGGCCACAAAGCTGCCTGACTTTTTCATTCCACTTTCCAGGCACTTGTCTCCCAGCAAAGCTTATTTCCATTATCTGAGATTGGTCAAGGAGAAATGAGGGCATAGGAAGAGGCATTGACACCCCATTTACTTTTTTTATATATAAGTCAGATCTTCCCCTCTTCATATGTAATTGGAGCATACTTGAGTTTGAAGAAATGAGTCTGCTGATGTCCTCATTACTTTGGCGTTGAACGTGCCATGCTAACTGAGCAAACTCAGAACAGCACTTAGGAACATGGCATTGTCAAGGACCCTTTTCCGTTGTCTCTGAGACATCACTTCTGAATGCCAAAGCAACATAGAAAGCAGAGGAGATCATCTTTTAAACAGAATAGCTGTTCTGATCAGAATGGCTCTTTTGTTCGAGCTGCCATTGCAAAATAAAAAATAAATTCCATTCTCAGTATCACTTAGGCAGGCTTCACCATCTCATTTAATCAACACTTTATTGCTTCCTTTTCCATGCAAATAATAAATGTGGGTGTTTAGTGTGTACCTGGTCACAGAAATGTGCAAAATGCTAATTAAGAAGTTCTAAATGTATGTCTGTGTTTGTGCGATCACTTCTTGAAGCTTTGTTGCTACAGAGAGGATTTGCCATGAAAGGGCATTCTGTTTCAAGGAAAGGGAAAAGGTGGATTTTGATGTGTGTATTTGTGTCCCCTGCACAAATATGCTGGCTCAAAGCTGGCACAGTTTATTTCCTATCACTTCAGTGTGACAGCCAGAATTTGTATACCAGGCTCCTTCTTCCTAGGCTGTCAAGACGCAGCTGCAGCAAAGGGTCCTCTGCATCCCACAATATTAGGCTCTCAAAGCAAGGCTGCAGTGGTAGCATCTCCTTGGCATGGCTTTGCTCAACAGCAGATGTGATTAAAGGAAGCCCACGCTGGTCTCAGAGAAGACCCTTCTGTGCCCTTGTTTGGATGGATGGTAGTAGCAGCAGCCGCCAGAGGCCTCTCAAGTCCAGGAATGAGGATTTGGATAGGGTCAGGCAGAACAAAAGAAAGGGGCATAGTTTAAAAATAAAAGAGGAGGCCCTTTTTTTTAATGGAGGAAAAAATCCCACCCTACTCTGTATGTTTCTACTTGGAAACATAGATTGCACAAGCTCATGAAGAATTCGTGTGAGATTATCAATTATAATGTGACCTAATATTATTTATGGAGGGTCATTTGATCACGTAGTAATAACACAAAAGCGCCCTTGTACGCATTGGCCTGGTTCACACGTTGTGCTAAACCAAACTATGGCTTAGCATGAATGCAAGTGGAGATAGTGTCCACGGTGCTCCTCCTTCATCCTTATTTAGGCTTATGCTGTAAACCAGACCCGAGCTCATGGTTTAGCTTTCCCTGAACAAACCATAGCCCATAAGCCATAGAAGGAACCTTGGTTACAACTTGTGGTTGGTCCAGAGTGAACTCAACCATGAGCCCAGGTTGATTCTGCTCCAACGTCTTGGTTTCCCTTACATCAGTGGTTCCCAATAGGTTACCAAAATTTTCAAAAGTAGGGGGTCCATGGCTTGGCTTTTGAAAAACAGGGGGTCTGCAGTACTTAGCTAATTGGGAACCACTGCCTTACATCAAAGTGGGTTAACAAATGTTCAGTAGAAAACAGCATTATTTGATTAAGCCGTACAACAGGGGAGATGAACGCTAATCTGCTTCTTGGAGGGAGATGTGAGAAGTATCCTGCAGGATCAGACCAAAGGTTCATCTAGTGCTGCATCCTCTTTCTCACAACAGCCAATCAGATGCCTTTAGAAAACCCTCAAAGGGAACTTGAAGGCAGCAGCCCTTCTCTACTGCTGCCGCCCTGCATTTAGAATTCAGAGGAATACTCCCTCTGAAACTGGAGGTATCATACAACTATCATGGCTGGGCACGTTGCCCGCCTGAAGTAGTTGCTGCTTGGTATGGCTGATACTAGCCCAGGTCTGAGCTACATTTGCCTTGGCTAAACCTTTCATGAGCTTTGATACGTGTCGAAACAGTCAGGAGTCTGCTTTATGGCGCTGTAATGGTCAGCTTGCAGCAACTGTGCACCACCCATAAATAGGAAGAAACAATAAAGGCTTGTGAATTGGCCCTGGGACTTGCATACTGGGGGACATGGTAACAGCTGCAGCGTGCAACATAGCAGAGATACGATGCTCATCTGCCATTGTAATGAAGTTACGGCAGCCTTGCAAGCGGAAAACGCTGGCCCAAATTCAAGGGACAGATGGAACGGGAAGCTGCAGAATTCAGATTAATTAACCAATGTGACACCGTATCTCATGGCTTAAATAAGGATTAGGGGTGCTTTGCTGCAAAAAGTCATTGTCCCCCATTTGGTGCTAGAGCAGTTGTTATGTATTCATGCTCTGATGCGCCAGAAAAATGCAGATTGTATCTAGATTATGTTTTGTATTAATGGTTCATATTCCAGCTATGCAGGCATGTTCTTTGCCTTCCTTTGCTCATTATTTTCTGGTTATTTTTCACTATATCTCACTGCAAGTTTCTATATATTGAATGTCATCTTGCCCACTATGGGCTTTATTTGAAGTGGCATTCATATGGAAGGTGGTTAACCTGTTCATCTTTACAGAGCAATGGGACTTTTTAATTTCATCTTGCTACTCCCTTAAAAGGGGGACGCGGGTGGCGCTGTGGGCTAAAGCCTCAGCGCCTAGGGCTTGCCGATCGAAAGGTCGGCGGTTCGAATCCCCGCGGCGGGGTGCGCTCCCGCTGCTCGGTCCCAGCGCCTGCCCACCTAGCAGTTCGAAAGCACCCCCGGGGGCAAGTAGATAAATAGGTACCGCTTACCAGCGGGAAGGTAAACGGCGTTCCGTGTGCGGCTCTGGCTCGCCAGAGCAGCGTTGTCACGCTGGCCACGTGACCCGGAAGTGTCTTCGGACAGCGCTGGCCCCCGGCCAATAGATGTGAGATGGGCGCACAAACCCCAGAGTCTGTCAAGACTGGCCCGTTCGGGCAGGGGTACCTTTACCTTTACCTTTACTCCCTTAAAGGTGCATGTTTTCAGTATAAGTACATGATTCACTTTATTTAGAAATGTGCATCCAATTGTGTTGTGTGTGAGAACATCCCACTGAAACCTTGGAGTCAGGTTGATCGTCAGATGTTTGCACATCAATGCAACCCTGGACTGCAGAAGTTGTAACTGAATGTGCAAATACACCATAATGTTGCTGGCTTTTTGTGGAATTAAGATTCCATGTAATGCTTGCTTTTAGAACTGTAAATTTTGAGGTCTGTGAGGAATCACACAGAGGATTATAGTTAGGAAGTTCTCCCATCACGCAGCACATTATAGCTGAGTTATGGGGCTAGTAGTAGCTTTCTGTTCACTAACCCCAGGATCTCAGCACTCTCAATGCAAAAATGCAGTTATCCTGCAGCACTGACTGCTGTAGGGCAAGGCTAGATGAGAAGGATGCTGTTCATCTAGCCCTGAACCCAAACTGTATGGTGTAAATATGGGGTATATTTACTTCCATGTGCCTCAGTTGCCTCTCCCTTTGCTAGGGGTAGCCAGCATAGTGCCCTCCAGATGTTGTGGAACTACAACTCCCATCATCGTGATCCTTGGCCATGCTGGCTGTGACTGATTAAGGTTGTAGCCCATTAAATACCTGAAATGCACCACATTGGCAACTCCTGTTACGTTTTAACTGCAAGCGCAGTCACTAACAAGGTTTAGAGGGAAATAGTCCCCCCTTAACAGAATACTTCAGAGGTGGTTTATTTTCATAAGAACATAAGATGCTGCAGGATTGGTCCAATGGCCCATCTAGCCCAACATCCAGATGCCTGTGGCATGCTTGCTCCACACAGCACTCTCCTTACTTGAGATCCCTGGCAGCTGGCATTCAGAGGGCATACTGTCTCCTGACAGTTATGGTGGAGCATAGCTGTCATGACTAGTGGCCATTGATAGTCTTATTAAATTCCACAGATTTTGTCTAATCCTCTTTTAAAATCATCTGAGTTGTGTTAGATTAGCCTTCTAAGTGGAGAAAAAACATCAACACTGGCTTGGAATTTTTTGACTTTGTACTGGAAAGGTGGGCAGGGGCTCATGAAAGTCGTGAGTGGAAGGAAAGAAAGACCAATGGAGTACAAGAAGACTAAGAACCGAACAGGTATGCATCTCAGTCTGCAGTCCTAGCCAAACTTACATAAGAGTTGAGTACAGTGGAATTTATTTCTGGGGGGAAACATGCAGGATGCTCTCACTGTGAACCTTCTAAATTCAAAGCAGACAGGTCCACTCTGCTTTTCTTAGGAGTGTAGCTACTATTGGCATTACCATTACCTTGTGGGATATAGAAGGATCCTCACTATATAGAAGGATCTGGCAACTTCTGTTTCAGTGTATCTGAGGAAGTGTGCATGCACACGAAAGCTCATACCAAGAACTAACTTAGTTGGTCTCTAAGGTGCTACTGGAAGGAATTTTTTTATTTTGACTTGTGGGAAGGGGCTGTTTAGTCCTAAAATGACAGGATTTGGATATCATTTCAATGTTCTCTGCAGCTATTACATCCCAACATTAAATTCAAGGCTGATAATAGTTTGGGGAAGGGCGATTTCTTATCTTGTCCAAATCCCACCCAGTTGCCATCTCACAGTTAAGCAGCTGAACATCAGTCTGTGTTGGGATGGATGCAAATTATTACAATGTGTTCAGCGGTGCATGTCAGTGGATCCGAGATCAGAAGCCAGCTCTTTTGTGCGTGAAGCCATTCTTGAGAACTTCAGACCAGGGCAAGGAAGCAGGCACATTGGCAACTCCCCAAGAAGATTGTGGACTGTCCAAGTTGAGGTTAAAAGGGCAACTATTGTCAACAGAACCAGCCTGTGCGCTGGGATCCTCCATTGTCTGTCTTCCTTCTCCACTCCAGATAAACAAAAAAATCCATTACGCAGTCAGATGGAAATGATTTGAGGGTGGGGGGAAAGAATGACACAAGTGCTAAAGATTTCTAAAAATATTCCATTGTCGTGTGCTTCTGACAATAGTAATTTAATTTTGGTTCATTTTCTCCTTTTGCATTTTGAGGCTGTCGGGCAGGGGATGCAAGGTTCATTCTTGAGTTTATTTTGATCTTCAGCATGGGGTACCCAAAAGTACAAGCTGGAGACAGGATGATGTATCTACCTTTGCGAGAAAAATTCTCTGGAGCCCACCTTCTCTCGAGACAGGGTATTATTAGTTGCCTTGTTTCAATAGGTGCCTGAGTGAATCATGGTGTGTTTACATATATCCCCCCCCCCCTCTTTCTAACAGAGAACTTCTCTTTATCTCTTAATAATGTATTCTCTCATGCTTTTTTTTATTTATTTCCGAAGTGCTGTGTTAAGGAAATTTTCCCTAGAGTTTTGCTTTACCTTTCTTCACAATTGCATTTTATCCAGTGGGGCTTTTTAAAAAAATAAAAAATAGGGAGCACGCAGTCCTTGTAATGTGATTCTTAAAGGTGTCTCTGAGATAATGCCTGCTCCAGCTATGTACTAGGAAGAGATTGACTTGGATTCTTTCCTGATAACTCATCCTGGGGTTCAAAGGGACAGTAAAGAGAAATGGGTAGCCGTGCCTGGACTTTAAAGACATCAGCTTAGCACAGGCATTTGTTCTAGGTGTTAGAGCTCACAAATTGTGCACAAATTCAGTTTTTTCATTCGTTTCACTGGAGGACACAGTGCACACTTCTTCGTAGGTGTGAATTTGCTAACCCCACGATTGAAACACATGCACAAGAGCCATACGTACATCATAGAACACAAATATATATGGGCTGAGGTCAAGGGTGTCCATCCAACAGTGAAATACCTTATGTTTGGCCATTGATATCAATGGCATTACCAATTTTGGATTGCTGGAGCTAAGCTATCTTGTCGTTGGTCAGGGCTGTTGAAGGCAGTGCCTTAATCTAGTCCCCAAGTTCAGTAACAGGACCTAGAACTACAACTAAGGGTTGTATTTAATATTAAAGTCACTTAGTGGTATCCTTGTTGCGCAGACAGAACATTGTTGTGCAGTGGAAAACACAAATAGCTTACTGCAGATGATTGTGCAACTGATTGCACAACAAGAATCAGCTGCTGGATTGACCAAGCTGAAAGTCAGGCTCCTGTTATTTAAAGTACACCTGATCAGTCCAGTGGCTTTGTACTACCATCCAGTTGCAGAGACTGGTATCACACACACTTGCTGCACCTGCAGCTAGAGCCTAGCCAGCTACCAGGGACTGAGCATGCTCTGAAGTCTTTGAGTCCCTTTTAAGAGTTCTTAAGCCTTCCACGTTTTGAACCATACAGGTCCTTCTTCAGACTCCAGAACCCCTGGCACTGCTCATAATTCCAGGTCTGTTATCCCTATAAATACCAAGCAACACATTGAAAATAGAACTCCAGGGTCTTTTCCTCCAATCAACTGCACTCTTCCCATCTTCTCCAGCCAATAGTGTTCTCTCTTTCTCCCCTTGCCAGGGAGGCATCATGATGACATCAGCACTGTGTGTACACCTGTCTCCCGCGATGCAGCTGAGAGCCCACTGAACAGCTGTTTGTCAGGAAGCAGGTGACGAGACCTGCCACACCTGCCCCTGCCCCTTTCCTGCATTCCATTGCTATGGAAGAACATCAAACTAAGGAGCTCTGAGCAGACTGAACTGGAGCATATTCTAACCAGTGTCAGCTCATCGCTTAATTCTGTTATCACAGCACTGTGACTGTGGAACATGGACAAGGAGAGACAGAATGACATGGGGAATTTATTCTTAAAAAGAGAGAAAGGGAAAAAAAAGTTTCCTGAAATACTGCCTTGCTGAACAGTATTTCCTGGAGAACAATTACTCTTCACCCACCCCAAACGTAAGGTTTACTCAGGGAAGCACCAGGCTTGAGGGGACCCCAAACAAGGTATATTTCAGTGCCTCTCCCAGCCCTACAGAGGAGGCAGAGGGGACGGGCAGCAGTTGGTGACAGAAGGACTGGATGGCAGGACTGGAAGCAGCACAGCACCCACCACCAAGTGCTCTCACAGTCCAGTGCTGTGAAGAAAAGCACTGGCAACTGTAGCAGGCTGGCAGCTGTAGTGGGCCCTCTGAGGCCCATGGACCCTGTCATTTGACCAAACATGTTGGGTGCTTCAGCTACCAGCAGTGCTGGCTCCAGGATTTGGGGAAGGGGCTTGGACATGGGAGCCCAGAAGAGAGGGGAACATGCAAATCGAGGATTTTCTTGAGTTGCATCCTCCAGACTTAGATACTCTGTGCCAAAGTGGAAATGGTAGTCCTGAATGGATGGCAGGCTCTCTACTGGCCTTGGGGCCCTGGCAGATGCCCAGCCTTGCCACCCTCTGAAGCAGGCCATGGCTGTCAGGTGTTCTCAGTGGGCTTTCCTATAGATCTGTGAAGTATATTTGGTTGCTTCTCTGGAATAATGTGCATCGGACTACTGGCTGGGGTTTCGTTTTGAAACAACTGCTAGTTTATGTCTGGGCCCAATTTTAGGGGCTCTTGTTACTGTTTAAAGTTTAAACATAGGCCCCAAATATCTGAAAGGCTGTCTTCTTCCCTGAAGATCCTCTTGGGTGTTAAGATGGACAAAGGGGGCCCTCTTAGGAGGTCCATTGCCCTCAGAAGCTCGTGGGGGTGAGGTGGTGACCTGGGAGAGGGTATTTTCTGTTGCAGTCCCCAAGTTGTGAAACTCCCCATAGAGCTGAGTCTGCCGCCTTCACTGTACAGCTTTCCAGGAATGCTGAAGACATACCTCTTTCCCCGGGCCTTTGACACTTGAGATACATATTTTAAGGACCCACCTTATTTTTGTGATTGAAAGCTGTTTTAAACTGTTTTTACTATTTTGTTTCAGTGTTGTAGTCCACTTTAAGGTGAGTGAAGGGTGGGTAGATAATTATTATGAGATAAACTAGCACAACTCCATGCTTCACTCAGACACTGCCTGGAATTGAGAGCACTGTTCACCATACTGTGAATCATCCATGGCTCATTTCCCTGTCTCCTATTTCATTAAGTGCATGGTGTGTTTCCAACAATGGATGGATTGCTTGTATTTTGAACCAAAAGCTCGAATTCCATCTTCGACTAAGGCAGAGCTGCCAACACAGTGGCCTCCAGATGTTGTAGACTAGGGCTATTATGTGCTGTTTGATTGCAGGTGCTGCAATCAAGTGGTGAAGTCAGATTCACATGTACTGCATGTTGTGCTTCCTGCTTGTGAATGGATGCAGCATTTAAAGGGGTTTGATAGGACCCATACCAAAAATAATGTATTTGAGCTCCCCTCTTAGGGATTTGGCTTCTTCTGAAGAAAATGCAAATAATGTGAAAGTAGGGAGAATCCACATTGCGAATCTCTGTAATGATTGTAGTTTGTGGTTTTGTCATGTGATGCACGGAATCTAAATAGTGGCATCATTTGCCATCACATCACTCCCTTGTAAAGTGTAGCCTCCAGATGCTAGTACAGTGGTACCTTGGGTTACATACGCTTCAGGTTACAGACTCCGCTAACCCAGAAATAGTACCTCGGGTTAAGAACTTTGCTTCAGGATGAGAACAGAAATCGTGCTCCGGCGGCGCAGCGACAGCGGGAGGCCCCATTAGCTAAAGTGGTGCTTCAGGTTAAGAACAGTTTCAAGTTAAGAACAGACCTCCGGAACGAATTAAGTACGTAACCAGAGGCACCACTGTATGGCATTTAGTAATGCCCAAGTATCCTTAGTCAACATCATGCCCTTCAGATGTAGTTCTTGAACTACATTAGCCCTAATCAGCATGACCAGTGGTCATGGATGATGGGAGTTGTAGTCCAGCAGTGTATCTGTTCAGAGCAATAGCCTCCTTTTCAGATATATATATATGTATGCCCTTTCAATAAATCCACATTTTAAATGTTTGGGAATTCTGCGTTTGGGATATTTCGAGTTTTATTCCCACCGAAGAAATACATATGCAAATAAACACACACGGGGGGGGGGGGTTTGCTTTGGCACAAAGAATTCACAGTTTGTTTGACATAATATACAAGAAGTGATAAAATAGCAAGATTTGGAGCTGCACAAAATACTTCGAGGAGGAAAACTAAGGAGAACTGCACCGGCAGTCTAACTCTGGTACATGAATAAGTGCAGCCTGCTGCAACAATGTGATGCTGCAGTGTATTCTCAATAGAAATGCTGCTGTTCATCGTTCCAGCCAGAGGTCCTCCCATCCTGCAGGACTTTAAACCTCTTGAATTTCACTCCCTCCACTTTTCATTTTTCTTAATTTCAATCTAACACCCTGCATTCTATGGTTTTTGAGCATGTTCACTGTGCTCTTTTTTTGGGGGGGGGGCATTGTCCCATTAGAGCTTTTATTTATTTCCATGTTTTTACAAACATCAGGGTTCCCCCAAACAAGCTGATCCTACTTTCTTGTTTCTCGGTGGCTCCATTTGTGTCAGCACTAGCCACCTGAGCTTGCTTTTAGAGGGAGTAATTTGGGATCATTATTTGAAACCAGCTTGGTTGGTCGCCTTGGTACACAGGGATGCTGAAAACCTTCCCCATAGTAATGATAAAGATGCTGCTGTATTCATTATCGTTCCATCAGTGTACGTGGTACTTTTTAGAGAGGTATGAAACTATGTCCTTGCCCTCAAGATGTTTATGGCCCTACATGTCAACAGAGGGGGAGACAGCATAGCATAAGTATCTGGGGGGGGGGGTGGATATGCAGAAAAAAACAATGTCGCAAACCAAGGCTTAATTTCGTAAGGTATGAGGACTAACAGAGGCAAAGACTTCATGGGAACAGTGGATTTTAAAGCAAGGGGATAGAGAGAGCTTGAGAGCTATGCAAAGAGAGCCTTTGCATTCATCTAGAACATCGGGATCAAATCATCACTTTTCTTGCCATTTGTGAAGACTGGGTTTTCTTGTATAGCATCTAGTGGGGTGTTGCACTTCACTTTTGATAATGACCTCCTTTTTGATGCTGCTGTTAAGAATCCACAATTCATCAGTGGGCAAGTCCAACTCTTCTCATCCTCCTCAGCTTTAAGGGATCCTCCAAATAGAACTAGAAGCTGCAAGCTCTCATTCCTAGAAGACCCCCTCCTGCTTTTTCCCCAAGTGTTGCTCTATAGGTTAGGATTCATCCTTCCCCTAGCAGCTGAGAAAGGAAATGAGGGTAGGCCACATATTTCTTGGGAAATTGAGAGCTAGACAGATAACGAACCACACTTGCGCGTTACCTGGAACAACCGGGCTGGGAATTGATGCCTGGGTTTAGGAGAAGCTCTGGTTACCCGCTATCGGTTTTAATGAAGTGTGCTAACTAAATTGGATTTGGAGTACTCATTGAAAGCTGTTTATGGCACGCTCTTGAGTACATTTACCATTTTGTCGGAAGTGCATGCTAGCGAGCATATGAGTCTTTAAGACAGGCCATCTGTTAGTGTTAGACCCTTGGATAATTGTCAGGTCGTTCTAAAAATAAGCATATATACAAACTGCCCAGCAGTGCAAAGGTGATTTCCCCCTCCCGCAATTTCCTTCTATGACAGAGAAAAGGGGGCGGGGGACAGCACAATGCCATGAGTGGTCATTCTGCGCTCTCAGCTCTCTCCCCACCCAGTTTTCTTTCTTTTTCCCCCTGCAGGCTTTTCTGATTCGCAGCCCCCTCCCTGCCGCAAGCCGGTTGCTGCCTGTCACATCTCAAGCTTTGGATTAGCACAGTCCCAATCTAAGGCTCTTGGGAGTGGGGCAGGGGGGTCCCTGGAGGACCCCCGTAATATAAGCTCTGCTGGCTGAGGCAAGTACTTTCCCCTCCGAATGAAAAATATCCGCATGAAAAGCCAAAGCACAAAAGATCTTGATCCTCGTGATGGGTTTGTTCTTAATTGTATCAAACAAACAATAAAATGTAATGGGTAACATTTGCAATTAAGGAAACACCCAAAAAGCAAAGTATGGGGGGGTGATTCCTTTAGGTTCTGGATGCAGGTTTGTTTGTTTAAGGTATATTTGGCATATATTAGCCGTGAGCTAGGAAACCACAGTTGAAACCTTAGGTTCCATGGTCTATCAGGTAACAGAGGGTGGCGAAGATGTCTGCCTGGGATTCTAGAGGGCTTATGTCAGCCAGAGTAACTAATACTGGGCTAGAGGGACAAAGCTGAGACACACCCTAAGTCCACCTAAATAGGAAGTTGCCTTATTCTATCCTGCTCATTGTTTTCCACACTGACTGGCAGGAGCTCTTTGGGGTTTTAGATGGGAGTCTTTCCCCAGCCCTACCTGGAGATCCCAGGGATTGAACCTGATGCTCTGCCACCAAACTGTGCCCCTTCCCTAAGTATCTGCCTCTGGTCATGTGAATACAGCCTTGGCTGAGTCCATGTTCCTTCACCTAGATTCCAAAATCTCCAGCTCTCACCAGTAGGCCCTACCTGGCACACGGAAGATGCATAACAGATGTGGAGCACACCATCAAATGGACGTGTTGCTGTCTCAAACCGCCATTGCTCCCCTCCCGGTAGCATTTTAATTTTTTTCACCTGCTCCTGTTGTAGTACTCCTGTGGATTGCTGGCAGAGATTGTTATTGCAGGGTGGAAGATTCCCAGCTCGAGTGCCAGCTTTTTAGCTGTGCTCCATTTCCGCCCCCCACCCATGCCTCCTACTCGTCCACTTGGCTCTTCCGGCTTGCCAGCGTTGCCTTGCTATGCTTCTCTGTTGGTCCTCTTAAAACTCACTGCCTTTATTGCTGTTCTGAAGGCAGAGCATGAGTGTCATATAGACATGCCTTTTTAAAAAATACATTTAGTATATGCTCAGTAACAAGAATAAAGTTGTTCTTGGAGGTGGTGTGCTCACCGCAAACATATGTTCTGAACTTCCATAAGGAGGTAAATCACACCGGGTGATTGACTGGCATATGCATTTTGCAAGGTACTGTTCACTTAGTCTGAATCTGCTATTTAGCCTGCAGGTATGAATGAAAGAGGTTCAGCCAGCCAGTAATATTTTTAAAATGTACCGTGTGGTGCCTTGTAATCATATGGAAAGGTGAATGGCTACCTATACCACCTGGTCACTAGTCATGTCACCAGAATTCACAATTACTTGCCTTTGAATTCACTAGTCATGTCACCAGAATTCACAATTACTTGCCTTTGAATACGGTTATAATGTTCAGGTGCATTGTGAGTTGAGTGTCATTTAATCTAAAGTTATTCTCTGGTTTGGATTCTAATGTGCTCCCCTGGCAGCTTAAGCACTGTAACAGTTGTGACTCAGGCCCCAGAGACCTTGGGAAATGTAATTTTCCCAAGGCACCCGATCCCCAGGTGCCCTGGAAACTACATGCCCCATCTCCTTCTGAGCATGTGGTCATTCATACCACGATGGGGGACAAATTTCAGGTGCCTAAGTGTGATTAATTGGGATGCCCACCTAAGTTCAGAGAGAAGGTGGTTCCATAATACAGGTGCCACTGTATTATGGAACCACCAAGTTGCAGCAGTAGAGGGGCAACTATTTTTTTTTTTTGGGGGGTGGCAGGAGATGGCTTACCCCTGAGAAGCAGTTGGAGAACTTCTCTTCTCCATAGATAAATTTGATGATATGGTACCCCCCACAAACTCCAGACATCCCTGCCAACAAATAAGGGACAGAATTCTGAAAGGCCATTTGTGCAAAGCTCTCCATACAACCCACAGGGCTTCCCCAAGAATAATATTATTTACATGACTCTCTAGTTTTATTCATGGCAAATGTTACTCTGAGGTCCTGGGACTGATGGGTGGCATGACAATCGGCTGAGGCCGTGGGTTGTTAGGGAGCTGAACAGTGACCCCGCTTGTGAATTGCTGTCAAATTTGAGCGTAATCAGCCTTGCATCTTTGTTCAGCCTCTTGCTTACGAAAACAGCATGCTCTTTATATTAGCTGTGTGCAGAAGGTATTATTAACCCGTGTATGAGAAGAGAAGGTTCACAAGGAGAGCTTCATTATCAGATTTAGAGCCGCATACCATTCTGTTATTGACCTGCCTGGTGTAATCAATGCGGCAGGCATACAGGTTGGAAATCATGTTCTCGGCCTGTGGAACGTACGCCTTGCCGCTAGTGCTGATTGTGCATTATCTTTTAAATGATACTGCCTAAATAAGTATGGATCTGCTGAGCACCAACAGCCCTCGCTTCGACTGGAGAATGCTAAATCTTTTGCATTTGTTTTTAAGAAAAAAGGAGGGAGAAGTTGGTATTAGGCTGTCCGAAAAAATTGAAATCTACGGCCAACAAGAAACATGGCTGCACTGAGGCAAGCAGGCATATGTCAGAAGAAGGTGTAGTAACATGAAACATGCGCTGTTGCGTTTCTGATGAGGTCTGGTTTCTTGGGACATGAGGTGCATGCAGTGGGTTGTGAAGGCAAAAGGGAATCTTGGTTGTGGGTTTTTTTAAAAAAAAATTAGTTGACTAGAGAATGAGTTTGAACAGCAGTGGTTTTGCCCATGTGAGTGCATGCAGGAAATGTCTGCACAGATGGACAGCCCAGACCAGGAACTGCTTTTGCTGCCCCGAGAATATTTGCAGTTTCCCAGGGATGTGCCCAAACTGACAGTGTTATTGTGTTTTCATGTGCAGCCTAGACATAGCAAGTTAGGAAGATGCTTTATAGCAGGTGAGACTGTTTGCCTGCTCAGACTGACCGCAGCTCTCCACTGCTAGAAATGGTAGGTGGGCAGAGTGGCAAGCTTGTAGGCTTCCCCTTTCAGGGCGTCTTGCCAGCCACTGTGAGAACAGGATGCTGGACTAGACAGGCCATCAGCCTGATCCAGTAGGATCGTCTTGAGTCCCCGTGTTATTACAAGGCTGTTGACAGAGCTTGCAAGCCAAGTTTTAAGAGCTTTAGGAGAGGTGTGTTTGGCAGGAACACAAGAAAGGTATGTTGGCAGCGCTTAGAGGGCTGGAACTCTCTTCCTAAGGAAGCCAGTTTAGCCCCTCACTTTGTCGGCCAATGCCAGCAGGTGAAAACCTACTTATTTAGACAGGTCTTTGACTTACAGAGGGGGCTGTTTTCTTCTTCCTCCTCTTCTTCTTCTTTGATGCTTTTATCTTCCTCTACTATTTATTTTTTAAAGCTTTTTTTTAAAAAAAAACAAACACAAAACATTTATGCAACAAAATGCAAAACCTTTACAGAAAAGAAGGAAAACAAAGGCATACCAAGACTCTGGGTCGTATCCTGTATCCTTGCCCTGCCCTTTAATTGCCTCTTGCTTTTATTTATTGTGGCTTTCTTTCTTTTATATATTTTTAAAAAATACTTTGTTGCTATGTAGTTCTTATTATCCTAAGCAGCTTTGAGCGTCCTTTATGGAGAGTCTGGGGCATACATTTAATAAATGAGAACGTTAATAAACTCGAAAGGGGTTTTGAAATAGCTGTGCCAGTGAGAAACAGCAGCATTTTAAATGTCTTTATCTAGGCTGGGAAAGCTTCAACCCCCCTCCCAGATGTTGTTGGGCTATAACCCCCTTCACCGCTGACCATTGGCCATGCTGGCTGGGGCTAATGGGAGTTGTAGTCCAACAACATCTGAAAGGCACCAGGTTCCCCAGCCCTGAACTAAATGCTCACCATTATGCATAACTGCAATAAATGAAAAGCCACCTTCTCCTTCTCCTACAATACAGTTCTTGGTGGAATTGCCCTGCTGTTTTGAAGCTCTGATTTCTCTTCTACATTTAATTTTTTTAAAAAAATTGCTGTACCTATTCTTCTACATAGCAGTGTTGTATGCTTGCCCCCCCCTTTAACCTTTTGTCATGTGGTGTGCAAAAGAATGAGCATTATTATGTGTAGTTTCATAAGAAACCCACTGGCCACAATGCCTGCTAACAACTTTTGAAACGACTTAGAAATGCCACGGCACTTGTGACACCTGGTGGTCACTCTGGGGAAGTGCACAGTTCAGCAACTTAGTGTACAGTATTTAAATGGGGTCGCCGCTACCTCCAGAGACAAGGCCTGCAAATGGATCCTCCATTAGTTAGATGTTGTCACCAGACAATTTTCATTAGACTGATGTCATCTCAATAATAATGGATTCAGGAGGAGTTTCCTGTGCGGAGAATAACTTTGAGTTGCTTAGAAAGAAGTGAATGATCTGTAGAGAGTTAAATATATTTGTGTGTCTGTCTGATGTTATACTGATGTGAAAGAGTAGTTGGACAGCTTTGCAGATAGGCATTGCAAGGCAAACATTTAGGGTTGTTGTATCAGTTAATTTAGGATGCATCCTTATAAGGGAACATATTCCTAAACACACAAATGCACATAATCAGGAAATCCAACAACCTGCCATGAAACCTTGGAGTAAACATTCAGACCTTTGTGTTGCAAAGGTGAAAAGGCACAGAAGCTTTGAATGAAAGCACATACAAATCCTTCTTAGAATGAATGGGCAAATTAGTGGTGACTGGCTTGAGTTCAGTGGGAGGCAAACATAACTCTTTTTCTCTGAATCAGGACCACAATCTTCTGTTTGCAGGAGTAGCTTCCACTCATGCAAGCAAAATTGTAAATTATTGGTTCAGATTGAATCCCCCTTCAGGAGAATGAGAACTGAATGGTCTCTCATTCTGTGCCACTAGATCAGCATGAGATCATGTCTTTCAACAGATCTTTGAGAAAAGAACTGTGTTTGGAGGAGTTGTAGACCTGGTTGCAGAGTGTTTTGATGAGAGAGAGTGGCCAGGAGATCTTTCCAGTGCTTCCTGGAGCTGGAGATTCCAGACGCCGTCCCTGAGGTGCTTGTAACTCTGAGACACGACTTCCGTTTGCATTAGATTGGATATGCAACGACTGCACAGCATTAGGATTTATTTAGCCTGCTGGCAAATGACAGACAGGATGTCTGAACACTAATGTCTCCCTAGAGGGGAAGTTGCAGCTCCCTTTATGAAGGGATGGAAGCTGATTGCAGAGGTGTGTGGTAAATGCCATCCTTTCACCAAGTTCGAACCACTGAACAACACAACCACCTTCCTCCACCCTCGCAGTTAACCCCTTTGTGCCATGAAATGGATACCCGTCAGAATACTCCACTGTCAACTGTATCATCCATCACTAGTCAACCTCAGAGTAGAGCTACTGACTAACTTAGATCCATTAAGTCCAGTGGGTCTGCTCTGAGTAAAGCCCAGTCGCTGTCTACGACCCTGTTTGTAAAGGTTGGGAGCGCTCAATGCCCCTTTGGGTTCCCTGTGCAAGTTCCCTTTACTGTGCACCTGGGACTCCTTAATGGCGGGAGCCAGGTGTAGCTGGATGTGCCCCAGGGGAGGCACACTGACCCTCTCCGTCATGCCATGAAGCTCGGGAGGCCTGTGCGCACCTTCCCCGTGCCAAGTTCAGGATGGGCCAGAGCGCAGCAACTGGTGCGCTTCTCTTGCCGAAGTTATTTCTCCAACTGTCGAAGTGTTGTGAGTTGCAATCTGGCGTCCCTTTCTGCCAAGACTGTCTTATCTGCACCAAGTGAGAACAGCGAATGGAGATATGGCAAAGGCGGCGTCGGCAGCAGCAGCCTGTGTGTATGTGTGTCCCTGTGCAACAGAGAATATTGTTTAATTGTTACAGTTAAGGAAGTCCCAGAAGGCAGGCACCCCTTGCAGAGCGTTACCACTTTGCCTAAATGCAGCGAAATCCTCACGGTGCTACTTGGCTAACTGCAATCCATTTCGTTGTGTGTTTCTTTCTTCCTCTCTCTCTCTCTCTCCCCCCTTTTTTTCTTCCTTAAGTTCATGCCAGCATTAACAGATCTATCAGTACAAAGCAAATGTGTCACATTGGCAGCTGTTACTTAGGAGCATTCTCTCTTTCTCTCTCTTTCCCTCTCCCCCCTTCCTCTTTATTGCATTTTGTTCTGTAATAATTGCAAAGCTTTTATGTTGAGTTCCGCATAAATGCGACTGAGTAGGAGGGTACGGGCTTGCTTTCTATTATTCTGCCCCTCACGCATGTCTCCTTTCCCCCATCTTTTTCCAGAACCACACGTTGAGCCAGCACGCTCAGTGAGCCCCTGGCACTACAGGACACCTCTCTGCAGAAGACTTGACGGAAGCTCAGTGGGGAGGACCATTTGAACATTACATCCAATCAAAGTGTCATTTGCAACCCAGATGTAAAACTCTAATGATTTGGCCATGAGGCGCTGCTATTATAAGCAGCTGGAAATGAATATTAATGGAAGAGATTAAAAGTATTCCATGCGCAGTATTTTTTATTGTCCTGCTTGAGCTTAGTGTACTTTAAAGCTTCTGCTTCTGACTGAATTTATAGTTGCTAGATAGGAATCTGCTTTGATGCTCTTGCCCTTTGTTGCTTCTTGTATTATACGGATAGTCCAAGATTTTAGGAGTGGTTTTTTTCCCCCTCTTCCCCTTTCCTTTAGTTTTTTCTCCCCCGTTTAACTGCTTTTTAATTGCGATTTTAGGTAATTGTGCGTCGTGATGTGATGGCTTGGCTATTGTCTGAAATTTTTTTTTACACTTTTTTGGGTTTATTTTTTTTTAACAATTGAAGACTAATGCTTTGATTGGATTTGCCAGTTCACCGGACAGTGATTAAAAAAAAAAATACCCTATGTAATGAATATCATCGGTTTCAGTGCAACTGGATGGTCTGCTTTATAAATGTGACTTAATCTGATTGCATTTAACTAATACAGTTCAATAAAGGGAATACATTGGATGAGTGTTGGAGTCTTGAAGTCCATGTACTGCTGCTGTGTGTGAAGTTTGGTGGAGGCAAATGTCTGCATGCAATGTAACTTATCAGATGGGATATATCTCTTAACCCTAAAAAGGTAAAGGGACCCCTGACCGTTAGGTCTATGCTAATCTCTTGCCCATAAGAATTTGTAATGAGGGAAGCCAGGTAAGATGAATTAGAAAAGGTCTCCTGGCTCTTTGGTCATACAATTCTGTGGAACATGACTTAAGCCTCTGGAAACTCATTATCTTGCAGAGTTGGCACACCTAACTCTGGGATTCTAATCCCTTGTGTTATATATGGGAATGGTTTGTAGGAATAGCCCCTGCCATCCAAATTCCAATAGGAGTCTGCCATGTGCTTTAGATGTACATGAAACACATTCAAAACGTTAATATCTAACTAGTGAATCAGGAACACTGTGTATCCTGACATATACTGTATTATACACTCTTTCTAGGGATGGAAGAGAATTTCATTTGGTCTTCCTGCATGGACCACAGAGTAATTCATTGTGCTTTGGATTTCTCATTTTTTCGATTTTGCAATACAGTTCATGGCTCAAAAGTGCACCAAAATTCATAGTTTAGGATAATACAAGTTTAGAAATGCACACACGGAGACAATACATATTTTGAGATAAAATGTGCATCAAAGATTGATGCATGAATAGGACAGAATGGGTTTATGAGTGAATTCTGAGCTATCCATCTTTTATTTATTCTATGGACAACTCTTTACAGGACACAGCGGGTGTTAATTTCTGAAGGCCTGTGTGATAATAATAATAGCAATAATAATAGAATAATAATTTATTTTTTGTACTCTGCCCATCTGACTGGGTTGTCCCAGCCACTGTTTGTGGCTTCCAACATAATATACACAACCACACAACAGAACATCACACATTAAAAGCTTCCCAATACAGAGCTGCCTTCAGATGTCTATGGAAGGTTGTATAATTATTTATCTCTTTGACATTTGATGGGAGAGTATTCCACCTGGCGGGTGCCACTACTGAAAAGGCCCTCAGCCCAGTTGCCAGCAACCTCACTTCTCACTAGGAGGCAACCATCAGAACGAACTCCTCTGAGCTAGACCTCAGTTTCCAAGCGTTCTCCCAGCATATAATGTTGCTCCATGTGTACTGATGGTAACACATGAATTTGTGGCTCCTAGGACTAGCTGTAGCTGAGATCTACTTGGAAAAGCTTTAAGATAGCAAAATCTATTTTAGGAGGAGGGACATACCATACGTTCACTGTTACATCTAGTTGTCAGTGTTTGTAAAAAGCAAAAAAAGAAGGAAAGGGTTCTGACCTCCCTTTGTCTCTTCAGCCTGGTCCTCGGACCCTTGTCTGCATAAAAGAGTCCATGAGAATATCCTTGCAGAGTTTTATTCTTAAAAGTCCTTGTGCAAAACACGACTGAATAACTATACACACCAGCACTAACCAACCAACCTCCAGACACCAGCCTCAGTCTCAGACTAACATTTCTCACTATATATATACAACCTGGTGCAAACCGCTGAGTCATGCTGACCCAGCTTTCTTCGCATTAAAGAAACAGCGGCCATTTTAGCCGTGACACTAGTGACCCTTCATATAGGCCAAAACCATTGTTAATAGTAAGCCCATCAGTAAGCAATATTTTGGCTTCAGTCATTCAATGTTTATGGAAACATTTGGTGCCACTGCATTAAGCACATCTCTTGCTGCTGAGTGGATATTTCTCTGAAAAGCTTGGGCATGTAAATTCACTGCTTCCTTGCTCACTCGCTTCCCCAAATCCTATCAAATCTATTAGACAGGATAAGCCACATATTGGAATAAATGGATAGGCCCTAAGTAAGTTCTCATTTCTCCTGATTTAGTAAGTTCTCCACCTCAAAGACTTAACTGCAATAGTAATCTGGAACTAGAGTCTTCCTCTAGCCCTGGGGTCGCCAACCTTTTTGGAACCAGTGGGAATGTTCTAGATGTTGATAATGTTGGGGGTACTGCCACAAAAGCAAGTGCTATGAGGTGGGGCATCACATAACACAAAATGGCTGCCATGGGAAATTAGAGCGACAGCTACCCTCATCAACATTATGCTTGCCATGGAAGTCAGCTATGCCCTGCTGGGCTTGACTATATGGAGATATATATTGATTTTATGCGCATACACACAGATTTTTTTGCTGTCAAAAGAAGCAGGGAGTATACCTCAGTACTAGGAAAAATATACAAGGTGGCCACACCACACTCTCATTTCACAGAGATCGCCTGCACATATTCCCCGTAACTTTCTTTCTAGGAGGACTAAAGATTTTCTTCTTTCTGAGGAAAGCTCATAGTCTTGGGCCCCTGCCCAGGCACACCAGTGAAAGTCTTTGCAGGCTCCAGGTTTGTGATACCTCCCTTTGCCATTGGTCTTTCACAATAAATAAACAAAATAAGCTGCACTTCAAACCCGAAGTTCCTGTTATTTTTATGTTTCAGCTATTCATGATGAAGGTGACCTATTCCCACACAACCCTGTTCAACAGAGAAAGTGAGCACTACCTATGCATCAGTGGCTAATTAAAATCTGAGACATTGACCACATAATGAAAATAACTTCCATGGTGAAATTTATAAGAGGGTCAATACCAAATCTTGATGTAGTATAAAAGGCTGGACAAAACCCAATGGAATACAGAGAGTGTTTGGATCTGTGAATTGCTGGCTGCGCCTATCTTTGTGATAGAAAATAGTTGAAAGTATTATTAGAAACAAACAAAAATAAATAAATTGCAAGAACAATTGAGAGAATTGACCCAAGTTCAAATAATCCAAATATTACTTGAACTAACTAATCAATGAATAGCTTCCTTATAAGAGTTAACTCTGTGAAAGCAGCTGGCTTTACAGTCCATGTAGTTCTATGACGATCAATGAGAGTGTCATAAACTCTTGTTTTGAGGGCTAACACCCAAGAACTTGTATTTTCAGTGCAATCTGGTCAGCCTGAATAATGCTGGTTGCACCCACTCAATTTATACATTCTGCGTTGTGTTCTAGTCCCAAACACCACAACCTTTCTTCACTGGGGAGTTGTTCTATCCCCTTGATCATCTTGGTTACAGGCTGCCCTTTTCTGAACCTTTTCCAGCTCTACAATACCCTTTTTGAGATGAGGTATCCAGAACAGTACACAGTATTCCAACCATGATCATACCCTAGATTTTTTTTAAAAAAAATAATTTTTATCAAATATTTTTAACAGTATTAAAGCAGCAGTTTTATAAATACTGGCTCAGTGCATACCTGATTTAAGAAGCAGGGTACCTCTGAGCCCGGCAATTCACTTTCTCATAGTCTTTTCATACATGAAATCTACTCCCGATTCTCCACTTCACAATAATTGTTTCAGCAACTTTTATTTGCTTTCTGTGGGGTGAAGGTGATGCCTTTTCCTCTTACTATTGTCCAGCAGTTGCTATTGTTCAGATGGAAGTCAGAAACCCTCAATGACCTACTGCAAATCTCCTAGAGCTTTACCAGTAGATCCCAATGTAACTTTTGTTCTACTCCTAATCTAAGAGGCAACTGGGAAGGGGTGAGGGCCAAGGATCCAAGGTGCAGAGTCATTCAGGGAGCTTCGCTTTATGTAACCAATAAAGAACTGGAGCAAGGTGGTTTTCTTAAAAAAAAAAAAGTATCTGATCAGTGGTAAACATGAATTGGAGAAAAATGGCTAAATCTTGAAAAATGGCCTTACGCTCACCATAGGTAGTAGGTAGGAACATTTGCAGCTTGCACCTGACAGTTGAAAAGCATGACACTCAACACAACACTGTCTGGTTTACTGCTGTGCAGGAGAACAGTTGAAGGAATGGTCAGAGGCAGAAATGCTTCTGAAAACCAGCTGCTGCAAACCATGGAAGGGAAGAGTATTCAGGTGCTGCTTGTGTGCTTCCCATATGCACCTCATTGTCCACTATTGGAAAAGGATGCTGGACTAGGTGACTACTAATTGTTCCAGCAGGCTCTGCTTATGTTCTCAGCATCACTCGAGACTCCCACATTCCCTTTTTTGAAAACACTGATTCTGCTAAAAATGGACCTTGCATCTTGGCTGAATGTTCCTAAATTTGTATTAGCCCAAAAAGCAAGAACATGGGTGTGGCAAGATATCACATGGTTATTTAAAGTATTTATTATCCACCCTCCATCAATACCGGGGAAGGTTATAGAACACCAAATAAAAATCAACCAGCTGAATCATAGAATAAGCAAATATACATATTTAAAATACACCATTGGGCAAAACGTAAGCTGGCCAGGCAGGCAAATATGTCTTAACTATCTGCAAAGGACGGGCATTGTACTGACGAGTCATCACCACAGAGAAGTCTTTGAATCCCACGTCATCTCACAGTAAGCTTCACACAATGTGGGAATATGGAGAAAAGCCGCCTCCGAGGATCTCTGGACATGAGCAGCCCTGGTCTAATGAGAGGTGCACCTCCAGGCATCTGAGTCCTGAGCTGTTTAGGCTTTCCAAGGTAAGCACCAGCACCTTCCCTTCAAATCAGAGCAAACAGGAAGCGAATGTAATTCTTTTAGAATCTGTGCGCCCACCTGAACTAATTTAACAGTCTGGCAGCTACATTCTGCACTAATTGAAGCTCCCAAGTCACTTTCAAGGGGAACCCCATATAGAGCCAATGGGAGAAGGAGGAAAGGAAAAAGTAGAATCACTGGCGCTGCCTCTCATTGGCTCTGGCACCACCTAGTGTTGACCTCCCTGCCTTCCATCCTACCAGACCCACTGCATACAACACATTCCAGTAAGCCAATTGGGAGGTTACCATAAATCACTGTGGCAGGAATGATCCATCCCTGTTCAGAAATTATGGTAGTTGGCAAATCATCCAAAGGTGGAAAAAGGCACTCTGTGCCAGTCATTTCAGCTGGAACCTCTAGTGATAATGCTGGACCCAGGAGACACCCCACCAACACACACACACACACACACACACACGGAATGCACCTATCCCTTCAAGGGGAGTATAATCCCATCCAGAACAGACTGCATGTCTTACTGCCAGGCATCGTTCAGCTGTGAAGTTTGGTACCACCTGTTGTGCTGATGGCCCCCAACTTCCATGGTTTAAAAAGGGGATTTGATAAATTCATGAAGGATAAGGCTCTTAGTGACCATGATGGTTACATGCTACTTTCAGGATAGGAGGCACTTGTTGGTCCCAGCATGAAACAGGATTCTAAACTGGGTGAGCATCTGGTCTGATTTCATGAGAGTTGATGGGGCTGGATGCTATTTTAACTCTTCCACGCCTACCGTTTCCCCCCATGCAAATGCCCCCCACCCCAGTGCTGTGCCTTCCTTCAGCTGAACTCACTTCTACATTCAGATCCTGACACACATTGCTGAAAACACCTATCAACAATAAGAGAGCCAACAGATAATAGTAATTAAGAGACCAAAAGGTCATTAAAACTATTATGCCCCCAGTTCAAATCCCATCTCTGCCATCATCTCACCAACACTCACTATCTACTCAGAAGTAGCTACCTTAGAGTTCAGTGGGGCTTACTCCTAGGTAAGTGCGTGCAGAATTGCAGTCTCAGCTTCCCATCTGAACCGATCTCCCTTACAGGTTGGTCACTGCAATGATTAAGATGGTAGTTTAGATAACATACATTCCAAAAGTATATTGTGAGTTAGACCCAGATGCAATCCTGTGTGGCAGCACCTGTGGTCTGAAATGCCTAGCCTATTAACAGTACATAGGAAATAACTTTCTTACTTCAGCAAGTTTAATAAACTATTCTTTAATAATAAACTATTTTCAGCTGCATGGGCATATAATTAAGTTTTGCATACTTGTTTTTAAAATATTGCTAATTTTATCTGGGTATTGCTGATTGTTATTCTGTATTATATTTTATGTACATTGTTTAGAATTCTTCTTCTTCTTCAGCAGTTTATATCTTTTTTCTAGAAAATCAAAAATACTGTGGTGTTTCAAAATCTGGCATGAGAGTTCTAGACATTCTAGAGCGCAAGCCTATCTTTGTCTACTTGGAAGTAAGTTCCATTCAGTTCCATGATGCTTACCCCCAGGAAGAAGTGTACAGGATTGCAGCCCTAAATCCCTTTCTAGAGATCAGCCCTCCCACTATTGATTTCACATTCTAAGCAACATGTGTATAATAATCTTATAGAAAAATATATTTCCATATGATGGCATTTATATAAGCTTTGATTTCTGCAAAGTGAGAGCCGCACTACCAGCCCTCTCACACATGTTAAACACCAGCACTGTTAATGGTTTTTTACACTTAAATTTATCTACATAATTACATGTCATGAGAACAATTATAAGTGCCCAGAGGGATAATTATAAGATATCATTAGACAACTTCAGAAGTCATTTTTGTACTGTCAATTTTTATAGGGTTCTGTTTTGACTTCATAGAACAGAGCTTCAGACATTGCTGTATTTTCCCATGTTTTAAGATGAAAAATTTAAATGCTTCGCCATGAGAAATCACATGATTGCTTTTGCTGGGGTGAGTGAGAGAAGGGGGTGTTGAGAATCCTATGTATACGAACACTGCAAATCCTGGTAAGAAAAAAATCAGACTATGGATGAATAAGGACCATACATTGAAATCAACCCCTCCTGCCCTCCCAAAGAATAATGGAACTGTAGCATATCCCTCAAATGAATTCTCAGTCCCCTTAACAGACTACAGTTTCTAGGATTATTTGAGGGGGGGGTGTTGCTTTAAATTCAAGGTGGGTATGCAGTCTATGCCAAGGATAGGAGTGAAAAGTTGAACTGATTTACACTAATTTACAGTTCGTTCCACTTGCAAAAATAGAGGGAATTTCTCCCCATGGGAATGGATTGTCATGAAATGGCAGGATGGTGAAGAGGAGGAAGAGGATCCCAGCGAGGGGTGTAGCCAGGACTGGGACACACTGGGGCAAGCAGAGGATGGGGAAGGAAGTTCTCTCACAGGGTGGTGGATGATGGCGAGGGGATGGAGGTCACTGCACAGGAACCAGAGAAGCAGGACCCATTACCAGAGCCAGAGGGGTTATGTCCCCATGAACACAGGGGTCTCAGAGGCGTAGGGAGCAGCTGGAGGGGCACTCTAGGAAGCTGAGGCAGGCAAGGGCCCACAGCCCAGCTCCCTAGCTGGCCAGGTGAGGGTCGCTAGCTGCAGAAGGAGGGATGTGATTCCTTAGCTGGAGTAGGCTTGGAACAGGTGGAGGTCACATGCCTCATCAAGTCTAGATGCTGCAATCAGCAGGCAAAGTACAAAAGAGAAGTAGAGCAGAGGTGCTGTAGCTGCTCAGCTGCCCATGTTGATGGACCTTGACTTGGATGTTTCTGGACCTCTACAGACTGTATCCTGACTGCTGGACTCTGGACTGTATCCTAACTGCTGGACTTCATTCTTGGATTGACCCTGTTGCCAGGTAGGAAAGGGTTCAGGACATGGATAGAATGGGGCTGCTTCCTATTCATTCATAATTTGAAGGATGGTGTCAGAGCTGCCACCCAGTCCCAGCTCACATAGGACCAAGTCCGCCAGCGTTCACTTTATAAGAGTCTTTATTAAGTTACAGGTTTCATTTCCGAACTGCAGCGTGCAGCTCTACACCTTCTGCCCTAGGTCGGCGAAGACCCGTCTGAGTCCCCGCCTCTTGCACACCAGCTTAATACCCTAGCCTTGCTCCACCTCCTTCGCCTCTCCCTACGTCTCTGGGTCCTTCTGCCCCCCTGGGCCTCCTCCCTTCTACTCTCCTCTGACGCTGACCCCCCTGATCCTTCTGCCTCCTTGCGGCGGGCTTTAGGACCTGGCTCACTCTCCGGGCTGCTTACTGCTCCAGCTTCCGCTGCATTTGAACTTGGCGCGCGCGCCCAACTCTCTACTTTCCTCTTAACCGTTGCCTCGCTCTCTGAGGAGGGCGTGACCACTCCTGACTCGTGCCCTCCCTCCTGCTGACAGCCTCCGGAACCCGATGCCTGGCTACCTTCCTCCCTGCTGCTCTCAGTCTTGAGCGTGGGTCCCGACTTCCAGCTGCTGCCGCCCTCAGTTATGAGCGTGGGTCCCGACTTCCAGCTGCTGCTCTCTGAATCTCCTCTGTTCCCTTCCTCCTGGGGTGTCCCCCCGGATCCCCCCTTGCTCTGCTCACTGGGGCTCCCTTTTGGGAGTCCTCTGACTCACTGCTTAGGCTTGGAGATCTCGGGTCGTCATCATCACTCATTTTCCCTTCGGATTCCTCCCCCTCGCTCTCTGCTTCCTCCCTTCTCTGCGTCTCTGCTCCTGAACCCCTGACATCCATCCCCCCCTCGAAGCCCCCCCTTCCCCCCTCCCCGCTTTCAGGTGTGGGTGCTGGGTGCTCCATCATCACGGGAGGGAATGCCGGATACAGTTCGCTCCCCGTGGGTGGCCGCCAACTGAAGACCTCCGAGTCTTCCTCCTCGCGGTCGCCGACGTTGACCTGTTCCGCTTCCATCTCTGTACCGCCGTGCTCGAACCCAAGGTCCTCCCCGAACACGTCCATGTCAGTCTCTGCGTCGGTCGCTCGACCTGGCATCTCCAGCCACTTCCGGCGCCATTGCTCCTCCGGTCGATCGTCCCACCAATACGAGGTGTCCGACGCCGAACCCGCCGGCGATCCTTCTGGGGAACGGGTGCTCAGTGCTGGTTCCCCGTCCGAGTCGAATCCATGGAACGTGCTGGAAGAAAGTGTGGGCGTGAACAGCCAGTCGTCGAAGAAGCTCGCTGGCATGGGTCTGTGTGGGAAAAGGGCATGAAACTCGTCCTTGAGCAGGGGTTCCTCCAAAGCGTAGTCTGGCACCCAGCTATTGGCGCTGGCCCGGGTGCCCTCTCTGGCTAGGAGGTATTCGACTCCCTCTTCTCCCCATCTGGAGTCCAAAATCTCCGTGACCTCGTTGATGGGGTCTTGCTGCGTCACCCCTCGCGTCTCCGTCCGCTCCCGGAACGGACTCGGTGCCGTCCCTGGCTCCTGGAATCTGTGAGGTGCCTTGTAGGGAGTGAGCACCGACCTGTGGAACACCGGATGCATTCTGGAACCCTCCGGCAGCGCCAGTCGGAAGGCTACCGGGTTGATCTGTGCTTCGACTTGGTACGGACCAATTTGCTTGTGCCCCAACTTCTTCTTGGCTAGTGACCTGGTCGGCACTGCGTGGGCTGCCAACCAGACCCAGTCTCCCACTTGGATCTCTTCGCCAACCCGCCTGTGCTTGTCAGCTTGCACCTTGTAGGCGTGCTTAGCTAGCTCCAGCTGCCGTCTGAGTTGATCGTGTACCGCCTGCAACTCTGACGCGAACGCGTCCGCCGTCTGTGGTTCTCCGTCCCCCACTCTCTCCCGTCCCGGGAAGGTTCTGGGATTCCTCCCATTGTTGGCGAAGAACGGCGTCACCCCTGTGGACACGTGCTTCGTGTTGTTGTAAGCGAACTCGGCGAGCGGCAGGTAATCCACCCAGGTCGCAGGTTGTTGATTGGCATAGCATCTCAGGTACTGCTGCATGATGGCATTGACCCTCTCTGCTTGCCCGTTGGTCTGCGGGTGTCTTGCTGATGCCAGATCGACCTTGACATTTAGAAAACTCATCAGCTTCTGCCAGAAATTCGAGACGAACTGGCGCCCGCGGTCGGACAGGATAGACCGCGGCAGACCATGCACTTTGAACACGTGATCTATGAACAGTTTGGCGGTTTGTTCCGCCGTGGCCACCTTCGCACACGGAATGAAATGTGCCATCTTGGTGAACAAGTCCACCACCACTAGTACAGCTGTCTTGCCTCTCGAGCTGGGTAGATCCGTAACAAAGTCCAGGGCCACTCTCTCCCACGGTTCAAACGGCGTTTGCAGCGGTTCCAGCAGTCCCGCCGGTGGTTTGTGCACCGGTTTGGCCCTCTGGCAGGTGTCGCACCTCGCAACGTAGTCCGCGACTTCCCCTCTCAGTCTGGGCCACCAAAAGTCCCTTGCGACTAATTCCACCGTTTTTTCCGTGCCAAAGTGCCCGGCCGTGGGTGCGTCGTGCAGCTGCTGCAGTACCCTGGCGCGAAGTTCGTCTCCCGGCACGTAGATGGCCCCTTTACGTAAGAGCAAGCCGTCTCGTATCTGGAACTCGTCGCCCTTCGCCGTGCCCTTGTGCACCTCTGCCATCTTCGCCCGCGCGAAGGAGTCGTCCTGCAACGCCCGCCGCACCGCATCCAGGTCTACTGTGGCTGAAGCGCACGCCCACGCTGTTGGCGCGAAGATGTGCATGGCTGCCGCTGGCGTCGCCTGTTCGAGGTATTGCGGTTTGCGGGACAGTGCATCCGCCATGACGTTGGTGTCGCCTGGGACGTACTCTATTCGGAAATTGAAGTCAGCAAAGAACTCCGCCCAACGTATCTGCCTCTGGTTCAGGAACTGAGCCGTGCGCCAGTGCTCCAGATTCTTGTGATCCGTGCAGACCTGCACCGTGTGCTTGGCGCCGATCAGGAAGTGCCTCCACGCCTTGAAAGCTGCATGAATGGCCAGCAACTCCCTGTCCCAGATGGTGTAGTTCTGCTCCGACTTGCTGAGCTTTCTGGAGTAGAACGCTCCCGGCCTCCAGACCCCCTGTGGGTCCCTTTGCAGCAGGACAGCTCCCACTGCTCTATCGGACGCGTCTGTCTCTACCCGCATCGGTTTGCTGGGGTCGATATGCAGCAGTTGCTCTTCCGACGCGAAGAGACGCTTGAGTGCCTGAAAGGACTGCTCCGCCTGCTCCGTCCAGATGAATTTCTTTTTCTTGGAGCTTAGCGTGTCCGTAATGGCCGCCGTCTGCATCGCGAACCCCTTGATAAACTTGCGATAGAAGTTGGCGAAGCCGACAAACCGCTGGACCTCCTTCCGATTGCGCGGGCTCTTCCAATCCAACACCGCACGAACCTTGGCGCTGTCCATGGCTAGCCCCTTGTCCGACAACTTGTAACCCAAGAAATCCACCTCCGTCGTGTCGAACTGGCACTTCTCCAGTTTGGCGTACAGTCTATGCTGCTGCAGCCTCTTCAGCACCTCCCGAACATCTTGGTCATGGGCTTGCTGCGAGTCGGAGAATATCAGGATGTCATCCAGAAAGCAGACGCACTTCTTGTAAAGGAGTCCCGCCAACACATGATGCATGAAAGCTTGGAAACAGTGAGAACCGTTTTGCAATCCAAACGGCATCACTCTGTATTCGTAGGTGCCCAGAGGCGTGAACATGGCTGTCTTCCACTCATCGCCCTCCCTCATGCGGATGAGATTGTACGCACCTCGCAGGTCCAACTTGGTGAACACGCGTCCCTTGCGCACCGTCGCTAGCAGGTCGTCAATCCTGGGCATGGGGAAATCAGAAGGCTTGGTCATCTTGTTTAAGAGGCGAAAATCCACCACCAGTCTTTTCTGGGGCGTGTCCTTCTTCTTCACGAAGAAAACAGGACTGCCCCCTACTGCCCTGGACTCCCGGATGAAACCGCGCTGCAAATTGTGATCTATGAACTGTTTGAGTTCCTGTAATTCGTCCTCAGACATGGAATACAGCTTCCCTTTCGGCAGCGTCGCCCCTGGTAGGAGGTCAATCTTGCAGTCATATTGCCTGTGCGGTGGTAGCTTGTCAGCCTCTTTCTCACAGAAGACCTCCAGAAAGTCCGCGTATTTGTGGGGGACTGCTTGCAACGTTCCCAACTGCAGTTGTGATTCCTCCTCCTCTCCCTCCTGTCTGGGCAGGATGCAGTGTTCTGCGCAATAAGAGGAGCCGAAGATCAGCTGTCTCTGGTACCAAGCCAGTGTCGGACTGTGCCTGTCCAGCCAACTCATGCCCAACACAATGGGCGTGTCCGACAGTTGGGTGACATTAAAACTGATGACTTCCCTGTGGTTGCCAAGGCGCATCACCATCGGTGGCGTTTGCTTCACCACCTGCCCCCCTAGCAACTCTCTGCCATCCACTGTGACGACTTGCAGGGGCAGAGTGGCAGGCAGTAGCTGTATAGCGTGCTGCTCCACAAAATCCTGCGCTATAAAGTCTGCGTTGCTTCCAGAATCCACAGAAAGCGGCACTTCGATAGTGACACCATCGGGTAGCTGGAGAGATGCTGTGAGCTGCACTACTGGTTTGGGTGGGAGGGGGTCCGTGGGTTGCAAGATCGCTGGGGACTGCTTCACTGATGCGTCTGGCTGGGCCCCAGTGCCTCTGTCTCCAGCCAGACATCGTCGTTTCCCTGCTGTGGTTCCCCTTGCTGCGTTGCTGCAGTCACCATTGCTGAGGCTGCAGTGTGCTTGTGGAGCCTCCGGGGACACTCTTTCGCCAAATGGCCTGGATCCTCGCAGATGTAACACTTCCTGTTCCCTCTAGGAGGCTTCGCTTTCACTGCTGTCGGTGCTTGGGCTCTGGCTGCTGACTGAGCCCTTGCACCTCCAACCTCCATCGGTTCCCCTCCCCCTCCTGGTGGAGGTGTGGATTGCGCACGCGCTGCTTCTCTTGGAACGAAAGAGAAACTTCTCGCTGCTTCGCGCCCTCCACGTCCTTCATCTCTGCACCAGGGACGTTCTTCCAGCCTCACCCCCACAGTCAGCGCCCTTTGGACCACCTCCTGCGTGCTTCGGGGCCTCTCCCCCCTTGCAATTTCATCCTTGACCGCTGAGCTTAGACCCTCCCAGAACAGGTCTCTGACAGGGGGCGAATCCCGGTCCCACTCTAAGGCACTGACCAGCGCAAAAAAGCGGGCGTGGTACTGCCGGACGCTTGCCCTCCCTTGTTTCAGTCCATGAATCTCCCGTCGGGCAAGATCCACATCAATAGTAGACAAAAAACACGCATCCATCGCTTTGATAAAGGCATCTGCCTTCTGAAGCGCCGGATCTTTATCCCTCCACAAATTGCGTAGCCACGCTTTAGCATCCCCATGCAAATGGGATAGTATGAACCCCACTTTCTCTTCCTCATCTCTAAAGTCTTTTGCCAGCAGTTGCAGTGCGCACATTACGTCTGCTCGAAAATTGGGGTACTGTTGTAAATTCCCATCGAATTGAGCCACAAGCCCTCCTGCTCTCCGTGCCAACCCAACCCCCTCCGGTCTGGGTCCTGGCTGCCCGTGTTGAACCCATGCTTCAAACCTGGCGTGGAGATCTCTGTAGGCGGCTGCCGCACCCTCCTCCCTCTTCTTGGATGCCAGTACCTCCGCGTTCAATTGGGTAACTGCCTGTTGCAGCGCTGCAACTTTCTCTGCTTCCGTCATCTCTGCTAACCGTCGTGAGCTTGCTCCCAAACACCGATCCCCTCCTCCAGCTGCCTCTCTCTCCGCTGCGAGATATCAGGTGTCCGAAGCTTTTAAGAGACGGGTCTTACTGTCAGAGCTGCCACCCAGTCCCAGCTCACATAGGACCAAGTCCGCCAGCGTTCACTTTATAAGAGTCTTTATTAAGTTACAGGTTTCATTTCCGAACTGCAGCGTGCAGCTCTACACCTTCTGCCCTAGGTCGGCGAAGACCCGTCTGAGTCCCCGCCTCTTGCACACCAGCTTAATACCCTAGCCTTGCTCCACCTCCTTCGCCTCTCCCTACGTCTCTGGGTCCTTCTGCCCCCCTGGGCCTCCTCCCTTCTACTCTCCTCTGACGCTGACCCCCCTGATCCTTCTGCCTCCTTGCGGCGGGCTTTAGGACCTGGCTCACTCTCCGGGCTGCTTACTGCTCCAGCTTCCGCTGCATTTGAACTTGGCGCGCGCGCCCAACTCTCTACTTTCCTCTTAACCGTTGCCTCGCTCTCTGAGGAGGGCGTGACCACTCCTGACTCGTGCCCTCCCTCCTGCTGACAGCCTCCGGAACCCGATGCCTGGCTACCTTCCTCCCTGCTGCTCTCAGTCTTGAGCGTGGGTCCCGACTTCCAGCTGCTGCCGCCCTCAGTTATGAGCGTGGGTCCCGACTTCCAGCTGCTGCTCTCTGAATCTCCTCTGTTCCCTTCCTCCTGGGGTGTCCCCCCGGATCCCCCCCTTGCTCTGCTCACTGGGGCTCCCTTTTGGGAGTCCTCTGACTCACTGCTTAGGCTTGGAGATCTCGGGTCGTCATCATCACTCATTTTCCCTTCGGATTCCTCCCCCTCGCTCTCTGCTTCCTCCCTTCTCTGCGTCTCTGCTCCTGAACCCCTGACAGATGGATTGAAGGATAAACAGCTTTGTTGAAGGTTCCCGTTGTAAACTTCTCAAAGTTCTATGCATGCCCCTGAACACCCATTGTGGGGGGAAGGCTTTTGCCTTCACCCCTTGCTTCTGGTCATCCCAGAAGTATCTCACAGGGATCCTAGGAAGATCATTGTTCCACATAGCTCAGTAGTGTCCACACTGACGGGCAGTGGCTCTTTGGGGCTACAGGCAAGGAGACATTCCCAGCCTGCATGGAGATGCAGGGAATTGAACTTGGGACCTTCGGCATGCAAGGCAAATACTCTACCACTGAGCTGCGACTCCACATTTCGTTGACGTCTATCATAGGACCCAATAGAGCTTTGGTGTCTGCTCTCTCCTTAGCTCCTGTTTAGGAAACCATTGGTTTTTCACAGGCAAAGTCTTTCTGAAAATCCACGTCTGGAAGGAAAGCAGAATGCTTAAAAAGAAAAGCATAGGGGGAAAATGAGGGATTAGGAATGCCAAGAGCCAGATAATTACCTTGTCAGCTACTAGATTCTTAACAAAATGTGAGCCTTGGCTGACTCTGTTAATGAATGGCAACTTAACTGCCTGAGAATGTTCTTAATGTGGAATCAGAACTAATTTCATTTTAAAATTCTGACATTAATTTGCACGGACAGTTTCTTTGAGAAGTGCAAAGAAGAAGAAGAAGAAGAGGGGGAGCTTTTTGTGTGTGAAAACAAAACCCTGTTTGTGAGTTTCATCCTGTGTGCTCTTATGAGTAGTGGTGCCGTCAGGGCATGACTTTGGAGCAGCAAAGGCCCTCAAATGCTTGGCTTACCACATTTCAAAGCACTTAGCATTACCCCTTAAAGAGAGCTCCTTTTTATTCAGTGTGTTGCGTCCCCTGGGTGCTGCAGAAAGCCAAGCCCCTCATTACCTAATGTTAAAAGCCAGAGCGAGGTGAAGGTCAGCATTTTAGAAATGCCACCAGTGTCAGTGAAGTTGACTCTTTCTTCAAAGAAACCAAAATAGTGCAGGCCTAGTGATCCTAATGACTCTTCTCAGTAGGTCTTGCCCCCAATGAGGCAGTTGCAAGGACTGAAGGTACCCACCTTCCCACAACTGCCTAACTCCCCTCCTCTCCAGGTTTTCCACAAGCAATCGGAGACTGCGTCTGCATGCAACAAACCTCTCCTCTGCTCTTTTCATTTCTCTGCCTGTTCTGGGAGACCAGAGAGTAGGGGAGCTGGTTGCAGCTGGAGGAGGAAACTCCCTGGACTCTTCAGCAACCAGGCTCCTCTCGTTCTCCTTGCCCCCCTCCTCTCCAGCCTCTGAATCAGGACTGCTCTATGCCCCAGCTTCTTCCTGCTTCCTAAACTCTGTTGCATCTTCAGCTTCTGACACTACCTTCTCCCTCTGACCACTCATCACCATCCCACCATCAATCTCCTGGCTCTGAGTCTTCTTCCCCTGGGGGTTCCCCAGCTGGTGCCTCCCACCAGTCCTCTGCATCCAGCCAGTCTGTGACATCCAAGGAGCATTAGGGTCCATTAGGACCCTTAGGTCCATTAGGGCAAATGGGGTCCATTAGGGGAAATGGGGCACTGCTCCACCAACCTCACTCTACCTTCAGGCAGTCCCTACCTTCCTGCTTACATCCAGTCCAGGAGGTGGCACTGCCTGTGAGCAAACTCCTTCTCAGTCTGTGTTTCCCTGGGATGACTGAGCAGGGAGGAGGATATGGACAAAACCAGAATTAGTTAGCGCTGCATGTGATTGGCTCTCTTGCTCCACCTACTGTTGGTCTCCCTGCCTTCTACCCTACCAATCCCATTGGGCACCAGCCACCACTGCCAAGGAGGTCTGCCAACTGATTTATGACACATTTTTACTTCTGTATCAGATAGGAAGGACACCCTGCCCAACTTTGCTATTTGAGAGCATGTGACACAGAAGAGACATGGGGGGGGGGTCCAGGAGAGCACCATTCTTGGCTGAAGCAGTGGGAAAGCTGGGCAGCAGGGGTGTGCCATTGGCTCTGCTGAGAGACTGGCTCATTCCAACTGCTGCTCATAAGAACTTTAAGAACTGGTGCCTGAGTTTACTTGTTTTCCTCTTCTCTCCTCATCCCTTTTTCTTTTCATCTTGTGTCCTTCAGATTGAAACCAGAGGGCAGGGACAGTCTTGTTTTCTATTGACCTTAAGCTGCTCTGAGAGCCTTTGTGGCTGAAGAGCAGAGTAAAAAATGCTGTGGATAAATAATAAACAAATACCCAAGACCTCCTGCATGCAAAGGGCGTGCCCTGCCATTGAGCCTATGGACCTTTCCTCATCTACATAAACATTTGCAGATAGCTGTGATTAGAAGAACAGCACTTCTATCTTGGTCATTCATCATTCATTATCTGCATCAAAGAGTGAGTGAAAAGGAAAACGTCCAGGAACCTGTGTCATTCTGCTTCTCTTAAGTGTGTGCACGGTGCTGTAATGGTTAAGAACATAAGAAGAACCCTGCTGGATCAATGGTCTACCTAGTCCAGCATCATGTTCTCACAATAGCCACCCAGATGCCTGTCAGAAATCTACAACATCCCTCTCTCTGCTGCTGAATCTGAGCAACTGGTATTCAGAGACACCTATCGCCTGCAGTACACAGCCATCATTGGTGGAGGTGCTGTAGCGCAGTGGTAGAGCATCTGTTTTGCATGCCAAAGGTCCCAGGTTCAATCCCCAGCATCTCCAGGTGGGGCTTGAGAGGCCCATGTGAAACCCTGGATGTGTGATGCCGGTCAGTGTAGATTATACTGAGCAAGATGAGCACAAGGTCTGACTCGCTATAAAGCAGCTGCCTGTGCTCCTACGATTGTCCTCCATGAATTTGTCTAATCCAAGTTGGTGGCCACCACTATGTTTTGTGGGAGAAAATTCCATAGTTTAATTATAGCAGCTTTTTCTGTATCATATTGAGGCTCCACAAGACAAAGAATACTGCTGAATTTAGTTCCACCTTTTGGCTGTTGACATTGTTGCAACAATCCAGCATGAGATGTTCGTCAGTCCTTCCATTAACTTGAAAATACTTTCCACACGCAGAAGAGTAGCTTTGAACCTCATCCATGAATACGACTTACATTACTGTATTTCAACCTCTTTGTTTCCTACACCCCCCCTCCGGTTACATTCCCTACCCCTCTATTTTATTTTCTCTTTCTTGCTTTTTATCCCCCCACTCCCCATCTTGTTTTAGATTCCCTCTCTATGTTGAGTTTCTTTCTTTTTTGAAAGCGGTTGCATTTGTTGGTATAATTCCTGTTATTAAAAACAAAAAAACCTCCAAAATAAGAATGTAGTAGGTGAAACTTTTCCCAGCAGGGCTATGTGATGATGTATGAGCTGGCCCTTGGACTTTGTTGTGGTTGGAGGTGAGGTCTGCAGGGAGGAGGGGGGACAGTGTTAAGCGAGTCCTCCATGAGAAACCAGTAGATTTGAAGAAGGTTCCCCTATAGAGGTAGCCCCCTCGCCATATCAGTGTCCTGGGATGGAGTTTAAGAGCGTGTGCATTTTAGCCAATGTCGTCCCGTCCCCCCACCTATGGGGGAAATGCAAAAATACCAATTTAAGTGTCACTTCTGAAAGCAGCCTATGTAGGACGGCGGAACTGTAAGCACTTAGGGAAATCATATATACGGCTCTATTGAGAAACCGGTATGTTGCACTGCAGGGAGCTGTCGGTGACAAACACTGAAGTTCTCAAACTACGCCGCTATAGGTGTTTCAAAAGTCAAGCTGTAAGTTTCACACTGCTGGCCTTCTAACCATGTAATAAAGAGCAAAGGGGAAAGCAGTATTCAGACCCCATGCCGAATGAAGTCTTAAGTGTTCCAGTGTACAATTCATGCTATTTTTTGAACCTCTCTCCCTCTCTGCTTTCTCCATATAAAGATTGGTGTGTATGTGTGTGTGTGTGTCTTTTAATTTCTGCCTTGGCTGTTTTGTTCTTAAACTCCCCTCTCTTCCACGCTGCTCACTAGCCAGAGGAGGGCATGGGGGATAACTGCCGGTTGAGCTGCATGCTGTCAAAAAGGCTCCCTCTAAAAGTGGGGAAGCTGTTCTTTAGGCAAGTTGCAAGAAGTGTGTGACAAGCCTCCAGTGGAAAATTTGGGGCAGAGCAGGATGGAATGGAAAGCAGGAGAATGGAGGGCTCAGCTTTCAGCTCAGCGTGCGGCATTAAGTGTGCTAGCCATGAGCGGACCTCTGTCTTGGGGCAAACCACACGTCTTAATAATAAGCACCTTTCGCCAAAGATCTGAAAGCTGGTTGCACAACCCATAATGCTACTAGCTAGCCACTGGACCAGGAGTGGGGGGAAAGGCTGAAGCCCTCTGATGGACCACAGTCTAGTTTCTGGTGGGCTTTCAAGCACCTGCTGATTGCTGAGACTCTTGCAGAGGATGCTGGAGTAGGTGGACTTTGATCTGATCCATCATCTGTTGTCACAAGGCACTTTTGGGCAGCTGCCAGGGCCATGAAAGAGCCCTCTGCTGATACTTGCATTGGACCCGCTTCCTTATAAACTCCCTGCCACCACCACAGAGTCTAGCATGGTACTTTGAGCAACTCAAGAATGCCAAGTGTGCCGTTTTAATTTCCCACAATCTCTTGGGGTGACTCCACATCAGCAGTATTGTGCAAAACTAAAGTAACGGCTGGATGCAGCAACCTGGCACTACTTGGGTGCTCTGTGGATTGTTGCCAGGTAGGACCACCAAGGTAGCACAGACATCAGAATGCAGCCACCAGAGGGTGTGTTTGCCCACAGCTCTCTCAAGGTTGGAGTTGGCCTTACCAGCAAGGGACATCTTACATTCCTAAGCAAGAGTGCGTATTCAGGACCTTTCTATTTATTTGCCACATTTCTGTGCTTTGACTTCCCCATGCAATTTCCAAGGCGGCAAACCAGATTTCGGATCACTAAAAACAATAATGTCAGACCTAACATACAGTGGAGAGAGAACAACAGCTAAAATGAGGCAACTGAAAAATAAACACTATCACAGAGAGGCAACCAACCATTAGGCAGAGTGAGGCAGCATCTTTAGGGGGTGGGTGCTGGAGGGGTGTGCAGTGGGTAGCAGCAGCAGCAGCAACTGCAGCAACCTGAGCCATTCTTCCCAAGACTCCTGCCTGTTTCTGAGTGTTATGTCCGACAAAGCCTATCCAGTATCCCATCAGCTGGTTTTCTGCCTTCATGTCTTCTGGAGGATGCTGTCCTGACATCATCATTATGCAGAGGTGCAGTGCTCCAAGGTTGTGGAGGGTCAAAGACCTGTTACGATTTCTGCAGTGGGGTCCCTGTCTCCAGAGGCCTAGAGCTGCCCAACAGCATGGAAAGGGAGCTTCTTAAGCCACTGTGGAAAAGCCAATTCTCTCCCTTTGTGCTGATTGAAGCCAATCAGAGTCAAAGGAAGCGAGTTAGCAGCTGTGGAAAGGGATGCAGGTAGAACACCAAGGAGGAGTTATTGTGTATGCTCCAAAGCTAAGCATTTAGGAACATTGAAAGCACAAGGTGCTTGCTTCTGTTTTAAGAAATTGGTGTGCAAATTCTGTTACATACAATGGAACTTCAAGGAAAACACAGCTTAAGCAATTCTGAAATAACATATTGGAGCACCCTGAATCATTTGCTCATGCACAGAAAATAGTAGCTTTAGCTCAGTGTTTCCCAAACTTGGGTCTCCAGCTATTTTTGGACTACAACTCCCATCATCCCTAGCTAGCAAGACCAGTGGTTAGGGATGATGGGAATTGTAGTCTGAAAACATCTGTGGACCCAAGTTTAGGAAACATCTTTGTAGCTAGAAGGCAACACGTGGAGATCTGCACTGATTGTTGAAATGCATTCCTAATTATTATTGTATAACTATAAGATTATTGCATGCTCTTAGAAGGGAAGTAGGGTTGTGACTGTCATGAAGAGACCATGCACTTCTGAATTTGTCACTTCATGACTAGTGTTCAGCCGCTTCTGCTGTCAGCTTCTGTAACTGGAAAAGGTGGCACCATCTTGCCCTTCCCTTCAGGCAGAAAAAAAAGATGGTCTGGCCCTAATGTTCAGAACCATCTAGAGATGGGGGAGAAATTAGATTCGGTTCACATTTAAAGGTGGACTTGCCTAATTCGCCCTTTCTGTGACAGTATACAAGCTGAAACACAGACATCTTTTGAAATTCACACTTTTCTGATTTTTGCAATTTTGTTCTCTAGTCGAGCAATGCATGCAAAAATACAAATCCTAGGGTAAAGTATGCAAAAAATAAGAGCACAGATTATGGAAAATAATATACAGAAATACATTGTGCTAGGGAAAATTGCTTTGTAATTATATTGGGGAAAATTGCATACAAAAATATGTATACTGGGAGAAATTCACACTAAAATGCTGATGAATTTTCACAAGGACTTTAAATAAATAAAATAAATAAGCAAGCTGGTGTGTAAATATGAAGAACTGTACTTAAGACTGGAAAAATGAGAAACTGAGAGAAGCTGAAATTGATAAATTCACCCATCCGTAGTGGTCACCAGGGGGGCAGTTCACATTGTCCCTGGGGCTGAAGCTAGACTTTCAGCTGCGAATTGCCCTCCCCTCTTCTAGACCATTTGATGCATGAGCACCATAAGAATGCTTTATGGAGCATTAAAATGAACATTAATTTCTTTTTTTAAAACACTAAATTGGAGATAGAAGTGGGGGAACATCTCCCAGCATCCTCTGCTTTAGCAAAGGGGGGCATGGTTATTTCTGACGCTCCCTCTTTGACTTTCTGCCAAGACTTGCTGACACAACTGATTCCCGACTCTATCAAGACACTCCAACTGTGATCAGAGACAAGGAGCCGAGTGGAGGCACCTTGACACAGTGTCAGAACAGCGGAGTCACAGAGTGTGGATGCCGCATCGAGAAGGCTTTTGTCTCCTGAATGAAAAGGAGCAGGATTATTTCCCCTCCCCCTCCCCCCATGTTAAACAACATTTTTTTTCCCTTAGGGAAAAGATTATCATAAAATACCACTACTCATTTAATGAAGACAGGGCAGAGAGAGAGAGGTCCATCATCTCACCCTGCTGGAACACCAACCACACCACTGCAATAGACAATAACTCTGCTGCTACATTATAAAGTCTCTCATATTTTCCTAATGGGAGAAGTTCTAGAATGAATTCCATGGGAAACTGTTCTCTAACCCAGTGGGTATAGTATTATTTCATTTCATTTATAGCCTGCCCTTCCAGAGGAGTCTGAGATGGCAAACACACAAACAATAAAACAATGAAAGCATCTAATATATATATATATATATTTAAGCCTCTTTGAAGGTTTTGTTTTGTTATATTTTTCCAATCAAGCTCAAGGAGGGAGAATGCAGTCACTGTTCAGTGGCCAGAGCAAATCCTCTGCATTCTCCTTGCCAAAGGCTGTGACACGGAGGTAGAGCACATGCTCTATTCCAGCAAGCTCAACTGCCCTTGTTGATGGACTGTGACTTGGATACCCCTGGACCTCTAGAGAACTGTGCTTTGGATTTATACTAAATACTAAAAGGAAAGGGAGTTCATGATGGCTGGGAGTTTGTTAAGAGGGAGATACTAAAAGCACAACGTCAGGCAATACCAATGAGACGGAAACATGGAAGGTGCCTAAAGAAGCCAGGGTGGCTATCTAAAGAACTTTTAACTGAATTAAGATTAAAAAAGGATGTGTACAAAAAATGGAAAAGGGGGGAAACCACCAAAGAGGAATTCAAACAAATAGCCAGCACGTGTAGACACAAAGTCAGAAAAGCTAAAGCACAGAATGAACTCAGGCTTGCTAGAGAGGTTAAAAGCAACAAAAAAGGCTTTTATGGGTATGTTCGTAGCAAAAGGAAGAACAAAGAAACAATGGGGTCACTCAGAGGAGAAGATGGTGAAATGCAAACAGGGGACACAGAAAGGGCTGAACTCCTCAATGCCTTCTTTGCCTCAGTCTTCTCCGATAAAGAAAACAATGCCCGACCTGAAGAATTTGGAGCAAATGATTCAGCAAAGGAAACACAGCCCAGAATAACTAAGGAGATAGTACAAGAATATTTGGCTAGTTTAGATGTATTCAAGTCTCCAGGGCCAGATGAACTGCATCCAAGAGTATTAAAAGAACTGGCAGATGTGATCTCAGAACCACTGGCAGTCATCTTTGAGAATTCCTGGAGAACAGGCGAAGTCCCGGCAGACTGGAGGAGGGCAAATGTTGTCCCTATTTTCAAAAAGGGGAAAAGAGAGGACCCAAATAATTACCGCCCAGTCAGTCTGACATCAATAGCAGGGAAGATTCTGGAGCAGATCATTAAGCAAACAGTCTGTGAGCACCTAGAAAGGAATGCTGTGATCACCAATAGTCAGCATGGATTTCTGAAAAATAAGTCATGTCAGACTAACCTGATCTCGTTTTTTGACAGAATTACAAGCCTGGTAGATGAAGGGAACGCAGTGGATGTAGCCTACCTTGATTTCAGCAAGGCATTTGACAAGGTGCCCCATGATATTCTTGTAAAGAAGCTGGTAAAATGCGGTCTTGACTATGCTACCACTCAGTGGATTTGTAACTGGCTGACTGACCGAACCCAAAGGGTGCTCATCAATGGTTCCTCTTCATCCTGGAGAAGAGTGACTAGTGGGGTGCCACAGGGTTCTGTCTTGGGCCCGGTCTTATTCAACATCTTTATCAACGACTTGGATGATGGACTCAAGGGCATCCTGATCAAATTTGCAGATGACACCAAACTGGGAGGGGTGGCTAACACCCCAGAGGACAGGATCACACTTCAAAACGACCTTGACAGATTAGAGAACTGGGCAAAAATAAACAAGATGAATTTTAACAGGGAGAAATGTAAAGTATTGCACTTGGGCAAAAAAAATGAGAGGCACAAATACAAGATGGGCGACACCTGGCTCGAGAGCAGTACATGTGAAAAGGATCTAGGAGTCTTGGTTGACCACAAACTTGACATGAGCCAACAGTGTGACGCGGCAGCTAAAAAAGCCAATGCAATTCTGGGCTGCATCAATAGGAGTATAGCATCTAGATCAAGGGAAGTAATAGTGCCACTGTATTCTGCTCTGGTCAGACCACACCTGGAGTACTGTGTCCAGTTCTGGGCACCACAATTCAAGAAGGACACTGACAAACTGGAACGTGTCCAGAGGAGGGCAACCAAAATGGTCAAAGGCCTGGAAACGATGCCTTATGAGGAACGGCTAAGGGAGCTGGGCATGTTTAGCCTGGAGAAGAGGAGGTTAAGGGGTGATATGATAGCCATGTTCAAATATATAAAAGGATGTCACATGGAGGAGGGAGAAAGGTTGTTTTCTGCTGCTCCGGAGAAGCGGACACGGAGCAATGGATCCAAACTACAAGAAAGAAGATTCCACCTAAACATTAGGAAGAACTTCCTGACAGTGAGAGCTGTTCGACAGTGGAATTTGCTGCCAAGGAGTGTGGTGGAGTCTCCTACTTTGGAGGTCTTTAAGCAGAGGCTTGACATCCATATGTCAGGAGTGCTCTGATGGTGTTTCCTGCTTGGCAGGGGGTTGGACTCGATGGCCCTTGTGGTCTCTTCCAACTCTATGATTCTATGATTCTATGATTTGACTGTGGGCTATCCTGACTGCTGGAATTCAGACACTTCTGCAAAGTGCTCATATGTCTGGCTATGACACTTTGGTCCTATAGACCCGGGCTCTTTGCTCTTCAGGCACATCCAATTTTAAATATCTATTTCTATCTCTATATATTAGAGGCCTTGTTCTTGTCAAATCTGTGATATATTCATGAGAAGAGGTTCCCAAATCAATAGTGAGAGGAAAAGAATAAACCGCCTTTGAACCAAGTCAGACCATTGGTCCAGCTCACTCAGCATGACCTGTATTGCTTGACATTGTGAACCAATTGGGACACACTATCGCTAGCACATGACTCTGGTGCTCAAAAGCCTGCTCTGGCTGCCCATATGCTATCAGGCCGGGTTCAAGGTTCTTGTATTAATTTACAAGGCCCTTACTGACTTGGCTCCAGGATACTTTAAGGACTGCCTAATCTCTTAGATCTCTGCCCAATCCCCGAGGTATTCAGGGGGTTCACTGTTAGGGGTCCCCATGGCTTGGATGCACAACTTGTATCCACTGTGAGCTGTGCATTTAGTATTGTGGGTCCAGTTTTATGACACTCCCTTCCTGTTGAAGTCAGACAGGCTCTGTCCTACTGAAATTCCCTACTGAAGACTTCTTCTTCTTCTTCTTCTTCTTCTTCTTCTTCTTCTTCTTCTTCTTCTTCTTCTTCTTCTTCTTCTTCTTCTTCCAGGCATTTTAACTGAAGCCTGATTTTGTAGTTTCAACTGATGTTTTTCCCCCTTTTTGCTGTACTTTTGCAAACCGCTTGGAGGCTGCTGTGGCTATAAGCAGTATATAAATTGTGTCAATAAATAAAACGCATGAATAAAATCGGCACATATAGCATGTGCTCTACCCCTGAGTCTACCCTTTGCCGTAGAGGATTTGCTCTGGCTGCTAACAGTGACCACATTGTCCCTCCTTGAGACCATCGATGCCATGAATAAAAACTGGAAATATGAAAAGGGACGTGAAATATTTCAAACCAGTCTATTAAGAACCTGTCTGTGCGCTGCGTTTCTGCATTGGGGCTTCCCTGACTCACTTATATTTCAGGGCTGTTAATGCTGCTCCCTTTGCCTTTCCCTCCCAATTCAGCCAGCCGCCATGAATGTCATTTTCTTGGCACCTTTGAAGAAGAGCAATTAGCGTAATTGGGCCGATGTTTCAACCACAAGGCAGGGTTGTTTTCTTTCAGGTAGGGCAGTGCCAACTGCAAGATTTCTGAAGAGCAAAATCTTTCTACTTGAGCACCAGATTCCTTTTCCTAATGTGGAGGAATTTGCAAAGAGGACTCCTGAAGGCTGGAGAAACCCAGCTGGTGTAATGGATACTAAGGATGGGAGAGAAATTCAGTTCGGCTTGAATTTTAATGAGAACCTACCTAATTCACACTTTCCAGAACAATGTGCGAACTGAAACAAAGCCATTCTTTAAAAAATCTTCACTTTTGCACCTGCATTTTGCGATGCGGTTCTCTTTCCAGGTAATGTGTGCATAAGAATGTATATATTAGCATGGAAAATGCAGTATACGAAGGAAATTTGCTTGCAAAAAAAATGTGTGAGTTAGGCAACATTTAATACAAAGATGTGTATAATCGGGAGAAATGTACACCGAACTGCTGAATTTTTAAATGAGGATTTTTAAGAAATTGCAAAACTGATGCAAAAATGTGATGGGTAGAATATAACCCTGGAATGATGAGAAACTGAAATAGACAATTTTGTCCTTCCCTAATGGATAGGATACCTCATTAATTGTCCTCATTCGCTCCCTTTGCAGGGAATCAAGCAGTGGAATCCTTGAACATTCAACTGGATGGCGGGTGGTTCTGCTGCATTACATTACATTGAAACAATCCCTTAAAACTTCCCCGACAATGACAGAGGGAAAGGGGTGTGTGTGTGTGTGTGTGTGTGTGTGTGTGTGTGTGGAATTAACAGTGCCAATGAAATGTATTTCTTTTTCTCCCGGGCCTTTCCCAAAAGAAGGCTGATACTGGCTGGCCCAGTTTGAGAAATGCATACTGAAGCCAATTGCCGGGCAGCCTGCGTTCCCAAGGGCAGCCTTGGTGGGCAGGATGCCATCTGAACAGATGGGCATAACTCTAAGCAAGCAAGAGACCATGGATGTGAATCAAGTATGGGTGTTTACTCCACCGATTCCCCAAAGAGAATGTCAAAATGGCAGTCTAAACTTGGTTCCCCGGCTTGCTGAAATATGAATCTCACTGTCTCAATTTAAGGCTTTAAGATTCACCAGGAGGAGAGAGGTGGCTTCCTTCTCGCCTCTCCCTTCCTGATGAATCCAGAAAATAAGGCCACTATGGTGAAATGGAGGGACTCATTAAAACAGCCTCTTTGCTGCTCAGCCTTTTGTCTACATAAGGACGGCTTCGGACGAGAAGGCAGTTGTCAGAGCTGCTTGAAGATCCTAGCTCACAGAGGATCACGCTAGCCAGCGATCATTTAGTAAAAGTCTTTATTGAATTACAGTTTCCATTCTCACGCTGCTGCGCGCAACTCTACGTCTAGTAGCTAGATCGACGAAGCTCCGTCTGAGTCTCCGCCCCGTGCGCACCAACTTAATATCCTAGCCCTGCTCCACCTTTTCCGCCTGACTGTCCTCCTCTGGGTCCCTCTACCCCCCGGGGCTTCTTCCTTCCGGGATTCTTCTGACGCTGACCCGGACCCTCCTGCCTCCTTGCGCCGGGCTTTAGGACCTGGCTCCCTTTCCGGGCTGCTTACTGCGCCGCCTTCCTCTGCATTTGAACTTGGCGCGCGCGCCCAACCTTCCACTTTCCTCTTAACCATTTCTTCGCTCCCCGATGGAGGTGTGGCCACTCCTGACTCATGCCCTCCCTCCTGTGGTGAGCTGCCAGCGCTTGCCCCCTGGCTCCCTTCCTCTTCCCTGCTCTCTGGCGGTGACGCTGGTCCCGATTTCCAACTGCTCTCCTCTGAGTCCCCTCTGGCTCTATCTTCCTGGGGTGCCCCCCTAGACTCCCCCCTTGCCCTGGCCACTGGTGCTCCTTTCTGTGAATCCTCTGATTCACTGGAAAGACTCGGAGATCTCGGGTCGTCGTCATCACTCATCTTTTCTTCTGCCTCCTCCCCTTCGCTCTCTGTTTCCTCCCTTGCCCTTGCCTCTGCTCCTAAACCCCTGACATCCATCCCCCCCTCGAAGCCCCCCATTCCCCCCTCCCCTCCTTCCGGTGCTGGAGCTGGGGTGTGCTGTTGCAAAGGGACGAACGTCGGATATCGTTCGCTTCCCGTGGTGGGCCTCCATCTGAAGTCTCGCGGGTCTTCCTCCCTGCTCTCGTCGACGACGGTCACCTCCGCTTCCATCTCTGTGCCGCCGTGCTCGAAACCAGGGTCGTCCCCGAAAACGTCCATGTCCGTCTCTCCCTCACTTCCTCCTGGCGGCGTTGCTCGTCCTGGGCCTTCCAGCCACCTTCTGCGGAACTGCTCCTCTGGTCTATCGTCCCACCAATACGAGGGTTCTGATGCAGATCCCGAGGGTGACCCCTCCGGGGAACGGACGTCTTGTGTCGGGTCCTCGTCCGAGTCGAACCCCCGGAAAGTGCTGGCCGAAAGCGTGGGCGTGAAAAGCCAGTCGTCGAAAAAGTCTGCTGGCATAGGTCTATGTGGGAAGAGGGCATGAAACTCGTCTTTGAGTAGAGGTTCGTCCAAGGCGTAGCCCGGCACCCAGCTGTTCGCACTGGCCAGGGTGCCCTCCTTGGCGAGAAAGTATTCTACCCCCTCTTCCCCCCATCTGGAGTCCAAAATCTCCGTGACGTCATTGATGCGCTCCTTCTGTGCCACTCCCGCGTGCCCCGTTCTGTCTCTGACCGGACTCGGCGCCGTTCCGGGTTCCTGGAACCTGTGCGGTGCCTTGTAGGGAGTGAGCACCGATCTGTGGAACACCGGATGCATTCTGGAACCCTCCGGAAGTGCCAGTCTGAAAGCTACCGGGTTGACCTGCTCTTCGACTTGGTAGGGTCCCAGTTGTTTATGCCCTAGTTTCTTCTTGGCCAACGACCTGGCCGGCACTGCGTGGGCTGCTAACCAGACCCAGTCTCCCACGTGGAGCTCTTCGCCAACCCTTCTGTGCCTGTCCGCTTGTACCTTGTATGCGTGTTTGGCCAGCTCCAGGTGGCGCCTCAGCTGATCGTGGACTTCCTGCAGCTCCGACGCGAACGCATCTGCTGTCTGCGGCTCCCCCTCCCCCATTCTTTCCAGTCCCGGGAAGGTTCTGGGGTGCCTCCCGTTGTTGGCGAAGAACGGCGTGACCCCCGTGGACACGTGCTTCGTGTTGTTGTAGGCGAACTCGGCAAGCGGCAGGTAATCCACCCACGTCGCAGGCTGTTGATTCGCATAGCATCTCAGGTACTGCTGCATGATGGCATTGACCCGCTCCGCTTGCCCGTTGGTCTGCGTGTGTCTCGCCGACGCCAGGTTGATCTTGACGTTTAGGAAGCCCATCAGCTTCTGCCAGAAATTTGAGATGAACTGCCGCCCGCGGTCGGACAGAATAGACCGTGGCAGACCGTGAACCTTGAACACGTGGTCTATGAACAGTTTGGCGGTTTGCTCCGCCGTGGCCACCTTCGCACACGGAATGAAATGTGCCATCTTGGAAAACAGGTCCACCACCACCAGCACTGCCGTCTTGCCCCTCGAGCTGGGCAGATCTGTGACAAAGTCCAGAGCCACCCTTTCCCAAGGTTCGACCGGAGTTTGCAGCGGTTCCAACAGTCCTGCCGGCGGTCTGTGCACTGGTTTGGCCCTCTGGCAGGTGTCACACCTCGCCACGTAGTCTGCGACCTCCCCTCTCATTCCAGGCCACCAGAAATCCCTGGCTACTAATTCCACCGTCTTCTCCTTGCCAAAGTGCCCGGCCGTGGGCGCGTCGTGCAGCTGCTGCAGCACCTTGGCGCGAAGGTCGTCTCCCGGCACGTAGATGGCCCCTTTACGGATGAGCAATCCATCTCGTAGCTGGAAACCGTCGGCCGCAGCCTTGCCCCTTTGCACCTCTGCCATCTTTGCTTGCGCGAAGGAGTCATCCTGCAACGCTCGTCGCACCGCCTCCAGGTCCACGGTGGCCGCGGCGCACGCCCATACTGTTGGTGCGAAGATGTGCATGGCGGCCGCTGGCGTTGCGTCCTCCAGATACTGTGGCTTACGGGAGAGGGCGTCCGCCATGATGTTAGTGTCCCCCAGGACATACTCTATGCGGAAGTCGAAGTTCGCAAAAAACTCAGCCCAACGTATCTGCCTCTGGTTTAGGAACTGTGCCGTGCGCCAGTGCTCCAGATTCTTGTGGTCCGTGCAAACCTGCACCGTGTGCTTGGCGCCGATCAGGAAGTGCCTCCACGCTTTGAACGCTGCATGAATGGCCAGCAACTCCCTGTCCCAGATGGTGTAGTTCTGCTCGGACTTGCTGAGCTTCCTGGAGTAAAACGCTCCCGGCCGCCACACCCCCTGCTGGTCCTTTTGCAGCAGGACCGCCCCCACGGCTCTGTCCGAGGCGTCTGTCTCCACCCTCATCGGCCTGCTGGGGTTGACGTGAAGCAGCTGCTCTTCCGACGCGAAGAGACGCTTGAGTGCCTGAAAGGACTGCTCCGCCTCCTCTGTCCAAACGAACTTCTTTTTCTTGGAGCTAAGCGTGTCTGTGATGGCCGCTGTCTGCATAGCGAAGCCCTTGATAAACTTGCGATAGAAGTTCGCAAAGCCGACAAACCTTTGGACCTCTTTTCGGTTGCGTGGACTCTTCCAATCCAATACCGCTCGAACCTTGGCGCTGTCCATGGCGAGCCCCTTGTCAGACAACTTGTAGCCCAGAAAATCCACCTCCGTCACGTCAAATTGGCACTTCTCCAGCTTGGCGTAGAGCCTATGTTGCTTTAGTCTGGTCAGCACTTCCTTGACGTGTCTGTCATGCTCCTGCTGCGATTCCGAAAAGATCAGGATGTCATCTAAGAAACAGACGCACGTCTTGTAGAGAAGTCCCGCCAACACGTGATGCATGAAAGCTTGAAAAACGTGGGAGCCATTTTGCAATCCAAAAGGCATAACTCTGTATTCGTAGGTACCCAGTGGCGTGAACATGGCCGTCTTCCACTCATCTCCCTCCCGCATGCGAATGAGGTTGTACGCCCCTCGCAGGTCTAACTTGGTGAACACTTTTCCCTTCCGCACCTTCGCCAGGAGGTCGTCGATTCGTGGCATGGGGAAGTCCGACGGCTTGGTCCCATTGTTTAAAATGCGATAGTCCACGACCAGTCTTTTTTGGGGCGTGTCTCGCTTTTTAACAAAGAATACAGGACTGCCCCCCGCTGCCTTGGACTCTCGGATGAAACCGCGCTCCAAATTATGATCTAAGAACTCTTTGAGTTCCTGCAGCTCGTCCTCTGACATGGAATACAGCTTCCCTTTGGGCAGCGCCGCCCCCGGCAGCAGGTCAATTTTGCAGTCATATGGTCTGTGAGGGGGTAGCCTGTCCGCCTCCTTCTCGCAGAAAACTTCCAAAAATTCTGCGTACTTGTGGGGAATCGCTTGCAGCGTGCCTAGCTGCAGCTGTGACTCCTCTTGCTCCCCTTCCTGCTGGGGCATGATGCAGTGTTCAGCACAAAAGGAAGAGCCGAAGGTCAGCTGCCTCTGGTACCAAGCCAGCGCCGGGCTGTGCTTGTCCAGCCAACTCATGCCCAATACAATGGGCGTGTCCGATAGCTGAGTGACGTTGAAGCTGATGATTTCCCTGTGATTCCCAAGTCGCATCACCATTGGCGGCGTCTGCTTCACCACTTGCCCCCCTAGCAACTCCCTTCCATCCACCGTGACAACCTGCAGGGGCAGCGTGGCAGGCAGCAACTGTATAGCGTGCTTGTCGACAAACTCCTGCCCTATAAAGTCCGCGTTGCTGCCCGAGTCGATGGTAATTGGCACGTCCATAGTGATTCCATTGGGCAGCTGGAGAGATGCGGTGAGCCTCACCACTGGTTTGGGCGGGAGGGGGTTCACGGGCTGTAAAATCTCTGGGGACTGCTTCACTGACATGTCTGGCTGGGCCCCAGTGCCTCTTCCTCCAGCCAGACATCGTCGTTTCCCTGCTGTGGTTCTCCTTGCTGCGTTGCTGCAGTCACCATTGCTGAGGCTGCAGTGAGCTTGTGGAGCCTCTGGGGACACTCTTTCGCCATATGCCCTGGCTCCTCACAGACGTAACACTTCCTGTTCCCTCTAGGAGGCTTCGCTTTCACTGCTGCCGGTGCTAGGGCTCTGGTTGTTGACTGAGCCCTTGCACCTCCAACCTCCATAGGTTCGGCTCCTCCTCCTGGCGGAGGCGTGGATTGCGCCCGCGCTGCTTCTCTGGGAAGGAAGGAGGGGCCCCTGGCTGATTCGCGCCCTCCACGCCCTTCGTCCCTGCTCCACGGACGTTCTTCCAGCCTCACCCCCACTGCCAGTGCCCTCTGAACGACCTCCTGGGTGGTTCGGGGTCTCTCCCCCCTCGCGATCTCATCTTTAATCAAGCTGTGCAACCCCTCCCAAAAGAGGTCTCTTACAGGGGCCGAATCTCTGTCCCATTCCAGGGCACTGACCAAGGCGAAAAAGCGGGCATGGTACTGTCTGACGCTGGCCCTCCCTTGTCTTAGCCCATGCACCTCCTTCCGGGCAAGATCCACGTCAATACTTGATAAAAAACACCCATCCATCGCTTTTATAAAGGCATCTGCATTCTGGAGCGCCGGATCCTTATCCCTCCATAAATTGCGTAGCCATGCTTTAGCATCCCCATGCAAATGGGCCATGATGAATCCCACTCTCTCTTGCTCATCTCTAAAGTCTTTATGCAGCAGTTGCAGTGCGCACAGTACGTCTGCTCTAAAGTTGGGATACTGTTGCAGGTTCCCATCGAAGTGAGAGACCAGCCCGCCTGTTCGTCTCGCCAACCCAATTCCCTCCTGCCGGGGTGTCTGCTTCGTCAGCACGTCTAACCTGATCTGGAGATCCCTGCAGGCGGCAGCTGCCTCCTCCTCTCTCTTCCTGGATGCGAGAGCCTCGGCATTCAGTTGTGCCACTGCTTTTCTGAGTTCCTCTATCTGCTGCTCAGCCGTCATGTCGTCTGCTGTTCGTGAGCTCACTAGTAGGCACCTGTTTCTCTCCCCTCCTCGGGGCTGTAGATGCCCACAATTTTGAGACGGAGCTTACTGTCAGAGCTGCTTGAAGATCCTAGCTCACAGAGGATCACGCTAGCCAGCGATCATTTAGTAAAAGTCTTTATTGAATTACAGTTTCCATTCTCACGCTGCTGCGCGCAACTCTACGTCTAGTAGCTAGATCGACGAAGCTCCGTCTGAGTCTCCGCCCCGTGCGCACCAACTTAATATCCTAGCCCTGCTCCACCTTTTCCGCCTGACTGTCCTCCTCTGGGTCCCTCTACCCCCCGGGGCTTCTTCCTTCCGGGATTCTTCTGACGCTGACCCGGACCCTCCTGCCTCCTTGCGCCGGGCTTTAGGACCTGGCTCCCTTTCCAGGCTGCTTACTGCGCCGCCTTCCTCTGCATTTGAACTTGGCGCGCGCGCCCAACCTTCCACTTTCCTCTTAACCATTTCTTCGCTCCCCGATGGAGGTGTGGCCACTCCTGACTCATGCCCTCCCTCCTGTGGTGAGCTGCCAGCGCTTGCCCCCTGGCTCCCTTCCTCTTCCCTGCTCTCTGGCGGTGACGCTGGTCCCGATTTCCAACTGCTCTCCTCTGAGTCCCCTCTGGCTCTATCTTCCTGGGGTGCCCCCCTAGACTCCCCCCTTGCCCTGGCCACTGGTGCTCCTTTCTGTGAATCCTCTGATTCACTGGAAAGACTCGGAGATCTCGGGTCGTCGTCATCACTCATCTTTTCTTCTGCCTCCTCCCCTTCGCTCTCTGTTTCCTCCCTTGCCCTTGCCTCTGCTCCTAAACCCCTGACAGCAGTAAAAAAAAAAAAATCATATTCGCCTCTTTTACGTTTTAAGCCAATGGATTAACGTTTGGATCAGGATATGGAGAATTATGGAGAATGGTGGGATTGTCTTAAAGCTTAGAAACAGAGGAGACGAGGAGGAGGAGGAGAATTAGGGTGAACACTGGCATCCCTGTGGAGAAACATTCTTAGCTGTGCTGTATTGTGTGAGCTCACCCTGAGAGAGGAATTCACAAGAGGCCTTCCTTGTAATAAGTGATTGTCTGAACTTCCCTGAAGGGTTTGTTTGTTTGTTTAATTTTTTCCCCCAGCTTTCGTCAAGCTGGCCTCATGCTGCTTGGTATTAGGTTTCAGGCAGGTGTCTCTCCTAGCCCTACCCAGAGATGCTGGGGATTGAACCCAGGACGTTTTGCCTTCAAAGCACATGCTCCTCCAGCCCTGAGCTATGCCAGAGTTCAATTTCACACTCCTTCATTTGTCCCTAAAGAATAGTGACTGGGGGAGATAGTGGATTATCTGTGATAGTTCATGCTCAAAGTGGTTCATGACATCAAAAAGTTTACATAAGATAATTCACAAACAATTAATGAAATTTGGTAATGAAATACATACTGTGCATATAGCCAATACACTAGCACAGTGTTTCCCAAACTTTTTTGGGCAACGGCACACCTGTTTAAGGAAAAAAATCTCGCGGCACACCACCGCGGCACAGCCCCGTGATGTCAGCGCGCAGCGTCACGCCGGGAGGGACGCACGAAAGTGAAAGTTTTTTCCCTCCCCCTTGCCGGGGAACCTCCAAGCTTTGGGGGTGGGAGGAGGCAGCAGAGCGAGGGACTGAGGGACGGCGGCAACTGAGGCGGCGGCAGCTGTTGTGGTGGTGGCGGCGATAGCGGGCGGAGGAGGGGGCGGCGGCGGGGCTTGAGGAGCCGTCGCCGGGAGTTGCTGCTGCTGTTGTTGCTGCTGCTGCCCGGACATGCCGGCCTCCTCCTCCTCCGCTGTCTCGTGCTCCTCCCTTTTGCACGCGCTGCCCCGCCGCTCGGCACCACCGCGGAGCCGCCCCTGGCTCGACGCGGATCCTCGCCGCCGCCGCCTCTCACCGCCCGACTCGCCCGCCTCCCTCCCACGGCACACCAGCCAATGTCTCACGGCACAGTAGTGTGCCGCGGAACACCGGTTGGGAAACACTGCACTAGCAGATGCACACTATGCATATATAGACACACAAACAAACTAATATATATTACTAAATATGCGCTAGACAATCCACCGATAGCAATAAGGTCTAACAATAGCAGTTCAAGAACCATAATCCAGATAATATCAACCCTGGCAACAACCCCTATCTGATAGCCTTACCCTGGTAGCCTCTAGGTATCCTGAGCAACAGAAGCAGCCTCTGTAGCTGGAGCTCAGCCAAGAACCAACTTTCCCAGGCAAGGTCAAAATAGGTCAGGTAGGGACTGGGCCTTGTAGGAATCACTGTGAGGTGGTCACTGGATGATGGCATCATTGGCCGATGGTGGGCCACAGCTCAGAGGTAGTACAACATATGTTCTGCCTATGTAAGATGCCAGGTTCAGCTCTTCCAGTTAAAGGAACACAGAGAGCCCTGGGCCTAGGCTACCTGAAAAATACAAGCCTGCCCTGGTGCTATGATCCTCAGGTGAGCATCATCTCTCAGTTCTATTAATATTAGAGGCATGTTTGATGGTGACAGGAGAGAGAGAGCCTTTTCTGTGACCGTTCCCAGATAGTGGAATTCTCTCTCAAGAGAGGTTAGACTGGCTCCCTCTCTGATATCCTTTTGGCACTGTATAAGACCTTCCTGTTTGGATGGGTCCTTGAAAATTAAGGTGCAGATGATGCTGGTCTCTGGGTTGCTGTCAGGACATACTGTATGTATTTTAATTGCTGGTTCTAAATGTGTTTTGAGTACTTGAACTAAATTGGTTTTATCACTTTGCATTTTAAAATGATAGTTTTAAATGTTGGAAGCCGCCCTGAATACCAACTTGGGAGAAAGGCAGGGTATAAATATATATTATAATAATTGTTGTGAGAGACACTAGACAGGGGTATAGGAAGGGTGTGTGCAGTTGGTGCAGTCCGTCCTGGGTGTGATCCTTGAGGGGGGTGACAAAATGGCACACCGCGGGGCTCGGCACTTACCACAGGGCCTGGCCTGCAGCACGTCCAAGCCACGCGTCTCTCCTGGGAGTGACGTGGTGGCTCAGGGCCCTGCGCTGCCCAAAATGGGGCTTGTGTCTGTCAGGCGGACTCCATGGGCTGCGCTGCCCCCCAGGGTGCGGATCGCTGTGGCACCCCCGTGCAGTGCTCCCGTGCACAACTCGCCCCACCCCTGCCGCTCCGGGTGCCGGAGCAGCTAGCTACACCCCTGACACTGGAGAGGGAAGGGGTCATAGTTCATTGGCAGAACATGTGCTTTGCACTCAGGAGGTCCTGGATTCAATCCATGGTTTCTCCAGCTAAAATGATCTGGTCTCAGGGGATGGGAAAGATCGGCTGTGTCTGGGACCCTGGAGACCCTGGGATTGATGGACCAGTGGTCTGATCCCGTACAGTGGCGGAGCTTCATGCTCTGGCACAGGGAGGTGGAGAGCAGGTGGGGGCGGGGCTGGTGCGAGTCCTGGGGGCGGGGCATGTGGGGGTGGGGAGACAGCTGCAATGGCACCCTACTGGGCTGCCTTCAGATGTCTTCTAAAAGTCAGATAGTTGTTTATTTCCTTGACATCTGATGGGAGGGTGTTCCACAGGGTGGGTGCCACCACCGAGAAGGCCCTCTGCGGAGCCCAGCAGAACATGGGATGTAAGCACCATGCGGGAGGCAGTGGAGGACAGAAGTGCCTGGCGTGCTCTGGTCCATGGGGTCACGCAGAGTCGGACACGACTAAACGACTAAACAACAACAAAGCACCACCATCCATGGTAATATGTATTGCATATCTTTTTTAATTTTTTGCTTTAAGTCGCTTGGGGTCCTTCAGGTGACAAGTGACTACTAAGTCTAATGAAATGAGCCATCCTCCTTTCATCCTGGCAGGTGTGAGCAGGATGGCTGAGGATGCAGAGCTGGTTCTATCTCTCCATTCACCCCTGCTGGAGAGTCCATCACCTTCTGTATGGTCGTCCATTCCACTGCCAAATGGCTCTTACCATCAGAAAGTTTGGTTGGGATCTCCTTTCTTGCAATTTGGATCCATTGGTTCTGATCCTACCCTCTGGAATAGCAGGGGACATGCTTGCTCCATTTTCCATGTGACAGCCCTTCATATATTTGAAGATGGCTATCATTGCCTCTCAGTCTTCCCCAGGCTAAACACACCTAATTCCTTCTATCTACTTAATTCAAAATTCAGTCTGTAGAATGAGAATATGCACATTTGTTTTGCATATATAGATTTGCGCTGTTTGTTCCAAGTGCAGAATTTGAATTTCTCAAACGCATAAATACTCCCTGTTTCAGTGCAAAACGTCACGCTCCCTCTTGTGAAATCTGTTATGTTGTGAATAAAACCATCACCTTAATGCTCTTAATGTCTAAGTGCAATGTTTTAAACATGAATTTAAAATATATAGCTCTCTTAACCTTGGCTGTTTTTATGAAAGCTAAACAATGGTCAATGACATAAAATTGCATAATTTAGTATTCATTTGCATAATGTAGCATTTTAGCATTTTTTGTCTTGGCATAGGATTTCATTGGTGCATTTGCACATAATATTACCACTCTCATTAAAAGATAAAACATACATTCAAATCATATCCCCACCCCCATTAAAAATATATATTCCCTTTCCTAAATCGCCAAGGCCTTTTATTTTCAGAGGTGAAACTGTAACATTGTGTGTTCCTGGCCAGATATTTTTCTTCTTGCTTTTTCAAATCTAACCTGATGTGCAGCTGGGGAGGTTTGTAAGAAATACCTAGAGAGTTTGTTATCCACCCTCTTTTGTATTGCTCTCTGTTCAGATACACAAATATAATCCTCTGAAAAATACCTGTAAAAAACAGCAACATACAATCCATTTGTGTCACTTTTAGAACAAAGAACAGTGACCTGAAAATAGCCTCCTTCCTTCTGTATGCAAAACGTTGACAATATTCTTTTTCATCCCAAGCTATCAAAATAAGTCTTTTCGCTGTGTCGCCTGTAATCTGTTATGACGGCTCTGCGTTTTGTCATTAGACTTGCTAAAACGTTTTGCTATCATGTGTGTCGTTTTCCAGGGAGAGGAATGTTTATTTTCTTGCTGGGTGTCATGGAAACAGAAATGCTTACCTTACATTGTGGATTGTCCATTTAAGAAGAACGGGGCATATGATCAGAGGCCAGGTTGTGCCCTACCTTAGTGTAAGACCTTTTAATATCTTCCCCAGGGGCTCCCTGGTGGTCGCTGCTGCTTTGTGACCACAGATGGAACCCCATTGAGTCACGTTTTAAAGGATTGCGGTTCTGCCTGGATGTTTGCACCCCAAGCAAAGCCTTGAGCCCAGAGCTCCATAAATGCTCCAGTGCACATGTAGAGCCTCATCCCACAAGATTGCGCTGTTCTTATCAAAGAAGGAAGGTTCAGTCCTGTGAAATGTGCCTCGCGTTTATAGAAAATTATCTTCTTTTTGGCAGAGTCACCAACTGTTAATATATGCTTCAGCTTTCCCTATTTATCAGGGAAAGTCTTTACATTCTGATGCATGTTTCTGGTGAATTTATTGTCCCTAATTATATTGTTTGAAGGGATGTCCTTTAAAAAAAATAGGGCTCCCAGAGCTGCTATTCTTTGGAGTTCAACTCCCTCTGCTGGTGTCATGAGCTACTGGGGACTGTGGATAGCTGCTCCATGTGGGGAGCCACCAAAGTACAGTTGGCAGCTTCTCAATATCTGCCCATCCAGATATTCCTGGACAGGAAGGAGTACAGCAATTCTTCCTGTTCCAACTGGACCTTGCTTGAGCATCATCAGCTTCCTGAGGAGTGGTGTGTTCCTGTATCCATTGGTTATCCTTTGATCCTGTCTCCTGGCTTATCATTAAGTTCTGACTTGTTCTTCTGTTCTGACAGGCTTGTGGGCCCCACCCCCATGATTTGTCCTCCACTTCTTACTCTTTAGTCCATACTACTGGTATGTCTCAACCTCCTGGTTCCTGGCTCACTTCAGTTCTGGCCTTAGCGTGGTGGCAAATTAAGAAGTTCAGGGTCTGTTCCATAAGTAGTAGTAGTAGTAGTAGTAGTAGTAGTAGTAGTAGTAGTAGTTGTTGTTGTTGTTGTTGTTGTTGTTGCTGTTGTTAATTTGACCAATACAGATCTCCATGTGTTGCCTTTCAGCTAGATCCACTATTTTCTGTGCATATACATAAAATATTTTGGAATCTTCCAATGTCTTCTTTTGGATTGACTTAAGTTGCACTTCCCTTGAAGTTCTGTTGTACGTAGTGAAACTTTCAACCATTTTCTTGACAGTGAATCACCTTATGTTTTCATTGTTCCTAAATGCTTGCTTCAGAGCACACAGAACAAATCCCCAGGGTTATTCCTGCCACGCCTTCTCCAGAGTGACCCTAGGAGCCAATCCTTGCTGGCTGATTCACCTCCTTTGACTCTGGTTGGCTCCAATAAGCACAAAAGGTAAGAAGGTTTATTCTCAGTGGCTAAAAAGCTCCCCTTTCATGCTGTTTGGGTGGCTGTAGGACACTAGAGACAGGGACCCCGCTGGGGAAATAGTAAAAGGGCTTCAACTCCCATGACCACTATACCTCTGGCTGTAGCCCAGCTCAGACAACTCTCTAATATTTTAATCTCTGAATGAAGGGAGTAGATGCATCTTTCTAGTGCACACGCACTGTCAGGGGAGAGCCATAGCTCAATGGTAGAGTTTGCTTTGATGTGCGTACCCATTGGTCACTGTCTCCTGAAAGTAACATGCCCCATGAGATAATATTTACCTTCTCTGAACTGCCTATCAATTTAAAACAATGGACACATTTCAGCCAAAGTGAAGGACTTAGGCTACAGCCAATGTGCTCACTTACCTGATGACATGATAGGAGAGGGGTTTCTAGAGCCAATGGGAAACTGTCAGGCTCCCTTGTTGCTTTTGCTCTTTACAGGAAGTGTAATATTCTCAATGCAATCTTGTCATGTTCATGAAACCCCATGTTTAAATTTCTCCCATGGAAATGAATGTGCTCTTTCCTCAAACCGCTCCACTTTGCCTGGACTGTGTTCAAACTCTTTTCTTTTAAATAAACAAACAAACTTGTGAATTCATAAATCTTGCATTGACTTTAATGAAGGGCTTTCCTTCTTCGACTTTGGGATTTAAGGCATCGTTTTTCAGTAGGTGAGATGTGACCCGAAACTGTCTAGCTGTGAAAATATGGGATTGCCGGTGACATATGGGTACCTGAGAGCAACTGAACTTGAAAGGACAAAAGAAATGTCCTGTGGATTTGCATGTGCTTCGAAATGCTTTGGGTTGAGATGAGGGAAGCCTGCAAGTCCATCAAGGATGGAAGGGAAGGCAAAGGAATAATTAAAACGGAAAGTTAAATATCTGAGTTCCATTGTCTTGATTCTAAATGTTCTGCTCATTTTTGAAGTTCCCACAAAATCTGGAAGATAAAAGGAGCCAACCTGCTCCTTCCATTTGCATTCTTTCCAAAAATTATTCCAGCTGCACATGCACAGATGAACTCTTGCCTGCCTTAAGACAGCACGTATATGTTGCATGCAGGACCTCTGAAGGGCTCTCAATCCACCAGGTTTTTCAGAAAAACAGAAAAGACAGCAAAGCAGGTTGGAGGATTCAGTCATTAAATGCAGCTCTTCTTTTCATACCCTTGAAGCACGCTCAGATTTTGCAACAGACCAACAGTGAAAAGAGGGAAGGTTTATTTGGGGGCAGCAAGTGTGCATGGACTAAAATACTGTTGATATTATTTTAAAACATGTTAGCTCCTCTGGGTTACTTGGGGTTTTGCGGGGGCATCTGCTTGGGCAAATCTCCAGTAACATTAAGAACTCCACATGTATTATTTATTTGATACTGTTATACTTATCGTTTCCATTAAAAAATGCCTAAGGTAGCTAACAGTAAAATTCAACACATAATAAAAGAAGGAGTATCACAATAAATGTTGTATAAAAGGTAAAGGTACCCCTGCCCGTACGGGCCAGTCTTGACAGACTCTGGGGTTGTGCGCCCATCTCACTTAAGAGGCCGGGAGCCAGCGCTGTCCGGAGACACTTCCGGGTCACGTGGCCAGCGTGACATCGCTGCTCTGGCGAGCCAGCGCAGCACACGGAAACGCCGTTTACCTTCCCGCTATAAAGCGGTACCTATTTATCTACTTGCACCTGAGGGTGCTTTCGAACTGCTAGGTTGGCAGACGCTGGGACCGAACAACGGGAGCGCACCCCGCCGCGGGGATTCGAACCTCCGACCTTTCGATTGGCAAGTCCTAGGCGCTGAGGCTTTTACCCACAGCGCCACCCGCATCCCAAAATATTGTATAGCAAGCCATATAACCCAGGTTAAAGCATGTTTACTTTTTTAACTTTTCCTTTTTTAAAGTTAATGTGGTGTACGAATCAGACCATTGGTCCATCTACCCCTGTATTGTCTATACTGACTGGCAGTGGCTCTCCAGCGTTCTTGGCAGGAGATATTCCCAGTCCTACCTGGAGATGCTGGGGACTGAGCCTCGGACCTTCTGCATGAAAAGCAGATGCTCTGCTGCTAATATACCGAGTGGGGTCTAATGCAGATCAAGCCTTGCCTGCCTTTATAGATGCCTGCCTTTGCTGAGACAACAGGCCCCTATTAACTTCCAGTCAAGGGGGAAATTCCAGGCAGTCTAAGTTCACTGAGAGCTGTCTGGGGTACTGATATAATTTGCCAGAACCTGAATGTGCTATGCTACAGTTCCCTGAACCTGACTGTTACGTGGCATGGCTCTACTTACTGTAACCTTTCTGCAGTGTGTGCACGCTCTCACATGTCTTTTTGAGTACAAGGGCCACATTCCATTTTGGGTAAGGTTCCAGGGGCCACATGACAGTGATGAGTAGGGCCAGAGGAGCAATTAGTGTGAAGTTTTACCCTTGTGCAGTTAGGCTGGTTTCTACACACGCACACACACATACCCCTCTCTCCTCCATCCAGGCAAGAAAAGAGGCATTATCCGAGGTCAATGACACATCCCAGCCAGCAAAAACCATCACGGAGGGTGCAAAGCAGAGCCAGTAAGAGGCGTGGCCTGGGCAGAGTCACAGGGGCCACTTAGGGAGCCATTGAGGGCCAGTTCTGTCCTTTGGTTCCCCAGTTAGCACCTTACTGGGTTTGTCTTTGCTTGTGATGCCTCTATCAAATGAGACCCTGCTACTGCCCTTTGGCAGGCAGGATCTCGTTTGCCAAGGCTCTGCTTAATAAGCCTTTTCTGAAATCAGCGAGGCCCTGTTCCTTGCGAGCCCATGACCTTTGCCAAACAAGATACATGCAGATTGCAGGACTGCAGGACCCACTTTTGCTTCTTGCTAGGACTCTGAGGTCCTAGCCAAATGACAAGTGATGACCTCACTCATCACACGATGTCTGCATCTGCTCAAGATACAGGGCACAAGGGCTAGATGTCATAAGCAAAGATATTCTCCCCAAACCTTACATGCCCCCCTCCACTTGTAAAGGAGCAGGGTGAGGCCAGTCATTTCCACTGAAGACTGTGCTTGCAAGTGACCATTTCTAAAGGGAGGCCAAGTCACCTGTCCAACGCTTTGGCACTCCATGCACCTTCAATCTAACTGGTTCTGCCAACTGGCCGCCTGTCTCATCAGTTACTGTGGGAACCTCCCTCTTGGGAGGAGGAGGAGAGACTGGCTCAGCTGCATCCCCCTCCCATTTTGGGATGCCCAGCAGTCTCAGGGCAGCGTCACTGCTTGGGTTGCCTCCTATTCCCATCTTGGAATCCTCTTCTGACAGATGCTGGCATTCCGTCTCAACCCCATTTGACACCATGACAGTTGGCCCACTGGGATGGGCACAGTCAAATAGCCTCTTGGACCCATGATTTCTTTCAACAGCATTGCTTCTTGAAGCGCAGAAACTACACACCTCCCCCCCAATCAGAATATTACTGCATTAATAAAGGTTTGAAAAAGGAAATGTCTTTTTCTCCTTTAGCTCGCGTACTTCTGTGTTAATTTATAATTCAGGACAAACAGCATCTTTGATCCCTGTGATACAAATAGATCTTGGAGCCTGGACAGCTAAACAGTTAACATTTGTTTTAGTTTTTTCTATTAAAAAAAGGGTGAGGGGAGAGAAGAGGGGAAAAACAACGGGCATTTTACATTGCAAAGGTCATTTTACGATAACACATTAGGGGGCATATTTTTGGTACAATGTGCATGAACTGAGCTGCGTGATTCCCATTAGTTTTAATGGGAGTTTCACAACTAAATCTATGTCCATTTTGCTGGGGGGAGGGGCGGGAAAAAAAGCTTGATGTACTTCTTTAGAGTAGCAAAACCGAACCAAACAAAACATTGTTAATGAATCTTGAGCCGCTGGCTGTCTCTGGGCTTCGGACTGAATCGTATTGTGTCCATGGCTTCAGAAAACGCAATGGTAATTTGAATTTGTATGTGTATGCGATTTGCCTCTAGAAAAAATAGGGGTGAGCTGACCCTAACAATATGGACTCTGTAATCATTTGTTTTCCCAGCTAACAAGAATCAGGAGGAGAGGGCTCTCGATGGCTGCTAGCCGTGATGGCTACGTTCTGCCTCCACAGTTGGAAGTACAATGCTTCTGAATACCAGTTGCTGGAAACAGCATGAGGGTAGAGTGCTCTTGCGCTTGGATCCTGCTCTTGGGTTTCCCACAGGCGTCTGTGAGAATGGGATGCTGGACTAGATGAGCCATTGGCCTGATCCAGCAGGCCCTTCTTGTTTAGGGGTCGGTGAGCCAGTGGTCTGCTTCAGGATAAGGCAGCGTTGTTCACTGCACTGTCAGTCTCCCAGGAGAACCTTTGAAATACATTCCTCAGAGTTTCAAGTTTTCTTCTTCTTTGTTCCAAAAGCTGGCCTTCTATAAATACAATGCGGCAGAAGGTTAAAAGGAGCAAGGTATTTATTACCCTACAAGCATTCACTGGCTCGGGAGTACATAACAATAACTAATGCACTTATTTAATTTTTAGGCATTCTTAACAAGTGGACCATTTCACCTATAAATCTAAACTTGATTCATGTGCAGGAAGGGAACAGAAGGTCAATGAAAGGAAAATAACTTTTGATTTTAGGCCTATTCAACTCACAGTCTACCCTCCAGCATATGGTTTAGGTTGAAGAGGACCACAATTACTTTAAATGTTCCTTCTCTATCACAGTCCAGCTGCATTTTCTTTGCCGCCCAGTACACAGCTATGCTGGGAACAAGTCAGTTACTGAGACACCTGCTCAGGATTCCAGCATTGGAAAGCTTCATCGATAAAAGGAGAGGGAGAACAACAATTTTCTGTAACATCCTGATCCTGCGCTCGACATGCTTTATGCAGAACAAATTGGATATTATTCTGTAGCGATGCGTTTGGTGCTTAACATGAAGCACTAAACTTAAAATCTGTTACAAAACTTCTTTTTAAACCCTCAGAAAGAGATTGAAAATGTACAGCAGAGGTGGGAACTGCAAGCTCACCCAAAACTCACCCACCAAGCCTCTCTGAGTGACCTGCCAGCCCCCTGCTCCATTTTGTAATGGCGGCATTGCTGCTAGACAAGCATGGCAAGCACGAAAGCAGCAGTAGCCAGTCATCTCCATTGTGGTGTTGCACTGAATGGAAAGATTTAAATGACAATAGAATCCTATGACCTTCCCATGAATTGCACCCTGAAAATAGCTTTCAACAGCTTTAGCAGTGCAATTGAACAGTGCCTGGACAGCTCAGTTGGTTAGAGCATGGTGCTCATAATGCCAAGGTTGCAGGTTTGATCCCTGTATGGAACAGCTATATATTCCTGCATTGCAAGGCATTGATGGAAGGTCCCTTCCATCTCTATATTTCTAGGGCGGGGGGAGTGGTTTTATTCCCCGGCATTTTTGAGCTAGAAGGACTAATGGTCTGACACAGTTTCCTCCGTTCCTAATCCTGCACATTTCCACCCATGTCCCATGGAGTCAAACAAAGCATGCTTCCAAGTAAAGTGAGTATAGGATTGCAGCTTTGAACAATGAATAAAATCCCTTCTTTAAAAACCAGCATTTTTGCAAAAGGCATTAGAAAGAGACAGCAAGGGAAACTTCCCAGGTCAGAAGGTGGGTTCCAAAGTCTGGGTGCATCTCTTGTGATATATACCTTTAGTACTCAGCCTAATCTTCTCATTGTAGATTGTTTTTAGCCAGTTTTAATATTGTATTTTTACATCGTTTCAGCCTGCCCTAGGACCTTACAGTGAAGGGTGGGCTGGAAATCTAATTTACTATTATTAATAACAATGCACAGCAAACCACAAGCACAAGCTATTAGCCATGATGGTTATATCCCACCTGCACTGTTGGAGGCAATATATGCCTCTGAATGCCAGAGTCTGAGGATCACTGGTGGGGAGAGGGCAGTTGCTCTCTCCAGTCCTGCCTTTGGGCTGTGGGAACAGAGTGCTGGACTAGATGGGCCCTGATTCAGCAGGGCAATTAAATCACAGGTGACCTGTAATAGGCAGCACGACCCTGCATTTCCACCTTCAATTCTGTGGCGGAGGCAGATTGAAACAAAAGAACGCAGTTATTTTCATGACTCTTTCTTCTGCTTGAAAAATGGGATTTGCTGCCACTAGATGTGGTGGCTTCTAGTTGAGATGGCATTGGAAGGGGCTACCCAGTGGTGTAGCGTGGGTTGTCAGCACCCGGGGCAAGGCAAGTAATTTGCGCCCCCTAACCCGTGGATTTGCGCCCCCTAACCCTAACCCCCAGATGTTGCGCCCGGTGTGGCCGGCCCCCCCCGCACCCCCATGCTACGCCACTGGGGCCACCCGCCTGATCCCTCAGGCTCCCCTGACCTCCTTATATTCTTAAATATACATCTCCTTCTGTGGATGTTGGTGCTATGCATGCAGACATCACGAGAGGGAGGAGAGCAAAGCCAGTGTGGCCCCGCTCCTTGCTCCCCTGCTCATCAACATGGGAAACTCCAACTCCCACATAGGGCTATGGATCTCCTCGAAGTCTGCCCTTTCACCTGCTTATACCTCCCACTTCCTAGAGTAAATTGTGAACAATTTAAAGCCCCCCCCCGGTTTTGTTTGGAAGATGAGACTTTGACACGCACAAGGGCCATTCTCTGTCTCGCTTTTCAGTCCATTCGACCTGCTAGCATTGTCTTGGTCAGGAGTCCTTGGCCCGATGTTTTCATGGGCCTTGTTCTAGTTGCTGCTGGGGCTAACTCCTCACCTCACCATCAGTCAGTGTTGTTAGGAACATCTGTTTCACTTTGCACTTTTTTCTTTTTGGCAGAACAGTTTCCCTTTTGCGTGGTGTAATAACTTTCAAGCCGCTGGTTTATTATTCACCTCTCTCTCTCCCCCCCTTCCGCTTTCCCCCTTTTCAGCTGCACAGATTATTCACACACACAAGAACATTTTCTCTGCTTCTGACCTTTCTTTAGAATATCTGCTTTGATTCTGCACATACTTAGGTGGGTTTTTCTTTTCTTTTACCCCTTTCTTTGGGGTTTAGTATTCCTCCCTCCCTTGCTTGCTCTCCACCCCCACCCCCCCACCCCGGCCACTGTTTTCCCCCAGGTTCATTGTCTGGCTGGCACCAGCAGGCTCAGAAGACTTGCTTTCCCTCATCTTTTCATCCTTCACATGAATTCAGCTGCACATGGTGATCACCTTTCTTTAAAAACAGCTTTTGCAATGACTCTTCTTTCTTTAAATAAAATAAAATAAAGAATCCAAGTTACACTCGGATCTGTTCTGACTATTCCCATCTTTCCGCCACCCCCTTTTCTGCCTCGATTCCAGGTCTGTTACTCTGTGTGATCGAATAATTAAGTGCAATTGGCAAAACAGTTTTGGTTCTTCGATGCTGGCTCACTCTGGGTCCTCAGGTTTTATCACCCCACTCCACTAGGAAAAAACCTGCCTTTCTCTCTCTCCCAGCACCGTATCTTGAGTGCTGCTCCTTTCTCTCCTTTGCTGCCTTTGTCTCTTGTCTCCAGGGCTTCTCTTGTCACATCATACAGTTTTTCCATCATATTTGGCATTTTTGACCTGATCTACCTCTCCAGCTTGCCAGCATTTTCTTGTTAGCTATAGAGCATCCCCTACTGATCTCGTCAAGGCATTTTCTTAAAACCATTTCCAACAGCTTTACTAAAAAATTTTTTTTGAAGACTTAAATAAAAAAAGACCTCTATCCTCAAAAGTACACTGGTTGGAGTTTGAGGTTAAGAGTTATCTTTTTAAAAAATGTGTCCCCTCCCAAAAAAAGAGAGAGGAATAGAATAAAAAAAACCCTTCCTGTAGTTTGTTTGTTTTTTTAATCCACAGATACATTTCTGTTACATCCCATCCTATTATTTTTCTTTCTTCTGGAACTGTTATTCATATTGATGTTTACTGAAGCTCAAACCAGATAAGACTGAGATAAATCCACTAGTGGGGGTTTTCTTAGACCAGATGGATGGGAGGATGGGAAGTGAGTGTTTCAGTTTGCAAACGTTCTTTTGGAACCTGAATGTCCGACGCGGCTTCCAATTGGCTGCAGGAGTTTCCTGTAGCCAGTGGGAAGCCACACCTTGGTTCCCGAATGTTTTGGAAGTCAAACGGACTTCCGGAATGGATTCCGTTCAGCTTCCAATGTACCACTGTATTATTATTATTATTATTATTATTATTATTATTATTATTTTTAAAAACCCAATGAATTATGACACAAAGCATAACAAATCAAACAGCTTGTTTTAAAAAAACACCACTGAAAGCAATAGAGTGAAATGCTCAGTTCCAGGGAATGCTTGTCCCTGAATGAGTGAAAGTATCGACAATTGTTGCCAATAATTCAATTATTGACGAAAAGAATATCCAGGTTGCACCAGCAGGCTCTCCCTTGCCCTGCAGATGACCAGTCGGAAATGGAGCTGCCTCTAGAGGAAAATCAATGCCTTATTTCTATCATAATTTACGACTGATGTTTCATTACTACGGTGTGAAGAAAATTGCTTCGAAGCCTGCCTGACCCGTCCCCCTTGCTATGGGTTACGATGCATCATCATCTTGGGTTGGCAGTTGGGTCCCCAAATGCTCGTTCAGTCATGTGCTTGCATAGGCTGTACCCTTGGCTAAATGCACAAAGGGTGTTGGCAGCGACCTTCCTACACATTCCATTGTTGTGCAAAAGAAAGTCTGAACTAGGCAAACTCCCCCCCCCCACTCACACTCACACACCTCCTCCAGTTTTTATAAACTGTTCTCTGTCCATTCTGCATATGGCTGAAATAGGAAACAATCCTGCCCCCTATTTTTATTACTTGATCTTGCGTAAAATGACAATGTGTGCCCAAGAAGGCGGCCCATCGTTCCGGATCCAGGATTTTGTTTAAAGGACTGTTTTAAGAGGAAACATCTCTCCCTCTCCCTTCATCTTAATCTCACAGTGTGTCACGGAGCAGAAAAGAGCCATAGACTTTTGTGGCGCTTGAGTCCACAGATCTGGCTTTGTGGCAGGCGTTTCCCGTGGCGATCATGCTGAAAGTCTGGATGTTCATACACTGTCTTGTGGAATCAGCTGGACCCAATTATGAGCTGCCCCCTTCCTCTCCCTCTGCAGTACAGCTTTTTGTGTCCTCTCTGGCTCAGTCAATGGCGAGGTGTTTGCTCCTGGCTGCGAGACACTTTGAAACTTGAACATTCAGATTTTCTGTTGCTGCTTGTGGTTTTAAGTCCCTTTTGAAAATGGGCTCTCCTCCCCACCCCAACCCCCACATTCTTCTTCTTCTTCTTGGTTCATTTATATGTGGTGTATGCCTGACGGAAGCAAAAAATAAAATCTGTCAAAGATAAATATCTACGAAGGTGCTAAGATATCTAGAAGCAGAGCAGCAGCAAAAAAGAAGAAGGCAATTTTAAAAGAAGCACCCAAGGATCTTTAAAGGGGGGGGAGCACTGAAATTAAGTTAATACAGGCAGTTGTTAAAATATACCAAAGGAGAAGAACAGAACAACGAAGGCAGGAGAAAGAATTTGGCTTGGAAGTAGAATTGCATCTTTGCCTATGCATGTTTATGCAAATTTTCCCAATCTCCTGTCAGTAAAATGGGAATGATAATGACCTACCTATCCAGGTTGTTGCGAGGCTAAATATGACAGTGGTTTTTAATTTGGGAGAATATTTTGGGCTTTTCCTCCTGTGCTTTGAATCCATGGAGGGAATAATCAGCCGTACTTGGCAAACCACTTTCCTGGCAAGGATAGGTAAAGGTAAAGGGACCCCTGACCATTAGGTCCAGTCGTGACTGGGGTTGCGACACTCATCTTGCTTTATTGGCTGAGGGAGCCGGCGTACAGCTTCCGGGTCATGTGGCCAGCATGACTAAGCCGCTTCTGGCGAACCAGAGCAGCGCACGGAAACACGATTTACCTTCCTGCCGGAGCGGTACCTATTTATCTACTTGCACTTTGACGTGCTTTCAAACTGCTAGGTTGGCATGAGCAGGGACCAAGCAACGGGAGCTCACCCCATTGTGGGGATTCGAACCTTCTGATCTTCTGATCGGCAAGTCCTAGGCTCTGTGGTTTAACTCACAGCGCCACCTGCATTCCTTCCTGGCAAGGATATTTGACCTTAATGCAGAGGTGAGGAATCTCTTCCTGCCTAAGAATCAATTCAGGGCAACCTCCCGAGAGTGACATGCCATTGGTGGGTGGGGCCAGAAGCAAAAGTGGGAGGAGCAATAAATGTAAATTCTACCTTTAGACAGTAGGTTGGTTCCAACACAGACTCACGCTTCTCCTCTGAGCAAGAAGCATTTTATCAGAATTCAGGGGAACATCCCAGCCAGTCAAAAGCAAGGAAGGTGCAAAGTAGGGCTGCCGAGGGGCATGGCTTGGGGACAGGGGTGTGACTGAGGTGCGGCATAGTCTTGAAGGGCAGTTAGAGAGGGCCTAACAACACTAAATGTGGAAGAAGAAGTAATGGTAGTAGTAGAAGAAGAGTTTGGATTTGATATCCCACTTTATCACTACCTGGAGTCTCAAAGCGGCTAACATTCTCCTTTCCCTTCCTCTCCCACAACAAACACTCTGTGAGATGAGTGAGGCTGAGAGACTTCAAAGAAGTGTGACTAGCTCAAGGTGGAGCAGCTGTATGTGGAGGAGCAAGGAATCGAACCCGGTTCACCAGATTACGAGTTCACTGCTCTTAACCACTACACCACTCTGGTTCTCTGGAAATCGGACCTTTGTGGCTCTGCAGACCTGATGATCTCCTGCCAGTTGCAAGGTTGTTGCACCCAATCACTGTTGTGGGGCTGGGGAGAAATACTGGATGGACCTGTGCAATGTAGCACCTATTTTTCAAGTTCCTTCTCAGTGTGATGCATCTGCCTGGGCTGTACCACTTCCAGGAAAGGTGGTGGCTCAGCAGTGGAATCCCACATGGAATGTCCCAAATTCAAACTCTGGCATCTCTGGGTAGAGCTAGGAGAAACTCCTGAGTCTGAAACCCTGGAGAGTTACTCCAATCATGAGCTAGATGGGCCAGTGGCCGGACTCAGTTTCCTGTGCTCCCATGATACAAAAAAAGTGTGCATAGAAAACATTGAAAAGGTTGGGTTCTAGCTGGAGTCTTGTCTTGACACATATCCTAGCTTACCTCTTTCCTCCATACATACTATGCATGTACAGACCACTATCCCTTTGGTTCCAGAAACTCATCCCCAGTGCTCCTTGCTCTATCCTACAGGAAACAGTATTCAGACTTGATCCAGTGACAGCAGATTTTCAAAGTCTGATACATTGGGGTTTGAGCAACTTTTGCTAAACACCCCACCCCATGGGCAACAATCCTTTGTGGGTGACCTTTGTGGGGGCACATGCCAATGGTTGGTGTAGCAGAAAAATGGGGTGTGGACAGACAGATGACACTGTCCATCTTCCATCCCTGGGTAAGCAGGAGATATTATCACAACTCAAGGACACATTCCAACTCAGTGAAAATCACTTTAGCAGGCCAGTGGGGGATGTGGTCTGGGGGTGGGGCCTGGGAAGAGTCCTGGGGGCCATAAAAAGATGCCGGGGGGCAGGTAGAGATCTTTGTTATATAGCCCAACAACATAAATTGATGTGCCCAGACAATCTCCTTTTGTACAAGAAATCAGACGTTTTAATTATGCCCTCCCCCTTTCCCTTCTTACCACCTGATGATGTACAGGCCTTTCTGAAAAGAGTTTGCATTTTGTTTTAAAGTTTGCATGAAAGGAATCTAAAGTTGAGAAAGAGAGGTTGGCACTGTGCGGGATTAACTTTTCAGGTAACAGAAGAATTACCTTTGGCGACATTTCTCTTGATGACACGCAAGAATGGAGGGAGGACATAAAAGGGGCCACCTAAGATGTGGAAATCTTCCCCTTCAACTTGAAACACGGCCCTTTAAAAGCCACTTACAACCTCATCTGTACATCCCAATGTTTCCTTTCTTTACCCAGAATATCTTTTCATGAAATTTGTCTTGGTGTTTGATCTGTTAGCCTTTCTTGGTTATCTTTGTCTAATCTTTTGCAATGTAATTTTTTCTCCCTTGCAGAAATTAATTCTTTCGCCCTCCTCTCATCTCTGATTATTTTATGTTGTGAGCTCTCTTAAAAGTTTTCAACTCCATTGCTCTTTTCAGGGTACATTTTCCTCTGTTCAAGATGCATTCAAAGCGGAAGTGGGTAACCTGCAGCCTGAGTGACACATATGCAGTCCCCAACCTCATTTCTTCATGCCTCCAGAAGCTGCCCTTATTGATCAACCCTATCAGATTTTGAAGATTTTCAGAATGGTGGAGATGGGCAGGAGTGGGAAATGAGGCATTCTTCTATGACTTGGATTTTGCTCCAAGCTGGAGAAGGATTTTGGGGCTTTAAAAACTAACCTCTCATTTGAAGTGAGCTGGTTTGTTTGTTTTTTAAGCCCCCAGATTTCACCCCCAGGCTTGGCTTGGGAACATTCATGGAATGCGAATGGTTTTCTTCAACATTTCTCCTGCCTTATGATGTTGGTGGGTGCATGATGCCTGTGCATGCCGTGGTGGAGAGCTGCTTGAGAATTCAGTTGCCAGCCCCTTCTAAAACATAAGCTTGGAGACTCTGAAGTCCTACTCAGAGTAGGCCCATTGAAATTAATGAGCCTAAATTGGCCATGTCAATAAGTCCCGGTGGATCTACTATGAGTAGGACTAGCACTGGCTATCACCCATATTTGGGAACAAGGGAGAGGGTTATTGATCCGCGTGGAGGGGCAGAAAACTCCTAAAACATGTGCCAGAAATAATCAGGATCATTGGCTCAAATAGAGAAGATATTCAGTGAATTAAATGGTGTTTGGTAGGGTGGCCTCTGACGCCTCCTGAAGCTGCCCCATTCAGCCCCATTCACTTGGCTGAAGTGTGGGGGACAAATTCTCTAAATTAATAATAAACCTTCTTCCATCCCATCAGAGTTTCATCCTTCCTACTTTATTTCATCTGAATCCAAACCCTCACCCCAGTTTTTAAAAGGATTTCTCTCCCTGTTGCTATGTAGTTTCAGAACAATTAGAAGGGGAAATGTTTTATTTTGTAAGAAAAAAAACCCACCCCTGCCATTTCCATATCCCCGGGGAAGAGAAAGGTTTTCTCCTGCTGTCTGGTCGGCTTCTGCGAAGTGCATGTGAAGCACACTAAAGTCAGAAAGGAGTCGCTTTCATTTGCTTTCTGGAACAGTTTTGGATGTCTGTATCCAACCTTTTCCATTTGCGAGCTCAAGGGCTCCTAGCAGATGGGTGTGTTTTAACTTTGTGCAACAGAGAAACTCAACACAACTGCACTAGTAGAAACTTGAGGCGCAATGGTTTGCAGCATCTATTTATGACAAATCTATTGGCAACCTGTTTATGTATTCTATTATGTGACAATGTCCCACTGGGGCAAAACAGTTTGCTGGCGGAACAAGTATGCGGTTAAGTGACTTTAACGTAGTGCTACAAACACAAAATTTGTTGCATGAAAAATAAATTTTAAAATCCTCTGTATACTAAATATCAACCCAGTGGAGCTTACTTCTGAGTCGATTTGCACAGGACTTGGAATTCTACCCTTTGTCTACTTTTGCCTCTAGCTCTGCCCACCACTAGAATACAGCCCTCCAAAGGTTGCCCAGAGTGGAATGTGGCTCTCAGTTTGAAAACTGGGTACATGCGTCTGATTAGACCAGACCCCAAATGTTTGCTTCTCCCCCGCAACCATTCTTCACCCTGGACTTGAGGAGCTGCATTTCCCTTCTCCAAAGAACTGCTGTCCTCAAAGCACTCATATCCAATCCTGGAATTTATCTGCAAATTGATGTATCTTCAGAAAAGTCACTGTCGGTATTATTTATAATTGCGTTCTAAGTGGTATATGGAAACTGCCTCTTACACAGACAAGAAGTTAAATTGGTAAATGTCACGAAAACTCCGCAGAAACTTAATCAGAGGTTTATTAACTTCAGCGGTGACTGCTGAAAAACAGGGATAGGTGGTGGCGGCAAAGGACAGGGCAGAGTGCAGGGCGGCTGACAGCCGGTGGAGCAGGCATCCCCAAACTCGGCCCTCCAGATGTTTTGGGACTACAACTCCCATCATCCCTAGCTAACAGGACCAGTAGTCAGGGATGATGGGAGTTGTAGTCTCAAAACATCTGGAGGTCTGAGTTTGGGGATGCCTGCAATGGAGCTAGGGGTGGGTGCAGCCAAAGGTCACAATAGGTAGGGTATACTTGTGTCATGACCCCTGAACCTGTCAGTGAACTGAATATGGAATCAGACTTCAGGGACACCGTTTGGTGAGATGGGTCAGATCTGACTGCAGAAGATCGGGAGACCTGCGGCGGTTGGACAGGAGCTCCCAGAGGGATCTGCCAGATCAACAAGGCCTAGGGGGCCACAGCCCAGATCCTCATGGGCACCTTCCCCTGAGACTGAAGAACCAGATGCCTCTGAGGTAGAAATTCTGTAAAAAAACATTATCAGTGAGGCCAGTGTCACATATGCAATAGTGTGTCCTGACCGGAAACAGTTTAGGTAGAGCCTAATGGCTGGATGCCAGAGTGAAAAGCAACTCCAGGTAGAGAAAAATAATTCTAGGAGGGCCCTGTGCATACAGTTTAAAAATAAAAAAAGATGTTAAGAAGTGTCTGCAAAGCAGGTTTTCTAACGGAGCATTGTGGCACCATTTTTTAGCATTAGAAATCCCTGTAAAGCAGAAATGTTGTTGCATGACCAAAGTGCATGACCATTTTGCTTTTCCAGCTTTCATGGAGTTGATAAATACTTTGTAGACTGAAAAATCAACCTACATCGTTAACCAGGTAACAGGTTTGCCATGTTGCCAACTTCAGTATGTGCTGAATTTCCCACCTGACAAAACCTGATCTTTACATGTGTTAATTGCTTAAAGGTTGGAGGAAAGGGAAAAAATTACCTTGAATGGTCAATGACAATAATGAATGCCAGCATCCGGCCGTGTCAGGCACTTGGCTAGCCAGTGCTGCAATATCCAGTGCCAAGTTATTGCTGACAAGGGCTGTAGCTCAGTGGCAGAATGCTTGCCTTATATGCAGAAGGTCCTGGGTTCAATCCCCAGCATCCCCAGGTTAGGCCTGGGAGAGACCCCTGCCTGAAACCCTGGAGAGCTGCTGCCAGTCAGCGCAAGCAACACTGAGCTAGATGGGGCAATGGCCTGGCTCAGTAAAAGGCAGCTTTGTAAGTCTACAAAGGGTAAGACTGGGAACTTTCCCTGTTTGAAACTCTACAGTGCCTTTGCCAGTCAGTGTAGACAGCACTGAACCAGATGGACCAATAGGTTCTGATTTGGTAGAAGTCAGCTATGTTCCTATGGGTAACATGGAAATCGCCACTGATGCTTTTTGCTCAGAGCTAGCTGCAGCTAAAAACCCAGCAAGAATATTTTTTTGGATGAGGGATAGGCAGAGAAGAGCAGGAGAAGGCAGTGGGGGCTCCTGCCCAGCAGGTTAGGCACATTCTGCAAAATGGAGGTCTTGCCCTTTTGCTTAGCTGCGCTATAGTCCAAATTCCAAACTCTCCAGAATCACAAAATCTGGGTGATTTCTCTCTCTCTCTCTCTCTCTTCTGAACGGCTTTGCTAGCTTCCTTTGTGAATTGGATAAAGACCAGGTTCTGCAAAGCACTGAGCGGATGGCTGGCAGCAGCTCCCATTCAGAAGATCCCAGCATGCTGTGTAAATGGGATTTGAGCTCTTTTGATAATTGTTCTCACATGGGTCCCACTGAGCTGCCCTGAAAATCCAGCCCCATGTCCTAAACAATAATTTGAGCTAGCAGCCCATCCTTGGACCCAGCTGAGGTGATGATGGTGTAACAGAGCTTCAGATGCCAATAATGTCAAAGTGAGACGGATAAAGCAAGTAGATTGCCTACGGTTGGACCTGCTATCTCCCCCCACCTCTTTTCTTTTTTCTATCTCATGGGCTTCAGTAGACTCTGTTTACTATGGAGAGCCCTGATTTTCTGGGAACTGCCCTAGATACATCATTGCCCCCATTTTTCTTTCTGGGGCATTGCTGGGAATACATCTAATTATTATTATTGCTAGTATGTACACTGTGGAGAAAGTGGATAGAGAAAAGTCCCCACCCCCTCTCTCATAACACGAGAACTCTTGGGACATCCAATGAAGCTGACAAAGGAAAGGGAGGACTTATTCAGGCACAGCGCATAGTTAAACTATGGAACTCACTGCCACAAGAGACAGTGGTGGTCACCAACTTGGTTGGCTTTGAAAGAAGCTTAGACAAATTCACGGAGGTTAGATAAGACCGTCAATGGCTTCTAGCCATGATGGTTGTGTTCTGCCTCCACTGCATCTGAATACCAGTTTCTGGAGGTGGGAGGAGGGGGTGGAAGAGGGGGGGGTTGTGCAGTGAATTCGGGTCGGGATTAAAATAAATAAATAAATACCAGTTTCTGGAAACTGTAGGAGGAGAGAATACTGCCGTGCTCAGATCCTGCTTGAAGGCTTCCCAGAGCCAACCTGGTTGTCCACTCTGAGAACAGGATGCTGGACTAGATAGGCCATTGGCCTGATCCAGCAGGCTCTCCTTAAGTTCTTCTGTGGGGCTTGTTCTCCTTGTTCTCCTGCTTGTTCCACTCGCCAACCCCTCCCTCCACTCCCCCATTAACTCACTAGAGCTTCCCCTTCCTACCCCAGGCAACTTGCTTTTTACACTTCCACCTCCATTTCTGAAAGCACTTTCCTGCTCTACAACCCCACATAGCACCAATTTTCACCTCCCCTCCCCTGCCCATGCCCCCCACTCCTCCTGTGCAACTCCCCCTTTCACCCAAAACACTTCTGTAGTACACTGAGTTAGGTGTACCAGCGGTCTGACTTGGGCCCCGCCTGCACTATACATTGAAAGCAGTGTTATCCTGGCTTCTGCCAAAGAATTCTGGAAACAGTGACTTCTCATCAGAACACCTCTACAGTGGTACCTCGGGTTACAGATGCTTCAGGTTACAGACTCCGCTAACCCAGAAATAGTACCTCGGGTTAAGAACTTTGCTTCAGGATGAGAACAGAAATCGCACAGTGGCAGCAGGAGGCCCCATTAGCTAAAGTGGTACCTCAGGTTAAGAACAGTTTCAGGTTAAGAACGGACCTCCAGAACGAATTAAGTTCTTAACCCGAGGTACCACTGTGTTCTCTTCACAGAGCTACAGTTCCCAGTTTGGCAATCAATCCCCTTCTCTATGGAAATTTGGGAATTGCAGCTCTGGGAAGGGAACGGGGTCTCCTAACAACTCTCAGAGCCCTTAACAGACGACAGTTTCCAGGATTCTATGGGGGAAGCCACAACATTTAAGTGGCATAATACTTCTTTAAACATATGGGGCAGATGGGACTGTGGCAGAATTCAGCTTCTTACTCTTGGCTATAAGAAGAGAGGGTATTTGTCCACACGAGAGGGCCCTCCTTTTGAGGTCTGAAATGTTGGAGTCTCTTAAGATGGAGTTCAACTGCTTAATGATACAGAGGGAAGGAAAGTTCTTACCTACCCTCCAAATCAAGAAGAATGCAGCCGCCCCATCAACAATTTAAATATCTTCCATTAAGGTGAGTTGGCGCTTTGGACTTTTACTCTAGTTTCTCTCCCCCCCACCCCCCTTCCTCTCCCTTTGAACAGCTCCTGCTGCTAGGTCTGGAAAGTCCTGTGCCATAAAGAAACGCCGGAGCCCCAGCAAAATAAAGACAAAGAGAGAGAGAGAGAAAGCTCTGTGAGAAGAAGTTCAAAAGAAGCGGAGACTAAGAATGAAGTTTTCAAGCTATGTTCCAAGGCAAGGACTTTTTCATCTTTAAACCTTTGAATTGCGAATTCACACCAGTAAAAGTTACTACTAGGTTAAAGTTTAAATGGCATAGAAAAAGGAGTGAGAGAAAAGATTAAACATGTTCTGTCTGGACAGTGGAACAAAGACTTTGAATCCTTATCTATGCACCTGTCTATAGACCGTCTAAGTTCTCGGAGTCCCACAGAGGACATGAGATGAAGTCCTCTTATTGTTCGTATTAAGGACGGAAGTAATTGAAAGGAAAAGGGAAAGGAAGGGAGAAAAAGGGTCTCGAATCAGCTATGACTGCCTGTATGGTTAAAAAATAATTTAAAGGGAAAGGGACTGTCAAGCAGTTCATATTATGGAAATCTGACCGTTGAAGGCAGAGTCCCCCCCTCCCCCCAAAAAAGATCTCTGGCTATTATTCTTTGCAAGAGTTTCTCATGCCCTCTCCAAATTAACGTCAATGGACACACTGAAAAATTGGCCATTTTTTTTACAGCTGTTACGTTTTTTTGCCCAGTTTAAGTTTTGGGATCAAAACTAGCAATTTCCTGTTGCCCACAAGCATTAAGGCAGGGGCAGCTCTCCAGATGTTTTGGCCTACAACTCCAATCGGCCACATTTGCTGGGCCCCCCAGATTGGCCAGCATGGACAATGGTCAGGGATAATTGGCTTTATAACAACATCTGAATGTTCACCACGGTTTAACCACCCCTGCCCTAAGAGATGGTGCAGTCCAGCTCTGGAGACTTTCCATGTATTTTGAGGATTTCTGCAAAGCTTGAGAGAGGTATGTTTACACCCAGCCTCCACAGCAAAAGGGAAGGGGTTGCAGCTCAGTGGTTGATCACTTGCTTTGCATGCAATGGGTCCCAGGCTCAACCCCTGGCATCTTTATGTGGGGCTGAGAGAGACCCCTCTCTGACACCCTGCAGAACCACTGTTGGTCCGCCCAGACCAGCCTTCTCCAATTTGATTCCCTTCCAGATGTTCTTAGACTCCAATTCCCATCAACCTCATCCAGAATGGCCAATGGTCAGAGATGGCAATAGTCATATTCCAAAACATGTGGAGGTCACCAAGTTGGGAATGTCTGGGATAGATGATGAGCTTGATGGACCAGTTGCCTATGCAGGGCTGGCTCCAGGTTTCTAGCCACAGGGTGTCAGTGGGCCCCTTAACACCTCCCTTTCTTCCTCAAAGCATACCCATCCCTTGTGACCCCACCATTTAAACCAGTGGTTGCCAAAGTGAGCATTGGGATTACCGAGGGAGGCCCTAAGAGGCAAAGGGGTGGCAGGAGGCGTAAATGACTATCAGACTTTGGAAATCTGGTATCACTAGATCAAGTTAATTCATTTCGTTGAATAAATTCAGCTAAAAGGTTTTAGTGGGATTGTGCAATGCTGTGCTCTTAATTGCTCCTGTTTTGAATTTTATTGTGCTATTGTTTTCCTTATTGGATTGTGCAAACTGCTATGCTGAAAAATGACACATATAGGATAGGGCAGGGGGTACTGGGGGTGTTTATCGAACCAAGGGAGTGGTGGCCCCAAGACGCCTGGGAACCACCGATTTAAACCAAAACAAATTTTGATCAATTGTCAAAGAAATAGGCAAACTTTAGTATTTAGCTTATTTTTATTCATCAGATGTTGGATAAATATGTCCCAATACCCCAATGAATGTTATTTTTTGATGCATTGCTCCCAATTGTCTTAAAGTATGAGATTTTATACATTGGTATCTTATGCTGCATGGCATTTAAAAATAATATTTTACTCAAAGTACCAAAATGCTGCATACATATCAAGGTTCTATACATTGATCTCAGCCCACAACAAACCAAAACAAACAGAAAACCCATATTCAGATGGGTCTCTTTTCTTTAAGGCATATAGAATTAGAATCTCAGAAAATAAAACTCCTGTTTGAGGGGTGGGGGCTGCATATGATTTAATTTAAATTCAAGCGCTGTGCAGATTTGACACGGCGTCATTAATTTTACAGAATATATGTCCGACTGGGTATTGTACACAATGTCACTTGGCGTATGTCTTCATTTGTTAGAGTGTGCTGATTTGTTACAGCGCTCCAACACCTGCCCTGTGAACTGAAGAGTACATTCTCTTGCCAATCCTGAAACCCTTAGATTGAATTGCGTATTTGAATTGCCCATCCATCTCATACAGTGAAAGTTGTGCTGTGCTCTTATGCCGCTGCAAAATACTCTGGCACCGTTGAACATAAAGCATTTAGAAATGCACCCATAGCAATAATCCAACTGGCTACACCATATCACTTTCTCCTTCTCATAAAGTAAATCTCTAGGGGTGGTATCTGACTACGTGGTATCCAACTAAGTAGACCCACTAAAATCAATGATTTCAGTGGATCTACCTGGAAGATGAGTCCCTCAGGTCGGAAGGCGTCCAACATGCTACTGAGGAAGAGCGGAGGACAAGTACAAGTAGATTCAGAGCTGATGAAGCGGCTGGGCCAAAGCCGAAAGGACGCTCAGTTGCGGATATGCCTTGAAGCGAAAGGAAAGTCCAGTGCTGTAAAGAAAAATATTGCATAGGAACCTGGAATGTAAGAACCATGAACCTGGGTAAGTTGGATGTGGTCAAAAATGAGGGACAGTGTTCTCGAAGCCACAAACATGAGTCTGACCAAACTGCGGGAGGCAGTGGAAGACAGGAGTGCCTGGCGTGCTCTGGTCCAGGGGGTCACGAAGAGGTGGACACGACTAAACGATTAAACAACAACACCTGGGATATGATCAATGCTTTTTCTTCTAGAAAAAAAAAGAGGTGTCGGTACTCTATATGCTTGAGTACCCCAGAAAAAAAGCACCGGTATGACAGGTCCTTTCACCTCCAGGACATGGGGAAACTATTTTCTCATGCATATATTGTTAATATAAAAGGTTACTTGTGCACTTACTACATAAGACTACATAAGATCTAGCATGTATTGGAGATGAATGAATCCATCAGTTTTGGTTCTCAGAAAGTCTCATTTTTCCAAGTCTTAAATTCAGGTCTCGACAATTCTACAGCAATTTGTGATTATTATTTTAAATAAAAAAATCCTCATGAAAATCCACCAACATCTTAGTGTGATTTTTATCCTAAACACATTTTTCTATGCAGTTTTGACTAATATACATGTTTTTGCAGGCAATTTTCTGTGCTAGAATGCAATTATGTATTTGATTTTTGTGATTATATATGTTTGCTAATGCACATTTACACCCCACCCCAATGGAATGTATTTTTGTACACCTTGTTTTATCGTAGGACTGCATTGTAAAATTCAGAGATGTGCAAGTTTGGAAAGACAACTGCTTTTCAGTTTGTATGTTGGTTCGAGAAGTGCAAATTAGGTAGTTTCTTGTGAAAGTAGCAGTATTTTCCCTCCACCCGCAGGAAGCATGCATTTGCACAACTTCAAAATGTGTTGTATCAAACTCTCTTCTCAAATAACCTGTTTTTTCCCAGGTGAGGCTGGTCTTCCCTTTTACAGTTGGATTTGGCAGCTGAGCCATTGCGCTTTCCCCTGAAAAGCTTGCAAAGTTTGCCCCCTTTTGTTTCAATTTTTTAGGACCTGAGGAGTCGTCCATAAAGGAGGCTTCCTGTAGGGATGCCAGGGTCTCATGGCCAGTTGGTAGAGAGGGCAGAGCAAAAAAGAGAGGAGAGGGGTAAAATTATGTGCAGGAGGGCATCCACAGAAATCTTTTCAGGATTTCCACTTTGTTCCATTTGGCTGGGAAGTTTCTTTTGAAAATTGGTGCTGTGGAAGTGGATAAATGAAAGAGAAGGACATGGGGCTGAATGGCAATGTTCTTTTGGGAGTTCAATAAATTTATATAGTGGGAGATGGTGAGAAAGAGAGAAAAGGGTGGGGGGCAGTGAAGAGAGGAAGTTCATATCTGATAAAATGCCCACCAGAAAACCCTCTAATTTGTTAATAGTGCAGGGCGAAAGGGTGGGATACAGACAATTTAGGCTATTCCCTCCTTTGGAACACGTTCCATGGTTTGCTCACAGTAACGTTTCATTTCATTGCAGTAACCGCTTGGCTTTATAAAGCAACAAAAAATTGAAGCAGGAATAATGTAGAATAGATAGCTTGTGGTCAGTGTGATTCAGATCTATTTCACAGCTAGGGTTTGGTGGTTTTCTAAGTAATTTCCCTCCCTAAATCACGTCCCTTATGTCTCAGCATCCCCACTTAAAACATATGGCTGAAAGGATTTAGGCTCTGACTGCAACCCTTTTTGAAAATGCAGATCAAGGGAAGAGAGACAAAAAAAGCATCATTCCAAACCCACATTCTCTCCCTCTCTCTATTAAAAAGAGTAAGTGCAGATACAAAATGTTCCAATCTCTTGGAGAAATATTCCCACTATCATACTTACTTCCATGCTTAGGATTGAGCCTTAACCATAGGAACACAGGAAGCTGCCTTATCCCGAGTCTATTTTAGTATTGTTTACACTGAGTGGCAACTGCTCACCAGGATTTTAGGCAGGGGTATCTCCCATACCTTCCTGGAGATGCCAGAGGTTGAACTTGATTCTGCATTCAAGGCAGATGCTCTGCTACTGCCCTTCTCCCAATCTTAGGTCGCACCTGCATTATGCATTTAAAACAGCATCATGCCACTTGGAAAAGTCATGGTTTCCCCCAAAGAATCCTGGGAACTGTAGTTTGTTAAGCATGCCAAGAGTTCTTAGGGGAACCCTATTCCCTTCACAGAGCTACAATTTTCAGAATGGTTAACAATTGATACCTCTTCTCAGGGAACCCTGGGAATTTAGGGGAGGGTCATTGCTCAGTGAGACTCTTGAGAGTCCCATGGACTGCAAGAAGATCAAACCTATCCATTCTTAAGGAAATCAGCCCTGAGTGCTCACTGGAAGGACAGATCCTGAAGCTGAGGCTCCGATACTTTGGCCACCTCATGAGAAGAGAAGACTCCCTGGAAAGGACCCTGATGTTGGGAAAGATGGAGGGCACAGGGAGAAGGGGACGACAGAGGACGAGATGGTTGGACAGTGTTCTCGAAGCTACCAACATGAGTTTGACCAAACTGCGGGAGGCAGTGGAAGACAGGAGTGCCTGGTGTGCTCTGGTCCATGGGGTCACGAAGAGTCGGACACGACTAAACAACAACAAAGCCAGGGGCATTGTGCCCCATTTCAACACTTGAGGCAACATGAGAAGTGCTGCTCTGCTGCTCTGCCCACCTTGACACCTCTGCTGTTGGCACCGCTACTGTGCCACCCACAACTGCCACCACTGCCACAATGCCCACCTATGCTGTCACTACTGCCACAATGCCTTCACTGTTGGCACCATCTGTGCAGAATTCCGGTGAGATCTCATAAGACCTCCTGCATTCCGTGAGATCTTGTGAGATTTTCTGAGATTTTGGAGATTTGTGAGATTTTGGAACACTCTCATATGATCTTACCAGAAATTGGCACCCATGCAGGCAGTGTAGGTGGTAGTGCCTCAGGGGCTTCCAGCGCCTGAAGTGGCTACTACATCTCGCTGCGTGAGTGGGCCAGCCCCGTGTAGAACATCTGCTTTGCAGGCATAAGGTGCCAGACATCTCCATGTAGGACTCGAAATGCCTGAAAGCCCCAGTTGTGGGACAATGAGAGTGAAGCTGACAAACTATTGAGGAAGTATGGCTGTGTAAGGATGCAACCTCATGGTTCCATTGAAGGCACCCCAGGGTTTAGAGTTAGAAGAAGGCATTCTTTTCCTTTCTGTCCTACACAAAGCACCCTTTCTGTTCCACTGCAGTTTGTCCACCCCCACTCCCCCGATGTTAGTCATCGCACGGTCGTGTCATGTTATGTGTTCTTCCACCCTGCTCATTTCAATACAAAGGAAAAGCAAGACAAATGGTACAGGGTGGGGTGGTAACGAAGCATGTATCATTTGCAGACTGCAAGTAACAACAACAGAGAATACAGGTTATGTTGGCTGGGGTGATTTCCGATTCGGGCATGGGATGAATAAGCAAAACAACTGGCAATTTCAGCACCTGGTTCCATTTTTGTTGACATTGGGTGGCCGAAAAATTTGAACCAGCATTTTTAGCCTCTGCAACTGAAACAGGGGCACCTGGCAAGTATGTCCAAGGCATGAACGGATAGGAAAACTTGTTAGCCTGAGCACTGTGTCTTGAGTTTGGATGAAATAGGATGAGTGGCCAATTCCTTTTCACTTTAGAACGTAAGAAAAGCCCTGGTGGGTCAGAACAAAGACCCATCTAGTGCAGGCATCCTGCTCTCACAGCCATTGACCAGATACCTGTGGTGGTGATGATGATGATGATTTATTATTTAAACCCCGCCCATCTGGCTGGGTTTCCCCAGCCACTCTGGGCAGCTTCCAACAAAGTATTAAAATACAGTGGTCAAACAGGATCCAAGCTCAACAGCACGCTCTCTCCACGTGTGATGCTCAGCTAGTGTCACTGAGAGGCCTGCTGCCTCCAACAGGGGAGGCGGAACACAGCCCACATGGCTAATAGCCAATGAGAAGAGATGGAAACACCACCCAAACAATGACATCCGTACAAAGGCTCATTGCCTTACGACCTCTATGCAAATAAATCACGACAAATGCTCAGGAAGGACCATATATTGTCTCACCTCCATGTGATCTTTGTGCAAGCAAATCTGGATGGATGATCAACAAACAGGCCATCTGGCAGAGCCCCGGGTTTTGCGTTGCTTGAGCAAGCTGTCTTTAGCTTTCAAGCACCGTGGATGTTTAAAACATTGAAGAACAAATATACGGTCTCAGGTAAGCCATTAAGCAAAATAAACAAGCCAGGAAGGAGTTGGAGAGTGAAGGTGCTGCTCGAATAAGGAAGCCCTTCAGTGAGGAAGGCTCATATTTTAACCATCCAGGGGAGCAAATGCTGGCTGGATGTGGCAGGTGACTTATTTAATACCGGCCGGCTCTAGCTAGTTGTACCAAGACTGCCATAAAAAAGCATGTATTTATATGCACATGCCTAAGAGTCTGCAGGCAGGGCATGTAATAGGCTTGCTGTACTCTTTAGACTGCAGGAAGCTGAGCTTATGTTTTCAAACTCCAGATTTCCCGTCCATCTCAAGCTTGTCCCAACGGCATTTAGGCCAGCGACTTGTGTGATGAGAAAATCAGCAGTAGAGAGAGACAGAAGGTATCTGGACTTCCCCTTCTCAGATAATTTCTCTACACATAGATCATTTGGGTATGTTGGGCCAGCAGAGAGCTGCCTGCAGCACCTTATGGACGATTTAATCCATACCTATATATCTTTATTGTTCTGGTGGTCAGAGCCACAGCTAGGTGATCTTGCGCCCCTGGCAGAACCGTCCAGATTGCACCCCCTAGCCATGGACAAATGAACTCTTCTTTCTGCCTCTCCTCCGACCCCCTTCTCCACTCATTCAATTCACCCTCTATTAGAAACCTTTTCTTATGAGGCAATAATCAATATTTTTATTTATGGACATATTTTTAGCTGATTTTGTGCCCACCCCACACCTGTGCCCCACCTCACCCCCCCCCCAGCTATGGCCCTGCTGCTGCTGGTTGCTGTTGTTGCTTTATTTGTTTGTTTAGTGCATTTGCAGCCCACCTTCCCTCCAAGTTGTTCAAGGTGGCGTACAAAGTTATTCTTCCTCTTTTATCCACTCAACAGCCCTGTGAGGTAGTCCAGAAGTGAGTGAGTGACTCAGTGTCACTCACTGAGCTTCATGGCTGAGCAGGGATTTGAACCCTGGTCTCCCCAGTCCTGGTCCAATACTCTGGCTCTTCTCTGTATATCTATAGCTGTGGGATGCTATGGTGGGGCTAAATGTGGTTAGGGGTTGAGGACCTTTTTCAGCCCAAGAACAACTTTTTTTGGGGGGTGCTGCTGGGGGGAATAGATGCCAGTGGTGGGCGGGGCCAGAGGCTAAAGTGGGTGGAGCAATGAAGGCAAATTTTACTTTTGTGCAATAGGCTAGTTTCTATACATGTTCTTCTCTGTCCTCCATCCAGACAGGCAAGAGGCAAGAGTTGAAGGACACATTCCAGCAGAGAGAACCCACCAAGCCACACTATTTGTCCAAGTAGCCCAGGATTCTCTGTTCTGGTAGAAGCTCCCTAGGCTCACAGACAGATGTAAGTCTTTCCTATTCCCCAGGAAGGACTCTTGTTTTACACACAGAAGATAATTAAAAACAGTTAAAAATCACAAAACCAAACCAATACATTTAAAATAACACCAAAACCAGTGCTTTTTTTTTCTTCTAAAAAATGTTTAGGGGTACTCTCATTTTGAATCAAGAAAATCACCATTTTATAGTTCAAATCAGGAAAAATAAATATGTACCGTAAATGGACAAAAGTATAAAGAACATGCATTACTCATATTGAAATACTGCCCCTCAACGAGGCCAAACGTTCATCAGTAAAGCACCACACATCCAAATTCCACACTGCTTCACACATTAAACACTCGCTTCCGTCTGAGACTCAGGAAACACCATGACAGGAAATGAGGCCACCATTGGGGGTAGCAACAGAACTGACGATTCACCATGTTAGAGAAGAACCTTAAAAAAAAAAAGTTTCTTCTCCCCTTAAATTCACAAAATGTTTAGGGGTATGCATACCCCTGCATCCCTCCAGAAAAAAAGCACTGACTAAAACCATAACAAGTGGCCACTTGTGGTAAAACCCATTTATCCAGCTATGAAAAGCTGTCAGAACAAAAACACATGCCCTCCAACATTCCTCCGACAAAAATAGGGATGTCCTATTCTTCTTCATCATCATCATCATCATCATCATCATCATCATTATTAATTTTATTTATAGCCCGCTCATCTGAATGGGTTGCCCCAGCCACTCTGGGTGGCTTCTAACATATATAGAAACATAATAAAACATTAAACATTTAAAAAGCTTCCCTATACAGGGCTGCCTTCAGATGTCATCTAAAGGTTGTCTATTTACTTATCTCCTTGGCTCGGGGAGTCGCATAACTCCATACCCTCCAACATTTCTGCAGTAAAAATAGGTACATCCTCAGGAAAAGCAGGACATTCCAGGATCAAATCAGAAACTGGGACAACTTCTCTAAATCAGGGACACCCCTGGAAATTAGGGACACTTGGAGGGTCTGCTGTTCCATGGAACAGGGTCAGCCACACCGAAAGCCCTGTTCTGAGTTACTGTGGTTTCTGAGATCTTTGGAACTTGCAGGAGAAACTCTGCAAGGCCTGCAGGAGGCTGTGGTTCACCAGTCATGCGCAGGGGCTCACTTGGTGCTTACCAACCACATTTCTGCGATTCTGGGAGCAAGCGGCAAAAACTGGAGGTTTAACGAGCCCCCGGTGGGCTGCTGTGCATGGCTAGTGTGTTGCTTTAGGCTCGGCAGGTCACAGGTTGAGGAGGCCCAGCTGTAAACTGAGATGCTCAAAAATTCAAGGATTGCTACTGAATGTGTGCGTAGCAGATTAACGTCCCAATCTGCATGAGTTCTACTTCTGAGATAATCAGATTCAGTGCCCTGCATGCTCCCCCCCACACCACCCCAGCAAAGATGCACCGTCCCCCAGTGTAAGAAGTGGAGGTCAAATTAGGATTCAGTGTTTTATTTCTGGAAGATTTGACTTGGTCCAGACTGTTCATAAATGGGTCTTTCCACTTCTCATCCGCTCACAGTGGCAAATGAATTTCTGGAAAGGGCAAGAACAGTTCTGGAATGGGATTGTCTCTGTGTGTAAGAGAGAGAGAAGGTCCGAGGGAGAGTGAGGCATATTGGATGTATTAATTACAGTACAAGTATAATTTTCACTCCTAGCCTCATGCAACATCTGAGGTCATTTGAGAATTAGGTCCAACCCAGAACTCTGGAGCCTGAAGGTGGAGAACTTTGTCTGGCAGCAACTGGGAATGTGACCAACACCACCAAGAACACAAAATAAGCTTTCCTGAACCAGAAAACAGTCTTCCTTTGAAATGCACACATCTCTGAATTTTGCAGTTCTTCAGGTAGTGGGAACAAACAGCATATGTACTGGGGTTAAGTGTGGATAAAATGCATCTATTAGTAAAATCAATATACAATAATGCATTAATTTATTATTTTTATTATTTATTTGCATTTCTATCCCACTGTTTCTCAAAGGAGCTCAAGGTAGCAGACGTGGTTCCCCCTCCTCATTTAATCCCCACAACAACCCAGTGAGGAATGTTAGCAACTGACCTCCCAAGGTCACCCTGCGAGTTTCATGGCCAAGTGAAGATTTGAACCCTGGTCTCCCGGCTCCTAGACCGACACTCTGACCACTGCACCACCACCGGCTTTGCGAAAATGTACATATTAGGCAAAATTGCATGCAAAAAAATAATGTGTCCGTTAGAAGAAATTTGCACTAAAATGCTGGTGAATTTTCAGGACGACTTTTTAAAAATCGCAAACTGATACGGAAGTGTAGAGAACTGGACTTAAAAGTGGGAAAAGTAGAAACAGAGAGAAACTAAAATAGGCAGATTTCCCCATCCCTACTCATGTGGTAAGTGGCTTGCTTTTCTAGCCTACCTTTTTCTCCAAGGAGCTCAGGGTAATGTACATTGTTCTTCCCCTCCATTCCCACAACAGCCCAGTGAGATAGGTTAGGCTGAGAGTGAGTGACTGGTCTCCAAGGTCTCCCCTTGTGAGCTTCATGGCAGAGTGGGGATTTGACCCCGGCTGTCTCCCAGGTCCTAATCTGATGCTCTAACCACTATACCACACTGACTATACTAGATCTAAACTAGATCTATATCTAGTTTAAAATAGCCATGTGTGTGATCTCTTTCTTTATATGTCTCTCTCACACACATGGAAGCCTTCCCCCTTATTCTCCTCTCTTCCCCTTGACACGGGTTCTCTGTGCTTTTCTATAAATATTTCACTAGCACTTCTAAAAGTCTTTTTCATCCCCTCTTTTAATAGTATCAAATATAAATGCAGCACTGGAACAGCAGCAAGTGCCGGTGATGGCTGGGCAAACATAAAATTTCCCTTGAAGTGCAAAGAAGTGGATGGCAACAATTTGGCTTTATCTATTATATATAAATACATACGGCTTGCCATTGATACGGTTCCTGTGAATCTCGCAGGACAGAGATGAGGCTATCTGCTAACTTGCTATCATAATTCACTATGGTGAATCGGTATGGGGAAGAGGCTTTGTTATGTTGTTGTTGTTTAGTCATTTAGTCGTGTCTGACTCTTCGTGACCCCATGGACCAGAGCACGCCAGGCACTCCTGTCTTCCACTGCCTCCCGCAGTTTGGTCAAACTCGTGTTAGTAGCTTTGAGAACACTGTCCAACCATCTCGTCCTCTGTCGTCCCCTTCTCCTTGTGCCCTCCATCTTTCCCAACATCAGGGTCTTTTCCAGGGAGTCTTCTCTTCCTTTGTTATGTTATCTTTGTGGTATTGGAGAAGCGGTCGCACAACTGTATTCCCTACCCGGCCACTGGCACTATGTGGTGCTTTGGGGCATAAGCAAAGGCTGGGGTAGACGATGGCTACGCAGCTCCTCAGAGTGGGCTTTTAGGTAAAGGTAAAGGGACCCCTCACCATTAGGTCCAGTCATGACTGACTCTGGAGTTGCGACGCTCATCTCACTTTACTGGCCGAGGGAGCCAGCGTACAGCTTCCAGGTCATGTGGCCAGCATGATTAAGCTGCTTCTGGCGAACCAGAGCAGTGCACGGAAACGCCGGTTACCTTACCGCCGGAGTGGTACCTATTTATCTACCGGTACTTGTACTTTGATGTGCTTTTGAACTTCTAGGTTGGCAGGAGTGGGCTTTTACTTCTAGGTAAAACATAGGGTTGTTGTTTTTTTCTTCCTTCCAGCTTCTTGAAATGGAGAACTCTGCATCCTGAGGCTGGAACTGTCCACCCAAGTCTGTAAACTTGGCTACAGGTCTAGGCCAAGGGACATAAAGAGATGGAAGGCTTTCATGCTGAAATTCAGCCTACATGTTGGGAAGTAGGTGAGGAACGGAAGCCATAGAGAGGGTCTGCTAAACTGTGGTTTGAACTTGCCAGGACCACAAAGTCTGTTCCTAGAGGGAACGGCAAGTGTGACTCGGGAACAAAACGCTGCAGCGCCAAGTGCTTCTGCTCTCAGGGATGCCTGTGTGGTGTAGCGGTTAGAGCGTTGGACTAGGACCTGGGAGGTCAGGGTTCAAATCCCCACTCAGCCATGAAGCTCCCTGGGTGACCTTGAGCCAGTCATTGCCTCCCAACTGAACCCACCTCAGTGGTTTGTTCTGGGGGTTTAATGAGGAGGACAACTACGTATGCCACCCTGAGATCCTTGGAGGAAAAGGTGGGATAGCAAATGCAATAAAACAGAAACAAATTCCTCACTCCAGGCTCCCCAAGTTCCATTCCAGGGGAAATGGAGAAGCTGCATAGCTGAGTGGAAGATCATTTGCTTTTTGCACAGAAGGTGCCGGGTTCAGTCCCTGAGATCTCCAAAAAGGGCTTGGGAAGACCCCTCTCTGAAATCCTGCAGAGACATTGCCGGTCAGGGTAGACAATACTGCGCTGGATGGACCAGTGGCTTGGGCAGGTACAAGGCAGTGTCCTGCACTCCTGTTTTTACAAGACAAGGGACATAGCTCAGTGGTAAAGCTCTTGTTTTGCATGCAGAAGGCCTAGGTTCAATCCCTAGCAGTTCTATGCAGGGCTAGTAGAGACCTCCATGTTCGAAACCCTGGAGAGCTGCTGCCAGTCAGTGTGGGCAGTACTGAGGTAGATGGACCAATAGTCTGACTCTGTAAAGGGCAAGTTACTATGTCTGTTTGTCTCTCTCTCATTCTCTCTCTCTCTCTCACACACACACATACCCTACAAACACACACCAAACACCACTTGGTCCACCAAGGATATTCAATCCTCACTGAGCTGTTTTTGGAGATTTGTCCCAAAATATTTATTGATTTTATTTTATTTGATTTGATTTCTAGGCCACTTAAAAAAACAAACTAACTAAGCAATATACGACAACAAGAAAAGTGTAAGATAAAACATAGCTAAACATAGCTAAAACGTGGGTCAGAAAATGCCTGGGTAAAATTATGTTTTAGGAGGTGGCAGAAAGAGATAGGCTCCTTGCTTCTTCTTCTTTTTAAAAAAGAGGTCCTCATGAAAATTCATCAGCATTTTAGTGCAATTTCCCCCCTAATATTTTTCATGCAATTTTGACCAATATACACATTTTCGCAAAGCCGTTTTCCCTAAAATGAGGCATTTTTATTGTTATTTTCATGAATATGTGTATGTACACCAGTAGATGCATTTGTTGCCTGCACTGCAAAATTAGGAGAAGCACAAATTGTGAAGGGGCATGTTTTGATTTGTGTGTTGTTTCTAGAAGTGCAAATGATGTGGGTTTACCTTTAAATGCAAACAGTGTCAAAATATCGCGCCCCCCCCCCCAATCTCTGCCCTGCAGGGAAGACCTTCTGCTGCCTCTCAGGGCCAGAGAGGCCAAACCCTGTGAATGGATTGGATTTTCTTTATTAGTCCTTTCCGAGCCTCGGTGCTTTTGGAATGCCTTTCGAAGTGCAGACGTTTAAACGTGGACTTTAGCTGTGAATTTAATAAAAAAAAGCGCGATCTGGAAATGTCGATTCTGTTTGTCTAGATCTCAGGATTTGACAAAATTGCCATTCCTGTCATCAAAAGCCCCAGGACAAGCGAGGTGCGTTTTCCTGAGGCTTTCCCCTTGTTTTCATATTCTGTCGTAATGAGAGATGATGGAGGGAGAAACGAGGTTATTAGAAATGTTATACGGCCTGCGAGAGAAAAGCCATTTTCTTTTTCATTTTGACCCCCATGTGCTGTAATTGTGAAGGATTCTTTTTTGGCTTCTAAGTTAATGCACTTTCATTGATTTGGTTTAACTTCATGCATTGGCATGAGCTTTCTTTTGTCTTTCTTTTGGTCTTTTTAAAAAGCAAGTTTAACTTGGTTGAGAAAATGCAAAGGGAAAAACCCACACCAGATATTTGAAGTTGCTCTTCTCAGACAAAACATCCTTATTCGGTATATACGCCAGCTATCTCACTTCATTAGGACCATCCTTATTTAGTTTGTATCTTGTCCCGATTTACTATTCTTCAACTGATATAAGGGGGGGAAAACTGCTCCTTTTCCGTTTTGGGGTACCCAAGAGCCCATAGAGAGTCCTTTTGTAGGTTCTCTATTGATAGGAGAAAATAACAGAGACCAACCAGAGAATATTGAGAAGCAAAGCAGCTAGTAAGCCTGATCTTTATTAACTGTTGCAACAGGGTGCTCTGCCACATGCAGGAGAGAGGAGGAGGACCCAGAACAAAGGTGTGCCTGCCCTTATATTGACATTTTAAATTGCCCACCCTGGAGTCCAAGACCACCCCCAGATACATCATACCTACATCACAGAAAAGACGGTCTACAACAGAAATCTGAATGTGTTGTTTATCTCCTGTTTGGCAAGTTACCTGATTGCATCATCTGCGTTTTGGCCACTCTTTTGTTATTACAGGTACAGTGGTACCTCGGGTTACATATGCTTCAGGTTACAGATGCTTCAGGTTACAGACTCCGCTAACCCAGAAATAGTATCTTGGGTTAAGAACTTTGCTTCAAGATGAGAACAGAAATTGCGCGGCAGCAGCGCAGCAGCAGCAGCAGGAGGCCCCATTAGCTAAAGTGGTACCTCAGGTTAAGAACACTTTCAGGTTAAGAATGGACCTCCAGAATGAATTAAGTTCTTAACCCGAGGTACTACTGTACCTTGGGTTAAGAACTTTGCTTCAGGATGAGAGCAGAAATTGTGTGGTGGCGGCACAGCAGCAGCAGGAGGCCCCATTAGCTAAAGTGGTATCTCAGGTTAAGAACAGTTTCAGGTTAAGAACGAACCACCAGAACGAATTAAGTTCTTAACCTGAGGTACCACTGTACTTAATTCCTGAATCTAGGTCACAGATTACAGGCTCACACCCTGTTTATATCTTGAATGTGCTCTTAATACAGGATTTGTGAGGAAAGAGACAATGGGGAGGTTTCTCACTTTGACCTTGCAGAGAAATATTTGAGGTAAATTTGTTCACGACCTTTTCTATGGGGTTTCAGACATGTGGTTTATATATATAGTTATGAACATTTCATTTTATATATATATGACCTTAAAATTATTATAGCACAACCTAATACCCCAAATCTGTAGAAAGCAAGCGTCTTCATTCTGAGTGGTGATGCATGTCTCTTGTGTCTATTGCACATATATATATCAGGAAGGGGTTTATCTCAGTGGCATCAAGGCATATTGCAATGGTAAGATCTCAGGTTAAATCCCCGGCATATCAAGGTAAGGCGGACAAAGACCTTTCTCTGAAATCCCTGGAGAGCTGCTGCCACTTGACCTGACTTCCCCAACCTGATTCCCTCCAGAAATTTCAGGCTACATCCCCCATTAGCTTCAGCTAGCATGGCCAATGCCTCCCGCTGTGGCCACTGCTAGCCTTCTCCTCCATGATCTTGCCTAAGGTAAAGGTAATGCATAAAGGTAAAGGTAAAGGGGCCCCTGACCATTAGGTCCAGTCGTGACCGACTCTGGGGTTGCAGTGCTCATCTTGCTTTATTGGCCGAGGGAGCCGGCATACAGATTCCGGGTCATGTGACCAGCATGACTAAGCCGCTTCTGGCGAACCAGAGTAGTGCACGGAAACGCCGTTTACCTTCCTGCTGGAGCGTATTTATCTACTTGCACTTTGACGTGCTTTCGAACTGCTAGGTTGGCAGGAGCAGGGACTGAGCAACGGGAGCTCACCCCTTCGCAGGGATTTGAACCGCCGACTTTCTGATCGGCAAGTCCTAGGCTCTGTGGTTTAACCCACAGCGCCACCCGTGTCCCATGATCTTGTCTAATCCTCTTTTAAAGCCACTCAGTTTTGTGGCCACTGCTACCTGCTGTGGGAGCAAATTCCAGAGTTTAACTATGTACTTGGCTTTGTCCTGTCTGGAGTCTCCCAACATTCAGCTTCACTGGATGTCCCCAAATTCTAGTCTATGAGAGAGGAGAAAAGGAACTTTTATCTACAACCACTTTCTCTATGCCATGCCTAATTTTCTAAATGTCTTTCATGTCAACCCACCGTTTCTCTAAATGAAAATGCCCCAAATGCTGCAACCATTACTCATAGGGAAATCACAGTCGTTGCTTCTGAATTTGCATCTATTCAATCAACTGGCATATGCAAATGTCACGTCTTCCATCTTCTTGCCCTGCAGATGCATTTCCTGGTTTGGGGGAGATGTATAACTGGCTACCTTATCTCTGAAAGTCAAAGCCAATGGGAGCTGCCAGGACAGGTACCAGCCAATAGGGTTGGTCCTTGGGACAGTTGTTGTGCATATGGTAGCATGCTGGGGGAGAAAAAACACAATGGAATTTAATTGCTCACTTAGTAATGTGTCTGTGTTCGCTGGATACTTCTTACACATATACCTGTGGGCCTGGCACGCTCCAAAAAGGACTTTGCCAAGGTTAGTCTTAATGGCTAAATTATGCAAATTCAAATTAAAAATATTTTCTTAATAGAAGATGCATAAATTATTCCCAGCTGGCCTGCAAGTGACAATAAATTTCATGCTCCTGGAAATTAAGATGGCCCACTTTTAGTAGCTTGCTGTTCCATTACAAAGGATGCATTATTCATTTCAGAAGGCTCCATCCTTCCTGGTTTCTCCAAGAAAGGACATTTAAGCTGCCGCCTATGCAGACTTAACCTGGGCTGAAGCCCTGCCAAAAATAAGGGAGCTTACTTCTGCATAAATGGGACTGCACCACTGGACACTTCTCAAGCCTCTGTCTCCTTTAACCTCTGCATCCATTACTGTGGGATTTAGAACTCTATGCAAAAATTTATACCTTTTAAGGAAAAGCGTTTTGCATTTTTAATAATTTATTTTGCAATTATGTCATATGGACACTTTTATAGATTATACGTTCCAAAGTGGCTTGCATAAATGTTTCCAATTCATCCATTGCAAAAAGTAGTGCACAATACATCTGACAAAATGTAGCCTCTAGTTTTGCATAGGGCTCTGCTATCCGTTCAGGGTGGGACAGCTGTTTTCAGTCGGATGGCTGCATTCCCTTTTAGGCAGGTTTCCGTGTGCTTGTGGTGGTCAAGGAGCCATCAGGCAAGGGCAGGAAGAACGTGAGGCACGAAATGCAATTTGCTTCTATTCACAGAAAGTAACAACGCAACACAGTTACAGTGGTACCTCGGGATGCGAATGGGATCCGTTCCAGAGCCCCGTTCGCATCCTGAATAGAACGTAAGATGCGGCAGCGCATCTGCGCATGCGCGGGTCATGTTTTGCCGCTCCTGTGCATGCGTGTGACATCATTTTGACCGTCTGCGCATGCGCGAGAGACGAAACCCAGAAGTAACGCACTCCGTTACTTCCAGGTTGCTGCGGAGTGCAACCCAAAAATACTTATCCTGAAGCATATTTATCCCGAGGTATGACTGTACTCAGGCTCAACTTCTTCAGCTGGAGATGTTGCTCCCCCCTTCCCCTCTAGCCTCCCACTCTGGATCCTTCCCAAGCAGACAAAGGCTATATTGAGGGGATGGGCTCCTCCTCTGGGCCTGTCTGCTCCACTCATCATCAACACGCAGGACTCTCCTTGAGCGGGGTGTCAGCTCAGGAGGAGAGCCAGCAGGACTGGGGCTGTCCTGCTGCTTGGTAGCAAGGGCAACCTCTGACTCCTCTCTGCCTGAGTCTGTGCTCACACTGTGACTCCTTGCTCCCCCAGGCTAAGCCACTTCCGGCTTGCCCAGGAGGTGGGGTTGCAGGCTTCACGCCCACCCCACATGAGCGGGGGCTGGTCGCAGCCCCCGCGAGAGCAGGGGAATCCCGGCCGGGCCTGCCCCCCCAGCCAATCAGCTGGCTGGGGGTGTGTGGGCCTGTCCTATTTAGGGCCGGCGCAGAGGGGGCTCGGGGGAGGAACGCCATCACCTCCCCCCAGTGAGCGAAGGGTGGTCCGTTAAAGGACTCCGGGGGGCGTGGCCCTGTCTGAAGCCTATGGAGGTGAGGGCCAAAGGCACGCCCCAGAGCGGTGACCCGGGGGAGCTCCTAGTCGATGTGCCTCGGCAGGAGACTCCCCCGATATAGTGTTAACCCTTCCCCGTGTCTCCAGCAAATGGGCTGGAGCCGGATAGTCGTTAGGACCAATGCCTAAGCCAATGCCTCTCATTCCTGAATTCAATAAAGTTGTGGCCTAATTCCCCCAATATAGTGTTAAACCTTCCCCGTGTCTCCAGCAAATGGGCTGGAGCCGGATAGTCGTTAGGACCAATGCCTAAGCCAATGCCTCTCATTCCTGAATTCAATAAAGTTGTGGCCTAATTCGCCCAATTAACCTTAAATTATGGTGTCTCGTGTCTTTATTTATCCTGGTGGGAGGCGGGAACTCGCCACGCAACTCTCCAGTGTCCCACCACCATGATCCAGGGTCTAAGTCATCTTCTGTGTCATCCCTGGGGGGCTCTAGGCCAGGCGGCACCCACCACTCTTCCTCATCCAGCCAGTCCCTGACAGTCCCGTTGCTAGAAGGGTAACAAATGTAAAAATTTGCCTTTTTACAATAGGTTATTTTCTGCACCCACACCCAACCCTCTCTAGCATCCAGACAGACAGACAGACAGACAGACAAACAAGAGGCATGATCAGAGTTCAAGGACATATTCCAGCTAGGCAAAAACACTCAAGGAGGGGGTATCAAGCAGGGCTGTTCTGGCGAGAGGAGGCGTGGCCTGGGGCAAGTCCCAAGGGCTCAGTAGAGAGGCCTGAAGTTCCCAGTCCCTGACTTAAGCTCTGCACTGGTTGACCTTCCAACTCAGTAAGGAGTTAAGCTGGTAAAGTGGACAGCATAGAAGTGAGTTTTCGGCTGAAGTTACTGCCGAAGCCAAATGAGCCCTTGTTTGAGAGTACAGGTGCAAATGCACTCTATTTATAACTAGGAGAGTCGGCGTCACGCTAGGCCAATGCAACATTAATGCCAGTAGTAAAATGTGTCTTTTTCTTCTTCTGATGGAGCGACTCCCTGCCCCTGCCCTCCCACCCCCAAGATATTAAAGATATTGAGCTGACTTGTAACAGTGCCTGCTACAAGATCGACGAGCGCGATTTGCCAAAAAGAGAGAGGGAAAACTCCCAGATCCAATATTGTCAAATGCTCTTCCCCATTGAGAGAGAGAATAGGAAATTAAGCATTCAGATCTGGAAACTTCGCTCTCCGGAGATTTTTGCTCTCTTGGAAAAGGCAAGTCTCTCAGCACAATGGCAGTGTCTTACGTCGCAAGAAGAAAAAAGGCATTTCTGCAAGGCATTTCAATGGAGATATGGAACTATACAGGCCACACAGAAGCCGGGGGGGGGGGATGAGTGATAAGGAAGAATGCAGCTTTAAAATACTAGAAGAATGCTGAACTGTCCCCTTTATTAAGGTTAAGTAAGCCGACTAGCCTTAAATCTTTCTGAAAGGGGGAAAAGAAACCCCATCCTAGTTATCTGGATTGCTCTTCATTCAGAGTCAGCACCTGCTGATTTACTCCCTTATTGTATATAATGTTGATTCCCCACCCCAATGTGGACAGCACATACTAGTAGATTTTGAAGTGCAGGAGCTCATCCTGAACAAAAATACAGGCAATTGTGTTGTTCCATTATTAATTAGCTACACACACACACACACACACACACACACAGAGAGAGAGAGAGAGAGCGAGAGAGAGAGAGAGAGAGAGAGCAGTATGTAGCATGATACTCAATTTATTAGGATCTGCACGACCACAATCCTATGCTCTGTTTTTCTTGGGAATAAGCTCCAATGAACTCAGCAGTGTATACTTCTCAGTGCTTTGGTTCGGTTTGTGTAACACATTGTGCTTTGACAAAAGATCTTTCGCCAGCTGAGATGCAACCTGTAGCTTTTCATTAGAAAGGCAAACGATCTTATGGAGACGTGTTACTACTGAAACTGTTAGCCAGAAGTAGGAACCCCATTGAAGAAAAGGAAAGGAAAGGAAGAAAAGGAAACTTGGCTTGGTCCCGCTCCCCCCTCCCCCCAATTCTCCAACTTCTTTTCTGCTAAACTGTCTCAGACAAGCTTGAAACCTTCATTATCGCTTGATTTGGTTGCCAGAGGAAAGAGAGCCTATCAATTACACTAGCAGATGATGCTATTCCATCTAGTTGTGAAAAGTCAGTACAGTGGTACCTCTGGATGTGAACAGGATCCGTTCCGGAGCCCCGTTCACATCCTGAAGCGAACGCAACCCGTCTCTGTGCGTCTGTGCGACTTGCCACTTCTGTGCATGCACGTGACGTCATTTTGACCATCTGCGCATGTGCGAGCGGTGAAACCCAGAAGTAACGCGCTCCGTTACTTCCGGGTCACCGCAGAGCGCAACCCAAAAATACTCATCCTGAAGCTAATTCAACCTGAGGTATGACTGTACCGTTAACAAAAATAAACATAGTAGTTAACATGTCCTCCATTAAGAGTGTTATCTATTATTTTCCCGTGTTTGGTGATGGTTATTTTGGCTGGTATTGGTGCATGTTGAGAACATTTTTGTTTGCCTTGCTGCTTGGCCCTTCCTGATGCCAGCTGCTAAGGTTTTGGGCACCAGCCTTTATTATTTTCATTGTTCATTATGCTGTATTGCACTTTTTTTTTTTTTTACTCATACTGTATAATTTTTATGGTTGTATTTTTTCCATTCATGGACACTGTTTGGATATGATTATGTGACAGCCAGTATAGAAATATAAATACTTTTTTTAAAAAGACACAAAATTAAATTGGAGATTAGTGAATGTTTTGTGTTTTAAAAAAACGAGAACAGAAGGCCGTAAGAATAGCCTGCTAGATTAGGCCAATGTCCCATCTAGTCCACCATCCTGTTCTCACAGTGGCTGACCAAATGCTCCATATGGAAAACCACAAGCAGGATTTGACCACAACAGCACTCTTTCCTCCTGTGATTTCTGGCAACTGGTATTTAGAGGAGGATTGCTGCCTCCAGCGGTTGAGGCACACACTATCTCCTGGCTAGTTGCCATTGCTAGCCCTGTCCTCCGTGAATATGTCTAATCCTCTTTTTAAGTTCTCCAAGCCTGTGGCCATCCTTGCCTCCTGTGGCAGTGAGTTCCATAGTTTAACCACGTGCTGTGTGAAGAACTTCCTTTTACCTGCCCTGCATCTTCCAAATAAATTTAAAACCTGTTAGCTACAAAGCATAAATGCTTGATGCAACTCTGGGGCTGTGTTGGATCCGCTTCCTCTGCCAATGTTGCTTTTTAAATATTTGTTTCCAGTTCCTGGGATTTATTACAGCTGATTTTGCTCCAGGCATGGCTCACCTAGGGAGCCGATACCTGGGGTTCTGTTGATATTCCTGTCATTGGCAAGGTAAGAGCAGGTTGACCTGCCTTCTATATGAGCACCAGACTAGAAATAAATCTCATTTCCATATGCTTTTGGGAGATTAAAAGAAACAGAAAAAATAAAATAGGAAAGTTGCACAGGTGTTGTATTTTATGGACAGGTTCCACATGTATGACAAACTCCCACTGCTGCTTTACTTTGGACACGTGATGCATTTCCTTGTTCTGGGTGATATGGAGCTGTGTGTGCACGTTGTTATTATCAGGACAGCTGGCATGTAATAGTTACACAGATGCTGAGTCCATTTTTATTTATATATAAATATATACATAATACAGCTGGCAATCACGGCTCCTGGGGAGTGTCCCTGTATGATGAAAGTGGGCATAAGGTAGATTGGGTAGATCTCCTGGTGATCCACAGTAGATACGTTTGAGGATCCAGCGCATAGAAACAACCTTTTTTCACACAGTGCATAATTCAAAGTGGAACTTGCACCTGAAGGAGGCAGCGATGGCGGCCATCTTAGGTGGCTTTACAAATGCATTGGGCAGATTCATGGAGGAAAAGGCTGTTGGCGGCTACCAGCCATGATGGCAGTGCTCTGCCTCTGCAGCAATGCTTCTGAATACCAGTTTCTGGGAATCACAGAAGGGGAGGGTGCTGTGGCGCTCAGTTCCCGCTTGCGTGTTCCCCACAGACATTTGGTTGGACACAGTGAGAACAGGATGCTGGATTAGATGGTCTGTTGGCCTGATCCAGCAGGGCTCTTCTTAATGTTCTTATAATGGTGAAAACTGTATGGTGGGACTTGAGGTGCGAAAATTACAGGCAGTGATATGTTAGATAGGCACACCTTTCACCTCGTACTGTAGCAGCCTGAAGATAATTGCGCAGACATGTTTCTGATAATACAGTGGTTCTCTGGGCCACACTTTCAGACTAAAAAATTGATCATACCACACCGATTTTTTTATCGATAAGACATACTTTGGGGGTTGGACAACAACTCCCAACAGTGCTTGATTTATAACATAGAACGCAACTACTTTATTATATCATGGGACATCCAGAAATTATAGAACAAGGCAACTACGTAAGAATACGAATCATTCCCAAAATATAATTATAAACGAGCCTCTTGCATATGTACCATAACTACAAACTCAGTGAGAGTTGTGAGCTTGCATTTGGCAGGTAATCTCATTTATATTAGGTATCATCTGAGTCAAGCAAACATTCATCTCCTCATCAGCACAAAGAAGGCTTTCTCTTTTCTGATCCTTCATATTTGTCAGAGGTGAAAATCCCTGTTCACAACAATATATCGTGGAGAACTGTGGAAGGCCAGCCAATGCTCTTGGAGAGAAGATACTGTTTCTGATTGCAAACTTGCCATCCTCTCCTGCCACACCAATGTGCTGAGCCACACCCTTTGAGAGCCATCATATCAACACCTGGAAGTACTACGGTGAAAGTGGGTGCAACTGAATAACTTAAAAATCTTGTCTGTTTTCTTCTTTTTTAAAAAAGAAGGGGATTGCATACACAGGCACACACACACACACACACACACACACAGACAGACACAACCCTAAATTCAGCAAGTTCTGCATACAAGCGAAAGCATGAAGATACTGTCTTTTGTAAGATGGCTACATATATGTAGCCAGTTAATAATAATGCTAAAAAGTGGGTAGAGAAGCCAATGGGAGAAAGTGATCTTTGATAAGCTAATTATTTTGGAAAGGGGGGTGTACTTGCATCAGAGTTTAGTAAATCAGCATGCAGCAACTGCAGGGCTAACAAAACTAATCTAAAACACCGGCTTCCCTGAGGAGACAAAGAAATGTCAGAGCCCGTTGAGACTCCCACTGCATTTATGCAAGTCGCCCTTTTCTGTCACATATTCAACAGACCTTCCTGGAAGAGGGCCACAGTTCTTTAAACAACCTTAACGTGCAGTTTGAAAAGAGATTAATGAATATCTGCCTTTGTGCACAATAAATTTCGTCGCTTGGTTCCCTTTCTGCCTCCCCCCCTCCCTCCGGATATGCTAAATGAACTTGGATCAGCGTGGGCACCTCCAAACAGCACCTCTAACTCCCTCCAGCAAGTTTGATGGGCTAATGGCAAATATACCTTTGATGGAAAACACTCCTCCCCACAACACACACAAAGTTACCGTGTTTTTCTACATTCACCCCAGAACAGCTATCTTTACATCGTTGCTTTTAAGGACGTGAGATTAAAGGACTTTAAAAGGTTTTTGTGTGTGTTTTAAATCTACATATGTGTGGGCAGGTGGACTTCTCTCTCTCTCTCTCTCTCTCTCTCTCTCTCTCTCTGTTCACAAGTAGCTTTTTGTCTCTTATTTGCAAGTCTGTTCATATCAGTTCCCAACCTGGTGAGAGATGAATGCAAGCATAAAATGAGACTTCCTGTTTTGCATATCCAGTTCTGGATTTGAAACTCTGCATCAAAGTCCCTGCCTGGTTCCTTGTAGCCTCACTTCTCACAGTGAGGGAACTGCCAAAAGGCCCTCGGTGCCGGATCTCAGTGTCCGGGCTGAATGACGGGGGTGTATACAGGTATACAGGGTCGCGGTCATTTAGAGCTTTAAAGGTCATCGCCAAGACTTCAAATTGTGCTCGGATCATATAGGTCTTTCTGGACTGGTGTTATATTGTCCCGGTGGCTGCTCCCAGTCACTAGTCTATCTGTCGCATTCTGGATTTGTTGTAGTTTCTGAGTCACCTTCAGAGGTAGCCCCATGTAGAGAGCATGGCAGTAGTCCAAGAGGGAGATAGCCAGGGCATGTACCACTCTGGTGAGACAGTGTGCAGGCAGGCAGGGTCTCAGCGGGCATACCAGATGGAACTGGTAGGCAGCTGCCCCTGGACACAGAATTAACCTGTGCCTCCATGGCCAGTTGTGAGTCCAAAATGACTCCCAGGCTGCGCAACTGACCCCACATTCAAAACCAGGGAGTCCCCTATACCTGGCCACCCTCTGTCCCCCAGAAACAATACTTCTGTCTTGTTGGGATTCAACCTCAATCTGTTAGCCGCCATCCATCCTCCAACTGTTAATTCTCCTCACCCTCTCAGTGACTTTCAATACTATTGACCATGGTTTCCTTCTGCAGCAGCTGTCTCAGTTAGGAGAGCGTGGCTCCGCTTTGCAGTCCTGCAGACACACATACAGTGGTACGTTGGATTACAGATGCTTCAGGTTACAGACTCCGCTAACCCAGAAATAGTACCTCGGGTTAAGAACTTTCCTTCAGGATGAGAACAGAAATTGTGCTCTGGCGATGTGGCGGCAGCGGGAGGCCGCATTAGCTAAAGTGGTGCTTCAGGTTAAGAACAGTTTCAGGTTAAGAACGGACCTCTGGAACGAATTAAGTTCTTAACCCGAGGTACCATTGTACACACAATGCAATGGATCGATAAATATTACTTCATTTATTTCTCATGAACACGTGTGGTTTTTTAAAAAATTTAAACAGCAGCAGATGCAATGGCTACAATCAACCCCAGAATTAGGTGTGATGAAAACCCTGCATATATAATTGACTAAATTAAAATTAATTAATTTTGAATTGAATTAAACATTGCCAAGAGTTCCACCACAAAGAGAACTTAATTCACGTCCTTTTCACACAGAAATGATAGTAACTCTTTTCAGAAGTAATTCAGAGATTTGTGAATTAGTTAATCCAAATTAGTTCTAAGCACAGCACCTAGCATTGCCCACCAAGCAACGGGCCTCTGGCCATCGAGTAACCTCAGGCGACCAGAGGTTGGATAAAGGTGGATGGATGGGGCATTGCATTTCATTGGTCTTGACTCAGGGGTGGAGCCACCCAGTAGCAGAAATGCCAGAGGGACATCACTCCATATGTTCATGTGATTATTTTGATACTGTGTTTCTTGACCTTTCGGTGCTGTGCTTTGGAGCAGGTGGTTGCTAAGCGGCTGCCTGAAAAAAGGAAAGAGGGGGGGGGAAATGCTCGCTAACAGGTTTGAGACTGTCTGAGAGGCTGGGGCAGAGCCCTTGAATTTCTCTCATACTTGCGGCAATCTTCATATCTCAGAGGCTGCTCAGCTACTCAGACCATGACCTGCCTGACACTGCAGTGCCCCTTAGCCCTTTGTCCTTTGACCTGTTGTTTTCTCTGTTTCCTTGGAGCCCTGAATGCAAAACACACCCTCCTAGTGTAGCTGGATACCTCTGCATATGAGTGGGGCAGGGGGCTGCCTTTGCCCTTTTCTTTCCGCTTGACCTTGAAAGATCTCTTTACTTACACCAGACAGACACACACGGCTGTCTCAGAAGAACATTTGCATTGTATTCCACCTTTCCAAAGTAGGAGGGTATTAATATTTACCTTCCCAGTTGTTGACTACATTGTCTCTGCCACTGAATTCATTCCCACGTATATTATATTATTTTATTTTATTTCTATACTGCCCTATACTGGAAGGTAAGCAGAACATAGGTGAACAGCCAATCCACAAAGCACCAGAACATGGGTAGGCAAACTACCCAGGGGCCGGATCTGGCCCAATCACCTTCTAAATCCGGCCCACGGACTGTCCGGGAATCAGCGTGTTTTTACATGAGTAGAATGTGTGCTTTTATTTAAAATGCATCTCTCGGTTATTTGTGGGGCATAGGAATTCGTTCGGTTTTTCATCTTCAAAATATAGTCCAGCCCCCCACTAGGTCTGAGGGACAGTGGACCGGCCCCCTGCTGAAAAAGTTTTCTGACCCCTGCACCAGAACATAAAAAGCCCAGTGCAGGCCCTGATTTTAAAAGACCAAAACAACTTCATTATTAGTAATTAGTTTGATCACTGTCACCACCACTCTATATGCAGTTTCATATTTCAAAGAAATATTGCAGCACCCTAAAAATATCACAACTAAAAATAAAATACAAAAAGGCAACTATTCCACATTTTAAAGCAGCATGCATAACAATTGACTAAGTTATTGTCATCAACATAAACTGGTGGGAAAACTACAGTGGTACCTCGGGTTACATACACTTCAGGTTACATACTCTGCTAACCCAGAAATAGTACCTTGGGTTAAGAACTTTGCTTCAGGATGATAAAAGAAATCATGCAGCGGCCGCAGCAGCAGCAGGAGGCCCCATTAGCTAAAGTGGTGCTTCAGGTGAAGAACAGTTTCAGGTTAAGAATGGACCTCTGGAACGAATACTTAACCTGAGGTACCACTGTACTTGGGATCTATAATAACTACCAGGATATGCAAAACCCTATCCTCCCCTCCCTCCGATTATATTATCTTTTAACATAAGAAAAAAAGGCAGCTGTTAGCATTGGTGGAGGAAGGGGTTGCGGTGGGTGCGGTCCGCCCTGGGTGTCATTCCTGAGTGGTGTTGACATCACCGCCCCACCGCCCTGTGATGCTCACCACGGGAGGCACCCCCCTGGGACGCTTGCCCCACCCCTGCAGACAGTTAGCACAGCCCCCATGGGTGGCTAGCTCCGCCCCCGGGTGCACAGCATGTGCACCGCTCCGGGTGCTGGAGCAGCTAGCTCTGCCTCTGGCTGTTAGTATTGTGAGGCAGTGAGGCAGTTAGTACTGCAGAGGCAGGTGAGATTTTCTGTTTTGCTTCAAGCGGCAAAATGTCCCGGGCTGGCTCTGTTTCCTGGTAGCAATGGATGCTCCTGAACTCAGTAGCATCTGCTGCATCTGTGGAACTGCAGGGAAATGTGAGAGGCCTTAGGAACAACACCCCTGTGCTCCCCTCTGTGGGGGAAGGATATTCTGGAGGCTAGGTGCCACCACTAGGTAGGCCCTGTTTCTCACCACCATTTTCTTATTTCAGAAGGTGGGGGCACTCTGAAGCACTCCCCTGAACGAAATCTATAAAATGTTTGTTAGGCTCGTGTAGGATCACACAGTTTCAGGATAACCCAGAAGCATTTTTCTTGATAAATAATACAGGCTAGTTGCTAAAAGCGGCTCAAATATTTATTCAGTCTCAATTCCTCTCCCCCACCCCACCAAGCTCCTCAGTCCCACTTGTAACATGAAGAATTTTGCACTGCAGTTGAACATTAACAGCCTTAATAATTCCCCTAACCATCTAATTAGACTAATAATAAAGGCTTAATTACATATCCAGTTAATCATCGAGTTTGTTCACTCAAACGCTTTTAATTGGTAACTCAAAGCGCCAAGGTCTTTCAGGTCCTAAAGACGTCGCCCGCCTTGGCTGATGGCTAGAGCCACACACACAGGGATGGCGACGATCTCTGCAATTCTTTAAAAAACAGATTTTCTCCCTAAAGTTCTAGAAATGTCACAACATTCAAAATAACAACGAGCAAGAGGAAAGCTTGGATGCAATAATGCACCACATGTGGTACCAAAACGGGGGGAACCAAACCTGTGTTATTTTTGCAGTCGAAATGTCCTTAGGATTCCCCCCCCTCCTTGAGTAGTTGTGGGGGGAGTCTGTTTTGATCGAGGTTTTTGTGGACCCCAAGTCCATCCATCTCAGCCAGCATTCCCAATGGTCAGGAATGAATATGCTATATCTTGGGCTGCTCTTGGTTGGACCTGTGATTGGAAGCTCCAGCTGATGCAGATTATGGCTGCCAGACTGCTGAAAGGGGAAACCTGGCTGTCGACATGTGACACATCTGCCCTGACTTCCCATCTACTACTAAGCCAGGATCAAGGCGCTTGTATTAATGGGCAAAGCCTGGACGGCTTAGGCCTAGGGAACTACAGCAAACACCTGAACCCTTCTATTCCTGCTTGATAGGATTGAACTGAGATCAGGATGGTTGTAGGCTGTTCTCTGAGCTGCTGAGGTTCATTTGACGACAACAGACGCCTTCTCTTTCAGCCCTCACCTGACATAATAATAATAATAATAATAATAATAATAATAATAATAATAATTATTATTATTATTATTATTATTATTATTATTAATTTATTTATATCCCGCCCTCCCCAGCCAAAGCAAGGCTCAGAGTGGCTAACAACAGTAAAAATAACACCGTTTACATAAAATCACAATCAATTAATTGAAATACATTCTAAAATCAATTCATTCTAGAATCAATTCAGAATCAAATTAATGGCAACCATTGGGCTAGAGGATTACCGAAGGAGGGGGTCAGACTGTGCCTTGGCCAAAGGCCTGGTGGAACAGCTCTGTCTTGCAGGCCCTGCGGAAAGATGTCAAGTCCTGCAGGGCCCTAGTCTCTTGTGACAGAGTGTTCCACCAGATCGGAGCCACAGCCGAAAAAGCCCTGGCTCTGGTTGAGGCCAGCCTAACCTCCCTGTGGCCCGGGATCTCCAAAATGTTTTTATTTGAAGACTGTAAGATCCTCCGTGGGACATACCAGGAGAGATGGTCCCATAGGTATGAGGGTCCTAGACCTAGAGAGACTTTCCAAAACAGTCTCGGGGGTTTGGGCAATTAGGAATGCAGGGATTGCTGTTCCCATGGGATATATAAATTGTCTCAGTTCCACCATATAACTGAACAGCTATGATTCCAAACAATGCCACAGTCCCCTACATGTGCACAACATTCCCCTAAATTGCTGGTCCCTGATGTGCGGGCAACCTCACAGAGGACTGTGACCAAAGTTTGCAGTTTTAAATGCTTCAGAGTCGACAGGATAGAGAGAGAAGGAATCGGGACTCAAGGGACGTGGAAAGAAATTGCCCGTCATAACTATGGGAGCACCCTTCTCCCGTGGAGCCGGTATGAAAAGGCGAGCCTGTGATTTAGAAGGCTTTGTACTGTCTGCACTCACGGAACTCTGAATAGCAGAGAGTTTCTACAAAGCTCCGTGAGAATGGGAAGCTTTTCTGTATTCTGCCCAGGTAGTTTCTTGCAAAATGATAGTTAAAGACTCCGGAAATTGGGGGCCTCTGGGTTTTGTACGATTCAGTAATATGCCACCTAAGCCATTTTGAAATAGATACCTGTACTTGGGTAGCCCCGAGTCTTTTCTTATTATGGAAACGTATAAATTGGCTCTTCGTGTAAAAAGCCCCCCCCCCTTCCCTGCTACCTTTTGAGTGTGTGGAAAGTAAAAAAATCTAATTGCCTTATGGACATTTGAAGAATCAAGGTGCTTCTCCTGGGAGGTTTTGCGCTGAACCAAGAAATAACGGGCCTAGCTGCTGATTAAGAATGAAATAGAGAGTCAATCGCTAAATGTTGGCAGGATTTCCTTCCTGTTCAAAGTTCGGTTTAATTGCTAATTTGTAGTTACATTGTAAAGAATGCTCTCTCTCCCCCCCCCCTCTTAATTTCCCCATTCCTTTTAGGGATTGGGTGTGTGTGTGTGTGTGTGTGTGTGTGTGTTACTGTTCAGGGGGCGGGGGGAAGGATTGCTCTGATAGAAAGAGAATCATATTTCAGTACCATAACATGCTCTGCATGCAAAAGGTCCTAGGTTTAATCCCTGGCCAGGTTAAAGCAAGTCTGTGGCTAGGAATGGATAATTCAATCAATTTCAGTTTCTCTCAAACTCTTGGGTGCATTCAGATGTGGAGATTCCTGTGTTAGTTTTACTTATTTATTTTATTGCATTTATAACCCCCCCCCTTTCTCCAAGGTGGTGTACACACATATCCTCCTCTTCATTTTACGTCTGGATTTTCCCAGACAGGATGGAAGTAGATAATTGAGGATTTCCTGATTTTTGGAATTTTCCCCAAAGAAGCTCAACAACTTTTGTGTCCTGATTTTTACTTCTTGAAATATGGCAACCCTACACAACGCCCCTGTGAGGTAGATTAGGTTGAGAGGCAGTGTGTGGCCTCCAAGGTCATCCAGCGAGCTTCATGGCCGAGTGGGGATTTGAACCCTGGTCTCCCAGGTCCAAGTCCTATACTCTAACCACTACACCACATTGGCTTTCCTGGTTGCAATGCTAGAGCTTCTGCCCTTCATTACCTGCTGAGTTATGGAACAGTGGCTTTTTGACCACGTTGCACTGTATTTCATTCATGCCTGTGATTCCATAGCAGATGTCCTTAGGCATGCCCCCCGCACCCCCATATGTGCATGCCCGGTTCTGTTCCCCCATGAAAATGTCAGGGGGTGGGGGAGAGAAGAGAACTGCATGAACCCAATTTCATTGCAGGACGTGATCCATGTAAATGGCGCAGTGATGGTGCAAAGCTCTCACAAATTTCCAGGTTAACAGGATTGTAAATCGAGTGTGTTCCCCACCCCCTGATGCAATTTACAGAGAAATAAATCAGAAATTTCCGCTGGATTTCCAGAATTATTATTATTTTTGCATTGTGTGAAAAAACACATAAAAATGCAGAAATTATCATGCAAGTCAACATTGATACTTTCTAAATGTAGCTGTTCTTTTTTTCCTTCTTTTGTGGTTTAAAAAACCCGGTTGTGGTTTTTTTAAAAATTACTAAAAAAGACGTTAGTTTGCAAAAAAAAAAAAAAATTTCCAGGCACAGTTCTGCCAATATATGTGTTTTGGTACGCAATTTTACATAGTAGAAGCACTTTGGTGGAAGAATTGCATCACAAAGTTTGGAGAAGAACGAATTTCAAAGGAGAGAGAGACTTTGGTTCACACATCAGTTCAGGAAGCATATGTTTGGAGAGTTTGCACTGAGAATAGCAGCAGCAGCAGCAGCAGCAGCAGCAACAACAAGCCTTTTAAGATGCTGTCAACATGTAGTCCACTTGGTGACCTTGGACGAGTCATTAATTCTCAGCCTAACCTTCCTCATAGGGTTGTTGTGAGGGCAACATGAAGCAGAGCAAATGCCACATGCTGCCCTGAGCTCCTTGGAAGAGCAGTGAGTTCTCAAATATAACAAAAACATTTTAAAGAATGGATATAAGAGTGGTGCAAATTTTGACAGTTGGCTCTGTTTTGGTTCTTGTATAATTTCAGGCAGTGGGAACTGGAGTCAATTCTCCTTTAAACATTAACTGAATAAAATTTCTGCCCTCGTCCTGACATTTGATGTGATAGGTGAGATCTTGCTGGGATTCTGCTGGGATGGTGCCTTGCCATCCTTCAATAAACCCCAAGCTCTTGCCATCCATGAAACTCTCTGGAGAGACTTGTTGGGAAAAGGATAAGGATAAAATGCTACACTCAATGAAAATATTTGGAATGTCATGGGGGAAAAATTATTATAACCACAGATACATTTCAGCTAATTTACAACATAAGTAAAATATGCACACCTTCACTATTTTCGTTTTGTTGCTGATGTTTTTCTTTTTGTGGAACAAAATTGTAACAAACTGTACTCATTTTCTCTGACAGGGTACACAGGAGGGAGAAAGTTCTTGAATTCCCACCTTCTTGCAGAGCTACAATTCCCAAAGTTTGCATTTCCCCCCAAATTTCCATTTTGTTGACCTGGGCCAGCCCTTCCATTAGGCATGCTTGTTCTGGACTGTCTTCCAGTCTGACTGACCTCTCTGTGCAGCATTAAGAATGGTCGCTGACTGGCTGAGTGTCCAGAGAGACAGACAGCCCCAGGGCCTCATGCTCCAGCAGGTATCACACATGCACAAGTGTTGCAGACCCTCCAAGGGTCCCTAATTTCCAGGGATGTCCCTGATTTAGAGAAGCCATCCCAGTTTCTGATTTGATCCTGGAATGTCCCACTTTTCCTTTCGATGTCCCTATTTTCATTGGAGAAATGTTGGAGGCTTTGGAGTTATCTGACCCACTGAGCCATCTGAAGGCAATCCTGTATAGGGAAGTTTTGTTTTTGTTTTTAAAATGTGGTGTAGTGGTTTTGTTCTTTAAAAGCCAGTGTGGTGTAGTGGTTAGGAGCGATAGACTCGTAATCTGGTAAATCGGGTTCGCGTCTCCGCTCCTCCACATGCAGCTGCTGGGTGACCTTGGGCCAGTCACACTTCTTTGAAGTCTCTCAGCCCCACTCACCTCACAGAGTGTTTGTTGTGGGGGAGGAAGGGAAAGGAGATTGTTAGCCACTTTGAGACTCCTTCGGGTAGTGATAAAGCGGGATATCAAATCCAAACTCTTCTTTTTCTTCTAATGTTTTTATATACGTTGGAAGCTGCCCAGAGTGGCTGGGGCAACCCAGTAAGACGTGTGGAGTATAAATAGTGAAATTATCACTATGGAATGGGACATCCCTATTTTCATTGGATAAATGTTGGAGGGTATGGTGTTTCCTCACATGACACACATCACTGCAGCTGCTGTATTGTACATCCGAGTTCTCTGGAAAGAGAGATTGGCTGTTAAATTGCCCTGGGATTTGTAGCTCTGTGCAGGGAATAATAGTGGCCTCCTAACAACTCTCGGCATGCCCAACAAGCAACAATTCCCAGAATTCTTCGGGGGAAGACATGGGTTTTTAAAGTGGTCTAACAGTGCATTAAATAGGTCATGTGGATGTGGCCATAACCTGATGAGGGTGCAACCAAATGGGACTTTTCCTTCTTCCACTTCCTGTCTTTCTGAGCTGTATGCAATCATGTTTGCTAGGGAAGTTTTTTCTCCCCCCCCCACTTAGAAGAAAACAGCTTCACTCTCATTCAGAAAAGAAAATGAACGCCCCCCCCATCTGCAGAAGTGTGGTGATGTCACAATTTTCATACACCGCCATCTTTTTGTTCCTCAGAGACCCACCTTTCTAGCAGAGGTTGTCTTGATTAAACTGCCCTTTTCTCATGTCTCAATAAATGCGTCTTCTTCAAATTTCCTGTAATACGTTTCCCCCCACCCCTTTATCCCGGGGTGAAGGGAAACATTCCCTCCTTGAACCCTAAATGTACCAAACTGCAGCTCTCTCTTAACACAAACAATTCCCCATCCACGGAAGCATCTTTTAGCAGGCTTCCATGCCTAGGGAACCAAATGAAATACAGAAAAATGGAATATTCAAAGAGTCAGACTATAGAAACAGTGCGCTCTTGCTTTAAAAAAAGAGCAAAGGGGGTGGAGAGAGCAAGAGAGAGCAAGGATTTTATGTGAATTAGGACCACTCATTATTTGTCCTGGATAACAGATTATTGGCTTACATTTCCTGCACTTTGCTGGGATATAAAACAGCAAAATAAATGGCAACCACTCTCCCTGGCCCTCAGTGGCTGCCTTTCTGATTAGACGCCATCTCCAGCTTGACTGGTAGAATCAAGGCGGCTGCTGCTGGGGAGCCCACAGAGCCACTATGCCTCAGAGTGTGTGCTGAGCGTTGCCTTTAAACACGTTCTAAAAGATATCTTTCGGGTTTTTAAAGATTGTTTTGTACTTCTTCAAAGATTGTTTTGTACTTCTTCAGCCCTTGAGGTTCCTTCCCTCCTCTGCCCACTGCTCCAGCCTGCTAATATTTTCCTCCAGCGTACATGGATGCTGCTCCTTTGACTAAGCAAGGACCAGGAAAACTGAGATCATTATTAGTACATAAAAGTGGGGCCTTGTACCAAGATATGTGTGTGTGTGTGTGTGTGTGTGTGTGTGTTTCTGAGCAACCTGAAAGATTGCCATCCTCCTTTAGAAATTCTACTTGGTCCAAGTAAGTATGGACAGGGGCTGTTCATGGACAGGGGCTGAAAGAATGATATTCTTTTTAGGAAAGAAAAAAAATAGTAAGTTGACTACAAAAATCTTGAGTGGCTTGGTGAGAATAAACACGGGAAATGTTTTTCTAAACCCTTAAAGAATGGAAATAATAATAATAACCTGAATTATTCACTGAAATTATTAAAATGCCTTCACATATCTCGGATTACAAGGCTTGCAATTCCAAAAATTGGTTTGGAGGCAAGCCTTAGGCCCGGTACTTCATTTTCTTCAAGCAGTGGCATCAGCAAAACCATCCCCTATGTCTATTCCAGTGGATAATGGTGACTGTGTTTAATGGCTTTTACAATATAAAGGTAATCCTCACAGAGCCTTCAGATTCTATTAAGAAGTTGGCATCTATCTCAAGATCTAATCAATTGACAGGTCAATCACCATATGAGAGGATGCCCTTTGAATCACCACATTTGTAGGGAAGATATTGATGGGGAGGAAGAGAGGCAAGGAATTTGTAGGAAAGATATTGATGGGGAGGAAAAGAGGCAAGGACCATGTGCCTCAAGCCGCTCTTGAATCAGAGCATCTTCCCTTTTTTGTATTGGGGTGGCGAAGTAGAAGGTATTATTTTGATGCTGTGTCGGAATTATTCTGTGCAGGATCCAGGCCTTATATGCACACCCCCCCAACTCGTTAAAGCTCAAATGCACCAGAATATGTGTGCTTGTGTGTGCGAAGTATTCACAGAGACACATGCCTTAAGAACCAAATCCCGTATTACTTGCATGATGCAGAGGCCATTGGAAATAACCCCCACGAAAACGTGCTCTTGGTGCAGGGCAGCCAATGTGGGCATCGTGTCAGTTTAATACCTGGCATTCTGGAGAGGTTTCATGCCACTGCTAGCTACCCTTCAGCAGAAATTGCGTACTTCATTTATTTATTTAAAATATATAATCCCCAGTCTTTAGCAGAAAAGGGCTCTCGCGGTGGCTCACAAACGATCAGTAATAAGGGGGTCCCTGCCCTCAGGTTTATAATCTTAAAGAAAAAAAAGACATAGCAAGGAAAAGGTATTTGGAAGGAGGAGGGTGGGGAAAGCAAAGACAGGCACTAGATCTTAGAGACAAAATTCTTATAGGTGTTCTTATTAGCAGGAAGTAGGGGATCATACTCTCTAGCTCAGGGTTAGGCAACCTAAGGCTTGGGGGCCGGATGCGGCCCAGTTGCCTTCTCAATCCGGCCCGCGGACGGTCTGGGAATCAGCGTGTTTTTACATGAGTAGAATGTGTCCTTTTATTTAAAATGCATCTCTGGGTTATTTGTGGGGCATAGGAATTCGTTCACCCCCCCATATAGTCTGGCCCACCACAAGGTCTGCGGGACAGTGGACTGGCCCACGGCTGAAAAAGGTTCCTGACCCCTGCTTTAGCTGATGGTTGGAGCCAGAATATTCTTGCCACAGCATTCTTCCTAGGAGGCAGAATGGAGCCAAAATGTGTCCTCCAACTTTTGCCACCCTGCACACAGAATGTGAAGTTGAGGACTATAATTCCCTGGGAAGGCTGTGTGTGTGTTAAATCATGCAGGGAATTGTAGCTCTGTGGAGGGAAATAAGGGTTCTCCTAACAACTCTCAGCTCCCTTAACAAATAACAGCTTCTAAAATTCTTTGTGGGGACCCATGCCTGCTCAAAGTGGTGTCATAGTGCTTTAAATGTGTGGCTTGAATGTGGTGTTAGGCAGCTTTTTGCCTTTTCAGATTTGATAAAGTAACTGGCACAGAAACACACAAATGGATTTTATAGAACTGCTCACTCTGTTGATAACTGCAATACTGTAAAACTGATACAGTCATCCCTGAGCATTATTCTTAAGTCTCCCAGTACTCTACGGCAGATTTTAATATACATTTTTTTTGAAGTCATTAAGATTTCCAAAAGTCCTTAAGTTGTCACATTAGTGGTTTAAAAAATGTGAACCATGAGAGGAGACAAGTGGGATTTCTTTTTTTCTTTTTTTGAGGAATGCTAATATAGTATATTAGAAAATGGTGTATATAATAGATTTTTGAGTGAGAGGTATAGATATGCATGTATGTGCAGGTAATAGAACATTTTGGCTATTATTGAGCCCCATCTGGTGGTGATATGCAAGAACAGCGGATATTTACGCCAATGTAGACTTCCCCTTAGTTAAACTGTAGTTTCATGTAATCTTTCATTTTTGAAGTGTTTTATATACCTGGATCGTCCAAGTGTAATGGAGTGGGGAATGTGTTGTGATGCTTTGCCAACAGATTTCAGATACCTAGCCCAAAATTGTGGACCGTGTTGATTTTCAGCAATGGGGAACGGGCGGATGATGCACAGATGCCACAACACGTGGCTTTGACCCAGCCAGGTTGAAAATTAAAAACTTGATTTCTCTCTCTCTCTCTCTCTCTCTCTCTCTCTCTCTCTCTCTCTCACACACACACACACACACACTCCCTTCCCTTCCCTTCCTTATTTATTTTGTTAAAAACCATAACCCACACATTAAGTCATGACTACCGTATTTTTCGCCCTATAGGGCGCACTTTTCCCCCTCCAAAAATGAAGGGGAAATGTGTGTGCGTCCTATGGGGCGAATGCAGGCTTTCACTGAAGCCTGGAGAGCGAGAGGGGTTGGTGTGCACCGACCCCTCTCGCTCTCCAGGCTTCAGGAGAGCCCCAGCGCCAGCCCCACAAGGTCGGGGGACAGAAGGAGGCGGAACACCGCCATCCCGCTGTCTCCCGAAGTGGTTTGGAGGCTGACGGCGGGGAGAAGAGCGCTTCTCCCCGCTGCCTGCCCCACCACTCCGGGGACAGCAGGGAGACGCAGCGCGTCTCCAGGCTCTCCCCGGACCTGATCTCAAGGCGGGTGGCGGGGAGAAGAGCGCTTCTCCCCGCTGCCTGCCCCACCACTCCGGGGACAGCAGGGAGACGCAGTGCGCCTTCCTGCTGTCCCCGGACCTGATCTGAAGGTGGGAGACGGGGAGAAAAGCGGTTCTCCCCGCTGCCTGCCCCACAAGCGCCTGGGGGGGGGGAAATAATTTTTTTTCTTTATTTCCCCCCAAAAAAACTTGATGCGTCCTATGGGCTGGTGCGTCCTATGGGGCGAAAAATACGGTAATTTTAAATGTATGCAGTTGAAATATATGACCGCATCTTATTATGCAGAGGTTTGGTTCCAAGAGTTCCATGTATACATACATCACCTTCATAGACCTGAGAAAGGCCTTTGACCTCATCAACTGAAAAGGACTCTTCACGCTGCTCAATAAGGTAGGATCAGGGCCGGATTTAGGTTTGATGTGGCCCTAAGCTACTGAAGGTAATGGGGCCCTTTATATGTTCAGCTGTCCTTTGTCAACAACAAATTGTCACTGTTTTTTGTGTTGAATATATGCTATATGGTAATTTATGGGCCTAATAGGTATCAAAAGCCATTTGCCACTGTTGCTGTATGTAGGTTTTATATAGTGAGAAGGTGGGGAGGGGTATTACTCAGAAGGGTGGTGGGAATGGGAGATTGGCAGATAGCTGAGATGAGCCTGTTGACGACTCTTAACGACTGTAATAGGTCTTACAGGAAAAGGCAAGGGGTGAGAAGGTGAAAAATGGCTTAGTCATGTATTCTCGATAAAGAGCATTATGAAACAGGGCTGTGTTCTCATGCCAACTCTCTTTGGAATATCCTCCTCATCACTCTCATATGCCTTAAGCTCAACGGAAGACGGCGTGTACATTCCATTCAAGGAGGGACGGGGGTCTGTTCAAGCTGGCATGTCTCCACGCCAAGACAAAAGTGTGGCGAGTCCTTTATCCGAGAGATGTTGTTTACAGGCAGCGCGCTCCAAGGAAGCTCTACAGAGACACATCAGCCATTTTGCCCAAGCCTGCATGGAGTCTGGCCTTACTATCAGCATTGCTTTTTTTCGGGGGGGGGGGGACATAGGGGTATGCATACCCATAAACATTTTGTGAATCTAAGTTTGGCCTCATTGAGGGACAATATTTCAATATGAGTAGGAAAATGAGAGTACCCCTAAACATTTTTTAAAAAATTAAAATAAAAGCACTGACTATCAGCCTAATGAAGACCAACTTCCTGTAGCTGTGGGTGTGCAGAGCTGGAAGCTGGCTGTAAACTGAGAAGCTGGAGGCACAGGCCCAATCTTGATTTGTGTGGAATCCAAGCTATGACCAATGGAGAAGCATGGTCTCACATAGTGTTAATGCTGTGAGCCCCTCCATCTTAGGCTCAGGTTGTATATAAAGGTAAAGGGGTAAAGGGACCCCTGAACATTAGGTCCAGTCATGGATGACTCTGGGGTTGTGGCGCTCATCTCGCTTTATTGGCCGAGGGAGCCGGCGTACAGCTTCCGGGTCATGTGGCAAGCATGACTAAGCCGCTTCTGGCGAACCAGAGCAGTGCACAGAAACGCTGTTTACCTTCCCACCGGAGCAGTACCTATTTATCTGCTTGCACTTCGTACTTTCGAACTGCTAGGTTGGCAGGAGCAGGGACCGAGCTACGTGAGCTCACTCTGTCGTGGGGATTCGAACCGCCGACCTTCTTATCGGCAAGTCCTAGGCTCTGTGTTTAACCCACAGTGCCACCCACGTGCCCCAGGTTGTATATAGGTGTAAATAAACCATATATCTTAAAGACACCACAGTCTCTGCTGACCTTCATTCCAGGGAAACCAAACCCTAAGCACCTGCAATCCCGGGAATTTCACCCCATTCGGAGATTGGGGTAGCATGTAACAGTTCCTTTCACCCTTCAGTAAATGTTGTGTTACGGAACTGTGGCCTTTGACTGGTATACTGGCATGTCATACTGAATTCCTTTCACACCAGTGGTTGTGGTGTGACACAGCAACAAACATCATTAGACAATGTTGCTACACCTTTCCCACACCAACATGCTGCTGTTCCCCCATGATTCCCCCCATGAATTCAACAGGAAAGAACCCCAATTTTTGTCACTTTCCTCCCATGCTTTTCTAGGTTAAAGGGTCTGCAAATGTCCCCCCCCCTTTCTGGAACTGAATAACATGGAAACAAGTGCACTTTTTGACCAACAAACCCGCACACCATACTGAATTTCATTTCCACCAGTGGGCCTGATGTGACGCAACAACGTCAACTTTGTAGACAATGTTGCTGCTACTTCTCCCTTTCTGCACATGCATGCTTCTGTTTCCCCATGAAAACAGGAGGGTGAAAATGTATGCTGCTTTACTGTCCCAAATTTTGTCACTTTTCTCCAGCCTTGCAGCTAGACTCATCTGTGAGACAGGCTTTGGGAGTAAACCCTGGGGAATTTTTTTTACCCACTGCCTTGTGGGACATCTTCAGGAGAAGAAAAGGCTAAGGAGTATGCCCTACACAAATCCAGAGTGGAGTCCCTAAGACAGTTGGATGATACCTTGTATGTCTCCTTCCGGCAACTCCTGCAGCTAAGCTGGTGCCAAACATATTGCTCTGCTTTCCTTTGGACCACATCAATGAGGCCAAGATGGAGGTCTTAATGTCTGGGCAGCCCAGGACCTCCATACACACTGCCCAGGTTTGTGCCCCAGTGAGGTCCCTTTGGTGCTGCTAACACAGCAAAAACAACATGGGAGGCAGCCAGACATTATGAGTTACTGGTCTCTGCAGCCACAGTGGGCACTATGATTCTCCAGCAGTTTGTCTTGACTCCCAGAAGCACACTCCATTGTATCTCGAGACAGACAGATGCCAACACAACAACACACTGCAGGTTAAGGGGGCTGCAAACAGATTTTTCTCTGAAATTGAATAACATGGAAATGAGCACTAAAATTTCCTCATATTCCATTAGTTTTCTAGAAGTGGCTTTTATGTCATGTGAAAGCTCAAATGCCAAAATTAACAGGTAGAGAAATGTTGGGGGCAGTGGAATAATCTGACGGGTGAACGCTACCAGAGTTACATTTACCCATTTCTCCCTACGGACTGAGGCTTCCCATTGAAAGATAAAAAGGCTGTTAATGGTCTCCACATTCTTGCCTCACTTAGGTTGGCTAAAACAAGCTAGTCAGTGATCATTGTGCCTTCTAGGATATGATTTCTAGTTTACAGCAAGAAACAGCGACCTTAAAGCAAAGAGCTGCCATTCCAAATATTTCAAGGCAACCAGAGCAAATGCAGATGAATGGGGAAATGCATCATTTAATTTGACTTTTAGATCAGTTTTTGACCTGTTTCGCTTTTTTGGGGGGGGGGAATAACTATTATTTTTGATAAAAACCATTTAAGCTCACAGTTTGACTCATAGTGAGTGCAAGAACCATTTTATCATTGCATCACAAGAACACGTCTCACACACTATTTTGACTCCCAAAAGCGACCGGCTCTTCCAAGTATAGGTGGTGGTGGAAATGTTCCCCTAAGAGGCCGTCTTCTAAGCAATGCACCCGAATTTGGGCAACAGGCCCAATCTACAATACCTTGCTAGGAGTGGATGAGAGCACCTTACAAACGTCAATGTCTGATGCTTTCATATGAGGATGCAAGTCAATATAAATCCCAGCTTCCTTGCACAGCTTCAGCAAGGTATCAATATTGCTCTGGGACAAACGGAGGTACCTGTGCAAAGAAAATAAGAGGGAGGGATGCTTGTAAGTCACATTTGTTAAGAGGAAAAATCTATTGCCCTGGATTCTCTAGTTCACCATTAATTAATTCACCAGGGCTCCTTTTCCTCACCTCCAGATGTTACTAAACTACAACTCTCCTAAAGTCCAAGGATGGTGGGATTTGTAGTTTGTTAGCATCTGGAGGGACGAAGGTTCCCCATCCCTGTTCTAAGAGATGTGGCTGGCACCACCATCTGACAAAACAGGGCCAATATGCAGAGCCTAAGGATAGTTGAGGGGCCCTCTACCTTGCTCCAATCCTCCTCCTGATAAGCTAGGGGGCAGGTGGTGTAACTGGATGAGCAGAGTAAGCACAACAGGAAGTTGGCAAACAGACTGGGTGAGATGCAGAAGATGGACTGGTTTGAGGACCTTGGCAGCAGAATGAGCCAAAGAGCTGCAGAAAACAGGAGAGACTGGAGCAGCCTTCTCCAACCTTCCATTCTCCAGAACTGCCATTGGCCCAAGCCAGCATGGCCCATGTTCAGGAATGATGGTCCAGCAACATCTGCAGGGCATCAGGTTGGGGAAGGCCGGACTAGACACACAGCCAGGGAGTCAAAACAGGAGCTGCTGGCCAGCCGGCTATCCTCTTCCTGCCTTTTTTACAGGGCCTACTGAGAGTTGGCACTGTAGAGCAGCCTAGATTGGTGAGCCCGCAAGGCAAGGTTGGTAGTCAAGGAGTGATTCACAAGACCAAAACAGTAATCAGTTCCCCCTCTTTGCTCGTCTCCCCATGCTTGTCAAGAAGCGGATTAAGGAAAAAGAAAAGCCCTGTTCTGCTATTATGCTCATGAGTATATAAAACACGTCAACAGGGGGAAAGGGGGTGAGTGCACCACAAGATGGGAGTTGTAGTTCAGCAACATCTAGGGACCCAAGGTCAAATAATGCTGATGCATGAGGGCAGTGCTTTTTTCTGGGGGGACGCAGGGGTACGCGTACCCCTAAACATTTTGTGAATCTAAGTTAGGCCTTCTTGAGGTGCAGTATTTCAATATGAGTAGGAAAATGAGAGTACCCCTAAACATTTTTAATAGAAAAAAAGCACTGCATGAGGGTGCAATGCATAACCCTTTAAAATCAGAGTTCTGTCACCACACAGGGAGACTTTGCACTGTTCTCCAACCTGAGTTGGGCAACAGGGGCAGCCTGTTCCCCACTATCGTGTTGTCCTTACTTGTGAACACCTGGATAGGGCTAAAGTGATGTAGGCATCACAGAGTGCAGGTTCTACTTGAGGGTTGCCCTTTTTTGTTTTTTGCTAACCTGCAGCTCAAAAATTCTTCAGGCTTAATCTCAGGCAGCAGTTTGAGAGGCTTTGAGTTCTCTTCCTCCCATTCTTTCTCCAGCAAGCTTTTGAGCTTCTTCTGCAATGCTGGGAATGCAGAGAGTGGCTTATGGAGAAGCAGTGTTGACATTGAGACCCGGTCTCCCCTCGCTGACAACCTTTGCAAGGAAGGGAAGAATGCAATGGCTTCTTGGAGTGATATGCTGTTGTCCTGGCTAGGCCCCCCAGGGCTGCTTCCCTTCCTGGTGTCTCTGTAAGGTTGGAACCCATGGTAAACACTGCTTCTGGGTGCAGTTACATGTCTGCCCGAGATGGTCTGCATGGGCAAATCCATTCCACTGAAAGGTGTGAGATCCTTGGAATTCTTCCGGTCTGAAAAAGATCAAGAACTTTGCTCAGAAAAGCAGCTTCTGTTTGCTGGTTTTGATTTTCTCATTGTTTTAATGGTTTTTACTACCCATCTCAATCTCAGACCTTTTATTGGCACATAGACAGAATTCTGAAAGTCATAAAACCACTCAGCAAAATCTGCATCTAAAAACTAAAACACTGTTGTATGACATTCACAAATCTTCACTGCACATTGCAGAAACCTGGCAACTATTTCCATCTTATTCCCATCCTGGGTTAGGAAGGCTACCTTACATTCATCTAACTATCACCCCCTGCTAACAGCTGTTTTTACTAATAGTTTTATTGCTTTATTATTTTTGTAAACTGCTTTGAGGAACAGACATCATGCAGCATCTCTAAGAGTGCCAATTCTGCAGATTAAAGAGGTCAAGAGGGCATGAAAGGGATAAGGTGATCTTGCAGGTTCAGGGTCAACAGCTTCTGGAAGGCCACAGGGCCCTCACCCCTGCTCTAAACCTAACCAAACCTGGCAGGGTGGAGCCAGGAAACCCCAGACTGGGTCTTGGGAATGTGATAACTGTGGGATGTCAAACACATAGCAGTCAAATACAACATTCCTAGAATGAACATGCTAAGGGATGCTTTGTATGCAGTCAGGAGAAAACTTCCTGTTTCCTCCTGAGCTGTGACAAACTTCCTCTGCATGTGACTAGAGGTGGGTGTGGCCTCATCTGGACTAGTTGTCCTGGGTTACAAGAGCAACGCAGGAAGCACACGTTCTCTCCCTTTTGCACTTCTCCACTTTGCTGTTCTATGTGTGAGTAGAAGTGGCTGCCTGTTTGCAGTCACTTAGGAACTAACTCCCTTATGGGATAGTTCCACATGTGTATATAGTTTTGTAACCTAAGTTTGCCTTCAGGGAGCCAACCGTGAACTGAATGGTTGTGAGTAAACTACTTTTATATAGACTTGAACAAGACTGTCTTGTCTATTCTTTTTAAGAGGGATAAGAAGGGATCTTACCAGGAATCGAGGCCCAGACGAGCCTGCAACAAGCAAACCGCTGTGCATTTAAAGGGGAATGTTACTCAGCTAAGATATAGAACTTGCTAACTCAAGTTAGGAAGGATATCATTAAACAATATATCCTCTCCTGCATCCCTGAACATTCCCACAATAATTCCTACCATTGCTTGACCTTTTGGTTGGGAGTCTCAGGAAGCTCACAAAGTTGGGCAGATGGTCACCAAACTGGGTCCACGGGCTATCGAAGGAATCTTTCCGAGAGACTGTGCGAGTGTCTGTGAATTGTTCTAGGCTGGACGCAGGGTGGCTGGGCGTCTGAGATGAGGAAAAGGAGCACATTTTCTAATTTATTTGGGGATCATGCCTTGCAAACATTAGACATTAAACATAAGTGTCCCCTGGCATTTTGAAAATCTCAATTTTTTTTTACACACACCCATACCCTCACACAGACTGTTCTCATTACCATCGGCTCCTTGTTGTGGGGTTGCAGTTTCTGCCATGGCTCATTTCAACCCCAGGTAGCTTATAATCTAGCCTCACATTCTGTTACATGCTTTAAATGTTTGGTGACAATGGGGCCTTTGGTCAAAAGCAGAATATTATGGGAGCACGACTGGTGTGGCTCCACTGGGTGCAGAGCCTCAGGGATGCCACAAATATTATTTAGAATGGAGAGCGAGAGGCAGGGGGGCACTGAATTTTGGCACTGTCCTGGGCGCCACTGAAATTTGAGAGCCCTAGGCTGGCCACTGCTTTGGTCTGATCCAGTGATGCCTCTTTCTGATGTTCTTGCAAAGTCTATAAGATGTATGTTCCTTGTTATTATTGTGCATTTTTAAAATAGAGTCACATTAGGCACTTGATTCCCCCCCCCCCTTTTCAAATGGCAGGCACTCTTTCCCTTTTCACCGGCAGCTGGTGGGTAAACATGTTGCTGCTTCCTTCGCCCTTAAAAAAAATGTTCACATGGGAAAGTGTGAGACAGATGGCAAAAACAGATAAACGTTTCCCAAGAGATGCTAATCAACTACTTAAGGAAAATATGATCGAAGGGTCTTAAGGGGCAGTGATGAAATCTTTCTCTGTTTTAAATATAGAGGGTGGCAGGAATTTTGGTGCTTTCCCAACAGTATTTTTCCAAGGGATGTTTGGACCACGTTCAAGGAAGAAGCTGCGTTGGATTATTTTAATTGCTGTGTTTTAACAACATGCCACATCCAAACACTCCTTTGAACAAAGGCTGCAAAAGGTGATTCTTGACTTTGAGAAAAGCAAGACAAGCTCCTTCTTCATCTTCTGCTCATTTTCAAGTTTGCAGGTCCCCTGGGGAGGGATTGCAAACTTTTATATCCAGCTTTTGTGCTGTTGTTCAGTCCCAGCTCCTGCCCACCAAGCAGTTCGAAAGCACATCAAAGTGCAAGTAGATAAATAGGTACCACTCTGGCAGGAAGGTAAACGGCATTTCCGTGTGCTGCTCTGGTTCATCAGAAGCGGCTTAGTCATGCTGGCCACATGACCCAGAAGCTGTCTGCGGACAAACACTGGCTCCCTCGGCCTATAGAGTGAGATGAGCGCCACAACACCAGGGTAATTTGCAACTGGACCTAAGGTCAGGGGTCCCTTTATCTTTTTTGTGCAGTTTATGCTGGGTGAGGGATGTATATTGTTACAAACACAGCCCACTTCACTGAGTGGGGAGAAGATCTGGGGAAAGGGCTGACTCAGGTTTGGTTTCCTTTCGCAGGAGAGATCACAGGAGAAATACAATGCAATATTCAAGTGTATTTACAAAAATGCAAGCTGGGCATAAGAGTCACACTGCTATAAATCCATTGCCCCATTTAAGATCTCTAGCCAAGCATCACAGATGCTCTCAGGTTAGCACTGCCACCTTAATTCTTTCTCTTTCTTTTGGTCAGCGTGCATTCAAATATGGGGAAAATAGCATTAGTTTTCCTGATTATAATGCTGGTGCTTCTGTGCTATATACTAGTGTTCCTTCACATGGCAGGACCTGTTGTTTAATGGAACTATGGCTTGTTGACTTATATGCCAATGCGTCGTGCTAAATGAATTTCATTCGCACCAGTGGGCGTGGTGTGACACAACAATAAATGTCACTGGACAATGTTGCTACTTCATTCGCAGGATTAATGTAAAGGCGTGCAGTGATATAAAATTAATTTTATTACATTGGATAAATAATAATTAGGTTTTGCTTAGAGATGCAGCAAATGTATTATAAACATAAGTAACCACAGGAAGGGAGGGAGAGAGGTCAAAATGGGGTTTTGAAATTCGATGTAAAATTACTTTATTGTTTGATGTAAATTGAAAAATGAAATTTAAAAAAGAGACAATGTTGCTACTTCCCCTCCATTTCTACACATGTGTGCTTCTGTTCCCCGTGAAAACATCAAGAAATAACGTTATGTTCCAAATTTCATCACTTTACTCCCGTGGTTTTCTGGGTTAAGGGGGCTGCATCCCCCCGCCTCGAAATCAAATAGCACAGAGTGCTAAGCATATACTATGTTCCTTTAGTTTCCCAAAAGTGACTTTTACATTGTGTGAAACATCAGATATAATGTAGAAATTAGCAGTTGGGAAAATAGCGGGGGAAAGGAGTACCAGGGGTCAGCAAACTTTTTCAGCAGGGGGCCGGTTCACTGTCCCTCAGACCTTGTGGGGCGGGTGGACTATATTTTGAAGATGAAAAACCGAACGAATTCCTATGCCCCAGAGATGCATTTTAAATAAAAGGACACATTCTATTCATGTAAAAACACGCTGATTCCCAGACTGTCCGCTGGCCGGGTTTAGAAGGCAATTGGGCCAGATCTGGCCCCCGGGCCTTAGGTTGCCTCCCCATGGAGTAAACTGTTGTGTGAATGCAGCCTCAGTCTCATTCCAAACACACATGCACACACTCCCTATTCTGCTGTTCACACAGAGAGAGATCTAGCTTAAGTATGCTGGCAGGGGGTAGGACAGCTATTTTATCCCAGAGATCCTTCTGGACCTCTCCCATTGAGAAAGCATCAACCATCCATGCCTGAGCACTTAGCTTGGGACCTGCTCAACAGGAAGGAAGTTAAGGAGACATTATTCAGAGCAGGGAGGTTGAATGCCAGCAGTTACAAGAGTCAGGCAGCTGCTCTGGCCAATGGACTGAACCAAAGGTTACACTGTGGAAAAAGTGGGTATCCAGGATGGATTTGAAGGGAGGAAGAAGGGATGGGGGAGAAATCCTGTTCAGTTCGCATTTTAATGTGAGCCTACCTAGTTTGCACTTCACCAAAACAATATGCAAACCAAACCACACCTGCCCATCAAAATCCACACATTTCAACATTTTCTGATGCAACACTTCAACCAAGGAATCTGTACAAAGGATTTGTGTCTTAGAGGGAAATGTGCAAAAAATATATGAATGCATTTATTCATGAAAATCCTACTGAAAAAAATGCATTCTAGTAAGGGAAATTGGTTGTCAAAAGATGCCTATTAGAGAAAATCACTTGCAAAGATGCGTTATCTGGGGATAAATGCTTATGGAAATGCTGATGCAGTTTTGGGAGGGGACCTTTTTTTTAAAGGAAAAAGTTCAGCTGGCAAACTGATGTGAACTGAACTTAAAGTTGGGAAATTGAGAAATAGGAAGAAACTGAAATTGACAGAGTGCTCCACTCCTGCTCCTGGGCCAGTAATTTCGCTGTCTTCTGTGTTCTTTAGAGGCACAGAAGCAGGACATTTTCTCCCTCTTTCTCCTGACATCACAGAGCAAGCATGCCCAGACCCACCTCTCAAGTCAGGCCTATCTGGGCATGCTGTTCTTTGCCTCTCTATCACCAATCTGTGGTTCTTCTGACTTCCCGCTTGGAATCATAGCAGTTAACTGAGTATCCTGAGACTGTCATAAGCAGGTGCAGTACTGATGAATACAGCATATTGTGGGGAGGGATTCCCTCACTAGGGCTGCGATTTAAGAAGTCACGGACTTTTGAATAACTTCAAATCACCCCCCAAAAAATATGCAAAAGCTCCCCCTTTTCATTCACAGGTGAGGCCATTGGGGCAACAAAGCTGCCAGAACACCCCGCCCTGTGTTTAGTATTAGGAGGAGTTTGGTGCTAGTGATCATGTTGCATTTGGGTGTGACTAGGGATCTGTTGGCATTTAAAAGTGAACCTATCTAATTTGCACTTTTGGAAACAGTATGCGAACCAAAACACAGCTATCTTTTGAAATTTGCACTGCTCTGAATTCTTGCAATATACCTCCCCAGCCATGCAATGTGTACAAAAATGCATTTGCACTAGGATAAAATGTCCATAAAAATGCACACATTAGTGAAGATCGTATGCAAAAATGCATTATATAAGGCAAAATTGCACATACAATTTTGCTTATTAGGATAAATCCACATTTAAAGTATGTTTCTGAGCACAATTCAAAGTGTTGGTGCTGACCTTTAAAGCCCTAAATGGCCTCGGCCCACTATACCTGAAGGAGCGTCTCCACCCCCATTGTTCAGCCTGGACACTGAGGTCCAGTGCCTTCTGACGGTTCCCTCACTGTGAGAAATGAGGTTACAGGGAATCAGGCAGAGGGTCTTCTTGGTAGTGGCGCCCGCCCTGTGGAACGCCCTCCCATCAGATGTCAAGGAAATAAAGAACTATCTGACTTTTAGAAGACATCTGAAGGCAGCCCTGTTTAGGGAAGTTTTTAATGTTTGATGTTTTATTGTGTTTTTAATATTCTGCTGGGAGCCGCCAAGAGTGGCTGGAGAAACCCAGCCAGATGGGTGGGGGGTATAAATAAATTATTATTATTATTATTATTATTATTATTATTATTATTATTATTTTCATGGTGATTTAAAACAAACTTACAAAAAAATACAATCTAATGTGGAAATGTGGACACCTAAACCTAAGATGAATGAATGAGAAGCTGCAGCCAAGAGATTCAGCCATCTGTAGGCATGTTCTACAGAACAAAGAATGGCAGAGACGTGCAACATTTTGTAGCTAAAAACAAAACAAAACAACCCTCTTTCTTATGAATCTGTGTTTTCTGCATTGCAGGGGGTTGGACTAGATGACCCTTCAGGTCCCTTCCAATTCTACAATTCCACTATTTGTGCTGTGCGTATATAGACAACTAGATGAGCAATGTTTCTATAGTGCCATCCTGCCCTTCCAGACTTCTTCATTACCTTGTAGTATAATGTTTTATAGGCTGAAGAAGAGGGTGAGATCTGTGCTTGTTTCTTCAGCCACTTTTTCACCTTCCTCTCCTCTTGCTTCAGCAGGTTATCATTAATCGTCTTCATGGAGTCAAGAGAGCGCCGGATCTTCTTCAGCTGAAGAGTTTGGGAGATAGGAACATGTGTGAACACAGAGAGCTCCCTTGCACTGCGTATGACCATTGAGCTATTTAGCTCAGTCTTGTCTGGTCTGCCTGGTAGCAGCTCTGTGGGTCTCTCCCAGCCCCAACTGGAGATGCTGGGGATTGAACCTGGAACCTTCTGCATGTAATCTATTACACCACTGTGCTGCGGCCTTTCTCCTAGGCCTGGCTGCTTGTAAAAGCAGGGTGTCCCCCACTCCCTGTTAAGTGCCTGGTCACTCAAAAACACATGCAGATAGTTTCCCTACTCCATACCTGAAATGCCTCTCTCTCATTGGAGACCCGCAGGGACTTTGCCCTTTTGTTTTCGAGCCAATCCATACTCCCAAGTGGCTTCCAGTTTCTTTCCCCCGTGGTTCTGATTTAGTGGAAGCCAAGGCACCAGCCAAGGTCAAGGTAGCCAGAAAAGATTTGAATCAGTTGCCTACTGCCCATCTTGCCAGTCTAAAGCCATTGGCTGAGCCACGAGGAAGGTGAAACAGCGGCTCATGAACTGTGATGCAACAATCTGTGTGCTTCCATGACTCTTGAAAGCGTTGCCTTGGCAACTAACCTGAAACCTTGAAAGGGACTGTGGTATCATTAATAGATAATTAGTCAAAGGATAATGATCAATGGCTCTTCGCTGGAGTTTTCATAGAGGCGCTTTTAGGTTTGTCTGTTAATATTGTGGTTGACAGAAGCTTATATCATTGTGAGTTGCGTGGAACAGTGGGAGTATCCTCCACATGCTGCAGATAACAACTCTCATTGGCCATGCTGGCTGGTGCTGATGGGAGTTGTAGTCCCAGACATCTGGAAGGGACCAAGTTGACTACCCCTGGTTTAGAGGAAGCACTTATTCATAGCTAGAGAAGTTGAAGTTGGTGAACCCGTTTCACTGGATTTATCCAGGAGGAAGAGAAATCCCCCCACCCGTTTTGTGTAGGTGGTAGGTCACCATTCACAGTGGCATAGCTTCCTGGTTTTCTTATTTATTTATATATATTTTGGTGCTGACACAAGTCTGCTCTCCCCCATCACAATATCCCAGGGATAGTGTCCTCCTCAAAGCATTTTGTGTTTGTGTGAAATAGGAACTGCAACAACAAAAACAAACCTAAATATTAAAAATTGTGGTGAATATATGGAGAAAGCAGCCTTATTTATCTAAGGAAAGGGGAGAAGCACAGAATCATAGAGTCAGAAGGACCCCAAAGGTCGTCTAGTCCAGCCCCTTGCAATGCAGGAATCACAGCAACATTGTGGTCCCGACTGGTGGTCATCCAACCTCTTTTTTAAACATTCCAATGAAGGAGGTTGAACAGCTCTTCCCATAAGGAAGTTCTTCCCAATGTTTTGTCAAAATCTCCTTTCTTGTCAGCAGTTTAGGTCCTGCGCTCCACAGCAGCAGAAAACAAGCTTGTCTCCATGTCTTCTGAGTCATTTTGACAATGCAGCAATTCTTTTATAATTACTATAAAAAGGTGCAAAATGTAAAAACAATAGCAATGAGTCTCTGGCAGCTTGGAAGGCCCATTTGTGAGAATCTAGCCTTCTCTGGGCTGTTCAAAGGGAGCAGGCGAGGGTCAGGGAGTGGGCCATTGTGGCATATGCTAGCCATCTCCCCTGAGTCCCTGAGCTTTTCTACACCAACTACATTGGTTGAGGTCTGAAGGGGGGCTTCTAGCAAAATTCATCTCAATGTTCTTACAAACCTCCCCATAACTGGGACCTCTATGCTTTCAGGCTCCCTTGATTGCAAGGAGGCTTCTCTACGCTTTTAGCCAAATGCACTTAGACGTTCCCTTTAGACCTTCCCATTCAGTGTGAGGTCAGGAGTGGAGCGGGGACTCCTGGCATGCATAAGAACTTCAGAAGAGCCCTGCTGGATCAGACCAATGTCTCATCTAGCCCAGCATCCTGTACTCACAGTGACCAACCAGATGCCTGTGAGAAACATGCAAGCAATGTTTCCGAGCAGAAGAGCACTCTATCCTCCTGTGGTTTCTGGCAACAGCTCTTCAGAACCATTGTTGCCTCCATCCATGGAGGCATGCATAACCATCATGGTTAGTAGCCACTGATAGCCCTCTCCTCCATGAATTTATCTAATCCTCTTTTAAAGCCATCCAGGTCAGCGGCCATCACTGTCTCCTGTAGGAGTGAGTTCTATGCACAGCGTGAATAAGTCTCCAGCTCTGTGTTGCAAAGATGGCTGCCAATGCAACATGAATGCTGACACATATGAGAACCCCTTGCAGAAGATCACAGTGCCTGGAGACAGAAGACAGACAGGTCACGTATCCACAGCAGTGACCAAAGGAGAAATGACCACTAGGAGGGGCACAAAGAGAAGAAACGCTATGGTGCACCTGAAGCAGCAAAACCAGATCCCTTCATCTGCCCCATCTTCAATAAAACATGTCTCTCCCATATTGGCCTTTTCAGCTACAGCAGGCACTGTAACTCTCCGATGGTTTGACCTTACCGCCAAAGGCACTGTCTCCTGAGACAGTCAGGTGCAAACAACACTCAATCTTGCATACATTGGATGTCTACAAGTTCTAGTGTTAGGAAAGAGGGAAAACAATTTTTCTCTATCCACTTCCTGCCTGCCATGCATGATTTTATAAACACTCGCTCTTGTCCCCAGTTTGAGCTTCACACATTCATTTTAAACACCTGGAGAGCTTCTGTGGTCCCCACCAGTAAGCAAAGGGAAAGGAAGGTGTTCTACTCTGCTCTGATATCTTGCTCTAGCAGATGGAGGTCAGAAAAGAGCGCCCCCTTTGGAATATGCCGCCAACAGAAATTGCTTCCTGTTGCTTTGTGGTGCTGTTGTTCTACCTATTGGCTCTGAGCAGCCAGAAAAGTTACTCAAGTACTATGACATCCCAGATTCCTTGAGCCTTCAGTGACAACAGGCTGAAAGTTTGGACATCTGTTCTTGAGTGGGGAATTGAAGATAGTGTCGGAGGCATAGCCGCCTTTGCAGGCCACCGGTCTGGAATGGAGAGGGATGTTTCCGTTTTCACAGTGGTGTTAAATTAAACCAATAAATCTTTGGAAATGGTAGAAAAATCATTCACCCATAAACATTTCTCAGAAGGGAGGATGGAAGCTAAGGTTTTTTCCCCTCTCCAAAAAAAGTTCAGATCTACTAATCTAAGCCTCCAAGGGGTTTTAGACATCTTAATAGCTTGATGAAACAAGGTAGCTGGAAGATTTTCGCTTCCATGGGGAACTGGAGCCATCAGTGGTATTGGACCCATGTTAGAAATATTGGACAGGGAAACGAACTAATGGTTGAAAATTAAGGGAGTTGAGCAGAAGGTTTAACGGGGAAGCCTATTCTCCAACCCCCACCCCTTTCTTAAAGGGTTATATGATTTGTCAGATACAAGTCTTAGGAGGCCAGTAACATAAATTTGTTACGAAAATGAAGTGTTAGTCTGGTTGTGCCCACTCCACAAAAACATACCATAATGTGTTTGGATTTTTCATGTATTTTACTTTTACTTGTGTTGTATATTACTCTGAACATTTTTGGGGAAAGTCCAGTTATTATTATTATTATTATTATTAAGCAATTTATATACTGCTTAATAAAGGTAAGCGGCATTTCTGTGTGCTCTGGCTTCCATCACGGTGTCCTGTTGCACCAGAAGCAGTTTAGTCATGCTGGTCACATGACCCAGAAAGCTGTCTGTGGACAAACGCTGGCTCTCTTGACCTGAAGCGAGATGAGCACCGCAATTCCATAGTCTCCTTTGACTGGACTTAATTGTCCAGGGTCCTTTACCTTTTTATACTGCTGAATTCCTAAATTGGTTTCTAAGTGGTTTCTAAGTAGAAAAAGTAATTACAAGCACATTAAACTATAAAAAGGTAAAGGTAAAGGACCCCTGGCAGTTAAGTCCAGTCACAAACAACTCTGGAGTTTCCACGCTCATCTTGCTTTACTGGCCAAGGGAGCTGACGTTTGTCCACAGACAGTTTTTCTGGGTCATGTGGACAGCATGACTAAGCCGCTTCTGTTGAAACCAGAGCAGCACACAGAACCACCCTTTACCTTCCCGCTGCAGCGGTACCTATTTATCTATTTGCACTTTGACCTGCTTTTGAGCTGCTAGGTGAACAGGAGCTGGGACTGAACAATGGGAGCTCACCCCATCGCGGGGATTCGAACCACCGACCTTCTGATCGGCAAGCCCTAGGCTCAGTGGTTTAGACCACAGCACCACCATTAAACTATAGACGTTCATAATTAAAGTGATTTCATTAAAGCATTAAAATATAATCATCTATCATTAAAATATGCAATAAACCATCTCATTAAAACAACACAGCAATTAAAGCTGGAGACTCAGGTAGAGAGAGTAAAGGAGTGCTTGTGTAAACAGGTGCATCTTCAAAAGCCATTGGAATGTCAATGTAGATGGGACCTCTCAAATTTCAAGTGAAAAAGCCCACTTCCATGTTACCACAAGCCAATAATCATTAGACTGTGACAAGACTAACAGGTCTCCATTTGTTATTTTGATGTTCTTTCTGGGCAACAAAGGAACCAGACTCAGAGTGTGCCAGAGCTGGGCTATGGACAGCAGTCTGAACCAGGGAACCAAGCAATTGTCAGGCCTGAAGAGTAAATCAGAACCACAGGGCCAACCATGAGCCAAGATTAAGAAGCAAGCTAGAAGATGAAGCCAAAGATTACAGTGGAACTAGAGGACAAGAAGGAAGCAGGATCTGGAATCAAGTCAACAGACAGGATAAAAGAAGAGTCAAGAATACAGGAACACACCAGGAAGACCTTGTGGCTCAAGCAAGACTCAACTGAAACAGGAAGTGCTCTTATCCTTCCTCTCCAGCTTGGGCAGGTGGAGACAGCCCTGGAGCTGAAGATACTGCTTATAGAAACTGTCCCTTACAGTTCAAGGTTCAACACATGGGGGAGCAGCATACAGATCTAGCATTCGATGACATATGGATGAAAGTCATTGCTGAGTTTGCTTTTCTGGATACAGTATGCTCCAAGTGGCTGTGTTCAATAATGCTGATTCCCCTGGGCATCTGGTTGGCTGCTGTGAGAACAAGATACTGGACCAGATGGGCCAATGGCCTGATCCATCAGGGATCTTCTTCTAAGTAGGGAGAGAGATAGCATGTGTGAGCTTGGAGCCCACTCCCTTTCAGTTCACCTGTGTTTTCATCTGCCCCACATTTGACATGGGGCAGATGGGTGCGATCTGACTGAAATGAACTGGTGGGCCTTACGATGTTCACAGGGGCGGCGGTTTCCCAATCCCCGATGCCTCAGATCCATTCCTTCCCCTCTTTAGTGTGCATCGTAATAAAGCATTTACGTTTGAAAACACACTGAGGTTCCCTGCTCCATTTTCACACGCAATTACTTCGGCATCACTCCCGAGTGGCCCTTTTAGACATGTTACCGACAATTTCCTTTCATGATCACAAATAAAAATACTTGTACCCCCTTCATCAATTTTGCTTTTAATTAATTAGAGTGCCCCGGTGACAGTAAGACACAGCTGTGTGCAGAGGACTCAGTGGAGAGGGAAATGAAGAATGGGTGAAGGATCCGTCTTAAGGACTCCTCCTCCTCCAATTCTGTCTTTCCAGGGATCTCTAACCTGGAGATAAAAGGCTGAAGGCACCTCACTCACAGGGTGCCAGGATGCAGAGCTGGTTCAAGATGTTTGACCAGCTGAGGCATAAGCTAAGATGGCGTCACCTCCTCACCTATGTATTGAAGCCAATGGGGCAGCTAGGGAGGGGGAGTAAATTTGATTTGAAGGCAGACGATCGTAATTTGAACTTTCTGAAACAATGTGCAAACTGAAATACAGCCATCCTTTGAAATACACACTTCTCCAGTAGCCAACCAGGTTCCTGTGGGAAACACGCAGTCAGGACCCAAGGACAAGAGCACCCTCCCCTCCTCTGGTTTCCAGCAACTGATATTCAACAGCATTGTTACCTCCGACTGTGAATGCAAAGCATAGACATCATGGCTAGCGACCATGGATAGCCTTATCCTCCATTTATCAGCAGGGACGCGGACTTATAAAAAATATTGGGGGGGGCCGGGAAAGCTCATGAATAATAAATAAGCTCATGAATATGCAAATAAAGTGGCGCCGCCTCCTCGTGAGCGAATAGGGGAGAGCGTGCTGCGCCTATTAATCAGCTCCGGAACAGCTGATATGCGGGAAACGTGGGGCTAGCCGGAGAAGAGAGGGCGAGCCCCCTCCGCTCCGGCCCTAAACCGCTGAAACCGCCAGGAGGAAGGAAATTCCCCCCGGCAGTGCCTTGGCAGTGGCGGTGGTGCTGCGAAGCAGCGAGGCAGGAGCCCCCGCCCCCGGGGATTCCCTAATCTCGCGGGGGACGGCCGGGGCTCTCCGACTAGGGCGCGTGGCTGGCTGGCTGGCTGGCGAGGGAGCAGGTGGGGAGGAGGCGGGGGACGGCGGCGGCGCTCTGCTGGAAGGGCGCCCGAGATTATTGGGGGGGGCTGAGCCCCCCCAAAAATTTTTTTGAGGGGGCTCGAGCCCCCTCAGGCCCCATGGAGTCGGTGCCTATGTTTATCAGTTCTCTTTTACAGAAATCCCAATTGGTAGCCATCACTGCCTCCTGGGGGAGTGAGTTCCACAGACTTTCTTTTACCTGTCTTGAATTTTCCAACAGTCAGTGCATGTCCACTGCTTAAAAAAATGCATACGCCTAATGTGTCTTAATTCCCTCCGCCTGTTTTTCAAATTGCACATTAGCAGTTTTCCAACTGCACCATTTCCCTGCCCCTTAAATTCACATTTTTTTAGTTCAGCTAACACACTAAGAAGAACACCCTTGTGATGCAGTGTATAGAGTGTTAAACTAGGACTTTGGAGATCTGGCACATATGCACGTCTTATATGACTGGGGCACACCCTCAGTTGTGAAGGGCCTGGGGGAATTTCACCTGGATCAACAAGACACAGAAAGAGGACTCCCATGGGAGTACCCCCTGTAGGAGACTATAGAAAACCATCCAGAGGAACCAGCCATTGGCCTGGAACATTTGCTCTGTCTTTAGGACAACCAGCCTGATCGTATTTCTAGCACCTTTATAATTTAATTAAGAAAAATAAAATAAAAATAAAACCCAGCTGGGTGTCTCAGGACCTGGTTGGGAAATTGAAGGATATTTGTCTCTGGCAAGTGTCTGGCTCAGACAGAAGCAGAGCAAACTCTTCCCTATGACTCCCAAGGGTGGCAATAAAACTGGCCGGGAGTTAAGAGATTCATTTTGTGGGCCTGAACTGATCAAAGACTGTCTGTTGTCTTTAATTGTGTGGGGGGCTTGGATGGTCTAGGAGGCGACAGGGGACCAAGAAGGAGCATCTGTGACCTGCCTTTGAATTACCTTCAGGATTAAATGTCAAGAGTTTGAATTTAAGGTGGCTCCACACACGATGCATTTCCTGCTACCCATCTGTGGAGAGATTGCGTGTTGTTTATGTGTGGGCATGTGGCTTGCAGCCCATGTGGCAGAAGAAGATGTGCGGCCTGGGACAGACCCCCTCACTGAAGGGTGCTGTGTCACGAAGACACAAGGCAAAAGACCAAAGGTGTCCAACCAAAATCCCAGGGAAATTGTTGCCAAACTTCCCTTCCCTTCACCCCATGGGCCACTTAATGATTTATTTATTTTTGGCCTGCCGTAGATGATTGTAATGCTGGATGCTGGATGATATTTAGTTGCATATTTATTGCTTCTTTTATTTTTTCTATATTGTTTTATTGCAACCCAATTTGAATTCCATGGAAATCAGATTGTAAGTTTTCTGCACAGACAGGCCAGGGACCACAGAGATGCAGCTTACGGACAGTGGTGGTGAGCTCTAACCTCTGCACAGGTTCAGAACGACACATGGATATCTGGGGTGAGGCCAGCAGGCACAAGACCAGCCCTCAAATTTTCATTCGCTATGGATCCTAATCAGAAAATGGTTAATGCCGAGTGTAAGTTAAGTGGTTATTCTGCACAACAGCTGGCCATTGTGCAGATCCCCCAGTCAATATATGTCGTTCCCAACAGGCCTTGGAGAATATTGCCTGAATTTTGTACATTCTCCAGTCATTATCCATTTCCCAAAGCTTGTCGGGGATCGGGCATAATAGCTGGAGAATGTACAAAATCCAGTATTGCTCTGAATTCAATTATGCTAAACCCTCAAAATACGAAGTCTTAGTTATTCAGATAATTTATTATCTAGATCTTCCGGCTTTCCTGTCAGCAACTCTGTATGAACTCCTTTTTATCCAAACTTCTGGTTACTTCAATTTATTTTTATTTTTTAAAAATAATAATGCCCTCACGTTGTCCTGATGAATCAGATCTTACTCCTACCATCATGCATAGCAAAAAACCCCTCCAATTTACTTGGTCATGGCTGGTTTCAAAGGCTACAGTTACCATAGTAACAAAAGTTAGTTACCTAAGTGACAGTGCTCTTCTGATGTCATTGGAACAGAAAGTGTTCCAGGAAACACCCTTGAACTTGGTTCATAACAGCATTGTTCAGGAAACATTTAGCGGGGTGGGCGAGGGGAGGATGAACACATTTTCTCTAGGTAACAAACACTTATTTTTCAACTGTGAGAATGAGACACGTTTGCACTTTTGCTGAAGAAGTTTCAAAGGAAGAAAACCAAGTGACACTTTGAACTTTTGTTCCAATGGGCTTATCAACAGATCTTAATATACAACATTTATTAAGTCGGAAAATGAGCATCACACGTTGCGTGTGTCACAGTGGTTGGCAAATATGTTTCCTGGCACAAAGCAAGTTCCCAAGTGCCTGTTATGTGGGCTGGATGTGCTCATATGCTCAAGTGCGCAAGCACACGGTGCTCCAGCGGGTAATAGTAGCAGGACTTTGGCAGCTGGATTTTGCTGTTTGGTTGTTTGGAACAATTAAAACACGAACATCAGGATAGTCCTGCTGGGTCGGACCACAGGTCCATCTAGTTTAGCATCTTGTGATCAGATGCCTCCAGGAAGCCTGGCAGCAGGGCCTGTGGCCATTAGTCCTTGCCCATTATTGCTCCATGGAAACTGATCTTCAGCATAAAGCATATGCATTTAAAGACATAGGACCTACTATAATGTATTTTGCCTGGAAAAACTACTGCCTCAGAATAGCAGCTGGGCATTCCACTTTGGAAGAGGGGTTGAACATGGTCCTGACAGAAGCTTCTCCCCATCCTAGAGAGGGAGTGGAAGAATAGTAAACAAAGTGTTTTTTATATATATATATATATCTCCTCAACCTTTCTGCAAGTCCAATAAAGCATGTTTCTACGCTGGCTTTTGGAGACGAGCTGTACTACGATTCAGCATCTGATTTGTTCAAACATGTTGCAGACTGGGACAATCAGAATCAGATGTGATCTCCAGAACAGATGCCCAACCAGGGCTGGCAGTTAATTAAAAGCACCATGTACTTAAATGATTAACTAATCACAGCGTGGTGGCATTCAGCAGAGAACCTTCTCTGCTGGATTCGGCAGAGAAACTCCTAATGTCTGCCTTCGGGGCAGCATTCCTACTGCAGCTTGCTTCTGTGTCGCCAGCAGAGACAACACAAGCAGTTAGTCTCACAAATTTCATTAAAACCCTGCTTAGTTAGAGCTTTAAAAATGGGCCGGGACAACTGTATCTATAGGTCTCCATCGCAGACACATCAAGATCGTCTTTGTTCTGATTAGGTTGCTTCCAGATGACCCATTTTATCTATCATTCATCCTGACGTGTTTGTGGAGAGATGGCATGACATCAAGTGTTCACAGAGCACCCATTACAATTTATTTGCAGGGAGATTGCATGAATCAAGCAAGTCTGATCCCACACTTTCCAGTTTCATTTTCTGGTCACTTTCCTTTAGTGAAAAAAAGGTGATTTGGGTGAGCAGGGAAGGGAAACAGGTTTCTTGCAGAAGTGTGTCAATTCAACTTGAACTGCACTGTCTGAATTTGCTGGGATGTGGTTCGCATATCACATCCGCACAATGCATCGAAAGCACACTGATATCCCCAAAGAATCCTAGGAGCTGTCGTTCATTAGGGGGGCTGGGAATAGTAGCCCTGGGAGTGGTAAACTACAGCTGCCAGGATTTTAGTGGGGAAGTGAAAACATTACATTTAAAGTGGTCTAAATGTGCTTTGGATGTATGGTGTGAATTTAACCTACATCTTTTCTGCCACAGCCAGGAATGATGGGCTTTCCCAGTTTTCTGGCCAACTGGTATTTGACCCAGTTCATCTGCTGCTATTTGACAATGTCCCTTCAAAGGACTGAGTATTTCTGGAGTGGGTGGTGGCTTGGAATAAGCAAGAAAGGCTTTGCTCTTTCTCTTTTTCAGGAGGTGGTGGTTTATTTATCTTTTCTTCTCATTTCTTCCTTTCTTTCTGAACTCACTTCATCACACATAACAGCTGACTCGTGCAATGAAAGAAACACTAATAGAAAATCAATGTTTGCCCGACAGAGAAGTTGAAAACCTCTAAATCAGCCATGAAAGAATGTTATACTTTCAACTCTTCAGACAAAGGGGACCAAAATATACTGTGGAAAGTGCTGGAGCGCTGGCACTTAAGCTCTGAAGGCTGGCAGTGGCGATGGGAAGATGGAAAGCAAACTTGTGGCTGTAAAACAAGTAGATTTTATATCGATACCAGTTTGACTATAGTAATGCCAGTTGCGTGCAGTTTCTGCCACTTGCCAGGGAGCAGAGGAAGCCCCCCCCCCAGGTTTCCAGGCACGAGGCCATCAGTGGGGCTCCTTAGGAAGGGGAACGAAGCCAAGTAACAGGGAAGACAAAGCAAAAAACCACAGGTTGCTATTGTGCCCCCAGTGCTAACATACAGGTTATAAAATATTTTTATTATTAATAAAATAAAATTGATTACCCTCCCTTCACTAGCTGCTTCTATGGCAGGTTACAATAATCTAATGGGGTGCCAGAGCCACTTGGTCAGGTCACTCACATCTCTCAGGTAGGCATATTGAGTCTTCCTTTTTGCATTTGAAGAGAACAGAAGGAAGATACGAGGCAGCTTGGCTTAGAGGAATGGTGGAGCCAGGAGACCATAGTCCGGTGAGGCAGTAAATGCCATTGGTGGCATTTCTGCAGGTAGTAGCCAGTATGGAACACTCTCCCTTGCCAAGCAGGGCATTGTGGAGATAGGAGTAACTTTAACATGGAAAGCATAATGCTGGTGGTCAACAAAAGAGGTTCAAAGACTCTCTCAAGGCAAATCTAAAAAAATGTAGTATAAACACCAACCACTGGGAAACACTGGCCTGCAAGTGCTCCAATTGGAGAACAGCCTTTACCAAAGGTGCCATGGGTTTTGAAGACGCTCGATCTCAGGATGAAAGGGAGAAACACACTAAGAGGAAGGCACACTTGACAAACTGCCACCATGTTCAACTCCCGCCTGGAAACTTATGTTCCCACTGTAGAAGGACGTGTGGATCCAGAATTGTCCTCCACAGTCACTTACGGACTCACTGTTAAAACCGTGTTTATGGAAGACAATCTTACTTGGCTACGAGTGATCGCCAAAGAAGAACAACAACAGGGATAGCAATAGATCAGCTGGATCTTTATCTGTCCCACTGCAAGAAGTGGGACTCAACTTGCTGTACCAGCCTGGAGTGCCATTGATGGTTGCTGCTCCTATCTTCATCTTCTAATATATACAACTTCTAACATACACATTTTGGCACGAACGTTTACCCAACATACACATTTTTGTATGCATTTATGCATGTTATTTTCACTAACACATGCATTTTTATAGACACCACCCCCAGCACCTGCATTTTTTGACACATTACTTGCCTGGGGAAGTGCGATGCTAGACAAAGAGAAGGCAAATTTTTGAAAGATGGCTGCGTTTTGGTTCTCGTATTGTTTTGGAGATTAGGTAGGCTTGCCTTTAAGTGTGAGCTGGACCAAGTTTCTCCCCATCCCTGTCCTAGACCCAAATACTGGTGGTCATTGCCCAGATCGCTCATGTGTCAGAGGGACTGTTGTCTTTCTTAAATAGCCTCAGGAAGTTAATGTAGAGCTGAAAGAAGGTTTGTTCAGAAGTGTCTTTAAACAGTTAATTTGCGTCCTTCGAAAGCAGTTTTGTAACTAATGAGAGCAGTTCAGCCTTGGAAATAAATCTCAGGTTTAATTGCCTTTTTTGTGCTCCCAATTTCTGTCAATGCAACAATGTCTATATGCCTGCATGTATTTCTATGTCGTGATTACCTACACAAAAATACAGCATGGAGTTTGAAGGGAAACACTTAAAGCAGCCTTGCTGACACTAATGTGTCTTTAAAAGGAGCAGGAGAAAAACGCCAGCAGCTTAAGGATTTCATACCTCACTTAGTGCCAAATTCAATTTGGTATTATTTATAAAGATTAACTCCAGAAAGAGGACATTGCTGGTGTAATGCGAAGCCAGGAAGATTTGGGGCACTTAGAAGCTGCAATAGAGCATGCCAAATTAAGCTGGTTTTTCTAAAAGCTGGCAGTTTCTATTTGATTTCCATTAATTTATTTGGTGTGTAATTATTTAAAGTATTAGACATGGAGCTAACAGGGGGTGTAAAAAAAACCCCTCTGAATTGGTTGGGAAACATCCATTTAAGCTTAACAATGATGTTACCATAATTGGGAGAACAGGACCTTTAATTGTGAGAACAGTCAATGGGTTTCTGTTATTTGCTGCAGCGAGAACATTGATATTCAGGATGCAAGCCAGTTTCCATAAAATATAGAAAGTTCTTTAAATTTAGATTTTAAATCCAATTCATCTCATGCATGCATATTACTTCATTGCAGGGGGTTTGGACTGGATGATCATCAGGAACACCTCCAACTCTACAGTTCTATGATTCATGATTCTATGGGTAAGGACAATTTATTTGTAATGATGGGTTCGGCCTAGGGGTGGCCCCTGGTGATGTCACACTCATAGGGAAGTTCCTGGAGATGGAGGCTAATTGTGAGATGGGAGCTGAGGAGGCCAAACCCCCTTAGAGTGCCTATTTGCAGCTGGGGGGGAGTTTCAAACTGTGTCACACAAAGAGAAAGGAACTTGCCCACCTGGAGATACAAGCCCTATGCTTGTCACTTGGAAGAAGCCAGGAAAACCTGGCAATTTCAGGTCAGACACAGGTCTGGGAACCTTTGTTTGGCCTCATTTTTTGTGGGCAATTATTATTTTTGTTCTTAACCATATTGTCAGGGGCTGGGCTGAGGAGGAATGGTAGGGACCGTTCCCCACCCCTTTTCCTGAACCTTCCAGAGAACAGGAGGGCAGTATTGATTTAGAACAGTGGTTTGCAGAAGGGCATAGTTCAGAGGCTGCAGAGAGCAGAAGCTGGGAAATATTGTAAGAGGAACAGCAGGAAGAAGAAGAAGACCAGGGCAGAGACAGCTGACAGACTCAGTGTCCTTGGAAAACATTCCTGATCCTTCTTCTCCCAGAACCAGGTGGACATTGAGGGTGTTAGAACAGAGAGCTCAGAAGCAGAAAGCTCAGATTAGCCGATGCAGGAGTGACATCTAATAGGGGAAACGTAGGGGGGTGGGACTTTATTTGGAGCAACGCCATTATTAGCGAAGGCTGCATTCCTTCACCACTCTCTGTGAATTATTGAATAATTGCTTGGTAAGAACTTTTATCATTTCCCTGATTCTTGGCTGCCACCGTGGGAGGGATCAGATTCCCCAAAGCCTGACACATACTTAGGAACACGGGAAACTGCCTAGTACCGAGTCAAGCCATTGGCCCTTATAACTCAGTATCATCTACACTGACAGACAGAGGCTCTTCAGGCAGTCAGATGGGATTCTGTTCCCATCCTGGAGATACTGGAGGTACAACCTGGACCTTCTGCATGCAGAAGAGATGTTCTATCACTGAGCTCCCATCCTTCATTCAAGCAATTCAAGGCAAGAATGCATGTGCCATTTTATAACGCCGCGAACCTGTGCAAAGAGAGTGACTTGCCGAAAGCCACCGGTAAACCTTAGAGGAGAAGTTGGATGCAGAACCTGACCCCCCTCTCCCAGTGCAGGTTCAACACACTCTCCACCAAAGGATATTGACAGTGAGTTGTAAGTTAGCTAAGGGTGGACATTTGAAACTGAAGGATAAGTAGATGAATTCCTCAAGACCGAAAAGCTCTTCTGGCACCACTTCCTGGATCAGGTGGCCATGTAGGAAGCTACCTTAGATACCAAGTGAGACCACTAGTCCATGTAGCTCAGTGTTGTCTGCAATGATTGGAAGCAGCTCTTCGGAATTTCAAATGGGAGCCTTTCCCAACCCTACCTGTAAATGCCAGGGATTGAATTTGGTGCCTTCTGCATGCAAAACAGATGCTCTACCACTGAGCTGTGGCCCTTCTCCAATGTGCGGAGTGAGTGTTATTATGTTCTAATCTTACTCTTTTTAAAAGGAGTCCAAGGAAGCACCTATGGCTCTCTTACAACAACCTTGTGAGATAGACCAGGCTGAGAAAGACTGATGGAAATAACCTGTCTACTGGTATTTTCTGGAATCTTAACCCTTTCTGCCAACACATCATCCCCCAAAGATGTTACCACTGGGCAGTCCCACCAAAGGGGAAAGTAAAATCCCTTTTGCTTACAACCCCTGCAGCACTCCTATGACTGAGCATTTTTCATATGTGGAAGTTTCATTGGTGTTTAGGCACCATCTATGCTCTCTTAAGAGGATTTTCTGTAATGGCAGATTTAAAGAGCTTAGGCTCCCAGACACCATTCCATTTCTGCATGTCCAGTTCTTCCTGAAGATTATGTTCCCGCATTGATTTAAGCCTCATTAGAGTCCCTGTAGATTTTTCAATTAATATATTATATATTTTTGAAACCAGGCCTTTAAGTCTCTCTCCTGCTTCCAGCATTCGTAATTCAGATAAGTGCTGGCTGCTGCAAGTTGAGACTGGTAGGGCGGATGGCAGAGAGACCAACAGCAGGTGGAGCCAGAGAGTACTGGTAGGGTGGATGGCAGAGAGACCAACAGCAGGTGGAGCCAGAGAGTACTGGTAGGGTGGATGGCAGAGAGACCAACAGCAGGTGGAGCCAGAGAGTACTGATAGGGTGGATGGCAGAGAGACCAACAGCAGGTGGAGCCAGAGAGTACTGGTAGGGTGGATGGCAGAGAGACCAACAGCAGGTGGAGCCAGAGAGTACTGGTAGGGCGGATGGCAGAGAGACCAACAGCAGGTGGAGCCAGAGAGTACTGGTAGGGTGGATGGCAGAGAGACCAACAGCAGGTGGAGCCAGAGAGTACTGGTAGGGTGGATGGCAGAGAGACCAACAGTAGGTGGAGCCAGAGAGTACTGGTAGGGCGGATGGCAGAGAGACCAACAGCAGGTGGAGCCAGAGAGTACTGGTAGGGTGGATGGCAGAGAGACCAACAGTAGGTGGAGCCAGAGAGTACTGGTAGGGCGGATGGCAGAGAGACCAACAGCAGGTGGAGCCAGAGAGTACTGGTAGGGTGGATGGCAGAGAGACCAACAGCAGGTGGAGCCAGAGAGTACTGGTAGGGTGGATGGCAGAGAGACCAACAGTAGGTGGAGCCAGAGAGTACTGGTAGGGTGGATGGCAGAGAGACCAACAGTAGGTGGAGCCAGAGAGTCAATGACAAGTGGAACCAACTGATTCTTGTTTTGTTTCCCTCCTCCTCCTCCTCCTCACTGCTGAATTCTGCAAGGGCAACACTGAAGTCACATTCACACCATCCATTTAAATAGCCATGGCTTCCCCCAGAGAATTCTGGGAATTGTCATTTGTTAATGGTGCTGAGAGTATTTGTTTATTTATTACATTTATACCCCACTTTTTCCTCCAAGTTCTGCCCCTCCCCATTTTATGCTCACAACCACCCTGTGAGGCAGGTTAGGCTGAGAGGCAGTGACTGGCCCAAGGTCACCCAGCGAGCTTCATGGCGAGTGCGGATTCACACGGTGCAAAGTGTGTCTTTGGCACTTGCTGATAACATCTTCTTATTTTTGCTCCTAGGTAGCTTTGTACTCATTCCTCTTTATGGCAGTAGGTTTGTTTTGAAGAAATACACAATAGAGATAGTTTTGGCAGAGCCCTTGATCCGCATAAATTAAGCCGCCCACAATGCTTAATTATCTCTGATAGCTAACCAGCTAATTTTGCCTGGCATTTGATATTTACGGCATGCAAGTGGCTTATAGCCTTAATGATATGAATGAGCATAAAATCTGTTTTTTTGTGGGCGTACTTTTTGCACACCTCTTACACACACACACACACACAGAGAGAGAGAGAGAGAGAGAGAGAGAGAGAGAGAGAGAGAGAAACAGTGGGTATACTGTAGGTCTATAAAAATCTATTGTGCAGCCCTGCCATATCTTGAGTCCAAAAGCTTGTGGTGTTTTGTGGATTACATGAAGCCTCCTCGAACCAAGCCAAACCTTCCAGCATCTCATTTCCATAGCGGCCAAGCAGATGCCTCTGGGAAGCCCACAAGCTGATCATTTTGGCAACAACTCTCTTATTTTTTTGCTCCCCAGCAATTGGGGCTCAGAGACCTGCTGCCTCTGAAATTTAGGGGTTCCCGTCACCATTGTCGTGGAAATTGCCAATGCTTGCTTATTCATTCCATGTCTGCAATGAAACACAATCCAGTGAATACTATCAGTATCTGATGTTGCTGCTTTCAGTCCTCAAATGATACCAGCAGGATTACATTCCCGCCTCCCCTTCATTTGCATTGCGTTTCCTATGCATCGAAATGAATGGGGTGGAATAATATCATGACAATGCAATTTGCATAACTCATTACATAAACTGTGTAAGTTATGTAAGTACACCACAGTGAGCAGGAAGATGAATGAAGTAGGTTCTGGTGGAAGATGAACTGCTGCAGAATGGAAACAGTACCGTACTGCATGTGATGGATGTGGGAATGTTCAGGGATGCAGGAGAGGATATATTGTTTGATTAAGGCCTTTCCAACTTGTGTAAACAAGTTCACAGTTTAGGAGAGTAACATCCCCCTTTTTAAACTCACAGTGGATGTGTTTGCTCAGGCTCGCTAAAGCCTCTATAATAACTGTTCTGGTATTTCCCCCTTATTCCCTCATAAAAGATAAGACATGACACAGTCTTCTATAAAAGTATAAAAAGAGTTTACACACTCACATTCTGTTCACAGTTGGATCCCAGAAGGCAGACTTAGCTTAGAAAAGTAACATACACCTGGAAACTATCTCATAAGGAGACAGTTCCTTTGTCCTCTCTTGGCTGGAGGCCAAGAGAGCATCCTTGGCTAAGCAGATGTTGCTTCTTCAACAAAAGTAGTCATAGAGAGAGAGATGGCGGCCAGTCCTATGCTTTTGTTACCTGCACATTTGAGGCCACACTCACCTCTAGTCACATGCAGAGGAAGTCTGTCCAAGCCCAGAAGGAAACAGGAAGTTTCCCTGGTGGCAGGACAAACATTCCTCCCCATGTGTAAACATGTCCACTCTAGGAATGTTGTACTTGACTGCTCTTTTGTTTCACATTCCACAATGGATGCATATTTATTATTATTTATTACATTTATTTACCACCTTTATCTTCCAAGGATCTCAAGGTGGTGTACATGGCTCTCCTCTTCCCCTTTTTATCCTCACAACAGCCCTGTGAGATGGTTTAAGCTAAGAGATGGTGATTGACCCAAGGTCATCAAACGAGGTTCATGGCTGAGGGGGGATTTAAATGCAGGGCAGAATGGAAAATGGAGACTTTATACAGACTTCCTCCTCAGAACATTAGTCCATCCAGCTCAGCACCATTCACATTGACTGGCACTAGCTCCTCGGGGATTCAGGCAGAAGAAATCCCCAGTCAGGCTGGAGATGCTGGGAACCGAACCCCAGAACTTTCACAAGCAAAGCAGATGTTCTACCACTCAGCTACATCTCTTCTCCAAATGCAAACAGGGCTTTCAAATGGGAATTCAACCTGTTTTGGATGGAGTAGAACCTAGTTCAAGGTTTGGGACTTAACTTTGCTCTTGAATGCTCAGGCAGTGGCTGTAGATAGGAATACCTTTGTCTAGTCTAGTGAGCTAAAGTAAAGGTAAAGGGACCCCTGACCATTAGGTCTAGTTGTGACCAACTCTGGGGTTGCGGCGCTCATCTCGCTTTATTGGCCGAGGGAGCCGCCATACAGCTTCCGGGTCATGTGGCCAGCATGACTAAGCCACTTCTGGTGAACCAGAGCAGCGCACAGAAATGCCGTTCACCTTCCCACCGGAGCAGTGCCTATTTATCTACTTGCACTCTGACATGCTTTCGAACTGCTGGGTTGGCAGGAGCAGGGACCGAGCAATGGGAGCTCATCCCATTGCGGGGATTCGAACCGCCGACCTTCTGATCGGCAAGTCCTAGGCTCTGTGGTTTAACCCACAGTGCCACCCATGCCCCTTAGTCTAGTGAGCTACTTAGGCTAAATTACAATGTTGGGCATTTTGCTAGTTTGGAAGTCCTCTTGAACCTCTCAGAATCTCCCAACTTCTAATCCCGACATATTCATTTAGCTCAGTTGGTTTGAGTGTGGTGCTGATAATACCACGGTTGAATTGTATGGGAAAGCTGCATATTCCTGCATTGCAGCAGGTCTTACTAGATGATCCTCAGGGTCCCTTCCAACTACATGATTCTACGATTTGATGAAACCAATTTTGGGCCACTTTAAAGTCGCCTGGCACCATACTGAGAAAGCAAGACTCCTCACATTCTTGTGTGGAACCACTTCAAGGAATGTTGAAAAGGACTCATCCAAATACCGTATTTTTCGCTCTATAACACGCACCTGACCATAACACACACATTGTTTTTAGAGGAGGAAAACAAGGGAAAAAATATTCTGAATGAAACAGTGGACGTATCATTTTTGTGCTTCATGCTGTGGCCACAGACATGTGATCTGATGGTGAATTTGGGGTGACCCAATGCAAAAATCCTGAGAATCCCTGTGGATCTATGCTTTGTAACCACGTTTTTGCACCATTGCAGCCCCAGGCAACAGTGGGTGCGTGATTTGGGGGGGGGGCAGGCTGTAGCCATGGACATGCTATGTGCTCCGATGGTGAATTTGGGGTGACCCAATGCAAAAATCCTGAGAATCCCTGTGGATCCATGCTTTGTAACCACGTTTTTGCACCATTGCAGCCCCAGGCAACAGTGGGTGCGTGATTTTTTTTGGGGGGGACAGGCTGTAGCCATGGACATGCTATGTGCTCTGATGGTGAATTTTGGCTGACCCAATGCAAAGATCCTGAGGATCCATGTGGATCCATGCTTTGTAACCACGTTTTTGCACCATTGCAGCCCCAGGCAACAATGGGTGTGTGATTTTGGGGGGGCAGGCTGTAGCCATGGACATGCTGTGTGCTCTGATGGTGAATTTGGGCTGACCCAATGCAAAGATCCTAAGGATCCATGTGGATCCATGCTTTGTAACCATGTTTTTGCACCATTGCAGCCCCAGGCAACAGTGGGTGCGTGATTTGGGGGGGGGGCAGGCTGTAGCCATGGACATGCTGTGTGCTCTGATGGTGAATTTGGGGTGACCCAATGCAAAGATCCTGAGGATCCATGTGGATCCATGCTTTGTAACCACATTTTAAGTGGGGAGGGAAGGAAAAACACAGAAGGCTAAGAATGCAGGAGAGGGCTATAACGTGAGGAAAGGAAGGCAATAGTTCCCCCCCCCCACCCACACAAGCCAGCCACTGTTTAAGGATTTCATCCTTTTAAATGGAAGAAAGCATATTTGAATGCTGTGTGTCTCCAAAAACAAAAAGCAGGAAGTCAAATCAGAATTTTAAGCCGAACCTGTAATCTCTCTTCCCTTCACATACATTGTTCCCTCCGGAGCAGGGACAGGATAGAGCGACGCTCTGCTTTTCCTCTCTACTTGCCTGGAGGGGAGGGGCTTTCCCTGCTCTTTGTTCCGTTTGAGCAAACACAGCAACGAAACAGAGCAGGGAGGGCAGTAAGACCCTGAGGCAGAATGCAGGAAAGCAGCCACTTCCTGTCTCACGGAGCTCCCTTCTCCCTGAAGCGCGGTTTGATTTTTGCCTTATTTTTCGGCTCCAGAGACCACACATTCGCTCCATAACACGCACAGACATTTCCCCTTCCTTTTTAGGAGAAAAAATCTGCGTGTTATAGAGCGAAAAATACGGTAAGTGGCAGTTTGGACAGCAGACCGAATAAAAAAGCACCAAGATTGCAACCTGCCAGTCACAGGCTCTTATTTGCCAGACCTGCTCTTACTTAGTTCCCTTAGGTGGCAGTAAATACAGTCTTTTAAAGCTGAGAAATGCTAGTTAGATCAGCAGTGTCAGCACTTGGGAGCTCAGGTTGGAGCTGCTTCAAGCTTTGGCTACTTTTGGGAAAGGACAAGCGATATTTCAGCACCCAGATCAGCACAGATACCTGGATTCTAAATTGCAAAGAAGTTTAATTGATGTGGCAATTTTGTTAACAAGCCAGTTAGTTAGGAGGTTGTTGGTAACTTTGTCTTCTGACAAAGGGAGATCCGTTAATGGATATGTCGCATCAATGAAACTTGCAGTTCCAGGAGGGACCAAGGAGGGAGACCTAGTTTGGTGCAGTAGTTATAGTGTCAGACCAGGACCTTGAGCTCCTTGAAGGAAAAGTGGGACAGCAGCAGCAACGGCAACAACAAACCTGAGTAGTGGAGGACATGCATTTTCTTTTGTTGGTTCCAGAAATTCTCAGCTTCAGTCCCTGGCATCTCCAGTTAAAAGGGTTTGCTTCAGCCCTTGGAGAGCGCCTGCCAGTCAGAATCATGCAGGTAAACCAACATGGTGCCCTCTGGCTTATTCTGGACTATAACTCCCATCATTCTTGATCACTGGCCATAGTCCCCATCTTGACTCTATGCCCCAGATGCTCAAAGTACAAGGTTGGCTACTTATACCTCCTGGGAGGCCACTTGTCAAGGGGAGCGTGTCTCCCCATAACACTACGCATGACTAGAAGGAACATTTCAGAACCTTGAATTCTGGCATGTTGAACAGATCATCAAAACTGGCTTTGCTCTTGCATGCCTTGCCTGCATGTCCTTAGCAGAGCTCTGTCCAGGTCACCAAAGCGAACAAGTAACTTAAATAACTCTCACAAATGCCCTTTGAATTATGCTGAAAGAGTTCCATGTGCTGTGAAATTGAAGGGTTTAAGTGTTTGCCATTAGTCAGGCATAAGCCATCCTAAGCCGCCCTCTTTTGCTTGGCTATATCAGGCTGCGGTACAAGAAGCCATGGGAGGAAAATTTCCCGTGGTGGCCAACATCAAATGTGCTTTTTGCAAATGGATACATCCACTGCATTTAATGAGACCATCGCTATGCACAACCCAGCGCGCCCTGTTTGACTGTGCAGGTGCTTACGGCTTTCATTAAGAGTTGCCAGATCAAAATGTTAAAAAAGAAAAGAAAAGAAGAAACCCAGCCCTGGGGAGACTGTTCTATAGAATGGCAATATTCTGCAGTAAGCGACACCCGTTATGTTCTACAAATGGCCTAATATAAGGGACAATTCCTTAAAACACTGAGGGCTAGTATGGTGGCTTTGGAAAATATACTTTCATACTGTAGCTTAGTAAAGTGTGGCTCACCCATCAAACAAATCCTACTATATGGGCAAATCCTGCTATGTGAATTTTGCGTGAATTGTCATGCAAAGAGGATGCTTCATAAGTGCCTCTTGACCCAACGTGGCTTGCAATGATTTCCAGCCACTGTAAACTGAAGCATCTAATTTAGGTTAAGCACCTTTCTCAATGTCTCGCTCTCTGAAGCATTTTCAGAAATGCTACAGTGATTCTTTTCTTTCTTTGGACATGAAGCAAATAAAAGAAGCTGAGAACTCAGGAGAGAATTTTTTATTATTATTGGGCATTGACCTTAATGCATTTGGATGTTGAGAAGTACATTTACCTCTAAACTTCCAAATACATTTGTAACTTTCAAAGGCAATGGCCTGTCGTCAATCTTCACTCCAAGACAGTGGACTTCCGGGTTGGTGCCTCCGGCAATGGCGGAATTCCTCTGATCGGGAGGAATTTGCCCCGTGGGAATTTGGGTCTGTACTGCCACGATGAAGGCGGAGACCCATAAAAATTACAGGCGGGAGAAGCCTGTGAACGTGGGATTCGGCGGGCACCTTTTGCGTCTCCCCTACTTGTGGGGAAACCCGGTTTCGGGGATCTGGAGCGATGTGGGGTGAGTGGCGCGGTGCTTCGAATCGTCTGCTTCTTCCACAGAGCGAAGCCGCATAGCTGTTGTCGGAGAGCACTGACTTTTTCCTGTGGACAATTTGACTCTAAAGTAATTACCCGTGAGTAGGGAAGAATTGGATTTTTAAACGTTTAATCTGGCATTGAAACGGGGAGGTTCAATACAGGAAGTCCGCCTCCCCCTTTTGTAGATAAACTGAAGCAAGGAGGCTGCAAGCTAAAGTCTTGGAAAGCCTTTTGTAAAAGACTAAATTTCCATTGGTAAAGAACTAACCCCCCCCCCTTTTTGGAGACAGGAGAAGAGGGGGGAAGTGGTGGACTGAATATGCCTGTAGGAGAGAGTTAAGAGAGTTTAAATACCACCGCTCTGACCCTGGAAACGGGCTGCTAGCAGGATTGATGTTTTTTGGAACGTCCATTGACAGCATTTAGAACGTTCATTGACAGGTAGCTAAACAAGAGAATACATTGTTTCTACTGTCTCCGGTTGTTTTCAAAAAAAGGAGGAAAGTAACTGAAAATTGAAACTAACTTTGGATTATTGAAACTGTGTTTAAAAGAGGACATACTGACCGATACAAATAGAAACTGTTTTCCCCTAGTGGAAGCTTTTGAAATTGGTTACTTTACAGGAGCTGGGCTAGGGGAATTTCCAGCTGCAAGATAAAAAAGTGTGAGACTTTGGAATTGACCTTGAATCTCTTAAGTGTTATGGCAAATGGAAAGGAAAAAACAGACGGGATGTCGACAGAAGAGGCCTTAGTGGCTGCATTATTGAAAATAAACGATTCGCTGAAACAACTTCACAAGAAAACAGATGTGATAAATGTGAAAATGGATGCTGCAAATATTGAAATTGACTTAATCGTAGAAAGTTTAAATAACGTGGGACAAAAGGTGAATACCAATCCAGAAACCACCCAGAAACTGACACAGGGATCTACTCTGATACGGCAAACTGCAGATGAAGTCAGGGGAAAAACCCTTGCTGCTGAATCTAAAGCAATACAACTGGAGAGGAGAGTCCCATCCATACAAAGACAACCTGATGAACATAAGCTGACATTCGTTGTGATTGAACTTAAAGAAGAACAGATGAACTTGAGGACCAGAGCCCTATCTGAACTGGAAAAGGAAAGCTTGACAGAGTTTCAGGAGGCGACAGGACTAACATCGGTTGAGAAAGAGAGGTATTTGGGGGTTAGTATGACCGCCAAAAATGTGAATCTGTTTAAGGATAACTGTGAAGGATGTTGGATTGAAGAGAAGGGGGATTTGGAAATATGGACAAATCAGAAGTTGTTACTGTTGTGCCGAGTTACTGTGGTGAGGATGAGGGCTGCTGTGTTGCTGGGGATGTTGCTTTTGTTTCAAGCATTGCAAGCTTTGGATGGGATGGATTGTTTCAGGAGGTGGCAGAGGGATGTTTCTAGAGTTGTTTGGCAGGGCAGGAAGCCTCGAGTAAAACTTAAGATATTGATGGATGCCAAAAAAGGAGGTGGACCTGCCCTGCCAGACCTTTAAATTTCGTTGTGAACCATCTGCTTTTTCCTGGTAGAGAGAATGGTTGCTTCTTGAAAGCACTGAAGTGTTGGACAATGGCAGACAAAGTTGATGGACTATATGGAATTGGCGGAAATGACTGGAGACCAGGGAGAAGAGTCGGTGGAAGAAGATTGGAAAAAGTTTAAAGACTATTTATAGAAATATTGTAAAATTAAGGAATGTTAGAAAAATGTTGGAATGAAGTTATATGGCTTTAGTAGAAATGTCATAAGGAATTAAGTATAAATAGATTAATAGAAAATTAAAGGAAGAATAAGGCAAGAATGTGTTAAGATAATTATAGGGTAGAAAACAGAGTAAGATGGAAAGGAATTGCTGAAACAATTAATAGAAGTGGAATACGAAAAGGGAGGTGTGAGGAGGTCGCTGGAAATAAGTGAATGAAATATAAGATATCGAAAATGTTTGAGGTGTTAAAATGTTTTTGTTTGTTTTTGCTTTGTTTTGTTAGTCCATGTAGCGTTTTTGTATTGTATTTGTATTGTTTTTTCTCTTTTCTTTTTTGTTTGTAGTGTTGAAAATGTTGAAAAAGTAATAAATATCATTTTTTAAAAAAATCTTAACTCCAAGACATACAACAGAGCTACGATGTTTCTGGCTGGCTGTAGCACAGAATCCTTAAGAATCCACTTGTGCTGGTTGGTGAAATGGTTCAGGGCTTCAAAAGAGCATGGGAAATTTAAGCAGACACCGAATGGAATCCTGAAGTGCACTTAACTTGATCCAGAATGCTGACTGGCCCTGTTTCACATCCTCTAGATTTTTTGCCTGGCTGGAATGTGTCATTGAGCTCCGATAACCCCTCTTGGTTGGCTGGATCCAGAAGAGAGCAGCGTGTAGAAACTATCCCGCTATACAAAGATAATATTTATATTCACTGCTCTGTTCACTTTTGATATGGCCCCACCCACCACTGGCATATGGCCCCCAGAAAGTTGCCCAGAAGGGAATGCAGCCCCCCAGGCTGGTTATTTCTTAGGAGGAGTCTATGAGCTGAGAAAGCCTCCCCCCCCATTCAGCTGTCTTGCTGCTCCTTCACAAACACGGTTCTCAGTTTGCCCTGAAATTGTACAGTCTGTTTCCAGTCAGTGCGCACCACCAGGGCGCATAAAACCAAGCATGATCGCTTTCCCAGGCTCTTCCTGATACCGCTGACTGCACAGTCAATGAACTGTGAACTGGCTCCTTCCAAAGAGTGTTAATGATAATTGTAATCTCCGCTGCACGTTCCCGCAGATGGCCAAAAATATGTCGAAAGGAGAAGGGCTGAGAGGTGCACCTATAATATCATACTCTTTTATTAAGGTGAAGCCATCTGTTTGGGCTCAGGATTGTGCCGCCACTTCTGCTATCCTATCCTGTTAGGCTGTCGATTATCCTCATGACCCTTTGGAGGAGTAAAGGCCGTCCTGATATCATGCAGTAAGCAAAGAAACAGATGTGGATTATTTGTGTATTAGATGATGTTAGTCCTACAATGAGCTTTTATCTGTCATCAGGCTATTAGGCATCATTCATGACAACTCAACGAGGACCTTTCTTAGACTACATTGAACTGCTGGCAGAGGAAGTCTTATGTAGTGGTTAGGGTGACAGACTAGGACCTGGGAAACCTGGGTTCAAATCCCCACTCAACCATGAAGCTCACTGGGTGACCTTGAGCCAGTCGCTGCCTCTCAGCCTAATCTACCTCACAAGGAGGAGTGAGAGCTATATATGCCACCTATATGCTGTTTTAGGGACTCTACTCCAGATTTGTGTAGGGTTTACCCCTTAACCTTTTCTTCTCCCAATGATTCCCGCAAGGCAGTGGAGGTTGGGGGTCAGAATTTTCCTTCTCCTAGATCAGGGGTCAGCAACCTTTTTCAGCCGTGGGCCAGTCCACCATCCCTTAGACCATGTGGTGGGCCAGACTATATTTTGAAAAGAAAAGAAATGAATGAATTCCTATGCACCACAAATAACCCATAGATGCATTTTAAATCATAGAATCATAGAATCATAGAGTTGGAAGAGACCACAAGGGCCATCGAGTCCAACCCCCTGCCAAGCAGGAAACACCATCAGAGCACTCCTGACATATGGTTGTCAAGCCTCTGCTTAAAGACCTCCAAAGAAGGAGACTCCACCACACTCCTTGGCAGTAAATTCCACTGTCGAACAGCTCTTACTGTCAGGAAGTTCTTCCTAATGTTTAGGTGGAATCTTCTTTCTTGTAGTTTGGATCCATTGCTCCGTGTCCGCTTCTCTGGAGCAGCAGAAAACAACCTTTCTCCCTCCTCTATGTGACATCCTTTTATATATTTGAACATGGCTATCATATCACCCCTTAACCTCCTCTTCTCCAGGCTAAACATGCCCAGCTCCCTTAGCCGTTCCTCATAAGGCATCGTTTCCAGGCCTTTGACCATTTTGGTTGGACACATTCCACTAATAAAAGGACACATTCCACTAATGTAAAAACACACTGATTCCCAGACTGTCCACGGGCCAGATTGAGAAGGCGATTGGGCCGCATCTGGCGACCGGGCCTTAGGTTGCCTACCCTTGTCCTAGATGGACTGACTTCCCAAGCTGACGAGCCTGATCTGCCCCTCACTTCCCTCAACAGCACATGCAGAAACCACCTTCTTGACCATTGGGCCAGTATTGCTTTTGTCCACTCAATCCACCAAGGCATGTCTTTGCATGTAGAGGGACTCTACAATGGGAGACCCATTGGCTACCCTCACCTGGTTTAGCCGGCCAGTCAAATTTGTTCCCAGGGTGTGGACATAGCCTCGGTAACCCCCTCTCCCCAATGCTATGCCCCTGAAAGGTACAGGTGGTCCTTCAAATAGGGTATCACTGGCACTTCAAATTGGGTCTTGAAATGCACTGGCAATCAGTGTGGCTGGTACACAATTGGTGTTATATGTCCCGATCACCTAAACCTCACAAGCATCTAAAGAAATGCATTCTGAAGCTTCCAAATAATCTTTATAGTTTACACTTTCTCCCCTGCCCAGGAGGATGGTGAGGGAGACACTGCAGGGGCTCCCCGTTCCTCTCCCTCAGTGCAATAACACTGCCATGACCCCACCAGTTTAATACTGGCATTTGTCTAGATCAAGCATTACAGTGTGCTAGACGCCATAATCTATGTTTTCTCTAGCACATATGATACAGGCACAAGGTTTAACAAGCAGAAGTGATAGTTTTCTCAGGACCCTGGGAACAATTCATTAACACCAACCCTTGTAGTTTTCTGCATGAGAGAAGAATGCATTTAATTGCTGATAAATTTCAGAGCAAAACAGTGAAGTGGGGGGGGGGTTGTTGGTTGCCTTTTTAATTGCCTAACTTTTTGTTTGCTTGTTTTAATTCCAAAATTCTCTTTGGAATTTTAGTCTGTTGCATCCTGTTTTGAAACCAGATTTAACATAAGAAACCAGATTTCACTGCAGCAGATCTTGCTGCCATGGAGACAAGCCACTTTTGGGGAGGGGGTGGAATTGTGGCTAGCCTCTTTGGCATCTGTTGGGTTACGCACAACGGACAAGCCTCCAGCTGCATGGAAGCAGATAGGAACATAAGATGAGCCTGCTGGATCAAATCAAAGGCTTTTCTAGTCCAGCATCTTCATCTCCACCAGAAGCCTATAAGAAGTTTGCAAGCAAGCCATGAATGCAGGAAAACTCTCTGCCCAATAAAATATGCAATTTGTCTCAATGAATTCGTTCCTCAAGGCATTTTAACCTACAAAGGCAGATATTTTGGTGTGTTTCTTTGAGCCTCAAAATGTTATTGTCCAGTTCAGAGGTATGTACAATGCAAATGATGGTTATGTTCCAATCCACTCATTAGTCCAGCAGGTGAAGATTAGGTCAGCCTGCATTAGTCTTCATAGAAATCCAACTAATCCAATTAGTTCTCCTTTATGCAAAGGGCCATAGATCAGTGGTAAGTCATCTGTCTTGCACAAAGAAGGTCCCAAATTCAACCCCCAGCATCTCCAAACAGGGCTGGGAAAGACTCCCACCCAAAACCCTGCAGACGTGCTGCAAGATAATACTGAGCCAGATGAATCAGTGGTCTGACTCAGGTCTCACCTGAACAGCATATTACTACTTCAAACAGTCATGTATTTCACGCTATCGTTTGTTCAGGGTGCTGAGATTTGGTAAAGGTAAAGGGACCCCTGACCATTAGGTCCAGTCGTGGCCGACTCTGGGGTTGCGGTGCTCATCTCGCTTTATTGGCCAAGGGAGCCGGCGTACAGCTTCCGGGTCATGTGGCCAGCATGACTAAGCCGCTTCTGGCGAAGAAGAGCAGTGCAGGGAAACTCCGTTTACCTTCCTGCTGGAGCAGTACCTATTTATCTACTTGCACTTTGATGTGCTTTCGAACTGCTAGGTTGGCAGGAGCAGGGACCGAGCAACGGGAGCTCACCCCGTCGCGGGTATTCGAACCGCTGACCTTCTGATCGGCAAGTCCTAGGCTCTGTGGTTTAACCCACAGTGCCACCCGCGTCCCCTGAGATTCGTTAGGAGACCTTTATTTCCCTCACAGTCCTCAGAGAGGCTTTACAGTCATTCCCTCTCCCTGGGAAACCCTGGGAACTGTAGCTCTGTGAAGGGGTCTCCCCAAAAACTATCAGCACCCTGAACAAACTACAGTTCCCAGGATTCTTCAGGGGAAGCCATGACTGTGGTATGATAGATAGTTCATTAAATGTATAGATGAGGCTTCAACATATGGCAGCTTCCTACATCCCTATCCCTAAGCCACGACTAGTAGTAATCATGTTTTTCTGTATTAGAATATTCTTAAATGTTGCCTTCCAGCTACTGGCTTGAGAAGGGACTAATGAACAGAACAACAACGCTGTTTGGATACGGCAGCCGACTGTCACCACCCTCCTGTAACCACATTCAAGTCCTTCTATTCATCAGCCGTTCTGAGCAAGCTGTGGCCTCGCCCTTTGCTAAAACCTGCCAGTATTTATTTCATCAGCTCCAGCTCTGGAAGTAGGCTTGGACAAAAGATGTACTTCATGCATCACAACCAATCCTGTGCCTCTTGCACATCTGAGTAAAGGGCCTTTTGTATATACATTTCTCTAGCTGCCCAGAACAATCCACTTTTCTCTATATGGATGCATTTAGTGTGGTTTTTTTAAGAGAGCTATTTGCAGATTAGGTTCCACGGTGATGTCATCGCCCAAGATAGGCTATCGGGCAAATGTGACCTTTTTACTGCTGCGGAATATTTTGCCGTCCCTGTACAAAAGGCACCGCTTGCTGTGCTGAGATGGAAATGGTCAAAGAAACCCTACCAGGCTGATTGCCTGGATACCAGCAACCAATTGAGCACAGCGGTACCTTTTTCAATCCTCATTTTATTTTTTGCTGTTATTACGAGGTCAGTAAACAGCAAATATTCACAATGAAGTTAACACCCACCCACCTATCTGTCTAAAGCAGCAGTGGAGAGCCTCAGGGATGGGGGCCAAATGTGGCCCCCAGCACTCTCTATCTGGTCCTTGGAACTCTACCCAGGCCACACCCTCTCCCAAGCCACGCCCTTCGATGGCCTTTCTTCAAAACCTCCTTGAGCATTGTTTGCCTGGCTCGGATCGTGACTCCTGCTTTCCTGGGTGGAGGACAGAGACGGATGTGTGAGCCCGTGACCAGCTGCTAAGCCAGACATGTCCTGGCAGCGAGCCAGGTGCCAGGAGCAATGGGCAATGCAATGCAATGAGCCAGGTGACAGCTAGGGAGCAGGTGACGTAAAACCGGGAGCAACTATGGCCGGACACAGGTGCGAGTGTTTGCTCCCACAAGAGACAGTGTTGGCTGCTAACCTGGATAGCATTAAAAGAGGATTGAACAAATTCATTGAAGACTCTCAATGGCTACTAGTCAGGATGATTGCCTCAGAGGCAGTGAAGCTTCTGAATGGTGACTTCAGGAAGGGAGAGGGCTGTTGTGCTCAGCTGCTGCTTGTGGGCCTCACATAGCTTGGCCACTGTGAGAACAGGGTGGTGGACAAGGGAGAACCTTAGCCTGATTCAACAGGCTTTCATTGAGCTCTTATGTTCTTACTAAGGGCTGTGCCCCTGCTCACTCTTCTAGCTACTCACCCCCTGTCATTCCCCAGTCAGACACCTAGAGCTTCCCCTTCCTGCCCCATACAACTGCTGAGCTCACTTTTCACCTTCCCAACCCTAGTTCTAGAACCCCATTTCTTTTCTGCCAGGTGTCCAGCGGGGAAGAGGGCAGAGAAAGAGAGAGAGATAACCCTCCTTTCTCCCTCCATTCCTCTGCCACTGGTGCCAGGGCAACCTGGGAAGTGGTGCCTTAACTCTTACGGTTGCTGGCAATCCGTGGGAATCTTGAAGCCTAGATTGCAGCTTTCTTTGACCCTGCTGGAGACGGTAGTCACAAATGTCCTGGATAAATAGGTAATGTAGAAAGAGAAAGGATGTCAAGCACTCCTGCAGAGTGTGTCTTATCAGCTTGTCCTTTGCTTGTTATGATACGCCTGTCGTGTTAACAGCCAACGTTCGCAATTTTGCGGATGTTCGTTTTCTGAGGATGTAATATTTTTGTGGGTCAGTAGATGGCGATGGTGTTATAAAAACAGAGGCGAGTCTTTTCCAGGTCTCTAAAAGGCAAAATATCCTTTCCTGGATGGCGGGTGGGGATGGGGGTAGGAAGGGTGACAGCTGAAGAATAAGAGCATATCCACACTTCGCTTTTGCTCTGCTCTTTCCAGGCACAAACCTTAAAACTCAGTGTCTGAGCCCTCCTCTTTTTTTGACCCAGGTTTCCACAGGGAAAACTTTGGAACAAGAAAGGAAGGAAGGAAGGAAGGAAGGAAGGAAGGAAGGAAGGAAGGAAGGAAGGAAGGAAGGGCTTTAAAGTGCACACTTTGCCTAGAAAGAGTGGAGCAAAAGGGAAGTGTGGATAAGCCCTTAGTAAAAGCGATATAGAGGTATTTTCTTTCCACTCAACCAAACAGCGTTTTGAAAGCTGCAAGCTTGACCTATTGTGTTTTGCAGATTAATCTTCTGCTTAACTTTATGAGCTGAACCTTCTGATGCAGCGACATACTGTTGCTCATTTTCTAACTTTGTTAGAAAATCTTCATTTTGTAGTTTGGTTGATATTATATCCTGTGGTTTCACTCTATGCCATTTTATGCTTGTGTAAGTAACTTTTGTTATCAGCACATACATTTTAATGCAGATTATTCTTAACATTTATACTGCATTTTCCAGTGTATCTTTCTCTAGCTGAAATCCTTACAGTAGCCCTGTAAAGCAAGCCTGTATTGCGTGGCGAATCCCACCTCCCACCAATTGAAATAAATAAAGACACCAGACACCAGAATTTAAGATTAATGGGCAACAAATGGCCACAACTTTATTGGTTACAGGTAAGAGCGGTATTGGCTTTAGGCATTGGTCCTATCAGACTATCCGGGATAAAACTGGAAGGGGTTAACACCAACAGGGGGAGCACCTGAGATGCACATCCCTAGGCGCTCCCCGAGGGGTCACCGCTTGGGAGCACGCTTTAGGCCCTAGCCTCCATAGGTTTCGGCAAGGCAACGCCCCCGGAATCCTTTATCGGACCACCCCTAAATATTTGGGGGAGGTGATGGCGCTCCCCCCCGACTCATCAGCATAATAATACCCCTACCAATGCCTAACCGCCAAAACCAATGAGTTGTAACGTTTTGCTACGAGGTAAGCGAAAAAACCAAATGGCTTTAAAAACAATGCCAATTAGCCAAGTGGAGAAACTCCTACCAGGCCCCTTGCGGCGACCAACCGAGGTCCATAGCAAAGTCAGAGGGAAACCTAGAGGGCGGGCGGGTGGGAAACCACAGCTGGAATGAAGAGGAAAAGGGGCGTTCACGGGCCACGCCGTCCTTAAATGACCCCCAGCTCTGCCCCTTGCAGCCAGCTGATTGGCTGGCACAGGGTATGACACGGCCTGAGGATTCCCCTGATCACGTGGGGCTGCAGCCAGCCCCGCACGGATGTTAGTGGGCGTGAGCCCACAACCCCCCTCCTGATGTCGGGAGTGGCTTTGTCTTCCATGTTATAGACTGCGGGGTGTTGGGAACCAAAGCTGGGAGGTCATGATGTCCTATTCTTCCAACAGGCCTTTGGGGACTGACTGTTTTTTTAAGGAAAGGGATTTTAATAGTGCTCTGCTGTTTTTGCTATCTGTATTTTAATAAATTTGTTTTAATAAATTAGAATTAAAACAATACAAAAATTCTATTAGCGTTTAATTACCTTTTAATGATAATTGTTTATATTTTTTAAGCTTTTTGTATTTTATTTGTATTTTAATTTAAGCTTTCTTGACTCCCAGTATGGGGAAAAGGCAGAAAATAATAATAATAATAAATCCAATGCAGAACCAAGATTCCAAACTGCGCACTTCTGTGCACTTCTTGCACTTCTGTCACTCAGTCGCTTTTCCACTAAGCATGTTGGAGAATCAGAAACAGAAATCAGGGCAGAAATGGCCATAATCTGCTTGTTTGCCCAAGATCAAGAATGGAAATCATGCAAGCAAATACTAACAATATGAGCTGCTGGTAGTTTTTTAAGTGCACAAACATTACATTAATGTTATTTCGTGCCTTGTGTTTTCAGTGTCTCCTTTCCACTGAAATTGATTATGTAATTAATTAGATACAGGGACACGGGTGGTGCTGTGGGTTAAACCACAGAGCCTAGGACTTGCTGATCAGAAGGTCGGCGGTTCGAATCCCCGCGATGGGGTGAGCTCCCGTTGCTCAGTCCCAGCTCCTGCCCACCTAGCAGTTCGAAAGCACATCGAAGTGCAAGTAGATAAATAGGTACCACTGTGGCGGGAAGGTAAATGGTGTTTCTGTGTGCTGCTCTGGTTCACCAGATGTGGTTTAGTCATGCTGGCCACATGACCCGGAAGCTGTACGCCGGCTCCCTCAGCCAATAAAGCAAGTTGAGTGCTGCAACCCCAGAGTCGGCCACGACTGGACCGAATGGTCAGGGGTCCCCTTTACCTTTTAAATTAATTACATACCTCCCTTGCTGAGATGACCATTCAGTCATGGGGTTGGAGACTATCAAGTGCAGAAGTCCCAGGACCAGAAGTGGCCCTCCAGTCCTCTCCTTCCTCCTTGGAAGGAGAAATGGGAGCAGGAGGAGGCAGAAACGGAATAGGAGGAAGGAAAAAGCAAGAGGAAGGAAGAGCGTGAAAATTAGGAGAAGGAAGAGAAAGGATCAGGGAGGAGGAAGGGAAAAAAGAGTTGAAAACAGGAAGAGGAGGAGAATAAATAATATCAATTTTAAAATCCCCATCTATTGATTCGTCCTGATCCAAGAGGTCTTCATGTTCAGGCCAACCCTGTTTTTCTGTAGCAGCCTGGTCACAATTGTTGAGGCACGGCCAGCCTTCAATTTGTTTGGGCCCTTGGCATGCCTCCTAATCCCACCCATGGACCTCACACTGCAATGCGTGATAGCCCTATCTCCAGCCTACCGTCTTCCTGCTCCTCCGTCTTACCAGTGTCTGCTACAGGTGAGACCTTCTCACACACAGAGGGGAGGGAGACGAGGAGGAGGTGATGAGCCAGTAGCAGCACAGATGGGGGAAGGAGAAGTGGTGACCTGGCTAGGAAGCCGGAGGGGGCAGTGATGAGGAGGGGGCAATGGGCCATCAGCAGCTGCCTGGCTGCGACACCTGCATTAGGGAAAGGGGCTCTGAAGTCAGCCAGTGCAGACTGGCACTGCCCAGCCTCCCTCAGCCTGCCCCTGGCCAGCCTTCTTACAACCCATCCAGAGGGGGACCCTGTCTGCCACCTTCCCCTTCCTTAGTCTCAACGTTCCCTTTGTAGAACTCAGACAGGAGGAGGATGGGGAAAACTAGAACTAGTTGGCTCCACTGATCATTGTTCTCCCTCTGCTTGTTGTTGGCCTCCCTGCCTCCTGCTCTACTGGTCCTAATGAAGAAGAAGAAGAAGAGTTTGAATTTGATACCCCGCTTTATCACTACCTGAAGGAGTCTCAAAGTGGCTCACATTCTCCTTTCCCTTCCTCCCCCACAACAAACACTCTGTGAGGTGAGTGGGGCTGAGAGACTTCAGAGAAGTGTGACTAGCCCAAGGTCACCCAGCAGCTGCATGTGGAGAAGCAGGGAATTGAACACAGTTCACCAGATTATGAGTCCACCACCCTTAACGACTACACCACTAAACACCACCAGTGTTGGCCTCCCAGCCCCCAAAGGCAGCTGAGGATCAGTGATTCCCAGGCGGGTGTTTGGCAGCAATCCGTTCTGATGCTTGCGATCGATTGTCCACGCAGTTTACAATTCTGGAAGGTGAGGGTGTGTGGATAAGGGTGCATACACACCCTCTTTCTCTCTCACACACGAACATCACACATGTGCTCAAAAGCACAGAGCCACCAAGTAGGAAGCTGCAGCTTTAATATCTGTTTTCCCTGATGATCCTCTTCAAACATGTACAAGGTCACTGTGAAGCAGAGCTTGTTCCTAGGATACAGTTGCCCCCTAGTCCTACAGCGCAGATCTGATAAAAGAGCCGGATCTGTAGAGATGCATGCCTCACGCAGTGAAGGCCATGTCGTCGTGAGTGGATGTGACCTTGGCCTCTGGGAGCCCATTCAGCCTGGCTTCCTTGTGTATTGCAGGCATGCATTAGGTGATGGGGAAAATGCAAACAAAGTAAAGAGGTGAGTCAAGACATTCGCCAGCTGTTTACTGTTTGTTTCAGTGAAAATAATAATAATAATAATACAATGGCACCTCGGGTTACAGATGCTTCAGGTTACAGACGCTTCAGGTTACAGACGCTTCAGGTTACAGACTCTGCTAACCCAGAAATAGTACCTCGGGTTAAGAACTTTGCTTCAGGATGAGAACAGAAATCGCGCAGTGGCAGCAGAAGGCCCCATTAGCTAAAGTGGTACCTCAGGTTAAGAACAGTTTCAGGTTAAGAACGGACCTCCAGAACCAATTAAGTTCTTAACCCGAGGTACCACTGTATTCAGTTATAAATGCACCAGAGAGAAAACCCTAACATCTCTTTCCGTTGCATTATTTATCTGTTTATTTAGTTCATAAAATTTATACACTGCTTTGTTGTAAAGAAAACCTCAAAGCAATTTGTAAAAAGGATAAAACCATACAGTTTTCAATAAGAACTGACAATAATTTAAGACTCTGAAAAGGCAAAACAGCAATAGACTAAAAATAGATTAAGCTTGCACCGGCTTTCTAAAGATCTAGGTAAAGGTAAAGGTAAAGGTACCCCTGCCCGAACGGGCCAGTCTTGACAGACTCTGGGGTTTGTGCGCCCATCTCACATCTATTGGCCGGGGGCCAGCGCTGTCCGAAGACACTTCCGGGTCACGTGGCCAGCGTGACAACGCTGCTCTGGCGAGCCAGAGCCGCACACGGAACGCCGTTTACCTTCTCGCTGGTAAGCGGTACCTATTTATCTACTTGCCCCCGGGGGTGCTTTCGAACTGCTAGGTGGGCAGGCGCTGGGACCGAGCAGCGGGAGCGCACCCCGCCGCGGGGATTCGAACCGCCGACCTTTCGATCGGCAAGCCCTAGGCGCTGAGGCTTTAGCCCACAGCGCCACCCGCGTCCCAAAGATCTAGGTAGGCTTGCCTAAACAAAACTGTTATTAGCAGGCATCAAAAAGAGCAGAGGGAAGGTGTCTGCCTGATATCAATAGGCAGGGAGTTCCAAAGTGCAGGTGCCGCCACACTGAGTGATCAAGTTCTTACAAAGGAGAAACAGATATCATGTAGCACCTGTAACAGTGCCAATTCTGCTGATCGAAGCAATTGAGTGGGCGTATATGCGGCAAGGCAATCTTGCTGGTAAACTGGTCCCAAGCTGTTAAGGGCTTTATATACTAGTAGTAACCCCTTGAATGTGGCCCAGTAGCAAATTGCCAACTAGTGCAGAACAAAATTCACAGTTGGCTAATTTTGCATATAAGCCAGCCTAATATGCTGAGCCAGTTCACTGGTTCATTTTAGGCTAGTATTATCCACTCCGACCTGCTGCTCTGTAGCATGGCCAATGATCAGGGGTGATAGGAGATTCAGTCTAACAAAATCTGGAGCCCATATCCAATAGCCTGGCTGTGATATCCTTTATACAGAAGCTGGTAGGGACTGAACCTGGAACTTTCTACATCCATGGCAGGAGCTCTATCACTGAACAACAACCTGTCCCCTAGATTTCAACTCTTCCCTGTTGGGTGAAATTCTGATGGTGCACAGCATACTAGCTACACCTGTTGAATTTCCCTTTTCTACGCAGTTATTACGGGGCGTAGGAGCCCTGCCCTCTCCCCACCTCCCACCTGACCACCCTATTTCTACCTCACCCTCCGAACTTCCCAGCACAACTTACAAGGTCACATTCACACCATACATTTAAAGCATATTGCTTCCACCAAAGAATCCTGCAAACTGCTTCTTTGGGGGATGCTGTGTGTTTTAAGTGCATGGTGCAGATGTGAGCAAAGAAACAAATTACAATGTGCACCATTAAAACATAGAAATAACTTCCTAAAAGCTAGGGCTGTCCCAATGTGTTCCTCTGACAGATGAACCACGTACATTGCCTTCCATTCCATATAGGGAAGCCAGTTGGGATGGCAATCTCATTTCAGCACCAGCAATGGGACAGCACCCCTGAATCTTGCTTAAGGAGATGCTGAGCACCCATAGCTCTGTCTTCCAACGCCTTGCAGCTGAAAAGTGTTTGGGGTTGCCTTTAAATGTGTACTTAATCAAATTTCTCCCCCATCCTTACCCACTAATGATATCTTGGTGGGGTATAGGGGTGAGAATTAAATTACATGGAATCTGGATACAGAGTGGTGGGGTTTTAAACAGTGTTTTTATTTTTAAAAATATTTTTTGAGATATGTCTTTGTAATGGGGAAAAAAGAAGCCAGCTAAGCTCATGATATAACAGATCTGCTCTTCTCAAGCATCCCTGAGGTTTTACCTTAGTATCCCTGAATTATCTTAATATTACAAAGTTAGAACTGCTACATGCTATTGAAGACTATCTCAGCATGGATCACAAAACATGCAATGAAGAATGTTAGAATCAATAGACACATGTTGGACTTCACTTTGGTGGGGTGGTGGAATGGAACTAGCTCTTTTTTTCTTTTTTTTTTCTTTTTCATATGATCTTTATTGAATTTTTAGTTACATACTGTACATACACATACATTATATTTCACATTTGTTCTTGCTCTCCCGAGCTGACTTCCCTCCTTCCTTCTTATGGCTTTTTTGTGTCCTCTTTGACTTTTTGCATTGTCTTTGTCCGTTTTCCACAAGATTGTTCTTCTTCATTTTTTCCATTAAATGTCCGTAAACAAATAAATCTTTCTATATATACAAACTCTTGCTGTCTGTCTATATTCATTTACAAATATTGTTCAATAATAATCCTAATATACATTTTTAATTCATTTTGATATTATTATCGAGTAAATTTCTTGTATTTTCCCGTTATGAGATATTATTTTAATTCTACTGGTTTCCCTATTTCACATCATCTTCTCTATATATAACATAAATTTTCCCCATTCTTTTTTTATATGTTTCATCCCCCTGATGTCGAATTTTTGCTGTTAATTTGGCTATTTCTGCATACTCCATAACCTTGTTACTGCTATTCTTCTATTGTAGGCAATTTTTGCTGTTTCCATACCTGAGCCAGCAATAACCTCGCCACCGTTGTTGTATATAAGAACAGTTTCTGGTCATTCTTGTCAATGTCTTCTCCCACCATTCCCAACAGGAATGACTCTGGTTTTTTCAAAAAGGTATACTTAAAATGGAATGGAACTAGCTCTTGATATTGTTGTGGTGGTGGTGGTGGTGATGTTGCTGATCCCTGCGACATTCCTACCTCTCCAAAAGTTCATAGGTGCAATCTTTGGGTGCAATCATATTTACTCTTGAGTGTATATTGCCCCCACCTGCCTTTTCTCAGCCCCCTGTTTCAATCCCAGAGGCTGGCAATAAACAACTAATATGAAAAATGAAACAACCTTTCTCTAACCTTTCTGACCAGAAAGTAGACCGTGCACTCTAGTGAGCTTTGTTTCAAATCCATGCCTCACACAAAAACAGAAGAAGAGTGAAGTGAGCGCTCTTGGAGGTCAACTGGTCCAAACCTCAACTCAGCATAGGAACTACAGTATAGAATGCAGCTGCAACATCCCTGGCAAATGGCTGCTTGGTCTCTGCTTAAATACCTTCAGCAAAGACCCCACCACCACCACAGCCCTTACCGTTAAGATGTTTCTCCCACTTCCAACATCTTGCTGCACTAGCTGACGACACATTTCTGGACCCAATTCAAAGCACTGCCAATAACCTACAAAGCCTTACATAGATTGGGACTCTAATACTTGCTGGAACACCTCTCTTGTCATGAACCTGCCTGCCCCTTATTATTATATTTACATTCCCACCTTTTTCTCCAAGGAGCTCAAGGTGGTGTACACAAATCTCTCATCATCATCATCATCATCATCATCATCATCATCATCATCATCATTATTTATTAAATTTATATTTAATATATATCCCTCTTCATTTTATCTTCACAACAACTCTGTGAGACAGGTTAGGTTGAGAGGCAATGACTGGTCCAGTGGACTTCATGACTGAGTGGGGATTTGAACTCCGATTTTCCAGATCCTAATCCAACACTCTAGATACTAAACCATGCCAGCTCTCCCCCTTACCATGCAATTAGAATTGGAGGCCCTATTTTGAGTCCTTCCTCCAAGAGAGGCTCAGAGGGCCATGATAATGCGAGAAGGCCTTTTTGGTAGTGGCCTTCCATCTTTTCAGTGTTCTCCCCAGCAAGCCCCACCTCGCACGGACATTGACACCCACTGCCAGGTTAAGATGTTCCTGTACTTCCAAGTCTTTGAAGGGATAGGTTGTCCATTTCTTAAAATATACTGTATATGTATATTGGCCTTTTACTAATTGACTGTTCCTGATGGTTTTGTGTCTTTGTGGGAGTGGGGTGCTTTTTTATTTTATCAGTACTGTTCTCCCCACTATCTGAATATTTTGAGTCTGTTGTAACATGCCTTGGAATATATATATTTGCTGATGCTTCTGAGGATGATCTGTTTTGTAGGTAAACGTTTTCACCCTGCCTTCTTGTCTTCAAGAAGCAGCTCAGAAAGTCACCATGCAAAAATGAAATAGAATAACTCTTTTTTAAAAAGCACAACCCCAAACCAAATCAGCACCAAATCAGTGAATTCCCTGTACTGGTGGTTTGGTGATATGTGGTGGGAGGCATCTGATTCTTCAAGGGAAGAGTCTTGACTATGGTCCTATAGGTCATGGTGACCTAGGGAGGTGGGGTGGGGTTCCTCAGGGGCTTCTGCCCAACAGCCTCAGGTGCAATGGTCTCTCTATCTTCAATAGTCATCTCATTACCCTGAACCTGCTCCTGCAGCCTCCAACACCATGTTTGGATCCCTGTTAAATGTATCATTACAGGTCACAGACAAGCAGATACCTTTTTCTTCTTTGGTGATCACTCATAGCCGAGTAAGATTGTCTTCTATAAACACAGTTTTAACAGAGAGTCCGTAAGTGACCGTGGAGGCCAGTTCTGGATCAACACATCCTTCCACAGTGGGGACATAGGTTTCTGGGCGGGAGTTGATCACGGTGAGGGTTTGCCAAGCATGCCTTCCTCTTAGCACATTTTCCCCTTTCGTTCTGAGTTTGAGCTCGTAAACAAGGGCCACAGGAAGACCACAGTGGTCATGGATGGGTTACAGGTCAAACACAAGGTGATAAGTTGCTCAAACTGACTTGGCTTGGCTGCCAGGATTATTATAGGGCCTGGTGTGGCCAGATGGGCTTGTTGAGTCAGCAACTGACTCTATACAAGCTGGAACTACAGCCTAGAGGGTGCCATTGATCCATAAGGCCTATTCTGCCTGGCCTTTTGAGAAAACTAGAGCCCTAGTGGTTTACAGAGAGTCTTATGAAAATAAATGAAAACATAGTGGTACAGATGGCAAGGCACTAGTGCCTAACTCATGGAGGTCCCAGTGTGTGAGACCACCCTGGTGCCTTTTGTCACCTGTATGGTCATTTTTACATTTCCATCAAGTACTCAAGGTAGTGCTTCTCATGTTTGTCTTTTGATTGGATGATGCTATAGCTTGATGGAGTCCTTCATTTTAACTTTAAGTGCATTGTGGTGTGTGTGTGTGTGTGTGTGTGTGTGTGTGTGTGTGTGCTCCCTCTAATAATATACATCTACCATCTCCAAGGTACACAGGGGACAGTTAAATCTAATAAGTTAATCTTGACTCCTGGAAATGAGATTAAATTTTCAAATAAAGGTATGATCTGACAGCTAAGGCATAAATCTTTTATTTAAAATAGAAAAATAAACCCATTCAAATGCAATCAGAGAAGACAGATGCAGATAAAAACAAGCTGCGATGGGCTATAGTACATAAATTGGTTAGGGCTGCATGATGGATAAAAAAGGTGACCTTAAAGTGTTCCACAACCATCAGCTAAGAGGGGATTTGCATATATCTGAATGTTTGCTTGTTATCCAAGATGGTGAGAAAGTTTGGTGGAGAGAGAAGTGTTAAAGTATAAGGGATAAGTTTGCGACCATCTCTCAAAACAACTAGAAGCTAAACTGTTACGGCCAGTGTAGCCAGATGTAGTCAAAACACTCAACAACCAAGTACATCAGATAATACAGTCCCATCTGAATAGGCCTGAAGGTAAAATATTGTCCTTCCCTTTAAGCAAAGTCTAGGTCTGTGGTGGCCGATCCTCATTGAGACTGGTAGTGTGGAAGGCAGGAGGACTAACAGTAGGTGGAGCCAGAGAGCCAATGACAGGCATAGAACCCTCTGACTGGTTGCAAGTAAAAAGGTAGACAGGTGGGGGCTGCCTGTGGGCAGACTGAGGTTGGTGGGGCAGTGCCCCATTCGCTGTAGTGGACCAGCATCCACTGGCCAAGATGAAATTTCTTAGAAGAGGTATTTCCTAGAAAATTTCTGAGAATTTTATTTGTCTCGTCTCTTCTGAAGCAGAGGGCTATTTTGCTAAATATTCTCCTTCACTTGTTTTGTGGTGGCAGAAACACTGCATTCATTTGGAACAATGCCCTTGGAATTCTACTATTGCCACATTCATACTATACATAGAAAGCACTATGATACCACTTTAAGCAGTCATGGTTTTCCCCAAAGAATCCTGGGAGCTGTAGTTTGTTAAGAGTACTGAGAGTTGTTAGGAGACCCCTTTACCTCTCACAGAGCTACGCTTTCCAGAGTGGTTCAACAATAAATCCCTTTTCCCAGGGAACTCTGGAAATTGTAGCTCTGTGGGGTTTTTTTTTTGGGGGGGTAAAGTTTATTCTTATAATTTCATTTTATAAAGTGTAGCTCTGTAAATTTGACATGTTGTTTAACATGTAATTTTATTTTTAGGATGTATATTTCAAAACTGCTAATTTTATTTTGAAAATGTTTAGGCTACCGTGTTTTTAGCATATAATTTTATTGGTAATTTTAATGTAGATTTTATGTAAAGCACTGGGAGGTTGTAATGATTACGTTGAATAGAAACTTAATAGATAGATGGCTTTAGGGACACAAATGGCATGAGTTAGAGACTTTGCTGTGGTGACATCCTGATACTGACCATTCACCCTTCATAGTTATGACCGGTGCCAACACTGATATCATTTTAGTGCCTGGTCGAAACCTTTTTCACCTCTGACTCAGTAAGGACTAGAAAACCTAAAACAAAAACAAAAACTTGATAATCTTAAAGAACTAGAAAGGGTTCCTGCTCCTCATGAAGTTGTCTCAGCAGTTGTACACAGCTCATGGACCTTGCATTGTCCACTTCAGGGATAAAGCCAGTATCGTGGAGATCTCTTGGGGCAATAAATGATAATCAGCCATGCAATGGTGGATAATAAACATGCCATTGTGAGTTTGAGAAGCAAAAGCTCTGAATGAAAAGTGGTCCTCTGATTGACATATTTTGACCAATATGGCTTCATTGGGGTCACAAAGATTTATGCAGTCAGGCCAGCTTAGCCTATTAAGAATTCTCCACTGAGCAGAAGTTGTTAAATTGCATCGCCTGAAAACACACATCATTTCAGCGTGTGGCCATCATTCTTTGCTCGACTATCTTTGCTGTTTGAGCCAGCAGACAGATCGCCCTCCGTGCTTGGCAAATGACCAATTGCTCCCTGAGTGTTGCCACTAAGAAGTGACTATTGATTCTTTCGCATCCCTCATAACCAAATCCTCTCATTTGTTTTCAGACTTTTGTCTTCTCAACCCCACGTTTGTTGCTGTTGCTAACCGTTGGCCTTTTCTCATGCTCCACGGCAACTAACCATACATGGGTGTAACATTAAAAGCTACCACCTACCGAGTCAGACACTTGTTTATCTAGCTCAGTGTGTTTTACACCATGGGTGACCAGCTTGGCACCTGTGAAGGCTTTCACTGGGGCCCCTGAGCAGGTGCTCCAGACCCTGAGCTTTTTTATATACAGTGGTACCTTGGGTTAAGTGCCTAATTCGTTCTGGAGGTCCGTTCTTAACCTGAAACTGTTCTTAACCTGAAACACCACTTTATCTAATGGGATCTCCTGCTGCTGCCGTGCTGCTGGAGCACGATTTCTGTTCTCATCCTGAAGCAAAGTTCTTAACCCGAGGTAATATGTCTGGATTAGTGGAGTCTGTAACCTGAAGCATACGTAACTTGAAGCGTATGTAACCTGAGGTACCACTGTATAAAGAAGCAAGACTCTAGTCCTCCTAGAAAGGAAGTTGTGGGGCAAAATGTGCAGGTACCTTATAAATAATGTCTGTGAAATGAAAGTGAGTGTGGTGTGACCACCTTGCATATTTTCCCTGGTACCATGGAGTGCTCTCAGTTGGTATTAGATTTTGACAAAATCAATGTGGGTGGGGTGTTGTTGTTGTTTAGCATGTATGTAAAATCAGGACCAGCAGGACCTATCTGCCTCCCATAATAAGCATAAGATTGTTGGGGATGTCTCTCCATTTTTGTGTTATGTCTCCTCCCCACAGCAGCTGTTTTGTGTCCGTAGCCCCGCCCCCCTCATTCTCTCAAATTGTGCCCTCTGGTCTACAAAAGTTGGCAACCCTGTTTGACACAGACCAGCAGTGGTGTTCTATGTCCTACAGGATACTTTCCCAGCCCTACATAAATATGCTGGGAGTTAGATCTGGTACCTTTCACATGCAGCACAGATGCTCTATGAATGAGCTCTTCCACAAGGCCCTTCCCAGAAGCCTTAGCATTTATCTGGAATAAGATTCTACACATTGGAACAGCCAAGAGATTGAAAGTAAGACGAGATAAAAGAAATGACTTTTTCTACACAGCACATAGTTGAGCTGTGGAACATGCTCCCACCGGAGGCAAGTGATGACCACCAACTTGGATGGCTTGGGAAGAGGACTAGACAAATTCATGGAGGACAAGGCTATCAGAGGCTACTATCTCGCCGCATTCTGCCTCCACTGCCAGAGGCATTATGCTGAGAATCACAAGTGGGGAGAGTGCTGTACTCATGTCCACCTTGCAGGCTCCCCACAGGCATCTGGTTGGCCGCTGTGCAAACAGGATGCTGGACTAGATGGTCCATTGCCATGATCCTGTCTTATGTTCTTATGAGCTTTAAAACAAAGAGCATAGAAAGTTGTCTTATACCAAGCCGGTGCTTGGGTTCATCTACAGTTCAGCATTGTCTGCACTGACGGACATCTCCAGGTTTTCAGTCTGGAGTGCTCCCTCCATCTCCAGTTCTACCTGGAGGAACCAGGGGTTGAACCTGTGACCTTTCGCATGCAAAGCCTGTGTTCTACCAGTAGACACATTTTTGCTACAGCACTTTCACAATGGGAAATGTGAATGTCGTATCTCTAATGCACCTTGTGATTCACCAGCCCACCAGCTACCTATGATCACCCACCAGGAGGCCAGGCAAACTTCCCATTCTGCCCTCAGTGCTAATGACACTCACAAACGTCTTGGGCAAAGTGGATGGATGACAGGAGAGCTTCTGCAAGTGTACTTTTGCAGCTATAAGGGTGCAATTCTTTAAAATCACCTCTTTGTACTGTTCGTTTCTCGAAAGGTTATAATTTGTCTGAGTCATTGATTAGTGACAAATGGCATCTTTCGAGAAGTATTCTTAACCTTTGGGGATATTTTTGCTTTGAAGGTCAGCTTGTTTGTTTGTTTGTTTGTTTGTTTGTGTGTGTGTGTGTGTGTGGTTTTTTTAAGGCTCACCTTTGCAATGGCAGGCCTGTTATAATTTGGTAACTCTCTCAGTTTGCAGTGCTTCCATAACATCAGGGAATTGCCTAGCATGAGAACCACAAAAACAAAGGAGGATCCACCCCCCTCTTCAGAACTTCCAAAGGAATAAAATATAAATTTAATAGATTATAAGAACTGTGTGTGATCTTTGTCTCTTCGCTAAGCTACAATTCTCAGAGTTCCCTGTGAAGAGGGACTGATTGCTAAAGCACACTGAGAACTGTAGATCTGGGAAGGAAATTGGGTTTCCCTAACTCAGGCACCCCCAAAGTCGGCCCTCCAGATGTTTTGGGACTACAACTCCCATCATCCCTAGCTAACAGGACCAGTGGTCAGGGATGATGGGAATTGTAGTCCCAAAACATCTGGAGGGCCGACTTTGGGGATGCCTGCCCTAACAATTCTCTGCACTCTTAACAAACTGCAGCTTCCATAATTCTTTGGGGTGAGAGGAAACCATGACTGTTTAAAGTGGTGTCATCATTCGTCAAATGTCTGATGTGAATGTGACCTAAACTAAACTAACTTAAGACCATTTATTTCAGTTGGTTTACTGGGTATGGCTTAGTTGCATCAGTCTGTCTCTCTATGATTTGTTGAGTCCAGTTGTTTGCAATAGATACAACATGCATTCTCCATTAATATGAAGTGAAAGGTGCTTTCTTTCTGCCTGCAGAAGAGCAGCCAGCAGTGGGAATCAACCTGGTGTAGGGAAAATTGAGCTGGAAGGCCTTGTCCAAAAGAGAGAGAATATAAGTTCATGAGTAATGGTAGCAGAAGGAAAGCCACCCACTCCATTGCTTCCATAAGCACCTGCTGACCTTGGCTGTGTGGAGCGGGGGGATTTGACAAGAGGTTGGTGGGCACGAGGGGAGGACAGCAGTAGGGTGCTTTAGATCATCATGATCAAACATGGGACCTTCAACAAAGTCCCGCAAAGTGCCATTTCTCCTAAAAGGAGTGTTCAGAGTTAATAACATAAGAAGAACCCTGCTGGATCAGAGCAAACACATATCTAACCCAGCATTCTGTTTCTCACAGTGGCTGACCAGAGGCTTCTGGGAAGTCCGCAAGAAGGACACTAGAGTTCCAGCTCAGGGTGGATGGATCTGCCCATTTCAGTTTTGCATAATTCAAGTGTCTAGTTCAGTTTTCCAAACTTCTGCATCAATTTTGCAATCCTACCCCCCCCAAGTACTTGTGAAAATCCATCAGCATTTTAGTGTCCCTTTCTCCCAGTAGACACATTTTTGCATGCAATGTTTTCTAATACACACATATTTGCAAGCAGATTTCCTTGATATAATGCATTTTTGCATATGTAAAATATAAGCATTGTTTTTGCATGTTTTCTCCAAATATATGCCATTTTCTACAAATTTGGAGAACAGCATTACCAAAATTGGAGAAGTGTGGATTCCTTAGGAAAGCTGTGTTTTGGTTCACTTACTGCTTCCAAAAGTGCAAATTAGGTTGGATCACATTACATTTCAAACTGAATCAAATTTATCTCCCATCCCTCGTTCAAGCCAACCGTTCCCTCCAAGCAAGTCATTCCATTACTTCTCCTTCCTTGTCACCATCTTGTTTCCAACTCTCTGTCTATATTCCAAGGCTATTGAGCATGCTCAGTCCTCATTGGGCTGCCTTTGAGTCATTTTTTTTTTAAAAAAAGAAATTAGTACATCTGCAAGCTTGGTTCCTCCAAGTTTGCTGATATTTCCCTCTTGTTTCATAGCGATTGTGTCCTGGCTCCAATCCTCGGAGGAATCACAACACCTCTCCCTCTCTCTTACATTTACACACACACACACAGTGCATCATATTCAGATGACTCCCAATCATAATCATAATAATTTATTATTTATATGCCACCCATCTGATTGGTTTGTCTCAGCTACTCTGGGTGGCTTCCAACAATTTATAAAATACGGTAAATTATTAAACGTTAAAAACTTCATTATACAGGACTGCCTTCAAGATGTCTTTTAAATTGTGGGGGTGGGGGCAGTTTGTACTTGGAAGGAGTAATTTTACCTGGAAAATCAACCCCTGTTAGTTCTTCTCAGCCATAAATCAGCTTTAAAGGAATCTACACAAAGTACTTATGTATTCAGAAATTGTCAGTGAGCACCTTTAAGATCCCAATATAAGTATCAGAAGTCCCTCATGTATATATAGTATCCTTTTAATAAACCAACATTTTACTTTAAAGTTCATCCTATATTTAGTGTTGATGTCCAGTTCATGCCTAAGCCTACTATGTATTATACTAGGAGGTTTTGTGAGCATTCTGAGTGAATTGGTGGCAGTAGAAAATTAAAGAAGCACAGAGAGCTAAACTGGGTCCTTTATATAAGTAAGGTTGAGGGAAACCAGTATCACTGAAACTGCTTGATACACAAGCCCCTTGATCTATTTGTCTGTAACTTGGCAGGCTTTATCAAGTCTGAAGTACTAGTATGCCTACAAATTTCACCCACTTCTGCCAAAAGAGGGGGAAAGTTAAAAAAGAAACCCTACAGGGATATTTTTGGGAATGAGTGTAGGGGATAAAGCAGAGTCAGCAGATCCCAAGCTGAATTTGGCAGGCTAAAAAACACCTTAGACTGAAGCGAGATGTTTTTCTAAAATGCCAAATCAGGATCTGAATGAAACTGTGTCAGTATATATCCCTACTTGCCACTTGAACCTGCTATTAGAAGGAGTTATTATGCTTTAGGAGTGCCCATATTGCAGTCTAAGTCACAGGATTTACACACCAATGATCTGATTCAAGTTTCCATAAGGCAGTCTCAGACAATCACTAGTGAGTTTGCAGCTGGAGGAAAAGTTGGACCTGGGACATTGCAGCTCATATTCTTAGCCACTAAACAACCTCAGATCTCTCTTGCTAGACAAGTGCAGACACATTGGTTCAAGACAAAACACATGCAGAAAATTAGTTTTTTATTCCAGCCCCTCAATTTGTTAACATTCCCTTGATTTGACAGCTGGAATAGATGAATGTCATTCTTGACCTTTTCAGGGTTTTACAGCTTCTTCACTCTGTAGATTCAGATTTTGCTGCAGCTGCGGCCCAGGAATGAACTTTAGCAATACTTTCCTTCTGCCGCTTACAAAGAAGAAGAAAAAGTATTACCAACAATTAAATACTTTGAACAACAAGAAGATATCATTTCATGAGGGCTTAAAACTATTGACTAACTGTTAGCAATTAAAAATGGAGGGCATTTCCTGGCAGTTTTCATAGAGCCGGACTGAATAATCAGACATTAGGACTCCAGATTTTCTTTGTGATTTATGGTGATGGGAGGATGCACATAATGGCCAGAACTACACTTATCTTGGCTAGAAGTTGCTTTCTGGAAGACCTTTATATAATGCTAGAGGGTCAAAGCCCACTTGGTTTGTTGTCTGCGGAGTTTTGGTGCATTTAATGCAGCCTCGCCTACCTGGTTGCCCTCCAGATGTTCTTGGACTGCAACTTCCATCATTCCTGAACACTGGCCAATCTGGCTAGGGCTGATGGACATTGTAATCCATGATATCTGGAGGCAACCAGGTTGGGGAAGGTTGATTTAATGCAAGGTTTCCAAATTTTGGGTCTCCAGCTGTTTTTGGACAACAATTCCCACCATTCCTGACCACTGGCCAAGCTGGTTGGGGATGATGGGAGTTGTAGTCCAAAAACAGCTGGAGACTCAGGTTTGGGATACCCTGATTTGATGCATAGGAGGCTTAATTACTCAAAACAGTATTGCCTGGCCAGGCCAAGACCATCATTAAAGGATAGTTGACCAACTGTGGTAGATCCTAATGCCTGTGGATCTAGAGTGACCACTTGTGTGATGATCCAAAAAGAGGAAACACGAGAGACAGAGAAAAAATGAAAAAACAAAAGAGGACACAGATTCGTTTTGTATTTCTATTTGCATATTTATTAAAAAGCAAATTTAGCAATAATTATTATGCTTCGAACAAATACATATCACCTTAGTGGGGAAGTCTGCAGCCAGGTTTACCTGTTTACCTGCCCATTCTGCTGTCCAGGTGCTAATTTCAAGGCCCCAGCAGGTGGCTATTACTAAGCTTCCCATCTGCCACTCCGTTCCTTGAGGAGCAAAGAATTCCCCATCTGAGACAGTGTCTTCTTTGACAATAGGGGCTGCAGGGGAAGGGCAGTTGGGCACACATGACCACCTGGCAGTGAAGTCAATGCTGCTTAGTGAAAGGGAGGCGGGGATGTTGGTGCTACATAGGCAGGCAGGGAGAGCCAATCTGGTTCATCTGCTGCCTGCCTACTCAGTACGGATAATCCCACACTGCCCTTCTTCTCTCCCACTCAGTAAATGGTAGGGACTTGGCCAGGTGTATGGCAGCGTACCTCCCTGCCAACTGCAGTTGTTCTTTATTTAAGAATGTTATTAGACATACAAAACCAGATTGATTTCAATAGGATTAAGTGTCCTAATTTTGGATAGAAACAACAACATCTTAAGAACATTTGCAGCATCAGTCCATAGGTCCATCTGCTCAAGCATTCTGTGTTCACAATATCCAGCCAGATGCTTAAAGTTAGCAGTACATGAGTTGCAAGAGCACTTTCTCCATTTTTTGATTCCCAGAAGCTGGTATTCAGAGAGACATACTGTCTCCAACACCGGAGGTAGAGCTATCATGATTAGTAGCGACTGATAGCCTTCTCCTGCAGGAATATGTCTAATCCTCCTTTAATAATCCATCCAAGTTTTCACCAACAACCTGAAAACAAATGAGATGCCGTACAAAATTGTAGTCAGGATGGACCACTGACTGAGTGGACCACTGATTAATCTGAAACATGTCTCATTTGTACAAGTAAAGCTCCTCAAAGCAACCTGTCGTGACCCCCTTTTTCTAAAAGATGAATATTAAAAATGCAATTAAAGTCCCCCCTCCAGTCTTCAGCTGGTGTAAATTAGCATCACTTTAATATCTTAAGAGTGTAACAATGCTAATTTCCTGCACCTGTTCCTATCTGAAACACAACAAACGAGGCATTAGGAGACTGTTCTGTGTAATAAAATAAAATTGCAATATATTCAGGAGGGGGGGAGCGCCTTTGAATATATTGACATATTTAAGGACAACATATTCGAGAAAGGATGTTATTGTCTTGTAATTTGCAAGCTAACGTTGATCTTTTCCAGCAAGAAGAGAGGAATTATTTTTTTAAAAAAAGAATGATGTAGTTCAACCTGCAAATGTTTTGACAGGTGTCTGCATTCCCTTTTGCTTCCAGTTTGGAGTCTATCTTCCATTAAAAGAATTAACACCTCTTGTTGCATGGGAGAGCTCTCTCTGATGCTAGGCAGCAAAACGTGAGTACAAGCGGCTGCCCTTACTTGCCTTGTGTCAAAAGGGTAGCCTGACCCTCCTTCTGTCTGCTGCATGGAATGCCACTTGCCTGTGTGTTGGGCCATATGAAATGCATTGCCATTCTAATGTCAACTTCTCATAATGTGCTCCTGCGGCCATTCTCCCATCTTTGGTGGGAAAGCCCTCGGGTTCCATTATCAAGCGTATCAAGAAATATATAAAATAATTAAATGACCTGTTCAGGCCTCCCCAAAACTGGCATTAGTGAATATGTGGACTGATAACATGAAAACATCTCTCTCTAAACAATTTTGGACACAGAGTTAGCTGCAGCTGGGATTTCAATAGCTCAGCAATGGAAAACCTTGAAAAGTCTACATTTGTCTTTGTAGTATATGAATTTATGGACTTCGGCTATTGTGGAACAAATGACACATGAACTGTGGGTCTCCAGAGGGATGGAGGACCCAGACCGCTTTTATATCATCTGGTGGCATTTTATATCTTATGCTTCAGACCTAGATGCCCAACATTCACCATTCATGCCAGCTTGGCAAATATGGATGTCTTTATTGGTATGATACAATTTCTTCCTTATATTATTTATTGTTTGTTTCCCTTGTATATAGTATGATGTAATACCCTGCAACTTCTCATGGTATACACATTTTAATACAATTTATCTAATATGCACATTTTTGCAAATATATTATTATTATTATTATTATTATTATTATTATTATTACCTGTCCTACAGCAGCTGGTCCCAGGGTGGGCTACAACAATTTAAAATTCAGAATTTAAAACAGTTCAAACAGATTGCAGTCACAGGAACTGGATGGCCCCTAAAAAACACACATCTCAAAGGGCAGAGGAAAGTGGCTAGTCTTCAGCATTCACCAAAAGCTGTACAATAAAGGTACCAAATGCATCTCTGTGGGGAGGGAATTCTACGATGTAGGGTCTGCCACAAAGAAATGCACTCTCCTGTGCCTCCACCATCCCCAAACTTCTGAGGGTGGTGGAACTACAAAGAGGTCCCTCTCTGCTGATCTTAACATCTGGGAGGGTCTATAATGCATTTTTGCATGTTATTTTCACTAATATATACATTCATGTGCACACTTCCCCTTATTTTTGTATGCATTACTAGGGACGTGGGTGGTGCTGTGGGTTAAACCACAGAGCCTAGGACTTGCCGATCAGAAGGTAGGTGGTTCGAATCCCCGCCACGGGGTGAGCTCCCGTTGCTCAGTCCCTGTACCTGCCAACCTAGCAGTTAGAAAGCATGTCAAAGTGCAAGTAGATAGTAAATAGGTACCACTCTGGCGGAAAGGTAAACAGCGTTTCCATGTGCTGCTCTGGTTCACCAGAAGTGGCTTAGTCATGCTGGCCACATGACCCGGAAACTGTATGCCAGCTCCCTTGGCCAATAAAGCGAGATGAGCGCCGCAATCCCAGAGTCGGTCACAACCGGACCTAATGGTCAGGGGTCCCTTTACCTTTACCTTTATGCATTACTAAGCTGGAGGTCTACACTGGAAATTCAAAGGAGCATGGATTTCAAAAGAAGGCTGTGTTCTGTTTTGCATCTTGTTTCAGAAAGTGTGGATTAGGCAAGCTCACTGTTAAATGTGAGATGGATTGGATTTCTCCACCATCCCTAATGATGTTAATCATGTGGGAGTAAAATAGCCTATTCCTTAGATACTGGTGTTTAACTCCATCTGTCCATATAAATATCTCTATAAGCAATGGAGGACCACACTGCCTAATGAAGGCTCTGATGCTTTAACTGAAATGTTGGGCAGCTAAACAAGATCTCGTGTCACAGAAACAACAGTTTATTTAGGGATTTGCTACCCTGGTTGGGCGTAATGATTCAGAAAGCCTTCCATTTAAAAAACGAATCTCTCTAGCATCTCAGTTGGCTAAAGAGCAAACTTCCAGCAAGGTTTTTCGTGGAAACAGAAACGTTATCTACTCCCACTGTAGGGCATATTGGGATCGAGCTTTTATTGTTCTGACAGGGAAAATAGCTCCTGCAATATGACAGCTCAATGAGCCTGGTGGAATTTAGTAAGTCAGTTTAGATGCAGCTCTGTCTTTCTCTGCCCCCCCACCAATAGAGTGGCAGTGGGAGAGGACTCTGCTGAACACCAGAGGGAAAGCATTTGGTTCAAAAAGAAAGGATGCTAACAAATTGCTGTTGAATGGTTGCAGATGCTATAAAATAGGATGCAAAGCAACCCATCTTCAAACATGTTTTTTTTAAAAAAAGCCATTTCTACAGAATGAACATAAGAAAAGCCTGTTGGATCAGGCCAGTGGTCCATCTCATCCTGTTCTCATAGTGGTTTACCAAAATGCAGGGACGCGAGTGGCGCTGTGGTCCAAACCACTGAGTCTAAGGCTTGCCGATTGAAAGGTCAGCGGTTCGAATCCCCGCACCGGGGTGATCTCCCGTTGCTCTGTCCCAGCTCCTGCCAACCTAGCAGTTTGAAAGCAGTCTAGTGCAAGTAGATAAATAGGTACTGCTGGGGTGGGAAGGTAAATGGCATTTCTGTGCACTCTGGTTTCTGTCACGGTGTTCTGTTGCACCAGAAACGGTTTAGTCAAGCTGGCCACATGACCTGGAAAGCTGTCTGTGGACAAACGCCAGCTCCCATGGCCTGAAAGTGAGATGAGCACTGCAACCGTATAGTCGCCTTTGACTGGACTTACCCATCCAGGGGTCCTTTACCTTTTTAAAAAAACAACACCAAGATGCCCATGAGTAGCCCCAAACCCTAGGCACAACAACAGCACTCGCCACACATGTGATTCCCAGCAACTGGCGTCCAGAGGCTTGTAACCTCTGGCAGTGAAGGTAGAACATAGCCATTGTGGCTAGTAGCCACTGAGCATTCAGTCATGGGTGCCCACAGGATTTCCTGGGCCCAGTTCACTCCATTGGGATTGGGATCTCTGCTCCACTCACAAAAGTTCTAACCCATTTTTTTAAGCGATCCAGTTTGGTGGCCATCACTGCCTCCTGTGGGAGCAAGTTTATGCCACAGTTTATGTGCTGTGTGAGGAAGGACTTCCTTTTGTCTGTTCTGGATCTTCCAACATTCAGCTTCTTCTGAGATCATTCTTGCTGTCTACAGCATTCATAAGCACTCTTTCTTTCTTTCTTTCTTTCTTTCTTTCTTTCTTTCTTTCTTTTTCTTTTTGTTTTAAATAGGGTCAAGGCAGCAATCCTCTACCCATTTTCTCGGGAGTAAGTCCCATTAAACTAATTGGGACTTACTTCTGAGTAGACATGCATAGGCTTCCACTGAAACCGAAACAATGCCTCATTGAGAGCCAGCGTGGTGTAGTGGTTAAGAGCGGTGGACTCGTAATCTGGTGAACCGGGTTTGATTCCCTGCTCCTCCACATGCAGCTGCTGGGTGACCTTGGGCTAGCCACACTTCTTTGAAGTCTCTCAGCCCCACTCACCTCACAGAGTGTTTGTTGTGGGGGAGGAAGGGAAAGGAGAATGTTAGCCACTTTGAGACTCCTTAGGGTAGTGATAAAGCGGGATATCAAATCCCAACTCCTCCTCCTCCTCCTCCTCCTCCTCCTCCTCCTCCTCCTCCTCCTCCTCCTCCTCCTCTTCTTCTTCTTCTTCTTCATTTCACCACTGCAGCTCTACTTAATATAGCTGTCTTTGTGCAGCAAAGGCTGCCCCATTAGAACAAATGGGGTGTTGCCCCATCAACCTCAGTATAACCTCAGTCAGTCTCAACCTTCCAGTGTTCTTATTTACAAGCAGTCCAGAGGTGGCACTGACTCCACTTTGTCTCAGGACTGCCCTTGTAGAACTCAGCAGGGAGAAAGATAGGGCTCAGAATTAGTTGACTCTGTCTGCCATTGGCTCTGGCTCCACCTAGTGCAGGGGTACCCAAAGTGGGCAGTAGCACCCCTTGGGGGTAGCGGGATTATCTAGTGGGGTGCTAAGAGGTAAGGGGGTGCCGGGTGTGTGTGTAAATGACCACCAGACTTTGAAATGCTGGCATCACTGGATCAAGTTCATCTGTATTGTTGACTTAATTAAACCAAATAGTTTTCCTTCAATTTTGAATAAATTGTTACTGTTTCAAATGGTATTGTGTTATTTTCTTCCTTAGTGGTGTTGTGAAAACTGCTATTCTGAATTATGTTTTTATAGGGCAATGGGCATTGGGGATGAGTTTATAGAACCAAGAGGGCAGTGGCCAGAAAAAGTTTGAGAACCACTGATCTAGTGTATGGGCTCCTTGCCTCCCAACCTACCAGTCTCCAAAGGCTCCAGTCAGTAGAATCTCCTTGTGAAGCTCCCATCTGATATAACAAAAATTGAATTTCCAAGTGAATTGTACCTACTTTTTTGGTTTAAAATTCCCCCCTTTCTTCAAGAAATTTCAAAGCAGAGATAAGACTGGAGCACCTTCTCTTTCCCCCCTCTAAACAATGCTTCAAAATCTCCACATTCTTTTGTCACTGCTGATAGTTGCTAAGATCTAAAAATACGATGGGATATTTGCCACTTACATGATAAAAGTGAAGGTAAATAATGAAGACGTCTTCGAGACGCCAGCTGAATGGCTTCTACCCTCAAAGATGTACATCAAACTCGATTTCAAAAGTGCACCAGCACAGTTGGATATTGTTTGTGGTAGAATCGCCATGCAGACTTCAGTCCACTGCAGTGCCCTTTCAATGCCATCTCAGCCATTTTGCTTCACCGCATTGAGAAGGATGGATTTAATTAGGTGGTGTACATTGTCCTCAACTTTTCTAAGCTAATGCCCATACAATGGATGGCTTCAAGGATCCACCTGGGCTTTTTAAGACTAGAAGATGTGTGACGTGCGTGGGTGCAGGCTCAGCGGATCCCCTCCCAATGGATTCCATCATATTTTGAGCACCTCCATTTCCAATGACATGGTGGAAGCAAATATTCATGGACAACAAGGTTCTCCTGCAAAAGCAGATGTTACTGTTTGGGGGTGAATATAAAAGGAACCAAGGTGATGGAGATGCCATAAAGACCTTGGGGAAATGAAAAATTTGCCCCTCTGCCAATGAACCCCATTACCTGAAGGGTCATAAGTAGGGGTGGGCTTCTTCCTGCAAATAGACTTTTAGGAATACAGTGCAGATCTTTCCATTGACATGCATAGATTAAATGGGGGGGAGAGCTTTGATCCCCAAGAAATGTCACCATGCCAGTAAGGACCCAGCTTCCTCAAGCTCTGTTGGCAGGGAGAGGGCTTCTTCTCTCCCCACCATAGGCATAGCCAAGGTGGGGGCAGCTGCCTTCCTAAACCAAGTAAATAAATAAAACTACTTAACTAAATGACCAGTCACATCACAGATAGCTTGGTTCTTGCCCCCCCCCGATTTTGGGGGACACACCACCTCTATACTCCTCCCCTCTTGAACTCTAAGAGTTTCCTTACTCATTTATTGGGGGAAGGAATGAACCAGAGCTATGCATCTGATCTGAACAAATTCAGGATCCGAAACTGAATCAGGCTGATTTAGGCTACTCTGGAAAGAGTTTTGACTTTGAAGAGTTGTCCACTCTGTGACGTAACCAGACCTCCTTGTGGGCTTTCTGGAGACATCTAGTTAGCAACTGGTGATAATAGGATGTTGGGCCTTTGGTCTGATCCAGCAGGGCTCTTCTTGTTTATATTCTTAATATCCCACCTCCTGACATCACCAAATCCCATCTTTCGGGACACTGGGGACTTGCACAACTGGAAACTCATGCAGGGGACTTGGTCCATGCTGCAACACTGCTCTATCTTGAACAAAGTGGGGGCATGTTTTTACATATTTTCCAGCACTAACATAAGGAATGAGAGCCAAAACAATATCTTCTCCTGTACTGTCTGTTCTGTTGAGCACTAGCTGGTGGTGCCATTAAATCCTGCTAGTTCTGCAACTATGATCTTCTTTCAAAATAAATCAAGGTAAAATGAATTACACAGAAGGGAAGAGTTGTAGAAATGCTTACCTTTCCTTAAACACTTACAGGTCTTCTACACATAATGAATTGCAACCAGCACAGGACATTGCGATTTTATTGTTTATTTATCCCTGTACAGACGCTTACCCTTGTAACATGTGGTGGAGATTTTGAGGGATTTAAATATAACCATGATTAGTCATGTTGAGGAGCAATCCTCTGCTTGATAGGAAGGCAGCAGAAGCACCATAACACATTGCATTGTCCATGGGTAGAGAAATCCATCACTAGAGCCTTTCCTGGTTCTGCTGCTGTTGTTCACTGTTCCACCAATGGTGCAGCCAGAAATAGGAATGTATTGAGTGGGTGTCAGGAAGCTCATGCATCTATGAGTACCCAAACCCCCTTGCTCTCCCAAAACAAAGGAGGCATGGAAAATTCCCTTTTGTGATGTCCAGTCATCTTTCACCTGGCTGCATTTTTAGGACCAGGCTCATTTTTATTGTTTTAAATTGTGTTTTAATGCTGTAACATACCCTGGGACCTTAGGGTGAAGGGTAGGATATATATATATATTCAAACTGGCAGGGACTATAAAGTGGTGTTAGTGCCCCAGTTTTGGAACTAGATGGAATTGCCCAGTGATGCAGTATATTTTCAGGTGCCTCATTTTGGCCAGGAGGGTGAACAGACAGTTGCAGAATTTAGAGCATTGCTGAGTGCCTAGAATATATATATTTTTTAGAATAGGTGATCTGCTCCTGCTCCCAACTTGCAAAAAACCTATACCTTGATCAGCTCATTTTTAAAGTTCATTCTCATAGCACCAGACACTTCTTTTTTATTTCTTTTTTAAGGGAGCTGAAGATTGTTAACTTGTGCAGCAGCTCTCTCTACCCCAGCCAAAATTATTACAACTTTTAATACATTGCATTTGGAAGGCAGATTTCCCCTGGTTAAACGCTTTGGAATTCATGTCCTTTTTAATTGCCTGGAATTCATGACGTTAGTGTGGAAAAGCAATAAACATATACAATCATAAAAACACATTTAGACACCCCAAGCAAAATCAATGGCATATTATTTTTCTTTATTATTCCTAGTGGAGCACAGATTGGTCTTCTTGCTTGAGTATTTATTTATACCAAAGAACTGCAGGAACACAAATGCTACACTTGGGATGATGCTAATGCTGGGATAGAGTGTGTAAGGGGGGGGACACATTCACCTCATCCTCCATTTTGCAATAAAACATAATAGTGTTTAGCTATAAACCTCGTAGCACAAAGGACAAAGTTGAAGGTCAAGTGGAGTCAGCAGAATGGATGGGATTCAGGTAGGTGCTCAAGAAAAGACACAGGCTTGCACTGAAATCATCCTTACAAATAGCCAAACGTGAAGATGAAGAATTAAAACTAACAGGAAACTCTCCTCCCTATTATTTTGTTTTCTGCAAGGTTTCTTGGAAATCTACATCCTGCACTGTTCCAAGACATTGGCATGCTTCTGAAAAATTCATGATGGGGAGGGTTGTTAAAAAAAATAAAATCTCACTCAATTCTTATTTTTGTCTGCCTCCTTTCTTTTGCACCTGATTAACAAAGAAGGACCCCTGCGCAGATGCAAGAGCCACAGCAAGGGCAGCTTCTCGCAGAGCCCAGCTCACAGCTTCGCACCGAAACAGCAAATGACATGGGAAAATGCCCACTTTTATCTCATGACGGCAACGCAGAGAGGCTGTGCGCAGGGCCGAGCCTGCCAAACAGCGAGGAGCAGGTCCTCGACAAAAGGAGACGTCAATCCAAATAAGTTGAGAGAGGAGCAGTGGGTCAGGCCTGCGATGTGCCCGCAGGCTGTTTTGTTGGGTCTGCAGCAGGGCTGAGTGAAAGGCAGCCTCCCTGATGGGCATTGTCTGGAAGGGGGATTATCTGCTTGCTCCTGAGCGCGAGACCATCAGATGGCCAAAGCACAGCCAGAGACTGGGATACGATTACGCCTCATGCTACATACACACTCTGGAAAGGGGCTCTAGGGGATTGCAGGGAATGGTGAAGTCAGTATAATTGAACGTACTTGAAGAGTAATTCACACGTGCAAGATCAGATCCTTTCTTTCTAAATTAATTACTGTACGTCAAATGAAGAGCCGCTGATGGGATGTCTGCTGAAATTTGACAGCCCATTCAGGATCCCCAACAGACGTTGGAAATGTTTATAAAACAGGGTTATATGCAGCTCCTTGGCAGGACTCTTAATTCATGCCTGCAGCAGGCTTTCTCCTAAAGAGAGGAATGGTGGTGGCTAGAGGCTGGGTTGCATTTAAGGGGACATGGTGGGATGCTCTTTTCAGAGAAGCCCGCCAGGCTTCATGTTACTTTCGTCAGTTGGCCAAAACATGTTTCTTAAGGGAGGTCTCTGGGCGAGGGGGATGGGAAATGATGTTTGCCTGCCATTTGCCTTGGGTAGAATGGAGCCGTTTCCCTTTTTATAAGGCTGAGTTGTTATTAAATGGGTTGTTGGCTTACCCAGTTTACTATTGCATGTATTTTATTGTTAGCAACTCTAGAATCTCTTGAAAGGAAAATAGGAGGATGCTGATGATGACAACAAATATAGATTCACTGTGCCTGAATATACCACCATCACCACCTAGGGAAGACTCTGTTTCTTGCTGGTGCCCACTCACCAATACACCTAGAAGGAATGAACAGGGGGGTGATGGGCTGCTTGGCTCCAGACCAGAGGGCTACTGCTCAGGACGGAGGGATAGTCTGGCCCTTATAGCCCAGGAAGGTTGTAATGAATGGGTTGGGAACCCACGGTTCTCTAGATGTTGCAGGATACCAATTCCCATCAGCCCGATGATCATGATGATGGGAGTTGCAAGTCAACAATTTCTAGAGTGAGCTTTGCCTACCTGGTGCCCATCAGAAACTTTGAGCTCCAAGTTGTAGTCCGAAACATCTGGAAGGCACTAGGTTGGTGAAGGCAGGATCTAGAGGAACAGGAGTTCTCAATCCCTGCTATGAATGGTTCAGGTGAAGTTAATAATCTAATGAAAAAGGTTGTTTGCTGGCTAGGATCTGTCCATGGTCCTGAAGGACCTATCATGGACTGCCTGTGTTATCTGGTTCAAGGGCACCTGCTCTTCGACTGGACATGCAGTCCCTGCTCATTTCATGTCTGCTTCTATCTTGCCAAAACCTCTTTTCTCCCAAGCCATCCATGGTTCATGGGTCAGCCTCATCAGGACTGGACACCCTGTAGATCTGGAGAAGGTACAGGAGAGGACAATGAAAACTTATGAGGAGGGTACAGCAGCTTCGCCTGTATCCTATGTCCCCTGATCAAGAATGTATTTGCTTGAAATGCACAGTGACTTATTAAAAACACATATTCAGTTGCTCTTCCACCCACTGCTCAAACTTTTGATAACCATTGTAGTGTAGTTCGAAGTTCACTGGAAGAATCCATTGTTGGACTATTCAGGACAGAAAAAAGAAAATACTTCAATACATAGTTAAACTATGGAACTCCCTCCCACAGGAGGCAGCAGTGGCCACTAACCTGGGTGCACAAATCCATGGCGGTAAAGGCTATGCATTGCTACTAGCAGTCCATGATCAGAGGCAGTAAAGCTTCTGAACATTAGATTCTGGAAACCACAGGAGAGAGTGCTGTTGTGCTAAGGTCCTGCTTGAGGACTTGGCACCTGAGTGGCCACTGTGAGAATAGGATGCTGGAGTGGATGGGCCATTGGCTTGATCCAACAGGCTCTTCTTAATGTAAGTGCTGGGCTTGTACTGGGTAGACTAGGTGCAAATCCCTGCTCAAATGCAAAGCTTACTCCACCTACCTTACCTCACTGGGTTGTTGTGAAGACAATATGAGCCCTTGTGTACTGCCCAAACTCTTTAGAAGAATGATGGGATTAATATAACTTTGTTCTTACCAGCATTTAGCCCTTATGTACAGGCAGCAGTGACACTTGCTGTCCATTAAGCAACCACAACCAGTCCTGCCCTTTCTGGTATTAAGAGAAGCTTTCCAGCCCTAGGGTACAATGCCCATCCAATGGGAAGACCCAGTATGTCTTTTTCTTTTTATGGAATTCATCGGTGGTGTCCTACAGGCAGGGGGAACAGGAGTTAACAAGGTACATTGTGCAAGCTGATCTGCAGAACAAAGAAGTTGTTCAAATAACCAAGGCTTGATCGCAGGTGCACAATGAAAGTAAACTCAACCAATTTGCTCGGGGGCAATTTTTTATTTACACCATATATGTTTTGGCTCAGCAAATCCCACTCATGGCATCCTTAGTGCTTTTAGCAATTGTTCACTGCTGAAATGCCTCACCTCCTGATTCGCAGTCTGTTAATATAATGACAATATCAGGGATGGTTGGGTAGTTTCTTGCGCCACCTGAATGCAATTTTCCTTAGGGATGAAGCTTCTTACAAACCTTTTCCTACATCTCATCTAAAATTTGGTAGATTTGTCAATGGGTTGGACAAAACTGTTTCAGGGGCTGATTCCAACCTGCAGGAGACCAGTTGGCCAAAAGTGCCTTAGAGAAAGAAGAGGGATCCTGAGGGATCTAATGGAGCAACAGGCACAACTACCAAGGTTCTTTCAACCATGAAATCCACCACCGATGTTGCAGGCACTGGGTGATGAAACATGCGTGTGAATCAGCCCTACGTCCTTTGCTTCCAGTACAGCAGGGATGGGGAACCTGTGGCCTTCCAGATGTTGTTCGACCTCAACTCTCATAATCCCTAACCATTGGCCATGCTGGCTAGGGATGGTGGGAGTCGGAGTTCCCATGACAACTGGAGAGCCATCCCCTGCAAGAGAGAGAAAGATAGGAGCAGTTTCTCTAACCAAGGCCTATTACTTTGCAAAGGTGGGCAAACTAACACCAGCTCTTCAAAGATTCGAAAGAGCAATCCACGACCCGTGTAGCATGCTGAGATCAATTTATGCATCTTTTTAATCTCTGAAAGGCCAGCACAAGACCCTGAAGCACATTTCTTTTTTTAGCATCTCTTTATTTTCCTGAGCTTGTGGAAGCAAGTACAAATAATTTCTCCAGCCCTTTCTGATGCAGAGCATCCTTTTGATTTTGGATTCCCCATAGTGAGCATGGCTAACAATGAACAAGAATCGAAACAAACTACCTTCTAAGATCAAATTCTCTCTCTCTCTCTTCTGAATAATGGGTGAAGGAAAGAGGTAAGGCCATCCATTCCAGAAGGTGCCGAACGTTGGAATATGTGTTTGTTTGCTCGGAAGTATGTTTGCTCGGAAGTAAGTCCTATTAAATTGAATGGGGCTCACTCCCAGATTGTGTGGTTAGGATTGCAGATTTTTTTTCTGGAATCCACTGTCTTCCAGCTTCCCAGCTCTGCACCATGGAAGTATAGAAAGGGCGATAGTCACAAATCAAGCATGAACTCTTGAGAGCAGGGGTGGGAAACATTTCCCAGCTCAAAAGTTGTGTTCCCTTCTAAATAGTCTTCTGGGACCAAATGCCAGCAGTTGGTGGGGCCAGAGGCAAAAGTGGTCTGAGCAATTAATATACATTTTGCCCTTGTTCAGTAGACTAGTTACTACGCACACTCACACACCTCTCTCTACTTGTAGGGGGCTACAAAATGTCACTGGTAAATTTTATTTTGGGGTTTCCAAGTAAATTTTTGTCAACTGGTCATCTGACAATGGGGGGAAACAGTCACTTTACAGTTGCAGACTACAACTCCCATCAGCCCCAGCCTGCATGACCAATTAGTAGTGATGATGGGAGTTGTAGCTCAAAAAATCTTGAGGACACCAGGTTAGCTACACCTGGTCTCTTTGTTATCTGGCACAGGATTTTCAGGATTTCAGATGAGTTCCCCAGACCTTTCCAAAAGTAACCAGGATATCAAGGTGTACTACTTACCATTTGATGTTTTAAAAAAAAAATCTCAGGAGGGGGTGGAAACCAACCCTAATGACCCTGCAAACATCTCTGCATGCGGACCATTTGGAACCACTTAGCTGGCTTTTGTTCTATATCTGCGCAGTATAACCTGAAAGGTTTATGAATCTCCTTTAGTCAATTCACCAGTGACCTTGAAAGCACCCCCCACATGGCCTGGTGATTGTGTGGTGTATGCATTGCAATATGGAACCCTTTAAAAGAAAAAGAAAAAGCCCTTGATATATTGGAAAAGCCATTTACCAGCATAAAACTCACATGGAGAAATACAAACATTTCATAAGAACGAGTGTGGAAGAGCATTTTCAGTGTATTGATCCCACTTTCTGGGCAGCTGGAAAGCTACTGGAGAGGCGAACGCAAAGCAGCCATTATGACGAGATACTTTGGGGGTTTATTGATTAGGCACAGTAACACTAAACAAGCCAAATCAATAGACAGACTGATTATTCTTTGGAGCTGTTACTGCTCATTGCATAAAACAATACCATTACATCAAGAGATGTCAAGTCACTGCAACAGATTAGCAGCATTTGACCTGCAACTGGTTTTCAGGTCTTCTTGCATTTCTTCCACGGTGGAGTTTAGGACACTCCATGTTAGTCTTACCTGCTACAGACACAAAAGTCATAAATTCAGTTCCCAGCAACTGGCCCCTTGCCTCCAACAGCAGAGACTGAACACAGCCATCATGGCCAGAAGCAATGGACAGCCTTATTCTCCATGAAAAAGGGTCAAAGAAGTATGGCTTCCTTCAGACTATTTGATTCGCTATTTTATTTCTAAAGTTTCTGTCCTGCCTTTCACCACAAATGCCTTCAAGACAGCTAACAACATTTGTGTGAAACAAAAAAATACGGTATCAAACAGCAGCAAAAGCACGAAATTATTGGAACCAAGTCAGCAGTTAAATAAGATAAAAAATATGGTGCCAGGAGAATGTGGATAATGTGGTGCCAGGGCATTTTGGATAATGCATGGAAGAAGCTGTGGAGGCAAGAAGAGCAAGATTTAGTAGAACAGGGAGAGAGGATGCTGGACTGGATAGGCCATTGGCCTGATCCAGCAGGCTCTTTTTGTGTTCTTAAGTGTGAGTGTCCACCTAGTGCTCTGCACAATCAGGCTTGTGTGACTGATTCAAAAATATCTACAAACGGCCCCAGTGTGCCTTTCAATAAGAGAATGGAGGAAGCCTCTTAGAAGAAGAAAAGTTTTCCCAAAGATCAGGAAAGTCTCTCCATTTCTGCTTCCAAGCAGACATAGCCAGTGGAAGGGCAGTATGCATTTCATACTCCAGTCTCTGTTCTCAGTGGAGGAAAGTTTTAAGCAGGTTAAGTGATGGCTGTTCGTATCTTGCAAATCACGAGCTTCTCTCTCTTTTCAGTAGGCTGCAGATTCTGCTGCAGGGTTTTGCAATAAAACTTACACAAGGAGGTATCGAAACTCCCCAAGAAGCTTTCAATAATGTGCACGTCCCATGCTTCCCAGCTTTACATCAGCTCAGCAGAAACTAAAATTGCAGGTGCAATCAGCAAGTTTGTGTCCTCAAAGTGAGTATAACTGGCCAACAAATAAGACAAGTGGATTCAGGGCAGAAAACTTGATTCACCTCCCATCAAGACTGCTGCAGTGCTAATTGGTACTTCAGGGTGGAGGGGAAGGATCTGGGCTCTCCATCAGAAAAGTTCACGTGGGGTGATCAAGTGTCCTACATTACAGTCCTCTATTGAAGGACAGTCAGAGGACGGTCCTGTATTTGAAGAGCTCCTTTTGATCAAAGCCAGTTTAAAATCAAAGAACGAAGACCTGCAGTGGCCCCAAAGATAGAATCAAAGAATCATATAATTGTAGATTTGGAAGAGACCCCCGAGGGTCATCTAGTCCAATGCCCTGCAATGCAGGAATCTCAACACAAGGTCTCCCATCCAATCTGAAACCATAACAGACCCTGCTTAGCTTTGCACAGGCTGCTGTCGCTGTTCCCCTTTGTTGCCCGCCAACAGAACACCAAGCAGGCATAGAAGCATAAGAGGCTGTTGTACTGAATCAGACCATTGGTCCATCTAGCTCTATATTGTCTGCACCAGGGATGGGGAAGTGTCCCTCAAGATGTTGCTGAGCTACAACACCCATTGGCCCCAGATAGCATGGCCAGTGGTCAGGGATGATGGGTTCTATAGTTCAGCAACATCTGGAAGGCCACAGGTCTACACCAATTGGTAGTGGGTCACTGGCATGTAAGTCTGCTTCTTTCTTGCCAATAATCCCTGATTATTTGCCATTCTGGCTGGGTGCTGATGGGGGTCCAACCAACGTTGGAGGGGCACAGGTTAGCCACCCATGCTATAGTAACATAAGAAGACTTTGCTTCTAGGGACCATCAATGTTAATCAAGTAGCTCAAACACTTGTTTGGGAAATCAAGTGGCCCTCTCTTGTCTAAAGCATGCAAATAATGGAGTTTCTTGTGAAGTGGTCTGTGCATGCTTTGCTGTGTAACTATTATTTATTCACTTCTCCATAGTGCTTTGGAGGTGCAATCATAACCTACAAGATGAAGGAGAACCGGATACAATTCCTCAAATGGCATTTATTCTTTCAGCAATAAACACATCTAATCAATGCAAGATCTCATTCTCTTACCTTGATGGTACATTAAACAAGAAATGCTTTAGTTCATGTGTGGTTAGAATTTAGGCCACAAAGGTCCAGATGGGAGGAAAACACTTCTCCTGATATAATTAAGAGCTGATAGCCAATCCATACTGAGGCTATGCACTCAAAAATCAGTACCTAAAAGGCTGTCACATGGAAGATGGATCTAGCTTGTTTTTTGCTGCTCTGGAGGGTCGGACCCAAACAATTGGATTCCATTTAAAAGAAAGGTGATTCTGACTAAACACCAGAAAGAACTTTCTGATGGTGAGAGCTGCTCGACAGTGGAATGGACTCCCTCAAGAGGCGGTGGACTCTCTTTCCTTGAAGGTTTTTAAACAGAGGCTGGATGGCCATCTGTCATGGATGATTTAGCTGAGATTCCTGCATTGCAGGGGGTTGGACTAGATGGCTCTCAGGGTTCCTTTGAACTCTACAATTCTGATTCTATGACCATGAACTGCCAATCTCGGTGTGAAAAGAAGCTCTAGACTGTAACAGTCTGCAAAACACACAGTGTAGTATACTTAAATCAAATGGTGGGGGCATTCAGCCACACAAAAAACTCTCAAGTAAGACATAAATAGGGCTGCAGTTTAATCTCTAAGTGGTTAGGCCCACCTCCAGTAGGAAAAGGCTCCTGCGGTTCAAGGGGCTTTGCCTGCTTTAGCAACTGCCAATTCTGATGGGAGCGGAAGAACTCTGACTGTAGTTTCTGGGTATGAATCCTTAAACTATGATGGTGGCAATGTGAAGCAGTGGCAAAGTGGGCTCTCTAAATGATGTTGGGGAAGGCAGGTTCTGGGTGTGTGGAGTCGTCCAGGGTCAATGCTCAGAGCAACTGACCTCCTCAGAGTCTAGAGCACCAAACATGGGAGCGCTGGTCCCAACATGCAGGTTTGCAGCTTCCTGAGTAAAAAAACAAACAGGGTCAGTTCTGGAAGGTGGTGAGGTTGGGCATTCATTGAGGTTGTCAAAGTGGCCAAGCAACCACCATTCTCACTTTGCAAATGATAGTCAAGGTAGCTACAAGTTACGTGGGAAAGGCATCTCAGTTTACATGCCTCATCTCTTTCTGTTTAATGGGGCCAATTGAAAGTGCATTTTCTGACCCTCCCCTCAAATTCTGGAGTCAACTCTATGCGCACCCCCCAAACAAAACAGATATACTGGAAGGGAGTATACGTGCACAGGATGTGGAGGGCAGGCGTAAGGGACTTCTCTAATTTACATGCTCAGTGATCTGGTAATTAAATGCTGCAGACTTGATGAGCATTTCCTTACAGACCTCAAGGCTAATTTAGACACAACCATCAAAATATCTCCTTTTCGTTTGCTTGCACATGTATTGTACCAGTAGGGCTCAATGTCACCACAAATGGCTCTGCCCAACAATGCTTGGCTGACTCCTGCATTCACTAAAAGCTGAGCATAATTACAGCTACAGGCATACACAACCAAACACACAGTTCCTAATGATTTGCTGAACAATGAGCAAAATGCTTATTCCCTTGCATGAATGAGAAAGTCTGGGCTGCACAGCTCTGAACTTCATGGAGGTGGAGAGAGGAGAGGAGAGGAGGATATTGTGTGTGCATCTGTCTGAAAACAAAAGCTCTTTCATTTAATTATGGAAATGTGTGTATAATTAAATACGGTGTCATTTTTCAGGGACTTATCCATCACTCAAAATCCCTAGGTGGCCGGAGGGGGGGGGGAAACAATGGGAAACTCAAATAGGTGAGGTCCAGAGGATGCCACAGAGTGGTGTATTATTGATAAGGCCAAGAAAATCCATTAGGCATGCAGAACTCCCCTGTTGCTTGGAACCTGATTCCTGCCTCTTGGCTTTTGATAGAGCAATTTGCAGTATCACAGAAAGAACATTGAAGAGATTGTGGGGCACAGAATGTAATGCTGTAACGCAATGATCTAGCTCCAAACCGGGATAGCCAATATGATGTCTGGGCATAGTCAAGTTCCAGCTCCCATCAGCCCTGACCAGCATGGCCAATAACATATTCAAGGCATCACATTGGCCACCCCATCCTTGATCATGAAACTCTGCATTTCAAAGCTTTTTGCAGTGCATGCCTAGGTGTGTTTACTCAGAGGTAAGCCCCACTAAGTTCAACAGGACTTACCCTCATGTAAGTGAGTCTTGGATTGCAGCCCTTTAAAATTTTTATCCCGATAGACATGACAGTGATATGCAGTTGAGTGGAGATCTCTGGATAAATTCAGCAGACGCTTTGGCCGGTTGAAGTGAAATGACAGCCATTTTGAGATGATGTTCTCATAATGCCATGTGACATTAAATACCATGCTTTATTTCCTCTATGTGTGATCATTTTAAATGAATGTTGATAAAATGTTTGGGGGCCTTTTATGATAAGAATCTGCATTACATTTGCACTGTGCCAAGGAGAACCCACAAAACTGTGTTGTCCTGTTGACATTAGAGAGCTGAACTGTGATGCCAGACCTCTGGTATCAGGATAAAAGATGGTGGTGGTGGTGGTGATGGTGATGATTTTAAGAACTGCTCAAATGCCAGTAAGAGAAAATAGAACCAAATCAAACCTGGGAGCACAGCTTCTCCAAAGAAGTGTTCATTGTAGGGATATGAGAATCTCCACCATTTTATGATTCCCAAGTTGTTTCAGGAAGACTTTGGGCTATCTATCTAGTTCCAGGGCAGGGTACCTTTGGCCATCCCATTGCTTTATGATTCCAGTTCCCATCAGCCTCATGCCACAATGACCAGTGGTCAAAATAATGGGATTTGTAGTTAGGGATGGAAGCACCTGTCCATTTGGGCTCTCTCTGTTTCTCATTCCCATCCACCCCCAATCCCCATTTTGCAAAAGTCCCTCATGAAAATTTCTTAGCATTTTAGCGTTTATCCCAATAAACATATTTTTATATTAGGTTTTGACTACTGTGCACATTTCTGCAAGCACATTCCCCACATATAATGCATTTTTGTGTTATTTCCCACAATATAGTATTCATTTCTATGCACACTCTTACCCTAATACATGTACCTTTTGCAAACCTTGTCTGGTTGACAAACTGCAAAGCAGAAGTCGGATAAGTGCAAATTTCACAAGAAAGCTGTGCTTCAATTTCCATATTGTTTCAGAAAGTGTGAATTTGACATATTCAGCTCCCAAAGAGACCCGAGTTGAATTCCTCTCCCATTCCTAGTTGTAGGCAACAACATCTGGAAGGACACAGGCCCCTGATCTGGTTTGGGAGAAATGCTAGCAGATCTCAAACCCTCACGAGACAGTGTTCTCCAAGTGTGGGTCCTTTTGTGGCCAAAATGGCATCAGCCACACAAAAGACAGGTGTATCACCAGGCTTGGGGGAACCCCAAGGGTTTGGAGAAGTACAAAAATTATAGGAAAAAATAAGGGCAACATCCCCCCTTGCAATAAGCAGCCTAATAAGGACTGGAGATGCTCAGCCCATACAGAATACTGATTGACTGTTGAAAGAGGGAGGGCAAACACCAGGGAGCTGGGATGGCGGCAGCAGGGAGAACGGAATGGAGTCTGCCTGCCTCCCTGAACAGATACATGTCATGCTGATTGTTGCATTGCAGGTTCCACTCGTATGTACGCATGTATATATCATGCTTAAAAGGCCTGTGGTTATTTAAAGGTGATTTACTCCTTTTCTTAAAAAAGAAACAGAGCAGAGCATCTCACAAATTCCCCACCAGTGAGCTCATTAGTATAAATGATGGACCCTCACCTCGGATTTCAAGTCAGCAGTTCTCCTGGCCCCCTTTCCCCAAAGTTATCGCCAGCTATTTTTCACGATAGCACAGCGGTGGAGGAAGATTTGAAAGCGAGCAAATTGGTCCCGGGAGCCGGGGCATGGGATTTCAGAGGAAGGGAGGTGAGGTTCTGAGCAAAGTTTAAAGGTCCACTCTTGGATAATCAAGATTAAACTGTACACCATCTGTATGCTCCAAGAGTGGTCATTGCACTTTTCTTTAACAGTTTGCCAGAAAAATGCCTGTCACTGGGACGGTGGGGAATGAATGTGCAGAAAGAGCAATGAGCCAAGTGGAGTCTGTGAAAACTTATCCCTTTATCAAAATTCACTTCCTGGTCTCCAAAATGCAAAGGAGGAGAGAGAGTTTTGTCCTGTATGATAAATATATATCCCCAGAATTTTCAGCTTAATATGGCTAAAAGCATCCTAAGTTTATGGGAAAAGAAAACTCTTGTCCCAACACTAGGCATTTGTTGTTGTTTCCCAGCCCCCGTTTGAGAATTACTTCTCTGGAACAGTGCATCTTAACTGGTTATTTTCCATGAACAAATTTAAAAGTTGGGAATGTGTGCCACCATGCCCCAAAATATTTCACGGACATTTGGATATTGACTGCATCTAGAACAGTGACGAGGAACCTGTGGCCTTCCATATGCTTTTGGACTTCAACTCCCACCATCCCTGCACATTGACCACGCTAGCTGAGTCTGGTGGGTATTGGAATCCTCCACCATCTGGTGGTCCACAGATTCCCCACCCCTGGCTAGAGCCTTTGGTGACAGATATTATATAATGTTGCTGAAGATAATTTATCCAGTGTGGTGAAATCACCAACTATGGATTTGCAGCAATATCCAGGTATCTGATCTTGATATATTGTGGACTTGATATGGGAATACCAGAAGATATCTCAACCTTCAGCAATTTGGAAATGGCTGCTGAAATATCTGGATGCCGCAGAGATCGGATAAGTTAAAAGAAATGATGGAATGGAGGAGTGTTAACGATCCACTGAAGCTGTGAAGAAATGGACAAACATCTATTGGAATCCTAAAATTGGCAGAATTTCATTTCTGTGGTAGATCTTGTAATCCTATAGTCCCTGGGAGGGTATCCTAAGGATCATAGGAAGTACCAAATTTTCCTCTCTAAGGGTGAAGAGAGAGGTTCGTCTTCAGACAAGGAGAGATGATGTGAGGAGATAGTTGTTAAGAAAGAAGGCAGGCAGGTGAGAGCTGGTTGAGTGCAGACTGAGGTTGGTGGGGCAACAGTGCCCCACTTGCCCTAACACACCAGCCTCCACAGGATAAAATGTGGCCTTCAATTACTCCAAAAGAGCTTTACCATTTCCACTACCCTTTCAAACCTCTGGATTTCAAGCACCCCTGACCATTCTGCAAGGTGGTGGGCCATCGTCGCAGTGTGTCGCTAGCTCTGCTCTTTAACTCAGGCACAATCAATTTCTGGCTTACTTGAGGATAGCGGGATGTGGGGGCACTCTAATTGGCATTCTCTACTCCCCCTCCTCACCCCGTGCACTTTGCCAGGCATTCTGCAAAGCCTCGTGCCCAGAGCCTCTGGGAACTGCTGCTAGGGAGATGCGACTCTGTGCTGACCCCAAATGCAAGCCAAGGCTTAAGACTTCAAGCTTAGCCCAAAGTCAAGATCGTGAACCAGAAAATATTCCATCTACGGAGTTAAAAAGGGAGAAGCATTTCTGAAAACATGTGCACATGTAAGCAAAGGGGAAATGCAGAGATATAGAAGAGGAGCACGATTTTAAGCAACTGGGTAACAAAATGCACCCAGCAACACATAGGTCAGAAATTCTCCAATTTATGCCTCTCAATCTTCCTTAGTAAATGTTATTAAAAACGGTCATACCTCATGTTACGTTTGCTTCATGTTATGTTTTTACTGGTTGCATCCCGCAGCGACCCGGAAAGGGTTATTTCTGGGTTTCGCCACTCGTGCATGCGCAAAAGCGCTAAATCGAGCTTGCGCACAAGCACCAAATTGTGTTGCACACCTGCGCAGATACAGCACTTCAGGTTACGGGCTTTTCATGTTGCTAACGGGCCTCCGGAACGGATCCCGTTCGCAACCCAAGGTACCACTGTATATGAAAGATTGAGGCCACATTCATTAGCAGAGAAACCGGGGGGGGGGCTCTGCCCACTGGCCCTTACCCTGACATCTATTCATATCTTTCAGGCTGCAACAGAGCATACATGCATCCAGGAGACAGTGCATGACACATATATGATGTAGGTATGTAGGCTCTGGTCACTGGTTCAGCTGAACACGTGGCAGTCAAGTTCCAGCTCTCTCCTCTGCAGACTCATTCCTATGCAGATGAGTGTGTGAACACTGTGATTTCCATTCCAATGCTTCAGCTGTGACCCATAACAGAGAATGGTTCCCCTACTCCTGTAAATATTTAGTGATAGCTGGTGCTCATTGTGACTGGTGAGTTGGAAGGCAGGGGGGCCAACAGTAGGTGGAGCAAAAGAGCAAATGACAGGCAGAGCCAAATAATTCTAGCTTTACCCCCAATCTCTTTCCCGCTGAGTTCCATAAGGGGCAACACTGAGACTAAACGGACGGTCAACTTCTGGAATGGTTTTAAGAGAGAAGGAAGGCAGTTGGAGGTGCCCCATTTGCCCTAATGGAACAACCTCCGCTGCATAAAGTTGCCCCATCCAACTCAAACAAGAGGTCTGACTTAGACTCTGGAGAGTGCTTTGTTGTGTACAGGACCTTGCAGGTGCCTGCAAAGCCTCTTCGGGCTCATCTTCATCTGACTTCAGGTGCAGGGCAGGTGGGCATGGCCTGCTCAAAATGCCCCCACAGGCCAAATCAGGAGGCTAGGAGGTCTAATTAGCCCCATGGGCTAGATGGACAAGTGGCATTTCTCTGTATAATCTTCACTTTTTCTCCTCGTGTCCAATTAAATGTGCCTCACGACAACTCACCATAAATTTTAGCTCACACTCCGGGGCTGACGAATTGCCATATTTAGATTCCAGACAGACCTCTAGGTTGGATTAGCAGTGGCCTTATCAGATTTATGACTTCTACCCCAGGAATGGCTCACTTGTGTGAATCATCTATAAGACAGGCTCCAAATGCTGGTGCTCACACACAAACACAAGCGTTTGCTCTGTGGCAGGCTGGCCGCAGCATCTCTAAATGTTCCATTGGTGAATCCTACCTTTGGGGTGCTCATCTGATAACTGCAGCATCAAGTAATAACCCGCATGTGTGAATAAACTACCCCAGATCAACCAATATAGGACGTAACAGCGCAGTGGTCTTCAGTGATGTCAGTTCATATATTCAACTGTGCATCATCAAATGTTTCATTACCCTGTCTTCATAAATTAAGTGACACACACAGATCTGCAAATTCACTCTGCTAATGTCTTGGCTGAGCTGCTTACAGCCCACAGGAAGTGATGTAAGCATGGCCGTCTGTGCCAAGGAAACAGAAGGTGAGGGGAGAGACTAAACTGAAATTCACCCTGACTATGATTGTCTATGGCAGTGGTTCTCATTTTGGGCATCTGTGGCACCATTCACATTACACAAACTACCATAAAGGTATCAAAACACCCAATATACTTCCAATATATTTTGAGTTGGAAGTTAAAGTGGAAAACCAATTCACATTTAGACAGGAAATGCTCACAAGGAAAGCACTCCCACGAGCATTTCAAATTATGGAAGAAGAAGAAGAGGGCCTTGCGAGGAGAACAGCAGGGCGACACTGTTACTTGTTTGACTCAGGAATAGGTCTGGCAGAGCAGTGCCTGCTTTGGAAATAAGGTGACCAGTGCAATACAGACAGTATCCCTTTCTTAAAAGGGTGGAAGTTACATCCTGTTTGCTTTTATTGCATTTTATTTCACAATGACAAATAGTCACCTTTCCCCAAGAACCTCATAAAAAGCCATCTTGACAGATGGCCAAAGTAGATACATTGTACAATTCTATGCTTTTGACAGGCTTTTAAAAACCAAAACAAAAGGCAACATCAGGAGGCTGTGGATTTGAGAGGAGGTATGGCAAGAGAGGAAAGGCTGCTGAATACTCTCCCCTTTCCATTGGTTTTCCTACTGGAAAAAATCTCACTTCCCATCAGAGACAAAAAAACCCACTACCTTTGGGAAAAGAAATACGCAGCCATATGTCTCTTGCCTACTTTGGACTGGAAGTGTTGCAGCATGCAAACATATGATAATGTACAGTGGTACCTCAGGTTACAGACACTTCAGATTACAGACACTTCAGGTTACAGACTCTGCTAACCCAGAAATAGTACCTCGTGTTAAAAACTTTGCTTCAGGATGAGAACAGAAATTGCGTGGTGGCGGTGAGGCGGCAGCGGGAGGCCCCATTAGCTAAAGTGGTACCTCAGGTTAAGAACAGTTTCAGGTTGAAAACGGACCTCCAAAACTAATTAAGTTCTTAACTTGAGGTACCACTGTAGTCAGTTTACTGACAACTGGTTGAAAAGACCAAAAGACCTTTTTTTGACAACTCTACCATATCATGCATCATGGCTTAGCCTTACTCTCTCAGTGTTTTCAGTGGTGGAAGAAGTGGGGTGCGGTTCACCCCGGGTGTCATCACTGGGGTGTGTGTGACAAAATGAGTTTTTTTAAAAAAACAACAACAACACCTGGGCTCACAAAACTTTTTAGGAGTGACGTGGTGGCTTGGGCACCTGCAGGTTCCATGCTGCCTGAAACGGGAGCGTGGAACTTGCGTTTGCCTACTGCCTCTCCCTACAGCTGAGGGGGAGGTGTCGGAGAGGATCCAGGCATCGGAGAGGCTTGCCCTGCCCCCATGGGTGGATCACCCCGTCCACGGCTGCAGGACATGCTCCCGCACCAGGCACCCGAGCAGCTAGCTGTTTTCAAAGCATGGACAGTGCTAGCAATCAGCAAGGTTGGAAAAGCCCAACAAGCTACTAGTGTCATCTATTCTAGCACCATCTTCGAGATGCAAGCTATGGGCCACCCCCTCCTCCACCTGGATGCTGATGGGCTCCAACTCCCATCAGCCGCAGCAAGCATGGCCAATAGTCAAAGATGATGGAAGGCAGAGTCCGGCAATAGCAGGAGGCAATAAGTCCCTCTTGCTGCACTACACTCTTCAAAGTCTGTACTGAAAGCAAGGAAAGACCATTCAAAACCTGGTTCATTAGGAAGAGGCCATTTCTCAAGCATAATTAGTTACTGTTCCTAAACGATTTCTAAAACAATTGTTGGTAAGGAAACAAACTGAATTCTATTTTGAGAATGTTTGGAAACTATTGGTTGTATATTGGACTAACAAATTTCCTTGCGGCAAGGTGCATATCACAGGCTTTCTATTTTATTACTCCATTGTAAAAGCTTGGTAACAACAACAACCTGTAAGGTGGGCCCAATATCATCTTCATATCACAGATGGGGAGCTTAAGGTGAGATGTTGGCTTGCCTAGGTCAAGTCATGACAGACACAGGAGTTGGACTGTGTCTTTCCTTGTCTACAGCTCAGTCGTAAATACTGCAATACAACAAGGCCTATTGGACCAATCTAGAAGCAGAAACTGGTGTGGAGGTGATATGCATCTCCTGCATATCATACTGAGAGACTGGTTTTATATACAGATAAGTATTGGCTTCGGTAAGTTTAGTGCCCCGGACATTCTGGTGGTGTACCATTCCCCACAGATCTTTAACTTGTAGGCTTTTTTCTTTTCTTTGACATTTTTTAGACAAGAAGTGGGGGAGAACTGAATGGGTGAGGTCAACATATGTGGGAAAGTATTTAAAGAGGGCCCCAGGCTGCGGTTTGGCTAAAATGAGGATTCTGGAATTGAAAAGGTTGAATGCTTTTATATAAACTCTTTTGATTACCTCTCCTCTCAACCTCAGACCCAGGATATCTTTATTTACATCAGTGGCCACATGGTCACAAACAGGCATACTGAATTAGATAAGTGACACAGTGCATGTCAAGTCTCTATGAAGAAATGTGGCTTCATTCATAAACTAAAACAATTTAGTTTTGCCCATTATCATTAAATCTCAGTTATAAGGTCTTTGCTGAATTGTGTATATATAAAAAATGGTTTTGTTTTTTTAAAAAATCTTTTGCAGTTGGAAAACCAGAGTCTCTGCGACTGTCAGATGGTGAAAAGGTTACACTCGCCTGACAGTTTAATTCCAATAGAACAGTGAATCTATTTTTGTTTGCGACACCAGGTTGCAATTTTGTGCCGCCCAGTTCAAAATCAATGCTGGCAATAACCTATCTATAGAAAGCAATTTTTGAGCTTATGCAGTCCTGACTACAAATATGTTCCAGTCTGAGCAGCACTCAAAATTAAGAGGGGAACACTTAATGCCTAATAACATGAAACCAGCAAATAAAGATCCAACTTTACCACCAGCAAAAATGTCTTAAGTCCAAGGAACGCCTGGTACTTTTTCAAAGCATCTCACCTGAGGAAACTCTTCCATGACACTCTGGACATGATTCAGCAAAATTTAGTTATGACCAAGGTCTCGAAATGCAACCCTATACATACATGCTTAGCTGGGCCACCTAAGTTCTACTGAGGGACAGGGTAGAAATTTAATACACTTCACATTAAAAGGCAAAGCTAATTTGTGCTTTCTGAAACAACAGATGTGCTGAAACACAGACGTCCTTTGAAAGTCATGCTTCTCTCAATTTTGCAATGCAGTTCACTAATCAAGTACTATGTAGAAAAATGGATACGCAATGGTAAAGTGTATATGTATATAAATGCCTATATTTGTGAAAAGAGCATGCAAAAATGCAGTATATTATGGAAAATTGGCTTGCAAAAATACATCTGGGCAAAATCACATTGCAGAATCATGGAATTGTAGAGTTGGAAGGGACCACAAGGGTCATCTAGTCCAACCCCCTGCAATGCAGGAATCTTTCACCCAATGTGGGACTAAAACCCACAGCCCTGAGATAAAGAGTCACATGTTCTGCTGACTGATCTATCCCAGTGTCCCAGACCTCATAAGATGGCCACATCTCTCCACCTGCAATACGTGGGGTGATTTTGCCTAGATGTATTTTTGCAACATGTTATTGACGCATCAGTAGTGCATTACTGGTGAATTTATTCTGCTTTATTGGCTGTTCCGATTCCCCAGTGCTACCACATTATTGCTTTCTGGAGGGTCTATAGCACAGCAAAAGCAGGACAATGGTGGTATGAAAGTTGCAGGATTTCAGCAGGAAGGTTCAGGGTGTGCACTACTTAGAAATGAAGGAGTGAGACTACCCCAAAGCTTTTGCAGGTGCACACAGTAGTGAAAACACCATTACATATGACTACCCCAATAGCACGACAAGTTCAAATCATAATGAATAATAAAAAGGATGCCTGGAAGGGCTGCTAAACACAGACCCAAATAACTGTGAGCTTTCATATATTTTTTTTTTTTAAATACTTTTTATTGAATTTCTTTTATACACAAAGACAGGGGAAAAAAAAAAAAGTAAGAAGAAGAAAAAAAAAAAAAGAGAGAAAAAAGCATACACGCAAAAAGAGACAGATACATTCAAAAAAGTTACATCATACAACATAAAACATAAAACATCGACTTCCTTCCCTACTGAATTCGGGTTTTGCTTTTAACAATTTCATTTTTACCGCTGGTGTTTGTCTATGAGCTTTCATATTTTTAAAGAGTGTACAGATGTTGCTTCCTTGACCCGGGAGCTCTTGCAGCAACCTGGAGTCTGTTTTGCACCCGGCTTGATTCAACTTAATTAAGCCTGCATAATGAGAAGATGACACTGTATTGGAGAATTAATGTTATGTATATTGCTTCTGGACTCTTTAGCAGGAGGCAAAACATAATCTTAATAAACCTAAATATATTATGTTCATTAATATATAATTTATTTGTTTTTGCAATCTATATTGTTATCTGTTTTAATAATAAAAAGGTTTTATTTATAAAGTGTTATGAATTGCAGATTATGGACTTTCCACCAAGCTGAGCCTTTCATCTCTCCGCCCCTTTTGTCATTGTGGCTTAGTACTAACTTTTAAATGGAAGAAGCATTCTGGGGAACCTGAAACCCTGCTCACTGTTTTTACAACTTTTATCAGTTAGTTCCAATAAAATTATTACAGGACGGCAATAAAGTATAACCCTCATATAACTTTTGGATTTTATTTTATTTTACCCTACCAAACCAACACCTGTAATTTTTGTACATTAAATGGATAAGGGGGGAAAGGTGTGTTCATGTGTGTGTGTGCAGGACTCAAAAGATCCTTCCTGCTGTGGAATACGTAACTGATTTCCAGTGAAAGTCTTCTGAACTCCCACAACGTTGCAGTAGGCATGAATTTAGACCACAATTTGTCACACACACACACCTGGGCATAAATGGTCTGGCTCAATTACATCAAGTGATAAACTGAACTGGTCCTGCAGATTGTCATTGCTGCATTTTTTAAAAAAACAAAATTTATATACCACTTGGTTGTAAGAAAACCTCTAAACAGGTTACCAAAAAAAAAAAAAGTTCAAGACAAGGTAATTAAAATTAAAGTGCATGCAACTTCTACATGTCTAAATATGCATGTAAAGGAGCCTGCCTGGTGTCAATAAGTAGGGAGTTCCAAAGTTTAGGTGCTGCCACACTAAAATATAAGTTTCTTACAACTGCAGAACAAGTATTATGTGCCACCTGTAAATGTGCCACTTCTGCAGATCAAAGCAGTTGGGTGGGCAAACACAGAGTCAAGTAATCTTGCAACTGAACTGGTCCCAAGCTGTTTACATACTATTCGCAACACCTTGAACTTGGTGTGGTAGCAAATGAACAACTTGTGCAGATCTCTGAGCAGAAGGATATATACTGACAGGGTCTTACCCCAGCTAAAAGCTGTGCTGTGGCATCATTCACTAGCTGCAGCATCTGAATTAAGCACAAGGGAAGCCCCAGATGAATCGCACTGCAGTAATCCAGTCTTGTGGTCAAGCTCTCCCAGTCCAGGAACAGGAGTTTGTATAAGGGGCTCCTAGCCACTAAGGCTACGTGGTTCCCTGGTTACTGAGCCAGGTCCAAAAGCCCACACAAACTGTGCAACTCCATCCAGTGACTTATTTCTTGGACATGGGACCTACTTGCCCACAGTGCATCTATTTTGCCAGAATTCAAGCTCAGCTTATTTTCCCTCTTCCATCCCACCACTGCATCTAGGCACCAGTCCAGGGCCTGCTCAGCCTCTCTTGATCCAGATATTTTGGAGAAATAGGGTTGAGTGTCATCAGCGTAATGATGGCACCTTGTCCCAAAATGCTTAATAACCTATCCCAGTTTCATGTAGATAATAAATAGCAATGGGCATAGAATAGTGCCCTGGCACCCCGTAGTGCAACTGCTGGGGGGCTGAAAATCGCTTTCCCTGTGCCACTCTCTGGACTCCATAGGTAGGACACGAACAGCTGTAACACAGTGACCCCAATTCCCATTCCACAGAGCTAGTCCAGGTGGGCATCATGGTCAATAGTATCAAAAGTTGCCAAGAGAGAGAGAAGCAGAGCAAGGTCACATTCCCCTATCCCGGCTCTCTGCAAAGGTAATCTGACAGGGTGACCATGGGTGACTCAGTGGATCTAAATAATCCATGCCATCCAAGAAAGCTAGCAGCTGCCCCACCACAACTCTCTCCATCACCTTCTCCCCAGAGATGATATTTGCAACTGTTTGGTACTTATTCCAGTCCAAGGAGTCCAGGGCTGGATTCTTTAGCAGTGGTCACATTACCACCTCTTTCAAGGTTACAGAATGAAGTGTTAACCACACTCTAGACCAGGCATGGCCAAACTTGGCCCTCCAGCTGTTTTGGGACTAGAACTCCCATCATCCCTAGCTAACAGGAACAGTGGTCAGGGATGATGGGAATTGTAGTCCCAAAACAGCTGGAGGGCCAAGTTTGGCCATGCAGTCTAGACCCAACCAGTCAAATCCCTACTACAAGTAATAAGCCAAGAGGGACAAGAGGCCACGTGGTTGAGTGTCTAGCCACCAGCATATTGTGCATGTCAGCTGACTGCATAAGATGAAACCAACCCCACAATACATCACCCAGTTTATGTGTTGAGATATCAACAAAACTGGACTTGCAAATATTTGTCTCCCACATTATACTGCATGCGCTGAAGACCGTTCCACACACCCCTTCATCATTTGATGTCAGGTGTGGCATACTTGCATGCATGAACCAGTCCCTACACCAGCAATAGGGAACCTGTGGCCCTCTGGATGCTGCTGGAGTGCAACTCCCATCAGCTGCAGCAAGCATGGTCAATGGTGAGGGATGAGGGGAGTTGTAGTCCAGCATTGTTCAATTACTTAAAATGTGCCCAAAGAGCACATTCAATGAGCTCTTCCCTACTTCCGCCTTACCCACACTTCACTTGGGTAATATCCTTCAATGACATGACACACTGATGTGATTCCTAGGAGCCTTTCAAGAGCTTGTGTCAATGACATACAAACCCCAATATCCACCCATTTCTCCGTCTTTGCTTCCTGTCCCATCCCTGACAAACCTACACGCTATACTTGCACCTCCTTGCTGTCACACATGTCCACCCCAACCTTGTCTGGTCCTCAAAACCACCAATGAAGAAAATTGGCCTGTTCAGATCTATGATGTGGCGCTTCATTTGAGCCTGGACACATCAGAGTTCCCCTTTAGCACTCTCTAGGGTGCAGTCCTGGGACAGGCAAAGTTAAGACAGGGCCTCTGAGCATGTACAGTGTTCTTTTACCTCACTGGCTGGTAATCCTAGCCAACCCCCTGGCCTTTATGCTGGGCAGGATCTCTCCTTTTAGGGAGATCACTGCAGCCATCTGTCTGTCTCACTTTTTGCCCTCCCAAGCACCCAGCCTCCTCCTGAGCACCAACACATGCAATGCTGCATTACCCAATAGGCAGGCTACGCACCTGTAAATCAAAGCCACCAAAAGAGATTTTAAAGACGAAAAAGAGTTTGACATTTGACTTTTTTTTTTAAAGGATCCAATCCATCATGGGGAAAATCAGAACTTTGTTAGACTTCCTTCCACTCCACTCCACACTTTCACCCCTATTGTTCGTTTCCCTTTTGATTACTTGCCCCCACTGAAAGCAGAGGGGGTCCTACTAACGTAGGTTAACAAAAATAGTATTTTATTTCACGGTTTTATTTCAAATTATATAAGGGAGGTGGCACCATCACCTTCGCGGTAAGTGGGGCTTCTAAAGCTCTGGCCCTGAGCACGTGCTGTCCTGCCCCCGTCATCCCACGGACTTCCACGCCCACCCGAGACCCCACCTATTCCTCCTCTTCCTGCGCCTGACTAGCTGAAGCTACCCCATAGGATGGAGCTTCCCCGCCTGCTAAAGACCCTCTCCGACGGGGCACGGCCGTTCTCTCCCACGTAGAGGCTGCAAGAAACCTCATCTCCCCCCACCCTCACCCCCCCTCTCTCTGCCAGAGCACCCGGAGTTCGTGCGCCCCTGCGCCAGGAGCGCCGCCCCGTCGAAAATCGCGCAAGGACACGGAGGGCGCCCTTTCCTGGGTCCCTATGCCCTGTCCACGCGGCTCCCTCCGTGCTCTCCTTACCTGTGCGGCCCCTGAGCGAGAGGCAGCGGACCCCCCTCTTTCCCCGCCAGACTTTGCCCAAGCGCGGGCGCCGTCCGTCCCCACCACCATCCACCGCGCTCGCCATCTCTCGCTCCTTCTCTCCACCTGCTCCTGACCACCTAATCACCCGAAAGCCTCCGCCTTCGGGGAGGAGGGGGGTGCTGAAAGAGACGGACCGGGCACCCATTGGCTGGCGGCGAGCGCGCCCGCCTGCCATTGGCCGCGGGCGGCGCCAGCGCTGGGAGTGGCCGGCGCTGACGCCAGGCTCGGGTTGGTGGGGTGGGAGCGCGGCGCGGCGGCGCCTTTTGTGTGCTTCGGCGACGGCAGCGGCGGCGGGGAGCTTGCCTTGGCCACTGCGAGCGAGGAAGAGAGCGAGCAGGCGGGCGGCGCTGGGGCTGGGCTGCGGCGCGCGCGCCCTTCTTCTCCCCCTCCCCTCCTTGCGCTATGCATTCGAGCGCTCCTGAGCCTTGCCAGGGGCTGCCGATGCCGCAGCTGCCGCCGCCGCCGCCGCCGCCGCTTCTTCTTCCAGCACGTCGAGGGGCTTGCGAGGAATAGAGCCAGGCGGCCGGCTTAGGGGGCAGCCGAGCTCTCAGGAAGGCTCGAGAGAAGCCCGAGGCGGCTGGGGAAAAGAAGAGGAAGGAGGAGGGAGGATCAGGCTAAGGAGCCGCCGGTCCGTCCGCCCCTTCGGGGAAGCTGGATCTGCTGGCCGCCTAGCAGCGTTGTCCCTGCTGGGGGGATCGGAGGAGGCGGGCGAGACGAAGCGGCAGGCGGACCCGCCTGGGACGCGGCGGCGCGATGCTGGCGCTGGAGCTGCTGGGCTTGGCTTGGCTGGCCGGGGTGGCGATGGGGCAGAACGAGACGGAGCCCATCATCCTGGAGGGCAAGTGCCTGGTGGTGTGCGACTCTAACCCGGCCTCGGACCCGACGGGCACGGCGCTGGGCATCTCGGTGCGCTCGGGCAGCGCCAAGGTGGCCTTTTCGGCCATCCGCAGCACCAACCACGAGCCGTCGGAGATGAGCAACAGGACCATGATCATTTACTTCGACCAGGTGAGAGACCCCGCAGGAAATCGGAGGGCGTCGGCAGGGTTTTGCTCTTTGCTGATAAGGGAGCGTGAAAGGGGGTGTTCTCGGGGTGAGTGCGTGGAGGGCATGAGTGGGTGTGGTAGAGGGAAGGGGCGCTGGCTTTGGAGCAATTCCATTTCACCCACCCAAGAAAATACCCTCTGAGCCGTCCGCAGATCCATCCCGGGTGCATAGACGGTTGTAAGCCACCGTCTTTAGATGTTCCCCGAAGAGATTTCGAATTGCCCGTGGAAACTTTAGTGGAAGGGAGTGGGGAGAGCGCGTGATCGTGGGGTGGGGTAAGAGCTTTTACTGGCTGGGCTAGCTCCATGTTCTAGTAAGAAATCCGCAGGCGAGGAGGGACCGCGTGGCGTCTCCAGATGTGGTTCGCGGTCCAGATTCTAGGGAGAGGGACGGGTGTGTTTCTCACTCTGGAGTGCCTCCTTCCGTGCCTCTTTAAAGGAAAAAAACTTAATCTGGGCCGGCGACAGATGGCCACGTTTTCGGGGAATCCATCCAGCCGCTGGCGTTTTCAGTCTTTCTCCCTGATTTCTCACTCTGCTCTGCCTTTCCCTTGTAGGTACTAGTGAATATCGGACTGAACTTTGACTCTGAGCGGAGCACTTTCATCGCGCCCCGAAAGGGGATCTACGGCTTTAATTTTCACGTAGTCAAAGTGTACAACAGGCAAACCATCCAGGTCAGAGAATGCTGGTTTTGCTTGAGACACTTGCCCTTTGTGGCATGCAAGATTGTGTGAGCATCTGTGTGTGTATGCCTGTGTCTTACTCCAACTGCTGCATGCATTATAAGGTGGGATAAGTTCCACGGAACTTAGCAGGGCTTACTTGGGAACAACATGCAGAGGATCAAGGCCTCCTGATCAAACTTTTAATACTGGGTTTTGTACAGAACCATGTGTCTATTTAGCTACCCAGACTAGCAGTAGCTCTGCAGGATTTGATATGGGGAGGGGGTCTTTTCCATCCTTACCTAAGGAACCTGGACCTTCTGCTTGCTATAGCCCTCCCCATCTTTCAAATAACTTTCTTGTGTCTTTAAAATTCAGAACGAAATGAAGTAGGACAAGGAAGGGGCAAATCCCCCCCCCTGTGCACGCATAACAATTAAATCCAGAGGCACTCCAACAGCAAACAACAGAGAAAATACGATTCTGTGTAATCGGGCATACAAAAATCTCATTGAGCATCAATGCCCTTCATAATCAGGGCCCAGCCTTCCAAACAAAATCCAGAATGCCACAATCAAAGTGAGCAAATCAGAATGTTTTCCCATCTCCCCATTCATGGTATTAATGCTACCAACCAAGGATGCAACCCAGAGCATGATTACTTGGAAATAAACCCCATGGAATAAAAGCAGGCATGATGATCAGATTGCTATAAACAGTGCAATTCAAAAACAGTTTGGCTTTTGTTTTTCCCCCATTTCTGCCCCATCTTTCCTCCCAGCAGCTGAAGGCAGTGTACCTGGTTCTTCCACCACCACCACACTGTTAATATTATCACAGCAACCCTGCAAGGTTTGTTTGCTGGCCCAAGGTCACCCAGGATGCTTCATGGCTAAGAAGGGATTTGAATCTGCATCCCATATCAACTTGTGCAGGATGATCAAACCTATCCCCCCCCACACACACCAATAACTTTCTTTTTATCTAATATTGTGCCCCCCTTGCATTCCACTCCCTTTGTGGTCTGTGACTGTCTGAAGGATTAGGCTTAAAAATATGGAAAATCTGTATGTCTGAATTTAGACTAAACATGTAAAATTATTAACCCTGCAAAACATCTAAGTCACATTCAGTGGAGGGGGCCAAATTCTAATAATAAAAAGGAGGTTGGGGATGAAAGCAAGTTCAGAAAACAAAACTACTTCTGAAGACCAACTTATTTAATTTTCTAGATAGAGATATAAAGAATGGTTTTCTACCTTGCTCAGTTTAATACGCTCTTTAAAGTGTCATGTTGTGTGACTTGGGTGATTTTTTAAATTCCATTTGTGCTTCAGAAATCCACATTCCTGCTTCTTCCCCCAATACTAACTGCTGCCCACATGCTACATAAAGTTTTATATGTCATAATCCTTACTTTACAACCTGTCAGTCTCACTGTAGTAATTTAGGATGGGGACTCGCTCACAGGGCTGAAATTGAAACTGTCTTTCTCCAATGGCTTGGGAGTCACCTCTATCTTATTTATCCTAGAAGTACCTTATCAGGTGGGGGGTGGGGTTGGCCTTTCTGCTGATGGGCTGGGCATTTTAGACCTTTCAGAAGTTCTCAGCACATCCGTTTGGGGGTTTATTAGCTGAATGAAGGTTGACAGAACAAGGAATCTCCCCTCCCATGGGCCATGTTTCCCCAATATTACACTGCTCCCACTTTCATAACATCATGGGGATTGGTCTGAATGTGTCATCTGAACAAGGGCATTGCCTGTCCACAGGCTCTTATTGGTGTGGAGTAAAATGGGATATGGTATCCAACAGCCTGAATACTGTGCATTGATCAGATTGGATTCCTAAACCGTTTCTCAGGAATACATTTCTGTTATTATTATTTAGACTGTATTTGTCCATGTTTCTAGCTATAGGTCAAGATCTATGCCTGAATCTATTTTTGAATGACTTGGGTGATCCTTTGCAGTTTTTCCCTAGCTCTTTCTGAGTTCGGTGGATTTTAGGCCAACACATTTAGCCAAAAATATGTGTGCCATACAGAAAACATAACCTTCTCATCGTATTTTGTGTAGTTACCCGCTTGGGTCCATTAATTCCAGTAGGTTTATTCTGGTAAGAGTAGGTGAGTCCGTATATATGTAAAAGTGTGCAAATACATTCTTTTTATTAGATCTACAATTTCTGCTTTAGAAAGCCCTGAGTCTTTGTGGCTATCTGATTTCTACATCTACGGCTAGGACTGCTCTGTTTAAGGAGGAATGAAGGTGGGCTGCCCCACTTTCCTTTTGTGATGACCTCTCAGTTACTGTTTTTAGGCGGCTAAAGAGGCGTAGGGTGGTGGTGGTGGTGAATTATGGCCTGGATAAAAAATTAGGAGAGTTGGGTGAGAGGGGGCCCCCTCCGCCATAATTTGAGCAATGCTTTATTCTGTATAAATTTAGATCCACTCTTAAATCAGCTTCAAAAGCTATCAGTCACTGTCACAATGCCAAGATGGACAGCTGATCGATCTATGCTTTTATGTCCATCTCTAATTACTGGTGGCTGTGTTGTTTGCTGTGGTTGTATCTGAAGGAGCTGGATAAAACCCACTATCTCCCTTGCTTAGGCAGGCAGAAGGCTCCCGCTCTGTAGGATGCAGATTGGCTCTGTCAGGGATTCAGCATCTTTGCTGCTTCACAAATGGATAAGCTGCCCCCCTTGATGAACTTCAGAGATGCTAGCCAGAGCTTGAATGCCTTTATCTCTTTCTTCAGTCTCTGAGGTTTTGGGGGGAGGGCGGAGTGTGTGTCCAGTTTTCCTGAAGGACAAGCAGCCCCTCTTGAGAGGTGTGGGGAGAGAGAGAACCATCCATCTGAAAGGGTTTCACCCTAGATTTTGAGCCATGCCCCATAAGCGCCCCAATTTTCCTCACAGGCAACTTGCCCTTAGATAATGAGATCTACATTTTATTTATTTTTTTAGAAAAAATTGTGATTGTGGTGCTGTAATATATTTATTTGTTCACACAGCGCTTTGAGGTCTCTCCAGGGTGGGTCGGCAAGCAGCATTTACATTTAAATATAGTAATATTTCTAAAAAAATGTTTGAAGGAGGGGGTTGCGAGGATAATTACAGCAGTGGTGAAAAGCAAAAGCACTCTCTACTGCTGAATCTGGAGGAGCACAATTAATCTGATCTGGCAGCAGAACGGACGGTACCTTTCCTTTTCTACAAAAAAGAGAGAGAAGGAAATGGAACGATGCTATCTGGAGGTCATTCCTAGAAAGTTTGGGAGAGTGACATCATAACACTCAGCTGCCAGCCCATAGATCTGCAGCCTTTTCATTTACCCACCCATTTTCCTTTGTATCTTTGGCTGATATACATGGCCTATCCTATAAGATTTCCTCATGCATTGAAGAAGCAAGGTTTCCTTCCATGCTTGTCATGACAATATAGTCTGGGATGCTATCGGAAACATTCTGGCTAATTACCCCCCCCCCCTGCAATCTTGTGCAATGCCTACTCAGAAGGAAGTCCCATTGAGCTCCCGTCCCATTGAATGCCTAAGATTTTGCAGCCTCTGGCTGGAATCTGGTGCACACTTTCTTGGGAGTAAGCCCTACTGAACACAGTGGGACACCGCTGAGTAAACCTGCATGGGATTGGGCTGCTGATGTTCACTTGTTGCAACCCAGTGAAAGAAAGAAAGAAATTCTAATAAACAATTAATGGAGGGAGGGGAAATTCATTTCACCAGGTGCTTCCAATTGGAAAAAACCCCTGCCAGCCATTTCTGTGAATTTGCCTGCTGCCTCCGCTTCCTTTCATTGATGGGGACTTTGTCTTTCACTTGCTTTTCAGGTGAGCCTGATGCTGAATGGGTGGCCAGTGATTTCTGCCTTTGCCGGGGACCAGGATGTCACCCGCGAAGCCGCCAGCAACGGGGTCCTGATCCAGATGGAGAAAGGAGACAGAGCTTATTTGAAACTGGAGAGAGGAAACTTAATGGGGGGTTGGAAATATTCAACCTTCTCTGGATTTCTAGTATTCCCTCTTTAAACAACTTGCCGACTGGCTGAGGAAGGGAGGAAGGAGCAAGTCTTTCAGCACTGCTTACCAATCCCTGAATTTGTAGCTGGATAGAAGGAATCTCGGACAGCAAAAAGCTTCTGGATACTATCGACATAACTGCAGAAGTTAAACCCTTAACTTAGGTTTGTGTGCATTGCTCTGAAGATCTCTGTAATGGCGCAGCCGGACAACAGAAGACGCTTGAATTCATCCTCCGTCAATAATTATTTCTCTTTTCTCTCTCCCATTTTGCAAACCAAATTATGTTACATCTCAATTTAACTGATATTATTAGCTACCATTGTACCCCACCCACTGCCCCCGCAAGCTCCTACATGGTACCTACTTCACACATCCTTTTTACAGCCAATTTGGGTTTGTTTTTAACATTATATATCTCTATTTTTTACTCTTTCCCTGAGTTTAAAAAAAAAGTATTTTTGAATACATGGGTGCCATGGTTGAGAGGTGCAATGCAAACCCTGCTGTGATGCTACTAGTAAGGAAATCTGGGGAGGGTAGGACTATCAACACAAACTTATTCTAGCCAAATCCTGATTTTCACTATTTCTATGTAATTCTGAGTGATTGTGGAATTTTCAGGCTGCTCGATGTTTTGATGCTTGTTTTTCGCTCTTGTAAATTTGTGGCCCAACTACATGCCGGAAAGTATATTGAACTTTTACTAATTAATCTGTAAGATAAAAACCAGAAAAGAAGTGTGAATATTGACATAATTTAATTTAGGCTTCAGGTTTTGTTTTTTTAAAAGGTTTAAATGGGGTTTTTAATTTAATTTAATTTTCCTTAGATGAGAAACAAAGCAACTTGGTGTAGTTAACACAATCTTAACCAGATGTAGGAGGAAGAGAGATATACCAACAAAAAAATGAAAGGGAGGGGGCAGAAATATGCAATCACAGCCATTTGTTGCCATTTCCACTTGTCTGTTCTGATTCTGAATATGAAACAGGAGAAAACAAAAGCACAGTCTTCAGAAACAAAGAGTGCAAATAGTCCCTTTTAGCAGTGTTCGAGTCCTTGTTCTTCCTCATAGTTTCATGTGCCGTTTTTAAAAGTTGGGGCTCATGTGTAAATTTCAGTAACTACTCTCTCAGTTTAACAATACTGCTCTATTGGCACAAGTTCTTCAAGGTAGGAGGAAGAGGAGGAGGAGAGCCCCCACCCTGAACAGTCGCCAAGAAAATGCCCACAAAATTCTCCCCTCTGTTCTCTTTATCATTGTTATGTATTCTTTCAATCAAATTACGTTTTATAAAGCTGTCTTGCTTTCAAAGGAAGAGCGAAAGAAACCCCCTTACAAGGTATACCTAAAATGCTAGTATTATTATTTGCTAGTAATATTTTGTTTACAGTCTTTCAGAAATGTAAATGCTATAATTTTGCAGCACTCTAAAGAGAACTACTACTTTTATTATCAAGGTAAAGTAAAATACTTTTGATTGTAATCAAAACATAATGTGAAATAAAACCAGTGGAATAAACAAATGGATTTATTGGGGTGTAGAGAGCCCTCCTGCTCCCGACTCTTGTTCACAAAAAATAATAACACAGGTCGGACTTGGAGGTTAACTAGACATCTATAAATCAAAACAATAGCTGGATATAAACAGCCAGTTTCTCAATTTGGAGCCATAATGTGGAGACCGGCTGCCACAGAGTTAAAATGTAATGCCCCCCCCTCCTTCCCCAAACCTGGGTTCCAAGAAGGAATTTAATTAGCTCCTAGGGGGGCAGTTAAATCTGGCTTAATAAGCAATGCTTTATTTTATGCTCAATGGAGGGTGATGTGTGGATGTGTCCTTGTTAATAGTTCCATACAGCAAACAGAGATTCCAGTCTTTTGAAAAGCCTGTGGGAAAATGGGATGGGAACAAAAGAGGAAGGTGAGTTTTGTTCATTGGGCACACAGGTTGAAAGCTATCAGGGAATCCTTTGATGCAGTTGAGAAGTGGAACTGCAGCCTGAAAGGGGAGCAGGTCAATTTCCACCAGGCCAGGGAGACGGAGAGGGTAAGGGTTCACATGAGAGCTGCTATAGGGAGTTGGTTGGGCTCCAGCAACGCAAGAAGTCCCAGTTTCAAATTATGCCTCTGCCTGCCACAAAACCACTCAGGTGCTCTTAGGCAAATTCCTTTGCTTCAGGTTCCCACCTGCACTATAAAACGTAAGCAATACTAACCTGCTCTGTAGGATAGGGAGACAGCAACATTTTGTGGCACCGTAAACACTTGATTTTATTATGACAGAAACATCTTTTCAGGATGACTGAGGGCATGTATGTGAAATGCTTCCAAGACTTCACAAGTCCTAGGTTTGATGGTGAAAAGTCCATTGAGCATTCCCTGTTTCAGACAGACAGCAGGGTGACGTAGGAAGGGGTGACTGATTCAGGGTGGTTGCAGAGAAAATCCCCCAAAATACATCCTGAACCCCTATTTTACAAATCTCCCTGCCCCAAGCATTTGCTTGTATGTGCTTCTCTGCCAGGAGAGAAATGCCGGTGTGTTTGACAATTAGGAAAATTGGAACTGGGTGCATGGAGGGATTAGGAGGGCCAGTTTAAGAAAATATAGTCTCTGTGTCTGTGCCAGTGTCTTTTCTTGCTCATACAACTTCCCACTGGCTTAGTGCAATTTTTTTTTAAAAAAAAATCTGATCATGCTAATCATGTGATAATATTCAATACTGTATACATTATTCTTTTGGGATGTGTGTGTGTTCAAGCTCTCCCTCCAGACCACAGGGTGGTGGTGAATCCCTGACCCTCCAGATGTTTTTGGACTCCAACTCCCATCAACCCCAGCAAGCACATCTGTGGACAGCGGTGATGGGAGTCCTAACAACATCTGATGGGCAGCAGGTTCCCCATGCCTGTCTTTGGAAGGACCTTGCAAGGTCGGCCAGTAGGCTCAGATGGAGAAGAGGAAGTTCTTTTGTCTTAAGATCATGCGGCAAGTCTTCGGGCAGGGTGATTTAAATCTGAGGGCTATTAAGTAATGACCGGCTCCAGTCCAGGAGAGAGGCAAGGGGTACGTGTGTGTGTGTCGTGGAGGAGGGCACTGCAGTGGCAGCTAGCTGTGCTGCTGTCTTGAAAGGGAAGGAAAGACCCAGCCGCTCCGATAGGAACGGATCCCGGCTTCTTTGGCATGGGGAGTCTCTGGCTAAAAGCCACCCTAAACCCTCCCCCAGCGATTGAGATCGCTGGGGAAAGGCGAATGGTGGCGGGAGAAGAGGAGGGAGACACCTGGCTGCGTGGTCTTTGTCTTGGTGGGGAATCGCGGAGGTCGGAGGAGATTATTTTATTTCATTTTTAACCCCCAGGATTTTCACGAGACCATTTTCGGGAACCGTTTCCTTTTCAATGCTCCTCTTGCAGGGCGGTTGTCTCCCTACTTTAAACCTTTGAGTAGACTCACTGAAATTAATGCACTTGAATTAGTAACGCTTATCCATTACAATAGAAGGCATAACAGTGAAGAGAACCCTAATTTGATCATTGGGGATAGGTTTATAACGAATTCTTTCATTTAGCGTGTGTTTGCAGAGAAATTTTAAAAATCATTTTTTAAAAAAGGGAAGGGAAAAATATATTTGATGATGATATACTTGAAAGTGCCAGAAAGGTACCGTCTTAGAAGAGGCCTCCATGCCCACCGTTCTAGACCCAGGGTTTTGTTTTGTTTTTGCGGGAAAAGAGTCTGCGGAAAGGTATATATATATATTTAAAAAATGCTCACTCACAATGTTAACCGGACCAAACTGATCAGCTAACACTGCGATTCTTGGGAGAACGTGCCATTGAAGTGAGCGAAACTAACTTCTTACCTAGGATGCTCACTGGGCGATTCTATGGTTATTTAACCGGGAATCCAGCCTCACCGTGCTCAGTGGGACCGTTTCAGCTCGGTTGGATAGTTCCCCGCGGGAGCCGGACGCGCTGTCCCCTCAATCCGTTTCGTTCGCTTTCCCCTTTCATTGAAGCTGTCCCCCGCGCGCAGACACACCAAAGTCATCAGGGGGTTGGACTAGATGACCCTCGGGACCCCTTCCAACTCTACAATTCTATGATCTCATCCTTTCCGACTAAGGACCAAGTCGGTTTCCCGCCCGCACCGCTGGTCAATTTACGCGCGGTTATTTATAGGGCCTCGCCAGCAACGCGGGGAAACTCGGAATGTCGGGTCGCCTAGCAGGGCTACCGGCTGCTTCCTGGGCCCTTGCGGCGTCCCTGCTGCTGGCGGGGAGGCAGCGGCAGTCCCAGCCAGGAGGGGCTCGTGACATTATTGCTGGAAAGTCTGCTGCAAGGATCGGACGGAGCGACGTCTCCTCTACGCCTCTCCAAAGGCGAGAGCGTGAAACTGACCAACCTAGTCGCTGTTACGGGGCTCAGAAGCAAACAAAAAGTAAAAGGCTAAAGAACAAAACAAAAAACCCCACATAACCCAGAGGATTGGTGGGTTGGGGAGAGAGATACGAAACTGACTAGTCGGCAGAGAAATTGATGCGCGCGCTCTGCTTAGGAGAAGCACGGCACCCTTCGCGGTTTGGCTATCCTTAGAAAATCCCCCGCCTCCCGCGTGGTGTGCGCAGTATTTCGAATGTAAGAGGCTCTCAAAATTTCAGGCCCTGGCTGTCCATTTTCTAGGCACGTGCGCCTACTCAGAGTAAGACCCGCTGCGTTTGCTCGGGAGTTCAGACGCCTGCACCCGACGGCCAGCTTGCTGACAAGAAGCGCGCACGGGCTTAGCAGCACGTTAGCCTTCAGAGAGATGGAGAGAGGTCTTAAAAGATGTTTAGATGGGAACAAGCCCCGCTGATGTAAAATCGAACTGGCTTCCAACTGTAGGCGCGCGGGAAGGTTCTGTTGCTTGGGAATTTGCAGGTATGAAGGTGAGTCGAATGGTCAGGCGGGTAGGGTGGAATCTTGGGGGTGTCTCTACACCCCCCCCCCATTTTGCCTTACCTTGTGGAGCAGGGACCGGCAGGAAGGTAGGGCCGTCGCTTACGTCACAGCAGTGATGATAACGTCACCTCCCCAGGGTGCTATTGGCCCAATCCTCTGCTTGCCAAATAAAGAAGCTTTTCTCAGAGACAAGCACACCACATAAGATAAGCAGAGGAAGAGGTAAGTAGCATTCTCATGGATAGCTAAGGCTGCCACTTTGTTTTGAATAATAAAAATCAATAGTAATTATTGTTATCAGCATTTATTACAATTTGTTATCTGCCCTTCACTCTAAGGACCCAGGGACAGTTACAACAATTGAAACAGTATTGGGAGGGGGAAGTAGAAAACAACTTAAAATTACAGAAATAAGGTGGGCCTGAAAAATACGTGTCTCCAGTGTCAGGTGAGTCTTCAGCATTTGCCAAATGCAGTACAATGAAGGTGCTAGATGCACCTTTCTGGGGAGGGAGTTTCACAGCTTCAAATTTCAAAGTCCATTTATTATGACCAATGGGAATTTCACAAAGCAAGGCACAAGCTTCTGAGTCCTTCATAAGTCCTTCTGAGTTCTTCATAATCAAACTGGATGTTAAGCAAAGACAGAAGCATAAAGGTTGGAGCAAAAAAATGTTTTGGTACTGATGTCTGCACTGATTGCATGGTCTTAGAGGGGGTGTGGCTATGGGGATAGTCATGGAGAGTGCCTGGACTTCAGAAATAACCTCAATACTACTTAGGATATGGAATTTAGCAATCTGCTTCATATGGATTCCACCACTGGTCCATCCAGCTCAAAATTGCCTATACAGACTGGCAGTGGCTCTCCACAGTTTCAGGAGGAGGTCTAGGAAGCTGTGGTGCTCCAGATATTGCTGTACTCCAACTCCCATCAGCCCTAGCCATCATGGCCAGTGGTCAGGCATGATGGGAGCTTGAGTCCAGCAGCACCAGGAGGGCCAGATGTACCATTGCAAGGGACCACGAGGGTCATCTATTCCAACCCCCATGCAATGCAGGAATCTTTTGTGCAACGTGGGGCTTGAACCCACAGCCCTGAGATTAAGAGTCTCATGCTCTACTGACTGAGCTACTATAACTCCCCATCTCTGCCCTACTGGAAATGTCAGAGTATGCCCTGTCCCAGTGAGCACAGCCCTTTGTTAGAGTTACAGAGGAATCCTGTACACATTTGCTTACAAGTAAATACCACTGAGTTCAATAGGGCTTACTCACAGGTAAACAGAGGTGCAGTGGGAGGCAACAGGACTTGGAATTTACCAAGAAATGTACCATTTGCATGAGAAAGTGAAAAAAAGTGCTCAGCAGGTGGGAGAGGCTCCCCTCCTTTGTAAGAGGTTTTAAAGCAGAACCCAGATGGTTACCAATCAGGCATGTTGTGCTTGCTTGCTTGTGTTATGTTATTTATTACATTTCTATCCCCCCCCCAGTGGCGTAGCGTGGGTTGTCAGCACCCGGGGCAAGGCAACTAATTTGGACCCCCCTAACCCGTGGATTTGCGCCCCCTAACCCGTGGATTTGCGCCCCCTAACCCTAACCCCCAGATGTTGCGCCAGGTGCGGCCGGCCCCCCTGCACCCCCCACGCTACGCCACTGCCCCCCCACTTTCCTCCAAGAAACTCAAGGTGGTGTACATGTCTCTCCCTCTCCTCCGTTTTATCCCCACAACAACCCTGTGAGAGACAGTGGCTGGCCCAAGGTCACCTAGCGAGTGTCATGGTTGAGTTGGGATTCGAACCCTGGTCCTCCAGGCCTTCGTCCATCGCTCTAACCACTACACCACAATGACTTTCTCTTCTTATTTGCAAAACACCCTGAGACTCTATGTTATTGGGCAGTATATAAACATTGTAAATGAAAATACAAGGGGAAAACTGTTGGAGTAGCAGATTCCCTGCACCTCCTAGAGACTGGAGTAGGTTTTCAGAGCTTGATTAATTGAAATTTCCCCCCTAGTTCAATGAATGACCAGCCTATTTTGATGCTTTTTTTTGGGGGGGGTGTATGCTTAGATTACATACTCAGGGCTGACATGCACTGTTTCCCTGTCCTGGGTGACATTCCTCTCCCCCTTCTGTATTGTGTTATATGCTATTGATTGGTCAGTTCAGGACAACAGGTCTTGGAGCTGGGGGTGGGGTTTTTTTGGGGGGTGGGGGGTCTGCCTGCCTCTTAAGGCCTTTCATAGGCTGCATCTGGACAGTTGCTAATTTGCAGGTATAATTCAATTGTACCCTGGCAAATTTAGGTTGTGCCATTTTGGTGGTGGTGGTACTAATAAGTCTGATTTGGAAGTGCACTGGATAACAGCAGCATCAAGGTGTTGTCATATAGCCTCAGTGCGAGCAAATGAGAATGAATGGTCAATAAACAGCCCCGTCATATGACCTCCGTGCAAATTTTGCGCAAACAACTCAGGAAGAATGCTCAAGCAGCAGGTTGCTTGGAAGAGCCCTGAGCTGCAGCTGATTCTTCTGCTCCATATTCTGAAAACCTCTGATAGTTTGGAAAGCTCTGCTATCCAGCCCCCGGAACCCTGCTACACTGAGGCTGTGCTGCCTAGGAGATGAGTCTAGTTCCTGCATATGCTGCCTCCCTTTTGTAAATGCACTCCAGCTACCAATAGTCTATGTTTGCATTCTTATTTTATTTAGCACTCAACCTTGGTTCTTTCTCCGGCGCATCTCAAATCATGTGCACCCGTATAATCCCTGCCCTCTGCATGCATCAGAAGCAAGCTACTTCCTTTAAAGCCTTGGCTCATGCCACAATAAATGTGTCCGTCTCTGAAGTCTTACATCCTTCTTTTAAAATTATCCCTGTGTTATTGCTATTAAGCACACACACACCCCTACAACGCCATGAAATCTGCTGTGCTTGTTCCATTGGTGGGTTATATGAGCCTTCCAGATCCCTCCTCACAGCTAGAGTCTGCTGGCATCTATCCAGAAATTCATTAGGCAAGCCCAGGATCATTATGGTTTTATTAGACCAGGTTAAGCAATCCACAAACTCAGCAAGAATCGTATAGGCAAGGGGAGGGACTGGAGCTATAAAGGAGCGTGAATGAGAAGAGGATAAGGTAAAGATTCCCCAGCTGTTGCTGCAGGATTGGAACAAAAGAAACACTATTTATTTATTTAGCGACTCCATCTCTGTGTTTGGCATTTTGCAGCATGAGCAAGAGGGGAAATGGAGGCGGTTCTCTGCCCCGCAGAGCTTACAGACTGAGGTCTGACCATTGAGAAATAACAGAGGAGAGGGACTGATGCAATAGTTGAGCTCAGGACAACGTTTTTTTACTGGAACTTCACGAATTATCATACCTTCCTATAGAGTGGTGGGCTGATGTCATAGACTGGTTGGATGCAAAGGAATGGTGGGAGGCACCAGCTGGGGAACAACCAAGGGAAGTCGACTCAGAGCCTGTGGATTGGTGGTGGGACAAAGATTAGTGGTCACAGGGAGAAGACTGGGAGGAGGTGTTGGAAGCTGAAGAGGTAAGAGAGCTTAGTGAGTGGAGCCAGAAGCTGAAGCAGGAGAGGAGGAAGGCCAAGTGGCAGATATGAGTTCAGCTGGTGAAGAGGCACAGGGGTCTCCTGCTGCAACAAGCGCTTCTCCCCTCTGACATTCCAGAACCAGGAGAAGCATGAAGAGGATGGAGAAGTTAGCTTTCCATAGGTGCAGTCTCAGATGGCTAAGTCCCTGGAGAGGAGGGGACTTAGGCAGCTGTGGGGACCTTCAGTCTCAACAACTCCTTCATGGGGGCAAGACCTCCTGGAGAATACAGTAGTTGCTTTGCTCTTTAAGCCTGATGCTCCTGTGCAGATCCTGCATTGCAAGAGTTAATTCCAACTTGCTTGGTGTGATTTACTGCTGGCTTGCTCCTGCCAGCCTGCTCAGTGGCCTCCAGATTACTGGAACTGCTAACTGGGAGGATGTCATGACTCCTGTATCCACCAGTGATCTGGGCACAGAGTTTGAGGCTGCAAGGGCCCTTGATGGGGGAGCACAGAGCTGATTTCCGAATATAGGGAGACCCTTTGAGCCTGAGATGGTTGGACAAGAACTCCCAGAGGAACCTCCCAGGACACCAGGGCCTATAGTACCAGACCCTGGACTCTCACTGTTGCTTCCCCTGAGCCAGAAGAACCAAGATCAGCCTCAGAGGAGCAGAGGTGGGAAAGCCTGGGACTTCTGGATGTTGCAGGCACACAGTTTCCATCACTCTTTGGCCATAGAATTATATTATTTCTACCTCTGTTGGTTATCTTTGGTGGGGGGCAGAATGTGAATTACTTCTGAGTTATTGGTTTATTAAATTAATTTTTATTGGGCATTTATGATATGATCCATACACCATACCTCTCATAATATGCTACATGGCACTGAAACACCCCCAACCCTCCTACCCATCTATTACAGATTCCCGGATACACCCCAGCAGAGGTGAGCATAACATATATTTTAAAAGGAACAGAGAATCAGGATTTAAGCAATCAGAAGAAAGGATATGCAGCCCTGCTATGGAAACATACAATAGATACTACAAGGCACTGAGTTGTAGCCACCTTTGACTGAACTTAACTTCCAGGGGTCTTTTACCTATACCTTTACCTTATCAGTAATTTTTCTATATATACAGTATATTACCATTCTTATTATTATTGTTTTTAACTGTAAGCAGCTTTGAGTGGGCCAAAAAAGAGCAGATTTGAAATATTTTCAATAAAGAAAAATACAAGTACAGTAGAATTTAAAAAAAATTAAAAAGTCTGGGGCTGATGGGAGACATGGTCCAGATACTTTTAGAGAGCTACAGGTTTCTCACTCCTGCTGTTAAGCTGTTGTGCCTCTGTCTACCTCTCTGACTGTCCGTAATTTTCATAGGCTCATATAGTTAAAAGTAACCTCCAAGTTCATCTAGTCTGTCCCCCTGAGGATCAAACTCAGTTGATCAATCTTCTGAAACTAATTTCTTTTGTTGGGTGACAGCCCTAATTTCCACAAGCACATGCTTCCTCAGGCAAAATAAAAAAATTCCTTCCAGTAGCACCTTAAAGACCAACTAAGTTAGTTCTTGGTATGAGCTTTCGTGTGCATGCACACTTCTTCAGATACACTGAAACAGAAGTTGCCAGATCCTTCTATATAGTGAGAAGGTGGGGAGGGGTATTACTCAGAAGGGTGGTAGGAATGGGAGATTGACAGATAGCTGAGATGAGCCTGTTGACGACTCTTAACGACTGTAATAGGTCTTACAGGAAAAGGCAAGGGGTGAGAAGGTGAGAAATGGCTAAGTCATGTATAATGAGATAAGAATCCAATGTCTCTGTTCAGACCAGGTCTCTCCATGGTTTTAAGTTTGGTAATGAGTTGCAATTCAGCAGCTTCTCTTTCCAGTCTATTTCTGAAATTCCTTTGTAGTAAAACAGCTACTTTGAGATCTTGTATAGAATGTCCTGGGAGATTGAAGTGTTCTCCTACTGGTTTCTCTGTTTTGTGATTCTTGATGTCAGATTTATGTCTGTTTATTCTTTGGCGTAAGGTTTGGCATGTTTGTCCAATATAGAGAGCTGAAGGACACTGTTGGCATTTGATGGCATACACAATGTTAGACGATGAGCAATTAAATAGTCCCGAGATGGTATGTGTGATGTTGTTGGGGCCAGTAATGGTGTATGTGGCAGCAAAGTTGGCATCTGGGTTTATTGCAGGCTCTGGTGCCAGTGTCCGTGTTAAGTCTGGTTGTAGTATTATTGTGGGTTAGGAGTTGTTTAAGATTGGGTGGCTGTCTGTAGGCAATGAAAGGCCTTCCTCCCAGAGCTTGAGAAAGAGAACTGTCATTGTCCATTGCTTCCTCAGGGTACATCAATGAGTCCGGGCCGCAGCAATTTAAAAACAGCAAAAGAAAATCTCTAAGCGCTATGAGTCCAACCCAACTACCATATTTTTTGCTCTATAAGACTCACTTTTCCCCTCCTAAAAAGTAAGGGGAAATGTGTGTGCTTCTTATGGAGCGAATGCAGGCTGCGCAGCTATCCCAGAAGCCAGAACAGCAAGAGGGATTGCTGCTTTCACTGCACAGAGATCCCTCTTGCTGTTCTGGCTTCTGAGATTCTTGTTTTCCTTCTCCAAAAACTAGGTGCATCTTGTGGTCTGGTGCATCTTATAGAGCGAAAAATATGGTGCTTGTTAGGAGACCCCTTTTCTCCTCAAAGAGCTACAGTTTCCAGAGTGGCTTAGCAAGTAATCCCTCTTCTCAGGGAACTCTGAGAATTGTTGCTCTGGAAGGAGAACAGAGGCCCCCTAACAGCTCTCAGCACCTTTAACAAGCCACAGCTCCCAGTATGCTTTTGGGGAAACTATTCAAGGAATATCATAGTGCTTTAAATTTATAGTGCAGATGTGGCCAGTTGTGTCTTTCCAAGTAACATTTATTGCACAAGGATTCCGCTATCCTTACACTTTTCTTTTCTTTTCAAACCCACCCAGTTATTGCCTTTTACGAGCATTTAATATGTTTCCTTTGGATGTGAATAATGTCTGGCACCATTAAACTGCTGCAGTTTTGGATTTGCGCTCCCCCAATTTATGTCCCGGGAAAAGTGATGTTTGCTTTCACCGTTCATTAGCGTGACTGGCGTGGGGGAATTTTACAAGCCATCTTGCTAATGGTAATGAGCGTCCTTGATTGATTTCTAATGGGAAGATAATTACCAAGATGAAAGGGAATATTCTTGTTTGCTTGTTTTGTTTGTTTGAAATTCACAACATTTGCTGATTGGGGGGTAGCTTGTGGGGTGGGTGGGAGGCGAACCAACTCTTCTTTGTTCAAAAACTACATGGTTGTTAACTCCCCCCCCCCCAAGAAACCCAGGGCTCTGCAGATTTCAGAGTTGTTTGATCTCCTTTATTCCCCCCTGCCCCAAGGTCTACCAACCAGATCCAGGTGTAAAAGACATGCAGGGTGCTTGGTTTCTGAGACTAGCCATTAGCGTTCAGACTTAGTCCCTTCACATAAAAAAAAATCACTCCTACTAGACCAGATGCTAGGCTAGGAATAAAGACCATTGAGAGAACAGCCTCAGTGTCTTTCCCTCACATTGTGAGCCCAAATCATGTTTGGCACCACAGCTTGTATGCACATGCACATAGCAGGAGGTCAAATGCTGGACTGCACCAAAAGGGCAGTGCCACAAGGAAGAAACGTATGGGGAATCCAACTGGTGCAGGAGCAAATACATTAATCCAAAGTGTATAAATCCCAGTGCATTTTGAGTCACCAGCTCTTTGTCAAGGGAGCCTATTTCAATTCCTTTGTTTATTAAATGTCAAAAAGAATGATGGTCTCCTACACTGGAAGGAGCTGCCGTGGTTCCACTGTAGGAGTCAATGACTCGTTTGGGAGCCAGGAGACTAAGAAAGGCCAAGCTGATTGCCCCAATGAATAGCCTATTGCTCAAAACGGGGTTCCTACAACTTAGATTAACACACTGTATCTGTTGACTTTCCATTTGTTTCATTCAAATGTTGAATGAGTTGCCAATCTGGGGCATGTATGTAGCTCAGTGCTACAGCACTGGCTTTGCATGCAAAAGAATCCTGGTGGAACCCCAGCCTCTCCAGAAAGGGCTGGGAAGAGAACCTTGCCTGAAACCCCAGAGAGCCACGGCCAGCCAGGGAGCCCATACTGGGCTAGATGGACCAATGGTCAGTCTAAGGCAGCCTCCTGTGTCCCTATGTTCCTAATCTCATCCCTCTCCCTGTAAATGAGCTAAGCCAGGGACTGGGGAATCTGTGGCCCTCCAGATCAGTGTTTCTCAACCGTGGGTCCCCAGCCGTTGTTGGACTACAACTCCCATCATCCCTGACCACTGGTCCTGCTAGCTAGGAATGATGGGAGTTGCAGTCCAACAACAGCTGGGGACCAAAGTTTGAGAAACACTGCCCCAGATGTTGGAGAACCAATGTGATTCTTTCTGGATTTTGTAAGACTACACCTCCCTTCTGCACTAGTCAGCATGGCCAATGATCAGGAATTATGGGAAATGGAGTCCAACAAGATTTGGAGAGCCACTAGTTTCCCATCCATGAGTTAGGCTTTCCTACATAGTTGTTGTTGTTGTACATATCCACTTAAATGTATGCGCTTATCTGTTTGCTTTTTAAAGAAGAAGAAAAACCTCAAATATTTAAAATATTTAGATTGGCAGAACTGTTCTAGGGATTGAAGTTGGGGAGTTGAATATATGATGTCATGGGTGCCAGCCAGTAGGTCCCTTCCACAAGGTGGCTTTTCCCCTTTCAAGCTCCACCATGTAAAAAACTTGCAGAGCCATTTTATCCACGACATTCCTTGAACAGAAGATGTTTGTTTACTGAGTGGCAAAACTGCCTCCGTCACTCTCACAACTAGTGCGCTTGTAGGCATTTGAAGGATATATTTTGAGTGCTGCAGCCTTTCAACTAATCAAGGGTTCTTGATGCAGCTACCACCCATACGCCACCACTTTTGTAGTACAGCGAAATGCAAAAGATAGCCCATTGTCTGTTGTTTAAGTTGGCACAGAAACAGGATTCTTGAAGGATGTGGGAGAGTGAGAGCTGAGTAGGAACTAATAGCAGGCCACAACAGAAGTAGAAGGGGTGGATTTGAAAACACTAACAGCAACACACACAATCCTTGTATTCTTCAGGGCAGGGTGAAAGAACTGCTAATTATACAAGGAAAGCAATGTTTAGAAAAGGGCAACCAAGGGGATGAAAGGTTACTGAGTTCCTCTCTGGTTCTGGTCTGATCTGGTTCCAACAGAATCTCTGCCTGGTTTTGACTATACATCAGATTCTGAAAATCTGGTATTGGAAATTGAGCTGGGATTGTTTAAGATGGGAAGCCTCTTGGGTTTTCAAAAAACAAAATTGGTCTATAGTTCATAGCGGAGTGAAAAACCTTGGTAACTGGATCTACCCAGTCCCTCCAACACCATTCTGTCTCATTCAGACACTGCTAGCATTGCTTAAAAGAGCAAAATAAAACACATTGGTAAAGGAAATGGTTCTTCATAGCTTTGGATTCTAAGCCTACACGGCTTAACTAGTGTCTGAAGGCTGCTTCATGGCAGAGCAGCAGAGAGAGAGAGAGAGAGAGAGAGAGAGAGAGAAGGAATGGGTGGAGCTTGGGCATTTGGCACAACAAAACCACAAAGCACATTTTCCTTTGTCTGTTAGTCTCAACCCTGCCATCTACCGACCAGAGGCATGTAAGATGGCTTATATACCCAACACAACCAGCATAGACTGACAGCCAGCTCCCTCTCGGTCCCAGAACCCTGGGGCCTGGAGCTTGCCCCCCACCCAAACCAGACAGTAGGTGAGTCTGGATATTTGCTAGCCAGGCCCATGTGGGCTTCTCGTGAGAAGCCATTTTGCACGCTGCTCCACCAGTGCACAATGCTGGCTCCCAGCTCTCATCTCTTGACTGCTGAGATGAAATCCTCTTGCGCGGAAGGTATTGCTCCAAAGCTTATTATACCTGGGAGCTGATCTCATTAGGGTAATTAACGTCAACGTAGATCCCTTAGAAAGGGAAAAGAAGGTTCCTTGCTTAGGTGGACTTCACATGTATTCTTTTAATTTGAAGATGAGTCGATGCATCTCCCATATTTCCTGATGTCCTTGACATTCCCTCCCGAATAGTGACAGCATATTACGCTGTTTCTGTCACACTCTCCCTGCCGTTCTGTCTAATGAATGCCAGCACACAAAGGTTCGTGTACACATCATGCTAGCTCAAGTCACACAGACAGCTTCGTTTCAGACCTTTTAAACTTCCCAGTTTATTTTAGTGTTTCCTTCCTGTTGCATCCTGGGGCCAGGCTGGGGCAGCCCTATATGAATACCTGTGCGTTGTGTCTCTTATTTACTGCGATCAATGTATAGTCCATGCACTTAAGAGGAACTCATAAATTAAAAAGGAGGTGGTGGTGGTGGGGTGGGTGTGAAAATCCACAATAAAATGTATCACAAGCTGTGAGAAAGTGCTCAGAAGCCTTTTAGACCTGGGTCCTAATGGCATGGAATGCAAGAACCTCACTGAAGCTAAACAGGTTTGGGTCTGGTCAACTCTTGTGTGGAAGACTGTCAAGAGTACTGTGTATGCTACCTTGCGTAAAAGAAGTAAAAATAAATCATCTGGAATCCTACATCTTCTCATCTAGCAATTGGCCCTGCTGAACTCAATGAGACTTACTTCTGAGTAGACATGTTTAGAATTGCACTGTAAAAAAATCTCAATCCTGACTTGCAAAGCTCATCAAACCAGGTAAAGGTTGGACTTTGTTGAACTCAGTAGGGCAAGTAAGTTATGTCTTAAAACTCACTGTTTTCAATGGGAACTTAGGTTGAAATCTGAACCCTGTCTACACAGAAGTAAGTCTAATTGAATCCAATGTGGCTTACTCCTAGGTCAGTGGGAGGTACCCGTAAGCTCCCTTGGATTCAATGAGACTCAGTGGCGGAGCAAGCAGATCGGGTGCCTGGGGCGGTGTCTGTGCCCTGTGCCCAGGGGCGGGGCGATCCAGGGCAGGACACTTTGCGGGGCCTCCGAGGAGTCTGCCTGCCTCCCCCCTCTCAGCCGCCCTACAGCTGAGGGGGAGGTGGCGGGCGCCCAAGCCACCACGTCACTCCCAGGAGAGACGCATGGCTCGGGCATGCTGCAGGCCCCGCAATGAGTGTCGCCGGGTATTTTGTCACCCTCTTCAGAGGTGACACCCGGGGTGCACCGCCCCCACCACCCCCTCCCTCCGCCCCTGATGAGACTTCCTTCTGATTAGGCATGGTTAGGTTTTCAGCCTAACCGTAGCTTACATCATCTGGAGCCAACCCATGATTTGTGGTGTTTTTGGAATGATCATATACACACAAATCATAACACTGTACTCTAGTAGTTAAAGCTTATCAACTACCACTCTAACATGGACTGGATCCACACTTCACGCCTCCCCAACTGCATAGCTGCAAAATTCACTTTAACTGCTCTCTCTGCTTTTTCCTCCTCTGTGTCCACCACCAGCACGAGATCCCACCTTGCTTGAAGACTGCCCCGAAGAGAATGTGGTCCTCTGTCTGAGAAAGGTTCTGCACCCCAGATTTAGGTGTACAGTGGTACCTCAGGTTACAAATGCTTCAGGTTACAGATGCTTCAGGTTACAGACTCCGCTAACCTGCAAATAGTACCTCAGGTTAAGAACTTTGCCCCAGGATAAGAACGGAAATCACGTGGCGGCAACGCACTGGCAGTGGGAGGCCCCATTATCTAAAGTGGCAGCTAAGGTTAAGAACGGTTTCAGGTTAAGAACAGACCTCCGGAAAGAATTCAGTTTGTACCCGAGGTACCGCTGTATCTGTTGCATGCTCATGAAGGAAGTGTGTTCTGAATTCTTTGTATAATGTGCATGAGAATGACTTGTTATGTAGAGCATATTACTACAAAACCTATGTTTCAGTGAGACAACTGTGAGCAAAACATGCATCTTCAGACACATCTAGAGGCTGTAATTAGAGCAATATCCTGCTAATCTCAGTTTGGGAGTGAAAGTGAGATTGGCTGAAATCTGAACATGTGGGTGGATTTCCCATGGGATTTTGTTGCTTTGGTTTGGGAAAATGGCTATGATATTCCTCTGAAGGTTATATATATATATATGTGTGTGTGTGTGTGTGTGTGTGTGTGTGTTCCCAGCTGTTTTTGTATTGAAAACACACACATACACGCCTCTCCAAATTGAGACTGCGCTGTCAATTTCATAACAGTTTTATGTCTGAACATGGAGATAAAAAAGGAGCCTGCCATCAATAGCTAGTCTCTATGATGAAAAATTAGCTATCCTTGACCAGTCAAAGTTTTTTATTTTGTTGGAGAAGGATGAGAGGATTTTCTTTGTTCCTGGAGAGATTAAATTGCTTTGCAGGCATGTCATGTGGAAATGCTTCATAGAGGAGAGGAAGCAGAATGACTTCTGAGCACCTGATTTTATGGTTGTGTGTGTGTCCATGTGTGTGTGTGTATGTGTGTGTGTGTCTCAGAATGACATTATAACTCATGTATCAAGGATGTCACAGATTTGTTATAGTTTTGGGATGTCAGCCAGCTTTTCTTGGGAAGAAGACCTATCAGTTCCCTGCTAACCCATTTTTGATATGTTAAAGAAAAGTTGGAAATGCCTGTTTTAAACAACCAATTTATCAACCAGCTGTTATATAGACAGACTGGAGACCTACAGAGACATCAGTTGATAAGAAATAGTCTTCAGTCTTTTCACACCCCGGTTCCACTTTTAACCCAAACATGCATTTGGGGACTCATTGACCTAATCTTTTGTCACATATTGGAACCTAAGAACCTAAGAATAGCCTCCTGGATTGGGCCAAGAGCACATCTAGTCCAGCATCCTGTTCTCACAGTGGCCAACCTGTGGGAAATCAGCAAGCAGGACATGAGCATGAGATCACTCTCTCCTTTTGTGGTTCCTGGGAACTGGTATTTGGCAGCATCACTGCCTCCAACTGTGGAGGCAGAGCGTAGCCATCATGGCTTGTAGCCGCTGAAAGCCCTCTCCCCCATGAATTTCTCTAATTCTCTTCTTGTAAAACCATTCAAGTCGGGAGGGAATCACTGCCTTCTGTAGGAGTGAGTTCCATATTTTGACTAGGCACTATGTGAAGAAATACTTTCTTTTATCTGTCCTGAATATCCCAACATTCTGCTTTATTTGCATGGCAGTAGCACTCCTGTTGTGAGCCATCTTGGATCAAACCGCAACCCAGTGGTGGGACCCAATCCACTAGTTAAAGACCGGTGGATTAGATCACTACAAACCAATAGTACTTATTGTACTTTACCTGATCAGATTATTAAAATGCTCCATACTATACTATAATATAAACGAAGGAATTGTACCTATAATTAGGAGGGGGGAATGTTAAAAATAAATAAATTATTGACCCTTAGGGCTGTAGTACAAATCTTTCAGGAAGAGACTTCTAATAGTTTAGAAGTCATGCCCTTATTACTACAGCCTTGGTTCTCTGCAGAATGCAGCCATGCAGTTAGGTGATTTTAGACTATGGACTTAATGGTCTTACAAGAGGGCAACCCCCCCCCTCACAAATGTGGTTAGCCAGCATTTCAGGGTCCCTCCACTGATTCTGCTAAGTGGAGCTTTGGCCTTCTGCCCCAAAGTCTTGCCTTTGTGGTATTATAATAATAAATAATTTATAATAATAATAATAATTTATTATTTATACTCCAGCCACTCTGGGCGGCTTCCATAAAAACCAAAAATACAGTAAAATATCACACATTAAAAACTTCCCTGAACAGGGCTGCCTTAAGATGTCTTCTGAATGTCAGGTAGTTGTTTATCGCTTTGACATCTGCTGGAAGGGCGTTCCACAGGGCGGGTGCCACTATCGAGAAGGCCCTCCGCCTGGTTCCCTGTAGCTTTGCTTCTCGCAATGAGGGAACCGCCAGAAGGCTCTCGGCACTGGACCTCAGCGTCCGGGCAGAATGATGGGGGTGGAGACGCTCCTTCAGGTATACTGGACCGAGGCCGTTTAGCGCTTTAAAGGTCAGCACCAACACTTTGAATTGTGCTCGGAAACGTACTGGGAGCCAATGTAGGTCTTTCAAGACCGGTGTTATATGGTCTCGGCGGCCGCCCCCAGTCACCAGTCTCGCTGCCGCATTCTGGATTAGTTGTAGTTTCCGAGTCACCTTCAAAGGTAGCCCCACGTAGAGTGCATTGCAGTAGTCCAAGCGGGAGATAACCAGAGCATGCACCACAGGCAGATAGGGTCTCAGCCTACGTACCAGATGGAGCTGGTAAACAGCTGCCCTGGACACAGATTTGACCTGTGCCTCCATGGACAGCTGTGAGTCCAAAATGACTCCCAGGCTGCGCACCTGGTCCTTCAGGGGCACAGTTACCCCATTCAGGACCAGGGAATCCTCCACACCCGCCCGCCTCCTGTCCCCCCAAAACAGTACTTCTGTCTTGTCAGGATTCAACCTCAATCTGTTAGCCGCCATCCATCCTCCAACCGCCTCCAGACACTCACACAGGACCTTCACCGCCTTCAGTGGTTCTGATTTAAAAGAGAGGTATTACTAGCTGACAACCCAGTCTTCAGATAAGTAGGAAGATAAAATGAGCAATAGGTTGCATTGCTGGTTCCCTTGGTCTGCCTGCACTGACGGGCCTATATTGTATGTCATAATAAATGATCTGGTGATCTTTAAGATGCTGCGGAACTCATTGGGCTTGTATGGCCAGATCTCCTTTGTTTTTAGGAGTTCTCCTATACCAGGCAAAGTTCAACATGTTACTCTTTGTATATAAACATCTTGACAGCTTCGGTCCAGTTTACTTGAGAGATCATATAACTCCATTCATGCTCCCTCAACCACTTTGATATACGGAACTGGCACTTGAAAGAAATATTTGTTCTGCACTTGTAAGAAATCAATCTTTTAGCACATACCTTCCAACATTTCTCCAATAAAAATAGGGACTTTCCATTCCATAATGATCATTTTTCTATTTATACCCCACACATCTTACTGGGTTGCCCCAGCCACTCTGGGCAGCTTTCAAGATATATAAAAACATAACAAAACATTAAACATTTTTTTTTAAAAAAAACCCTTCCCTATATAGGATCGCCTTCAGAAGGCTCGGGGGTCGGATAGCTCCAGTGCTTTCTCTCTCTCTCTCTCTCTCTCTATATATATATATATATAAGTTTGGGGTACGCTCATTTTCCTACTCATATTGAAATACTATCCCTCAGTGAGTCCAAACTTAGATTCACAAAATGTTTAGGGGTATGCATACCCCTGTGTCCCCCAGAAAAAAGCACTGGATAGCTCCATATCCTCCAACCTTTTGCCAATGAAAATAGGAACATCCTAAGGAAAAGCAGGACATTCCAGAATCAAATCAGAAACTGGGACGGCTTCTGTAAATCCTGGACTGTCCCTGGAAAATAGGGTCTATTAGAGTGGCAACACCCACCCTTTGTACCTTTCTGCATGTTGACATAAGGTAGGTGCCTTTTGTGTAGTTGTTCTGATGCCTGCTAAAAAAATCATTTGGAAGCTGGCATGTGTTTTAATTTTCTTTTTAGCTCAACAGCTGATTTTCATTCCATTTTGAATTCTTTGTTTTTAACGTTGTCTTTTGTTACAATTTTAATATTTTCCTTTTATAATAACAATAAAAAACATGGAGATATTTGATTTCCAGTCAAATGGTAGCCAAACAATGTTAAATAAAATAAGTAAATAAATAAATAGTTGTCCTTGGCAATGGTCTTTCCACTGCCCCTCCTTATCTTCAGGAAAAAACCCAGTGAGATTTGTTAGGCTAAACAATGGTAGCTTAGCCTAGAGAATAAGAACAGCCCTGCTGGGTCAGAGCAAAGTCCAGCATTCTGTTCTCACAGTGGCCAACCAGATGCCTGTGGGAAGCCCATAAGTAAGACAGGAGTACAATAGCCCTCTCCTGCTCATGATCTCCATCAGCTATTGAAGGCTATTAATATCAAGTTGAAGCAAACATAAAGGGACTCTGTTGATAAAGAAGGGTCAAGTACAAAATTCTTTTGCACAGCAAAGGAGAAAATAAGCACAAGTTTCTCCTCATTGTGTGCTGAGAATCCAAGGCAACTGTAGAAGAGCTATTGATTTGAAAGGGTGGGTGTAAAGTGTTCCATAAACCTGGAACAGACACAAAATTAATGTTAGGTCCTGAACATTTACATAATATGTGAATTTGTTTAATGAGAGCTGCCTCTTATACTGGAGGTAGCACATAACTCTTGTTGATAGTAGCCACTGATTGCCTTCTCCCGCCATGATTTTTCATGAATTTGTCAAGAATGCTTCATTGGTTGAGTGTGGACTTCAACTCAGGTCTCTCCAGTTCTAATCTGACACTCTAACTCGGGGGAGAGCCAATATGGTGCTCTCTATCTATTGTTGGACTCCAATTTTCATCAGCCCCAGCCAGCATGGCTGATGGTTAGTGATGATGGAAAGTGTAGTATATCAATATCTGGAAGTCACCACCGTGTTGACCAACCTTGCTGTAACCACAGCCCTGGCTTCCTCGATCTCTCTTTACCACAGATTCTCCCTTATTCAGTGTTGAAATCTATTCAACCTTTCCAAGGGCGATGGGGAATTTGGTAACTTGGCAACTGCCCCCTCTCATTTCAGAGCACATATTTGCTTTTAAAATCCTAAACTACCATATTTTTCCATCTATAAGTCGCCCCATGTATAAGATGCCCCCTATTTTTGGGGACTCAGATTTAAGAAAATGGGGGGGGGCGAGATGTATCCGTGTATAAGACGCCCCCTGATTTTTGACATTATTTTTTTAGGGGGGGGAACCTAGTCTTATACATGGAAAAATACGGTATTTGGATGTCTATGTTCACTAATAGATCCAATGAGATGATGGACAATTGATTGCTGGTGAAAAACTGAAGTTTTAATTTATTGGAGTGGCCGATGGAACTGACTGGGTGGAATGCAGGGAGCCCAGCACTAGGTGGAGCCAGAGCCAATGAAAGACAGTGCCAATTAATTCTAGATTTGTCCCCATCCTCCTGCCTGCTGAGTTCTACTGGGGACAACACAGAGACTGATTAGGAGGAAGCTCCCCTGGTTGAAAGGGCGCATCTGCACTATACACTTAACGCGCAACTTTAAACAGTAGGAGCTTCCCCCAAACCAGTCTGAGAATTGTAGCTATATGAGGGGAATAGGGGTCTCACTACAGTTCCCAGGATTCTTTGGGGACAGTCCTGACTGTTTAAAGTGGTGTAATACCAGTTTGGACGCGGGTGGCGCTGTGGGTTAAACCACTGAGCCTCTTGGGCTTGCCAATCAGAAGGTCGGCAGTTCGAATCCCTGCAATGGGGTGAGCTCCCGTTGCTCGTTCCCTGCTCCTGCCAACCTAGCAGTTCAAAAGCATGTCAAAGTGCAAGTAGATAAATAGGTACCGCTCCAGTGGGGGAAGGTAAACAGCGTTTCTGTGGTTCACCAGAAGCGGCTTAGTCATGCTGGCCACATGACCCGGAAGCTGTATGGCGGCTCCCTCGGCCAATAAAGCGAGATGAGCGCCGCAACCCCAGAGTCGGCCACGACTGGACCTAATGGTCAGGGATCCCTTTACCTTTAATACCTGTTTAAATCTATAGTGCAGAGGGAGCCAAAGTGTGAAGATAGACATATTGGGAATGGCTGAGGGCAGACTGAGCTTGGTGGGGGCAACACTCAATTTGCCCTGAAAGATCAGCCTCCACTCTCTAATTCTTAAGTCACATAAGGGAAGTTCTATACAGGATGTATTTACAGAACAACACGGAAAATCCTGCCATCTCTTTTTCCTCTACCAGGTTTGTGGCTTGTTTCTGTAGGCTTCTTTGGCAAGTGCTGCCACCATATCCCCCCCCCCATGTGTAAGAAGCAGCTATTTATACACAATGCTAATGTTTCTGGGCAGAGTTTGAAAAGAGCTTGGGAGAGAGAGAGCATCCTCTTCCCCTGAGCCTCCTAATGGTGGGGATGTCTTGGAGAATGGCAACTGGGGAAACGGAACAAATCGAAGGGAAGATGGATCATCAGGTTAAACAGGTGAACTGGAAAGAGGATACATCAGGGTACAAGTGCAAATGGAAAGATGGGGACGCAAGGGACCCCCCAAGCCCTTTTTAAAAAGAACCCAAAATAATCTAACAGTTTAGCCTTCTGCATTTCTGATTAGTTTCCTAACACAACTTAGCAGGCTGGGAGGAATCAGGCCTTCTGGCAATATGTGGGTTGTCAATAATAGGACCATGAGTTTTTGTTAGGGGTGGGGGAATCTGTCAATATTTGTGTCTTTCAATTTCAGCCAATAGTTAAGATATGGAGCTTGCTCTCCCAGGAGGCAATGATGGCCACCAACGTGGATGGCTTTAAAATAGGATTGGAAAGATTCACAGAAAATAATAATAAGAAGAAGAGTTTGGATTTGATATCCCACTTTATCACTACCCTAAGGAGTCTCAAAGCGGCTAACATTCGTCTTTCCCTTCCTCCCCCACAACAAGCACTCTGTGAGGTGAACGGGGCTGAGAGACTTCAGAGAAGTGTGACTGGCCCAAGGTCACCCAGCAGCTGCATGTGGAGAAGCAGGGAATCGAACCCAGTTCACCAGATTACAAGTCCACCGCTCTTAACCACTACACCACACTGGCTCTCCAATAAGACTATCAATGGCTAGTAACCATTATGGCTGTGCTCTGCCTCTACAGCTGGAGGCAGCAATGCTTCTGAATACCAGTTGCTGAAAATTACAAGACGGGAAGAGGGCTCTGGTGCTTGAATCCTGCTTTTTGGTTTTCCATAGGCACCTGGTTGGCCACAGTCAGAAGAGGCTGCTGGACTAGATGGGCCATTGGCCTGATCTAGCTGCAGGCTCTTATTCTGTCCAAATTCACTTTCTGAAACAGTATGTAAACGGAAACACAGCTACCCTCCAAAACTGGCACTGATTGAAATTTCACTCTGAAGCTTGCCGTCCAAATAGTGCTTACAAAAAAATGCATTGATTAGGGAAAAGCAAGCATAAAAATGAATAAACTGGTGAAAACAACCCACCAAATTGCCTTTATTAGGGAACGTTGCTTGCATTAGTCAAAATTCCATATGAAGTGTGTCTATGAGGAGAGATTCACACTAAAATGCTGAAGAATTTCTGTAGGATTACCCCGCCCCCAACAGTTCAAAATATGGAGAACTGAACTTAAGATTGGAAAAATAAGAAACAGAGAATACTGAAATTGACTGATCCTTCAATTCCTAGTGGAGAAGTGATTAGAAAAAGGGTACCCAATGTGGGGCCTTCCAGCTAATGTTGGACTATAACTCCCAGCAGCCCCAGCCAGTATAGCTAATGGTTCACCTGTTAGGTTTTCTTAATATTGATGTGGTCAATGGTGCTACTCAGAGGTGTGTGTTTGTAATTATAACCTGCGTGGCAGCACATCTGTGAGCTCTTAACAATTCAACACACCTGTGGTATCTTAACAATTTAACTAAGTAGCAGGGGGAGTTAACCTACTGCAACGAATGCAGCGATGTGATAGGGTAATTGATTATTTTGAAAACTGTATTTAAGTTGACCAAATGCTTTGTATGGTACTGGCTGGTGTAGAGTGGTTAGTTGCACATAAGCAAAGATGTTGTGGGCAAGTTTTTATTCCAAAGCCCCAGTCGCTGCAAAAACTTGGTTGGTGAAGAAAGTCCAACATCACCATGATGGGAATTGTAGTCTAACAACTTCTAGAATGTGCTATGTTGTCTACCCCTGAGTTAGTGGGGCAGATTAGAATTATGGGGAGATCTGGGTTCAACTCGCCATTCAGCCATGAAGCTCACTGATAAACCTGGGGCCAGCTAATCCCTCTCAGATTTTAGTGAGGTTATCTGGAGGTAAGGGAAGCATATATGCCTCTCTGAACTCTTTGAAAGAAGAACAGAGAGTGCAATAAATAAATCAGCTGCAAATTGTACTTGATATATTGTTGTACATGAGTCATTAAAAATTACAGTAAAGCATAAAACCTTTGAACACTATAATAAAATCCAATCTCGATTGAATAACTGAAGAAACTATAACTCAGCTACCTCATGTGGATAAAATAAGGATTAAAGTTGCCACATGCATTTAGACCACATGGCCTTCTGCAGTGGCAAATACTGATAGATTAGCTTGTCCCAGGTAGATCCAGAGTACACAGAATTCAGGGCTGCAAATATGGTCCATATTTTTGCATTGCAGCTCAGTGCTGGGTGGTCAGGAACAATTCCCCATCCCTTGATTATTCTTACCATTGGGTGCTTTCTGAATGTCTTTAGCTCTTTTGGGGGAAAGGACAGTAGCTCAGTGGTAGACGACACACTTTGCAGGCAAGAGGTCCAAGTTCCAATTCTGACATCTCCAGTAGGACTAGGAATGTCTCCAACCCTGGAGCATCACTGCAAGTCAGTGTAGACAGTAGAGGGACTAATAGTCTAACTAAGGACCCATTTGCACCATACACTGAAAGCAGTACTATACCACTTTGAACCCCATGGGTTTTTCACCAAAGAATCCTGGGAAATGTAATTTGTAATGGGTGCTGAGAGCTACAATTTCCAGAGTTCACTGAAGAAAGGACTGTAAAACCACTCTGAGAATTGTAGCTCTGTGTCCATTACAAACTACATTTCCCATGATTCTTTGGGGGGAAGCGATGACTGTTTAAAGTGGTATGATGATACTTTAAATGAATAGTGCAGGTTGGCCTTTAATATAAAGGAAGCTTCTGACCCGGAACCTGCACTTGTCATCTGAGGCCCTTCTCTATGTCCCACCCCTCTCCCCAAGAGGTTCAGAAGGTGACAGCACAAGAACGGGCCTTTTATGTGGTGGCTCTCCATCTGTGGAATGCTGTCCTCAGAGAGTATTGCCTGGTGGCATTATTACATATATTTAGGCACCAGGCAAAAATATTTCTATGGCCTGTTAAATGTGTGTGTTGGGGGTGAGGGGAGAGACTGTTGTTATTTTATGCTGTATATTATTAGGCTCTGTATTATGTTTGGGTCTTTGGATAAAGGTTGGTATATAAATTGAAACAACAACAACAACATCCCCTGAGGGAATAATAAGGGACAGCTTCAAGGAAATGTTGACTTCCTTCCTTCAAGGCAGTTCTGTCACATGTTCTGGTCAATGCCATATACAGTACTTTGAGACAGGGGTGGGGAACCTGAGCCCCAGGAGCTGAATGTGGCCCTCCATACATCTCTGCCTGGCCCTCAAGACCCTTGCCAGACCATGTGTTTTCTCCCCAGGCAATGCCCCTTTTCAGCCCTGATCAAATGCGAGCAGAAAGACACTTTTTCAACAATTGTATGAATGATTTGTGAAGATATCAATGCCTTCATAAAAAGGCAACTGAAGGTATCTCGAAGACACAACAATTTTATTTTATGGGGGGAAAGGCAGGAGACTGTATAAAAGATGTAAAATTATACTTCAAACCCCTAGAGAACAAGAAGGTGGGAGAACAAGAAGGGAGAGGAACAGCTGGACCCAAGGCAGATGGCAGAGGTTATTTTGAAAAGCAGCAACTTGGGAAGGACACACAAGAAAAGCTATAGGCAAAAAATAAAAACTGCGATGGAGACCATTAGCATCAAGTTGAAGCAAATGCAATGGGAGCACATTGGTAAAGGAGGGTCAAGTACAAAATCCTTTGTACAGCAAAAGAGAAAATAATCACAGCTTTCCCTAATGGGTGCTGAGAATCCAAGGCAATTGCAGAAGAGCTGGTGATTTGACAGGGAGGGGAAGCAAAACGTTTTGTAAACCTGGGACTCTAAAAAATGCGGGGGGAGGGGACGGGACACCCCAAACAATCACTGCCTCACAAAGAGGTCACTGCATTTCTTACCCCTTGGTGGAGTCCATTTCTAGACATTTACATATTATGTAAATTCCTATAAATAGGAACTGCACGGCCAATCTCTCTGGGGTGCAATATGGGCATCCTACTATAGACAAAACGAACCTCAACTTTATTACTTGGCTTGTCGGCCGCAAAATGAATGGGAGGCAGTTTTAATATGCTCTCTTCCCAGAGCTGGAGCCAGGAGACCAAAGCTCTCCCTCGATTATTGCAAGGGCAATAATGTTTTATATTTAACTCAAGTGCAGTCCTTCCCTTCAGAGCACCAATACCCCAAGGCCCACGCGCACACACAATTTTATTTTAGGATGCAGGTCTTTGACTGAAGTCAGTGTACACAAAGTAGGTCTTCAGGTGTTTCTTGAATTTGTTCTGTTATTTCTCGGTTTACGTCCCACCTGCCTCTTCATATGCTCCCATCTTCATTTGCACACAAAGATTTAGAAATAAATTACTGTAACTTAAATAGAAATGCAGTCTATCTCACTATAGTGTGGAAGACTGTGTGTTTGCTAGGAAATGGGTGGGGTGAGGATTTGATATTTTGGTGCTGGAATGAGAAACTACCCACTTTGCACTTCCTGAACCAATATGCACATAGAAACACAGCCATCTTCTGGGTTTTGCACTTCTCTGAATTTTGCGACGCCTTTCTCTAACTAGAAAATGTGCACAGAAATGCACAGTTTAACCATGCACAAACATTCTCTCATCCCTAAGAAAACAACTCAGTCACCTAACATGTTCTGGGGTAATGAAAAGCTATGTTGCAATCGTGAAAATTCATTTGTCATTTTAATTTGCAAGTGGGACCTGTGACAAAATGTTGCAGTGTAAGAGTGTTGCTGTTCAGGATGCCAGCCGCTCCATTCTGTCTCCGTTTCTCCAGGAAATCAGCTTTCCAGGGTCTCATCACTGTACTGGCGTTCAGCACCGAAGGTTTTTGTATTTCTGCAAATCTTGGGGTTCTCCCTAGCCTGCTGACAGCTCCTTCCAGTTTGTGGGTGACACAGCACTCACAGCCTGAACATTGAAAGTAGAAGGAATGACTAGACCGATAAAGCAAGCTGCTCTCCCTTCTGTTTTAACTTGTTTTGTGGTTGAAAATTAATTAGGGTGTGTGTGTTTGCTGAGCACATGGCTGACTTAGGTAACACCCACCTGGTGGCTATTGTGATGCAAACGTGAGAAGCTAACGCTGGACAAGTGTGACAATTCAGGGTATTAGTCAATTGCGAGATGGCTTGTAAATAGCACAATGCTGTAGCTATGAACGCTGAGCAACATTCAAATCAAAAGCCACTAGCTAAGGTGGGTGGTATGTTACAGTCACCGCAAATGATGCCATTTTCAGCAACAGAACTGCAAATTGGCACCATACAGTATGTATTGTTTCAGCTTCAGAAGCCGGGTAATTGTGATGTATTGAAGGTTGATATTGCAATAAAAATAGAGGCCATTAGCGAGTACTATTTATGTCATTAGTACTTAGTGGTTGTGTGTTGCAGGGTTATTTTTAGTGCTCGTAAAACTGTCCTGGCTTGCAGCTAAGTCAGAGCACTGATATAAATTGAAACATTGAGCAATCCAGAAGTTGTAAAAATGTAACACTGTAAAGGGGGGGGACTGCATTAAGGGACAGCTCCCCCCCCCAGCCCCACCCTTCTATAGACATGATTTGTGTAGAAATAGTTATCACATCTTGTGGCAGACTGGACTGGTTAAATATCCCCATGGCTCTTTGTGGTACCATCAGAGGTAGGCAAATGATGTAGAGTAATGGCGTAGTGTGGGGGCCCACAGGGGTGGTTGCCCTGGGTGCAAAATTGTTAGGGTGCAAAATTTCAGCACCTGATGTTGCCTCAGTAGAGATGTGTGCTTCCATTGCTGGGCTCTGTTGAAAACGGCTTCCCGATGTGAACCAGGAAGTAACTTCTAGACAACAGAACAAGACTTATTTTCTTATCTCTGTGGCTACAATCTCGTGGGTGACACAGATGCCATTAGGCTGTTGAATGCGCATGTGTACTCCATCCATTTCCCTCTCTCCTACCCCCCTCCATGGAGTCCTGGGCACTGGCAACCCATGCTACGCCAATGATATAGAGTCTCTTGGTGAGAGTCCCATGTATCTGGCCAGGGGTGATCAAGCTCCCGTTTGCCCCGTGCCAGCATGGATGATGGCAGTTGTAACCCAGCAACACTGAGAGCAAGGATAGCCAATGTGTTGCTCTCCAGACTTTCTGGGACTCCAGATCCCATCAACCCCAGCTAGCATAGCCAGGGATGATGGGAGTCATAGTCCAATTACTTCTAGAGCAGGGGTAGTCAGCATGATGCCTTCCAGATGTTGGGCTGCAAGTCTTATCATTCCTGACCTAGGCTTGGGGTGGGGGGGGGGAGGATGAACTATTAGTGTGTTTCTGGGATAAATAGTCCAGTTTTTTGCAGCCTAAGTGTAGGAGTTAGCCTCATCTGCCTATTTCATTATCATCTACCTTCAGCCTTCCTTTGGGCATTCTGCATTTGCCCCTGTTAAAGCTCTTGTGCTTTAATGGCTGTACAACAGTTAGGAATTCAAGTGTATCTCCTTATCCCTTCATTAAATCTCCAAGCTCTCTAAAGCTTCACCTGTTGGATATTTTCTTCTTTTGCTATTAGAGACCCAAGAGCCCAGAATGGGGTGGGTGGGAATATATAAAACCCCTCCTTTTTGATTAATTTGTTTATAGATTAGGCTGTGAGAGAAAGCATTATGCAGGAAGCTTGATCTTCCCCTTACAAAGCATTTTTTTGTTTATTTATATGCAACAAGCATCTTTAAAATGCATTAATCAGATATGATGTAGCAACTTCAAAGCAGGGTAGAAAAGCTATTTTGCACTCATCTAATTTTTTTTTTTTTAAAGGAGGGGGTTGGTTTGAAACATTTTGCCTTCCTTTTTATGCTTGGGCTTCAGCATGGCTTGTTCATGTACTGAATGCTATCGATTTCCAAGCCTCCCTCTGTGACACAAAGTGATAACTTTAAGAGAGAAAGCCACCCCGCTGAGTAAAAAATTTGGAGGGGGAAAGTGTGTTAGCACCACAAGTTTTGCAAATAAAGCAGCAATTAAATGACATCACACGCTCCCATCTTTATATGCTGGGGAACTGCTGTTCCTTGATTGGTCCAATTAAGAGATCTGTGACATCCATGGGTCAAATCTCACACCTTGCCTCTGGTGCTCAAGAACTGGAGGGAGCATATACAATAGTCCTGCACCAGCCCTATAACCTACCAGTCTGAACAGAGACCACTTACTTGCTGATTTATTTATTGCATTTCTATCCCACCTCCCCCCACCCCCAAGTTGTTCAAGGTGGGTATACATGGTTCTTCTCCTACTCTCCTGGTATGCCCCACAGAGGACCTTAAGGTCCATGAATAACCATAGTTTAGAGGTCCCGGGCCCTAATGAAGTCAGACTATCTTCCACCAGGGCCAGGGCCTTTTCAGTGATGTCTCTGACCTGGTGGAATGCTCTGTCCCATGAGACTAGGGCCCTTCAGGATTTAACCTCCTTCCGTTGGGCCTGTAAGACAGAGCTATTCCACCTGGCCTTTAATTTGAATTCAGCCTGATCTTTTATTTCCCTTTCCCTTTTATGAAGATCACCTGCTCTGAGACCCCACAGCTAATTCTCCCCTGATCTCCTCGTTGGCCCAAGTAGGACTTATTCAGCCAGCTAGTCCTGGTGACTATCTAATGCTTATTAGATGGATTTCACCCCAATTGATTTCTGAATTTTGAATTTTATTGTTATTCATGTTTTTAGATTGTATTTTATGCTGCTTTTACAATTAAGTGTTTTAAATTTGTTGTTAGCCACCCTGAGCCCAGTTTTCTGAACCGGGAAGGGTGGGGTATAAAATAACAACAACAACAACAACAACAACAACAACAACAACAACAAAGTCACAGTTATCCTTGTCCCATAGCTTATATGTCAGTTTTACCAGTTCTGCATAGTCCATCAATTTTCCTTGCCATGATTCTTTAGTTGGGGTTTCTTCAGTCTTCCATCCTTGTGCTACCAGAACTCTCGTGGCCGTTGTCGCATACATGAAGATGTTTCCAACTTTTTTGGCAGGTCTTTCCCTACAATCCCCAACAAAAATGCCTCGTGTTTTTAAACAAATGTTAAATGGAACATTTTATTCAATTTGTTGTATATCATTTCCCAAATTTTTTAAATTACCTGGGATTGAGGGTTTTCTCAGGGAGATGGAGCGGGCGTGTGCTGTGTCCCTTTGGTATAGCAGTGGTGGCATTTGCCCTTCTTCTGATAGGAAATGCTCTGTGGGGTGGGAAGAATGGACAAAATGGGGGGGTTGAGGAGGGTCAGTTGGTGGGAGGAGTGAGAAATGTCCCTATTTTCATCTGAGGAATGTTGGAGGGTATGCAGCCAGTGTAGACAGTACTGAGCTAGATAAACCAATGGTTTTATTTGGTATAAAGCAGCACCCCATATGGGGCCCTACAGGGGCCCTGGCAGCTGCATGATTTTGCCATATGTTGGTTCCCGGCCTGGTCTTATGCCTTCCTCATCCTAGTCTTAGTGCTGTTTTAGAAACCGAGGCAGCATTTGATCCAAGAAATCTTGGCTTAAATGCACCACAAAGGAAGAGACAGCAGAGGCAGTTAAGGTCTAATAGAAGGAAAATGTGAGCTTCTGCCTCCCTCACACATTTATAATTACGCCAGCAGCATGCTGTGCTGGTTTTTTTGGCCTTGTTGAATCTCACTGGAGATCAAGGATTGCAAAATGCAGAGTCGGTGCTGTTTTCCTCTGACGAGGCAGTGGGTGTCTCATGTCACTGGAGTGGATTCAGAAGAAGCTCGTTAATGAACTTCCCGAGTCGCCCAATCCATGGTGCGCTGAACAAGGAAGCAGAATATTGATTCGGTAGTAAGTCGCAACTCTCAATTTGTAGGTGGCTTAACAGGAGCGATAATAGTGATATTTTCCAGGCCCGTGTTTCTGGAGAGATCACACCGTTATTTTGGCAGCAACTTAGAGGCCTTTAAAAGCCTCATCCTTTCCCAAAGGACTTTGAAAGAAGATCAGTTTTGCATTGCTAACTGCATAAGACGAGTAGAAATTAATACTCTATTTACAGTGCTAAAAAAACCACAGTGACAATCCCAAGCCTGCCTAGAAATCATTGGATGGTGCTGAAGTTATTAGTCATCTATAGGCAACCTCTCCATTATTTACATGTCACCTGTCTCTCGTGTTCTAACGAATTCTTGATTGCTCAGTGCAAACTGAGCCTCGTTCCTTCCACATAACACTTTATCTCCTCATTATTCTTTCTAGGTTATGGGAGGTGTTATGTACTGAAGTTCTCACCCCGGGCCAGCAGGGGGATACTGTAGATAGTTATGCAAATGAAGGATCGAAAGTGACGTTCAGTGATTGGATCGATACTGTAGATAGTTATGCAACTGAAGGATCAAAGGTGACGTTCAGTGATTGGATAGTTTTAGAAAGTTGCTACAGTAACGTTGTACTGGAGCTCTATATAAGCAGGCTGACTGAGCCTTTCAGTTCTGCTCTGTTCTGGCCTCTGAATAAAGAAGAGCTGTTTGAAGAATCGCTGTGTCGTCTGATATGTTCACCCACAACTTAACACTGGTGACGAGGATGGGATATTATAGGATGTACATCTTATGTAGCGGGGACTGGCATTACCTTGGTCTTTGACCAAAAAATTGGTAGTGACAAGGGGTGGGACTTGCCCACGGACTCCAGTGATGAATGGCTCTGACCCACGATTATTCCTGTCATCTTAAATTACCTGGATTGGACTAGGAATGGAGTCTGGATCTAGACTTTTTGGTGGAGGTAGAGGTGGAGGTCCAGGCCGACTCCCATAATTTGCTGGCCCAGGGTAAGCTGGTCCATAGTTTAGCTGGGTACCTCTATTCTATCCAAAGGACCCATTCTGCTGCAGTGCATATCCTGGTTGGAAAGGATGGCTGGGAGGTGGTCCTTGCAAGCCTGCCATTGGTGGTCCAAGGGGTGGCCCTGTCATAGCTGGCTGAGGTTTACCCTCATTGTGCTCACATCCCCAAAAAAGCAGAATGCCCATCAGCGATCTACATATAACATAAAAGATTGCAGCTCTGCTTGCTACTGTAACGCAGTAACAGATGGCACCTAAGTGGATGGGTTGTAGACCCGTTTCCTTTTCCCTGCACCAACATTATTTGTGGCATTGTTTTGTTGCGTTAGCAGTTGTGTGGCAGGATTTACGAGCTGGGAGTTTATTTGCAGTGGGTTAATGTCACATAGTCAGTGACTATGCAAAGCTTTTGGAAGACATGCTTCTCTGGGTTGGCCCTAGCATTAGACGGAGGAAGGCGGCTGTGATCAATGGCAGAAGCTTGTGGTCTGTGGGTGGCAGGGGCCACCGGTGAAGATCAGAGGGGCTATAAGCAGCCCAATGAAACAGCACAACAATTAAAACAACAGTTACAACAATTCCAACAGCAGTTGCAGGTCAGGAGACCAGGGGAAAGCTTGTCTAAACAGGTGTGTCTTCAAGAGCCGGTGGAATGCCAATACTGATGGCATGTTTGAGTGTGTGGCGGGCATTCTATAAAACCAGTGAAAAATCCTGTCTGCCTGTTACCACAAGCCAATAATCAGGAGGTAACTTTCACATCCATTGCTCTGCCCACTTCTGCCTCTGAGCTCACCACTGGCATGTAGATCCCGGAAATTTGCTTAAGAGGCAATGTGGCATCTGGGATGAAAAATGGTTTGTTGCTCTTGTGTTAGGAGGAGGCTTGCCAACTTGCTGTAGAAATCAAGTTGGGCTCCCTGACTTTGAGAACATGCCGGTGAACTGTGGCCAAACCCTTTAGAAGAAGTCCAGCACAAGTCTGTCCTTATAAACCCTGACCAATAGGTCTGACACTGCAATCTCAGGTTTTAGGCAGCGTTGCACTAAAGGCTCCAATTCCGAATTATGTGGCAATGCCATTTTCATTTAAACAATTACTCACACCCAACAACACTTGATGTTTTATTAAGTCTAAATTGGATAGATATTTGGGAATAATAACTTAATAGGCTGCACTTAGTACGTCCCCTAGGATGGCGTTTAATGAAGTTCCAAACAGTTGCTAATTCCTTCATTCATAAATAAAACATTAACAGTTTTTGGGGGGGAGAGGAGGGAGTAGATGGGGGAGGGGAAATATGCAAAATAACTAAAACAAGGGAGATTTCAAAGAGCAGTAAATAATAGCATTTTGCCTTTTGGGATTTTGGTATGTTAATGCATGTTATGGCTTTCTCTGACGAGCCACTGGTGGTCTGCTGAAGCCCGCTTGCACTGCAGCCCTCTGACATTTAAACTGCTCTGGGATTCGTTTCCACTTACGCCTCTGCTTTCCCCATTAAGTACTCTTCGCTTTCTGAGAGAGCTGATCTCACAGGAAAACAGATTTGTCAGGAAGCCACATTGACCTCTGGGGATTTTTTTATTTTAATGGGCTGAAACAATACACTCCAACTGTTTACCTGCAGTCATCGCTGTTTTCCATTATCTCTCGGTGTGGTATGACTCTATCCAGTGCTATTTTTTCTAGAAAAAGAGGTGCTGGAACTCACAATGAACACTTCCCTTGTTTACTAATAATGGCAATGGCACCCACCTGAGAGGTGCTGGAACCAAGTTCTGGCAAGTTCTGGCTGGGGGGAAAAAAGCACTGATGTTGTTGCCCTGTTGTAAGCTTCAATGAGAGTGTGAAGATGCCTTTCAAAGCTGGAATTAGGGTGCACCCATATGCATTAGGATTGTTAAGGACTTCCAAGTTATCCCATGGGCTTTGTGAGTTCAAGCCCCTAGATGGAGGTGTAATGCAAGCCGGAACTAAAGTGATTTAGAAATGATTGTATGGGGGAATCAGTTCTGAGTGACACTAGGAAGCAAAAAATCGTAGGGTTGAAAGGTCTCCAAGGGTTGTCTAGTCCAACCCCAAGTGAAATTAACCAGTTTCAGTTTTCTATATAGTTTGGTAGCAGCATCAGCTAAGTTTGTTCCTTCTCCTCCACTCTCTATGTATCATCTTGTCATCTTTCAAATACTACAGGAGGCCTGCTCAGGCTCCCAGCCCAACTCTTACCTGTGAGTAAGCCAGGGTAAAAGTCAGAGGCATTTCCTGATACATTCATCCTTAACAGGGACCATATCAAGGTGTGAGTGAGACCACCAGACAGCTACACAATTTTCTGGTTTTGCAACAGCCCAAGAAACTCCGAGATGGTAAGTGTGTTTCTTCACAAGCGCAGCACACACTGCTTTTTTCAGGCATTTCTCTCTCTTTCTTTTATTTGATAAAACATTTAAGCAAACAAACTGATACAAAGAAGTCAAAGCATTCCAAAGATCACATCAAGAAAAATAAATATATACATATAGAATCTATGACAGCAGCAGACTTGCAAAGTTAACAGCAACCTTCTCTAAACCTCGGAGAAAGTCAGTGATAGAATCTCTAAATAAATAAAATGTGGAATATTGATATAATGTTCAGAATAATATGCCTCTCAAAAAACAAAAGTGAACAGAAGGTGGTCTAGGTCCTTCTGGTAAGGAATTTATGAAATTCATGTTAGATTGTTAGATTGTCTACAAGTGCAACCATCAAAACAATACCATACCAATTTTGCATAGTAAAAAACCGATCACTTCTCCATGAGAATCCAATCTCTATCTGGGATGCTACCAGAAAACAGACTATTTATGTCTTAAACAAAATATCTTTATTTGCTCCTTGAAATAAAGATGGCACTGCCAAGCCTGGGCCTTTAATCACTGTAGTATTCAGAGTTCTAGAAATTACATCCAGTTCTCAGTTGTAATGTTTGAACCATCTTTCCATCCCATGGTTACCACAAAGCAGGCAGCCGCCAGTAGATGGTATGTATCTTCAGCAGGGGAAAAGCCCTCAAGAAGTCACCCTGGATGGGAGAGAAGGGGCACTCAACACGTAAAAGACTGTCCCTATTTTCATTTGTGAAATGTCCAATGGTATGTGTACCTACTAGCCAGAACAGCAGCCCCACAGTCAGGAGCCTTATTTGGTGGTCGCCCTGCAGTGGAGATTTGCCATCCTGAGGCCCGCATTCCCTTCTGCTCAACGTTCCTGGGGCCACATGGCAGCAATGGGTAGGGCCAGAGTCTAAAACAGGTGGAGAAAATAATCTTTACCTCTGAGCAGCAGGCTTACTTCTACACACACTTGCTTCCCCTTCTCTGCCCTCTGCCCTCCATCCAGGCAATCTCAGGGTTCAAGGTCACATTTCATCCAAGCAAAAACACTTAAGGTGCAAAGGAGGGCTTGTGAGGGGGTGTGACTTGGGAGGAGGGGATGTGACCAGGGGAAAGTTTGGAGGGTCAGACAGACCCACCCCCTCCAAGGCCTGATGTTCCCTACCCTGCCTGTGCAGACAGGAGACTGCTTTTCCTAGCCTTCTGTTGTCAGCTCAGTCCCAATCTATTTTTACCATTAATTCATTACCATTACAACGGCATGGATTTTCTCTGCCTTTGTTTTGCGATTCCCCACCCCCCACGAGCCCAGTCTCCAACAATGTGCGAAGATCACAGAGATTTGGAAGGCGCTTCTTTGTCAGCAGAATGAAGAAGCAGATCCAGCTAATGCTGTGACCACCCATGGTTTCCATGGACTTCAGTCGGGCGATTGATGCCTGCCTGGCGCCTCCTGGGATATAGCCGACTTTTTAGATAGATTAGGGCTAAAAGGAGATGATAGACCCAAGAAGGAAGGACAAAACATTCCAAAAGTTTGTCATTAATTGAGGTGATGGGTGATTTGTGGTGGCAGCCAACTAACTTGGAGTAGAGCGATTGAAATGAATGGGCTTAAGTTGGCCATGTCTATTAGATTCAATGGAGAAAGGACTGAGAGCCTGGAAAAGAGGCGATACCAGTAGCCATCACCAGATATCTGAAGGGCTGTCAAGTGGATGGAACAAGTTTATTTACTGCTGCTCCAGAGGGGAAGGGCCTGAACCAATGGATTTGAATTCAAACAAAGGAAATTCCAACTAAAGCTTAGGAAGAACTTTCTGATGGTAAGAGCTGTTCGAAAGTGGAATGGGTTACTGCAGAAGGTGGTGGACTCTCCTTTGTTTGAGGTTTTCAAACAGATGTTGGGGAGCCCATCTGTCAGGGATTCTTTAGCTGTGGTCTAGAATACCCTTTGTCCCTTCCAGTTCCATAATTCTATGATTCCATGTTCTACTCTGGGTAGGACTAGCATGGTTTGAAATCTTGTGTTAGTTGATTTCAACAAAAACAACTCTGAAGATCAAGATCACTTCCCATCAATATCACTTCTTTGCAGTGTTCCATAAATATACATATGAGCATCAGCAGCGGAGGCTGGTTCATTGGGGCTAAGGGGACACTGCCCCACCAACTTCAGGCTGACCTCAGCCAGACCCCACTTGCCTGACTTCTGTCCTCTCCGCTATGCTTTTCAACATCTACATGCAGCCGTTGGGAGAGATCATCAGGGAATTTGGGCTGGGTGTTCATCAGTATGCAGATGATACCCAGCTCTACCTCTCTTTCAAATCAGAACCAGTGAAGGTGGTGAATGTCCTGTGTGAGTGTCTGGAGACGCTTGGAGGATGGATGGCAGCGGCTAACAGATTGAGGCTGAATCCTGACAAGACAGAAGTACTGTTTTGGGGGGACAGGAGGTGTGTGTGTGTGGAGAACTCCCTGGTCCTGAATGGAGTAACTGTGCCCCTGGTGGACCAGGTGCGCAGCCTGGGAGTCATTTTGGACTCACAGCTGTCCATGGAGGTGCAGGTCAATTCTGTGCCCAGGGCAGCTGTTTATCAGCTCCATCTGGTACTTAGGCTGAGACCCTACCTGCCTGCGGACTGTCTCACCAGTGTGGTGCATGCTCTGGTTATCTCTCGCTTGGACTACTGCAATGCGCTGTATGTGGGGCTACCTTTGAAGGTGACCTGGAAACTACAACTAATCCAGAATGCGGCAGCTAGACTGGTGACTGGGAGCGGCCGCCGAGACCACATAACACAGGTCTTGAAAGACCTACATTGGCTCCCAGTACGTTTCTGAGCACAATTCAAAGTGTTGGTGCTGAACAGCCTCTAAACAGCCTCGGTCCAGTATATCTGAAGGAGCGTCTCCACCCCTTTGTTTTACTTGGACACTGAGGTCCAGGGCCGAGGGCCTTCTGGCGGTTCCCTTACTGCGAGAAGCCAAGTTACAGGGAACCAGGCAGAGGGCCTTCCCGGTAGTGGCACCTGCCCTGTGGAATGCCCTCCCATCAGATGTCAAAGAGATAAACAACTATCTGACATTTAGAAGACATCTGAAGGCAGCCCTGTTTAGGGAAGCTTTTAATGTTTGACACATTACTGTATTTTAATATTTTGTTGGAAGCTACCCAGAGTGGGCATAAACAAACAAACAACAACAACAACAACTATTATTATTATTATTATTATTATTATTATTATTATTATTATTAACCTGTCAGGGTGTAGCATTGCCTATCAGCTTCCTCTTCCTTTGTCTCAGTGTTGCCCTTGCAGGACTCAACAGGGAGGAAGATGGGGACAAAACTAAAATTTGTTTGCTCTGCTTCTCATTGGTCTTGGCACCACCTACTCTCTGCCTTGCACCCTACCAGTCCCAATAAGCATCAACCACCACAGTGAAGCCATAGCATTGATAATGGGTGGGGAAGATGACAATGAATGGGAGTAACTGAAAGCTGTGGAAAATAGTTCTGGAGCTAATTTTAGATCTTCTCTACACTGAACCAGAATTTGAATAAAAAAAATTCCTTCCAGTAGCACCTTAAAGACCAACTAAGTTAGTTCTTGGTATGAGCTTTCGTGTGCATGCACACTTCTTCAGATATCTGAAGAAGTGTGCATGCACACGAAAGCTCATACCAAGAACTAACTTAAAAAGGTAAAGGTACCCCTGCCCGAACGGGCCAGTCTTGACAGACTCTGGGGTTTGTGCGCCCATCTCACATCTATAGGCCGGGGGCCAGCGCTGTCCGGAGACACTTCCGGGTCACGTGGCCAGCGTGACAAAGCTGCATCTGGCGAGCCAGCGCAGCACACGGAACGCCGTTTACCTTCCCGCTGGTAAGCGGTACCTATTTATCTACTTGCACCCGGGGGTGCTTTCGAACTGCTAGGTTGGCAGGCGCTGGGACCGAGCAGCGGGAGCGCACCCCGCCGCGGGGATTCGAACCGCCGACCTTTCGATCAGCAAGCCCTAGGCGCTGAGGCTTTTACCCACAGCGCCACCCGCGTCCCAAGAACTAACTTAGTTGGTCTTTAAGGTGCTACTGGAAGGAATTTTTTTTATTTTGACTATGGCAGACCAACGCGGCTACCTATCTACTACCAGAATTTGAATGTAAAGGAACACAGGGCATAGCAAAATTATGGGACAATAACAGGGTGAGGGAAATCTACTCATCACTAGCGACGGTGTTGAAAAACCCTGGAGCCAAATTTCCATTGTGTAATTCATGAATTATCTAGAAAAACGTGTGTTATCTCCCAGTCTGCTTATACCCATATAGAATGCAATGCGTTGATTGATACCTGAGAGTAGTAAACCAATCAATATCTACATACAATGGTTGACGGGAACAAATTAGTTAATTTAAGTGACTGGTTGTAGTTCTCCAAACTTTGCAGCAGTACAATGGGGCTTTTTGAGGAGAGTTTGCCTGCTTTCTTTTATAACAAGAAATAGTTGCCAATTCTACTTTGCCTCATCAAATCATTTCTCCAGCTTTTCATGATATAGCCAACTGCTACATCTCTCAAGCATCTTTTATTATCCTTCCTGCTAATGCATTTTATTGCCTTGTATTTCTATGTGTGATGTATCTTTTCAACCTAATATTTTCCCTTCCTTTAAGGACTGTAATTACGCCAACAATTTGTATCTGCTAGAACTTTATAGTTTATTAAGTCCAACTCACCAACACCAGCATACTTAGCAAATGGGGAAGGGAACTCTAAAGCGGCCAGTGTTGACCCTCACTGATGGATTTAGTGCTGCAAGTCAACCAGTTACCTTCCTTGTCTCACCTACTTCTAGACTATGCAAGCTTGCACTGCCCAGTTTTATTTGATTTCTGCCTCCCAGATGATTTCTGTGCTCAATGGTGAGTCTCCATAACTTAATCCTAGACGTGGCTCTGATTGCTGATCGTTCTGGGCATCCTGTTGATTGCTAAACATGGAGTCCTGACACAGCAAGGGGAATGCCAAGAGCAGCCTCAGATAATATATACAGGGATATTTTGGGGAGGGAGAGAAGCTGATGCAGCAGGTGACCCACATTTCAAAGCTTCCTGCCATGCATGGATCACTCTCACTTGATTGACTTCTCTCTGCAGCCATGAGAGCTGGAAAAATGTTCATCCAAATATGAAAGTGCCAGTACTCTGTAGTGTATAATATGATCCCATCTGCTGCATCATGATGCCTGAGGGCTGCATGCCATCCTCTGGTCTCTTATTTTCTTAACCAAACCTTTCTTTTTTTCTTTTTTTCTATTTCCCATACAGGCATAGAGGAAGTGGAGACCTCTTCGTAGTGGTATGGTATTTCAATTGGCCAGCAGAGAAAGGAAATGGTTGTGCATGTGTCCGTGTGTGTGTATTCCCAAAGAAAACAGAGCAATAAAATGGAATCTGAGCATCTGAGCAAAGGATCGAGGCTCTCCAGTCAATCAAATTACGGTTCAATCAGTTCATTTTAATCACTTCTCTGGAGACAAGTAATCCCCCCTCTGTTGAAGAATATGCAGCAATTTTAGTGATGGAAAGTTTAATTGTTTCATTTTTGCCTTCCTAGCTGCAACATGCTAGACTTTTAATCATTGGGAACTGAAGTTATAATGAAGTAAAGCCCACTCTCCATAGTTTGCAACTAGCTGAAAATAATTGGGCTGAGACTCCCATCCAGACATTGTAATGCCTCTGGCATTTTCCCGAAAACTAGACTTAATTGCTTTGCTGATATTGTTAAGTGGTCCTGGGGGGCGGGATGAAGTAGTAAAGCTACCTACATATGGAGCCAATGGTACACAAAAAGTGTCTTCTAAGATCCTTAAAGCGAGCCCATGAGGGCTTAGGAAGGAGCAGACCTGGCCTTTTGTGGCCTGCAGACCCAAGAGAGCTGAGAATTTGATAAAACAAAGAGAGAAAATTTTAGAAACAACAAGTGTCAATTTTATTTAGGACCCCCAATGCCTGGTACTGAAAAAGGCAGGAAATGTTAACCTGATATGCTCCTTTATAGTATGCTGTAGTTTTCTCTTTGTAATGTTTGGCCAGAGACTAGAAGGATGGAATGCTGACTGCAGCAAGAGCAAAGAGTTGTCATGTGGATGAAACATCTGGATCTCTCTCTCTCTCTCCCCACACCCACCCCCCCCACCCCCCCCCACACACTCCCATTCCAAAAACTGTCTTGCTTTATCTATATTCCCTCATTACCTCAGGGTAACCTAGAAACAAGAAACCAGGGCACGGCTATGAGGATAGTGGTGACTCTTATTCTTAAGCATAGTCCTCAGTCATTCCCTTTAAAATTCTATAGGATAGTGTACATAGAATTTGCCGGAGGGCAAAAAATTTGTTGGTTTGTTAGTTATTTCATTACACATGATCATAAAACAACCCCCACCTCAATGTGGTTTGCAAAGAGCCTGAAAAAAATTATCAGTAAAAACAGTTAAAAACAACTATTTAAAACATTTTTTTAATAAAAAAAAGCAATAAACTAAAACACATAGGAACATTATTATACATGTCTGGGTAGGCTTGGCTAAACAAAAGCATTTTTAGCCAGTGCCAAAAACATTGCAATGAAGGGGCCTGCCTGATGCCAAATTTTCAGATGACCAGGGGAGGCTATCTCACCCACCCACCAACAATGGTGTGTGTGTGTAATAAAGCACGGCATGTGGTGACATTATTGTACTTGGATACCCTATTGTGGGAGAAGCAGAACGTGCGGAGAGATGCATTTCATCCCATCAAGGTATCCTGGCAACCTATTCTTCCTCCAAGCCTCACAATTGTCATAATGGGCACTTCTGGAATTAATAAATAAATGGAGTTTAGAATAACAGGAGCATGGGATGATCGATGGCTCCTTTAAAAAGCTACATTAGCTCACAAGAAGCTGATTGACAGCCTATTATTCAGTGCAGCCACGAAACAGTAGTTTGCTGGTTTAAGAACATTAGAATATGGATTAGAGCAGGGGTGGGGAAGCCTTGGTCTTCTAGGTGTTGATGAACTGCAACTCCCATCGGCCCCAGCAAATATGGCCAGTGGCTGAGGTTGATGCGGGTTGTAGTTCCAAAGCATCTGGAGGGCTAAATTTCCCCTACCCCTGGATTAGAGTGAAGGTCCATCTAGTCTAGCTTTCTGTTTCTGATAGTGTCCAGCTAAAACAGACTCATGGTCAGGGTTTGATGTCATCGTTCTGCCCTGTTGTTTCCCTCCGACATGCAGCCTTCAGAGATTTATTCCCTCTCATCATGGACACGCCATTTGATTTAGAATTATGGAACTGGAAGGGGCCCAACATTGTCCCTGTAAGCCTTGGGTCAGTCTCGGCCTCTCAGCCTGACCTACCTCACAGTGCTGCTGTGGGAATTACAATGAGGAGGAGAAAACCATGTACACAACCTTGAGTTCCTTGGAGAAAGAAATGGGATATAAATGCAATAACTAAATATATAATAGACTAAAACCACATAGCTAAACTTTGTGTAGCTCCAGGGATGGGGGAGAAAATTGATTATGCTTGGATTTAAAGGTGAACCTAGCACACTCACACTTTCTTTCTTTTTTTTAATATATATTTTATTCAGGATTTTCTTGTTTTACAGAAGTGTAGTGCCTCGTATTTTTTTTTCCATGTAACATTTTTACAAATCCGTTTCATATGTTGAGACATTAGGGGGAGAAGAAAAGAAAAAAGAAAAAAGAAAAAAGAAAGGGAGGGTGGAGAGAGGGAAGATGGATAGGGGTGGGGTCGGGTGGCGGTGTTTCTGTTATGTTTAATGTATGTAGAGTTTGGTGTCAGCGTTGCTTGTGTTGTTCACTTGTGTTCCTTTGGTGGTGAGAGAGGTTGGGGACAAACAGAAGAAGACGCCTTCACCCCGGTATGGCTCCCCTTTATCACATACACAGCCCAACAGGACAGTGACAATAATCCACCAACAGCATACAAATCAATATGGCTAACCTGATCCAAAACACCCACCCACCTCACCCACACACGAAAACAAAGATCACCACAGCCAATCACAAGCAAACAATCACACCCTAGGCCAACCCCAACCTCTCACACTCACACTTTCTGAAACAATAAGCAAGCTGGGAAACAGCCATCCTTTGAAACGTGCAATCCTTCAGATTTTGCAGTGCAGTTTTCCAGCTAAGCAGTGTGTACCATAAGGTTTCTATTAGTGGAAATATATAGCTTAGTATATGCAGAAGCACGTGTGCATGAAAATGCATCTGTTTATGAAATTAACATACAAAAATGCATTATCTTAGGGGGGATGCCTTTGCAAAAATGTGCATATTAGGCAAGATCGCACACATACATGTTTTTATTGGGAGAAAATTGCACTACAATGCTGGTGAATTTCCTTGAGGATTTCTATTTGGAAAGCATCTGCAAATTGCTACAGGAGCTGAATTCAAGACAGCAAGGATGAGAAACTGAAATGGGCAGGTTTCCCCTATTCATCACCCACTGAACATGTGTGGTCTTCATTTGACTGCTTTTAGTGCCCCCACCTAGGATTCCCCTCCTAAAACATTTTTTTTGGGGTGCATCTATTAATCATGCCCACCGGTACCTCCCTCTTGCACACGAGTAGTGCCATTTCTTTGCAAACCTAAGCAATGGTATGTGCAGCCTGAGCATCAGGAACAATGCCCTGTAATCCATCAAACTGCAAATGGGCTCTAGTAAATTGGAAGTATGAAGGACGTCAAGCCCAATCTATTTATTGCTGGAGAAAAGCTCAGCTCCCCACATGGGCCTTTCATCCTTGTTCTATCTCATGGGCTGGAACAGGAGTCTAAGCTAGGCTAACAACCTCACTCTAGGCCACACGCTGTGCCTGAATGTGATTTTCAGCCTTCATAGATCAGCCTACCCAAGTGAACTGCCACCTCCCGGAGAGTTTAAAAAAAACAACACCAAAAAACTTTTCCACGTAAAGTTGAAAAATAGTGCTATCTGTTGCTTTAAAAACTTAACATTACAAGCCTGCAAGTCAGGCAGATGCGTAATGAGTAAAACTTTCCCATTTGTTGGTTTTGGGAAGGAGGGGAGAAGTGGTCAGTGAAGAATGGAAGCTCTCCTCCCGCCACTCCATAAATCCGTAGAATCCTATGGATTTTGGCAGATGAAACTAAGCATAGTTATATCAATAAGGTTGCTGGTGGCTTTTGCATCACTTGATCTCTCAAGGAAGGATGAGATGCTTAGGAATCATCAGCCAACTCTGCCAGTAAGCAAAGTCACAGTTAGAATCAGTTGCACAACTCATGATGACTTGCACACAAAGGGAGTGGGGAGTTGGGGAACCCCTGCACTACACAAGTTTCTCTTGGGATGGTGAAATCATGTATAGAAACTTCTCATGAGACCGCTTCAGATTTTGCATAGTCCACATGCGGAAGGTGGGAGAACAGGCCCAAGCAATTGGTCCTGCCCGCAACATCATGCCCTACTCATCCACACCTCCAAGCTTTGTATTCCAAGCCCAACTTCTGGAAAGTGTTACCTGTGCTTGCACATGTGTGGGTGTGCCACGTAATGGGGAACCTCAAGCTAATGGGCTTCCTGAGCATAGGGAGCACCTATTCAAGGAACACCTTTTCAGAATGTTGGGTGACAGATGTTAAAGTTGAGGGGATGGTTAGGATGACATGTAACATTAGAGGATAGGTCACTGGTGCAGTCCCCTGCATGCCATATAGGGTGAGGTTCTGAAGAGGACTATAGAGAGAGTCTCATAGAGTTGGTCCATAGATTCATTGGACTCCAGCTGACTTTTATCCAGAGACCTTCTGTTGTGCTGTGCAGCCACTGATAGCCATTATCCTCCACGAATTTGTCTAATCCTCTTTTGGTTGGTGGCCATCCCTGCCTCCTGTGGGAGTGAGTTTCACAGTTTAAACTATGTGATGTATAATGAAGTATTTCCCTTTTTTGGGTACTGTAACTGCCAACATTCCATTTCACAGGATGTCTGTGAGTTTTAGTGTTATAAATGAGAGTGAAAAACTTTTCTCTATCCACTTTCACCATGCCATGCATAATTTTACCAATTTCTATCATGTCGCCTCTTACTTGCCATTTCTCTAAACTAGGCTTCCTCAACCTTGGCCCTCCAGATGTTTTGAGGCTACAATTCCCATCATCCTTGACCACTGGTCCTGCTAGCTAGGGATCATGGGAGTTGTAGGCCAAAAACATCTGGCGAGGTTGAGGAAGCCTGCTCCCTGCGTCCCATATGCTGCAACCTTTCTTCATGGGGGAGTCACTCCATCCCCTTGATAATTTTGGTTGCTCTTTTCTGAACCTTTTTCAACACTACAATATCCTTTTTTGAGATGAGGTGACAGGGGTCTTCCCAGCCCAACCTGGGGATGCCAGGTATTGCGCATGGGATCTTCTGCATGCAAGAAAGATACTCTCTCCACTACTGAGCTGTAGCCCTTAACAATAAGTCTATAAGCAGGAAATGAGTCCAACAGGACTCTCCTGCTGGTGATTCCTCACTCCTGTGCTACCAGATAGTTTTCTTCTTTCCATAAAAGTCCTCCTCCCCCCCCATCTATTTTACCTTCTCTAAAAATGCAAAGGGCTTAGCAGATAATTAAACCACAGTACAAAACTGATCTTTATAACGACGCTGCCCTTTTCAATGTTTTCCACAGGGCAGCCAAAAGAAAGCAGCATTTTATCTGGCTCTCTAACCCATCATGTTTTAATAACAAAATCTTTGCAAGGTCAAAGCTGAAATCAACAAAGTCACCACAGATTGGATTTAAAGCACTCTCCGCCTTGTAATGCGCTGGTCAGATATGCAAATTCGGAAAGAAGAAGCAGGCAAGAAGCTTAAAGTTCTAGAACAAGTGTGGAAAAAGATGTAACTGAGATTACTCATAAGAATAAGGTAGGCACAAATAATGCATTTTAACCTTTGTGATTTAAGCAGCTGGGAGAAACACACCAGCACGCTATCGCCCTGGAAGCATTAATTAAGCCAGATTTTCAGAGTCACACACAGTGGTTATTTCTATAAAAAGAGCTCAAAACCGGTCTAGAATTTAGAGTCTGATGGGACCTTGGGATCATCTACTTCAGCCTGCTGGTCAGTGCAAGATCTTTTAGTCACAACACCCCTGAGAGGCGGCCTTCTAGCCTTTGCCAGCAAAGGAGTGCCCACCATCTTCAAGGCAGTCTGGTCCGCTATGTCAAACAGCTCTGACCATCAGGAGGTTTCTCCTAAGGGTTAGCCAAAGTCTGCCTCTCTGTAATCTCCACTTATTAGCTCCAATCCTGTGCTCTGGAATACAAATCTGCTTGGCCTTTATGTGACAGCCCTTCAGATGTTTGTAGACAGGAAGATATTGTATCATTTAGCAAAGTTACTTAAATAACACTGATGAAGTCCAGAGAGAAAATGAACCCTGATGACACTTTACTGAGGAAAACTGAATGAAAAACTATGCAATTTGAAGACAAATTCAGGCCTTGTAAAGGGCAGGGAGACATTCAACCACACATACAGAGGAAAAATTCCCTCAGAACTAGACAGCCAGTTGGGGCACATGTTACCTCAGCAAAGAACTGCCTGGTTATGAAGCAACACCCACCCCACGCATCCTTGGTTAGCTGAGTTAGAATTACCCTTAAGTTACAAATTTTCAACAATGTCTTACCTTAAATAAAATTGGACCTACAATACTAATCTCACAGCTCCTGGTGGATATGAGTCTTGCATCAGAGCTATGTGGGGCACTAACAGTGACTCCTCCAAAGATCTCAGTGACCTGGCAGGGATATGAAGGATTAGATGGTCCTTGAGGTATCCTGGACCAAAAGTCTTCAGATAATATTGAGGCAGATGGCCTCATGGTCTAACTAAGGTGGTTTTATATGTTCATATATAAGTTAATCAAAGCTTATGGGTGATATCCAGTGTGAATCCTAGGGTGACTTTGGCATACTTATTGCAATGGGTCTACTCTGAGAATAACCAATGTTGGGTATCATTCAGAATAAATATCTGCTAGAGAAGCTGTCATTTAGTGCAATGCCTACCAATATATTATGCACCCTATTTTTAGAGCAAAAAAGAAAGAAAGAAATACCTGCCCATATGTAACCTTTTGTTCCTTTTTTTTAAAGCAGTGGCACAAGTTTCATTAAATGTTTTGTCTTGATTTCATTCTTTTGCCTCTCCCCCCCCCCCCGCCCAATCGTTACTTTAACCTTATGGGAGATACCCTGAATTGATTTCACTTTCAAAAGCATCATTCTAATTATGAAATATTTGATGCCACCGGAGAGTTCTTTACAAAGATTCTTCCCCCCTCCTCATTAAATACATCTCCTCAATAATAGCGAGGCCTCATGTGGAACAATCAATGAGGCCTTTCTTGTTCCTGGAGTTGAACTCAGAAACAGCAAAAAATGGAACAGTGTGAAGGATTCTTTCAGCCTCGTTGAAGTGTTCTGAGTAAACCTGTGCGGGCATAAAGTGAGGAGTGGGTGCCACAGAAGCTCCCACCCTAAATATATCACATGCAATTGGCTCTACTTCAGAACTTGCTGCATAGAACTAGCAGGTAAGGAGCATCCCAGACCCTGGGATTTCAGGGTCCAAACCTGAGACCTGGGTCAGCCCCCTCGTGATGTCATAGGGTGATGTTGTTCACCAGCTCTTGCTGATGTCACTCACAGTGGGTGAGTTCCAGTGATGTCATTAAGCATGACACATTAACCACAGTTGCTGCGAGAATGTCAATCAAATAGGAAACACGGTGTAACAAAGGAGCCAATATGTCACTCACTGGAAAGTAGGACAGAAACCTTAGCTAAAGGAGGTGTTCTCAGGAGGTGTTCTCAGGTGTAGCTGAAGTGAGGGGACCATTCTGTATCACCTTCTTAGGGAGCCTGGGTAGGGAAGGCAGTCTTTCTACCTGGAAATTCAAACCAATGACAATAAGGCTAGGAAAAATATAATTCAAAATTGTATACGAGGCAAAATTGTGTACAAAACCATGTGTATTAGAAGAAAGGAGTTGTAGAATCCTGATAACTTTTCATGACCACTCCTCATTGCCGCCGCCACATGCAAACTTATGCAGAAATGGAAGAAACTGAAATTGAGATTGGACCAAATAAGAAACTGAGTTGTATAACAATTGATAATTCCCCCATTCCTACCCACGTCTGGAGTTGATGCCCACCACTAATGAATTCCCTGCCACTCCCATGTTCATCATCACCGCCACCATCATTGATTTATTAACCACCTTCTAAGCAACTCTCAAGGCACTTCCCACATAAGGTAATTAAAAAAACAGTTAAACACACAAATACAACAAATACTTTTCAAACAAGACTAAAACATTTGTAGGCACTTGTGCCAAAGACCCATTTCTCCAGCTGGGAACAAATAAATGTGTTCAGTTGTTTCCAAAAGACCTGTCACATCTCCACAGGAATGCTATTCCACAGAACAAGGGAAGCCACCATACAAGCCCTGCCCTGCATCACTCCTAGTTATTCTGCCCACACCCCCAGGTAGCTAAACTGTGGCAGCTACCGTTCACATTTCCCATGGTACCCTTAAAGCTATATCACGTCAGAGCATTGTCAGAAATGAAACTTTGAGTACAGCTTCATGAAATTGGGAGCTACTATATACATCCAAAGTTCCTTTTGGCCATAGAACCATAGAACTGTATAGTTGGAAAGGACCCTGAAGATCATCTAGTTCAACCCCCTGCAATGCTGCTGTCCCATACGAGGATCGAACCTGCAACCTTGGCATTATCCGCACCACATTCTCACCACTTGAGCTATCCAGGCTGACATGCATTTCATTCCCTTCATTACTTCCGAACGTTCCCCCCTCCCTCTGCTGAAACAGAGTCAAATGATACTGTGAAGACCCCCCTTCTGAAATCCAGCCATCTTCACAGCTCAAGTTTGTCACTTGAAAGACAACCATCACTGGCCTCCTTGGTGCCCTCTTAGCCTTCTGTGCTTGAAATGTGAGCAGGAGCCTCACTTCCCTTAAATAACCAGGCCTCTGTCCTTCAAGCCATCTGCTCACTACAAAATCCATATTATTAGCAGAAATATGCTTTGCCAACATCTGGTCAAGTGTCCATATATCATCCAAGTCCAGCGTCACCTTGATGTGTCCTTTGATCAAGTTTTACATTTTGCATTTCTTTTATTCCAGTAGTAGTTCTTCTCTTTCCTTATTTTTTTTTTCTTTTGAAAAGAGCATGGTTGACTTTCATTGGATGAATTGTTTTTTGCCTTTATGTTTCATTTTCAGGAAGGAAGGATTAACCATAAACAGGCACAGCTAATAACACATCATTTTCTTTGAGATGGGGCAGGTGCACTTTTGGATACAAGGGGCATGATATTTATCTGGCCCTGCACTACAGGCCAACTTTGACAGATTGGGGAGGGGGGGACAGCCTACCTGTTCTCAGACAACCCTGTCAGGGACAGGTGTGTGCAACTAAGCCAGAACTGGACCTTGCTCTTCGGCCCAGCAGATGACACCACAAGAGATGCCAGCTGATTGACAGATAGCCATGATTTTGGGGAAATGGCTTTGCAGGGCAGGTCAAATTGGACCCCCTGGTGGACCACGTTTGGCCTGCAGACTGGCGATTCCCCATCCCTAATCTTAAGAATTTAAAGCAGTATACTTCAGGGAATTAAGACCCAGATGTTTTTTTGTTTTTGTTTTAAAAAGCATTTTGTATACAGCAGATCTCTAGGGTTTCAGATAAGAATTTGTCCCAGTCCTAAGTGAAGATACCAAGAAATGAACCAGGGACCTTCTGAAAGCAAGTGAGATGCTGTACCACTGAGCTACAGCCCTTCCACTAAATATGCCCACACATAATATTCAAAATGCTATGACCCAATTGAGCTGAATTCCCAGATAAAAATGCAGAAATCAACTGCACAACCGCAACATGTATGCATTAAAGTATTCGCTTAGTCCATATCCAAATGTTATTCTCCATCTGAGGACACCAGAGGAGCAGGCATGCCACTTGGTTTGATGGGTTGAGGCACATTCTCAACCCAGGGGGATCTCTTCAGCCCTCCTCACCATACTAGCAGAATATGTGAATTGGACCCAACATTTGAAAGTCATAGGAGTACCACAGGATGGCCACATACAAAAATGGAAAGCCTTGCCAACCTCCCCATTCAAATAGGTATCATTGGTTACAAAGGATACCACTGGTCACTCAGGCTACATGACTGGTATGTTACTAACCCAAGGGATGCTACAGAGGCAGCCTGTACCTCTATTGACAAGTGTGGACCAAGGAGCATTCCCAGTTGGTGAACTCATTCCTTCAGAAGACTGACTTCCTTCCTTCACAGGGTAAATCACACCAAAACAGAAGAGGAATCACTTAATGACATAACCTCTGTTTTGGGCTTCAGCCTCGGCCAGTTCATTTCTGCATCCTGGCCATTGATTTAGCATTGTCACTGCCTCACTTGAATCGAAGGGTAGGGAAGAGAAACAGAGTTGATGGGGAAAGGGCTCCCTTATGGAACAAAGTTTGAAAGCCAAAGGTGAAGGAGAAAAGACCAGCTTGCCACTTCAGGAGAGAAAACATGTCATCACCATCAGGGGCAAGCTTTTCTACCTGCTTGCCCCCCCCCCACACCACCACTTCCTGGGACTCTTAGAAGTAATTGCTGCTTGAGGGTTTACTCCTGATATCTCTGTGACAACATCCCCCCTCCCCCGGGTAGGTACAGGGTGGGATTGGCTTTTGTCTTCAGGCAGGAGGATGGATGTTTGAATTTTAGAGGGTCCCTCCTCCCCGCCAAGATATGTTTTGTTTTTGTTTTTGTAAATTCTGTTTTATTGTTTGAATTTTTTACTTGTGTTAGCATCTTTCTGTACTGCCTTGGGAACCTTTTTTTTAAAAAAAAATCAAAAGCTAGCATCATGGGCCTAGCTAGGATTTTTGTTAGGGGGGCAAGCCTTTTGTTGTGTGGGAGGGCAGAACCTCATTTTGCTTTGTATATTAATTGATTTTAATTGATTTAGGGGGAGGGCAGCTGCCCCTCCCTGCCCCCCCTTGGCTACGCCCATGGGTAGCATAACTATTAGTTTTTAGCCTTAATCTTAAAGAGTAACCCAGCAGAGGCTGAAAGGCATTGGAGCCACTTGGTTGCATAACAATGGTGTTTTAACACCTATTGGTTTTACTTCTGTATCTCTTGATAGGAATTTGGCTGCTGTGTGTCTTCACTTGCAAGTACCTTGCTCTGTTTGCATGATTAATGAAAGGACTGCCTCTCCATTACAGATTGCTGAAGAGGCATGGAGCAGTTGAGTGGGAACCGTTGTAGAGCACAAGAACAGATGGAAAGCCGCAACATCAAAACATTCTTTCATTAAGTGCAGTTCATTGCTTTGCAGGTTCTAAGTGGATACCGTGAGCTTCTTGATATGCATTTTTAAGAAAAGAGCAGGAAAAAAGTTTAAACAAAGATGAGAGAAAATGAGAAAATATTCATCTGGATTGTGTCACTGGTAATGAGGCAGCATGGAGAGGAGGCAAGGGGTACAAGCAGTAATTAAAGAAGTTTCTAAACAGCCACAAGTACTATCCTTGCAAAAGAGATGTGCCTAGAAAGAACAGAATGAATGGGAGGTACATGGTTACCTAAAGCCACATACATTAGTATGGCTAAGCTGCACTCCGCCCTGCAACTTGATTGTGACCATTGCCAGGCATGTTGTGGCAAAACAACAGGATCCATGACTGCTGTCCTAGAGGTGTCCATAATAGTTGTGCAGAATATGTCAAATAAAGCCTAACCAAGAGTTCAAGCCATCTAGCTAGATCTGTGGTTGTCAGGCCAGAATATATGGTTAGTACTTGGCTTGGCTTCAAATTGTGGGCTTCAATTGTGCAGATCTGTGGAGCTATCCAACCTGTAGCCTTGCAGTATATAGTAAGAAGTCTTGGATTGTATCCAATTTTTTTTTTTTTAAAAAAAGAGTAAACCTGTCACAATTAATGGCTGCCACAGGAGGTAAAAGAAAAAAAAGGTGACCATACTCTTTTTTGGTAAGTACCATAAAAAGCATTCTATATAATATTAAGAGTCGTTTTTATATATGTAGTTGTTTTATCTGTTTTTATATAATGTAACTGTTTTGTATATGCTACTATATTGTAAATCACTTTGGGATGCCTCATGGGTTGTGATTCATGAATGAAATAAAAAATTAAAAAATGTTGCACAAAGTCACAGCTGCTATGCACACTTTTTGCCTCTGACCCCACCCAAAACTGGGGTGGAACCCCAAAAGAATGCCCATATACAAAACACATCATGACTTCCTCAAGACATATAAAAAAAATCCATGTTACATACATCAGAATTGCCAAATGTCCCTAGCTGCCATTGTTGTGGGTTTTTGTAAGTCATTGCTGGATGCTTACGCAATAAAGTTTTGCCAGGTAGCAAAACAGTGATTGTGGTTTTTCTTCTATTTGCATAACCCTGATTTTATGTGTAATTTCTCTGCTATTGCTGAGGCTCAAATTGTTCTGTACTATGCTGGTAAGTTTAGGGTATCAACTTTTGAGTTTGTCAATTAATAGGTGCAAAATTAAGTACTTAGACTAGATATCCTTATTATGTCCCGTAAACGTATAAAACAAAAATAATTATGGAGTGAATTCAGTATGATCACCTGCAATACTAGTCAGTTCCTTGTATACATCAGACCCAAATCCTTGTATTGGAATGCATTCCCACCAGAGGTAACAATATGTGCCTGGTCAGTATGGATAGACTCTTAGAGAAGCGGAAGCTGCCACAACTGATGGTTCAGAGAAGATCAGGGTGAAAGGATGGTGTGGGATGAAGAGGAATCATAACTGCACAGACAGATGAAATACCAATGACAATATTGCAGTTTGAAGAGCGAAAATGCGTATGCTCCTTTAAAGATTAGTTGAAAGGGGAATTAGGAAATGCCTGTTCAATGCTCAGTTAATGGAGATGGGAGATAAATAATCCATTGCTACATCGTTATCCCGTAATATTTCTGCAGTTTGTTACACTGATGAATATGAGGCGCAGCAAATAACAGCAGCTTGAAAAATGCACTCTGCTTTTATTTTCCTCCCTAGACAAATGATTCTCTGGACCATACATTTCAAAGGTGCAATTGACATAAATAACCTTGAAGTAACCCTGACAAATAGCTCCACGCTGGAATTACAAACACAATACAGAGAATTACAATGATTGCTGTGCAGAAATGGCCTTGGAGCTGTGTTGCAGGAGAACCCTGGAATTCCTTGCAAGATAACTGGGGATTCTTTTCTGAGAAGATCAGATTTCTCACCACTAAAAGAATGCTTGTTCACCACTACTGGTCTTCTCCTGAAATATGTGGAGCCCTGGGTGTGCTTTATGGTAGTGCTGTGTACAAACCCCTATGAAAGAGGCTCCTGTGTTTCTGCCTTACTTGCCTAGCACTTTAGAATTTCCATATCATTTCTGTGGGTTCCATGGCACTATAAGATGAGGGTGCTGAGCATGTTTTTCTTGCCATGAAACATTTCCCCACCTAGTGTTGCGCAGCCTTCCTGGCAGCCTGTACTTCCTGATCTGTCTTCTCCCCATTTTACCCACGAAGAACAAAGTTAGGTTGTGAAAGAGCAAATGGCCCAATCAGCTATGAGAACCTAGGTCCGAGTATGAAATTCTTAACCACTATACCACACTGGTTTCCTGTGTTAGGAGGGGTAGATAACCCAAACCCTCCAAGTGTCCCTATTTTCCAGGGATGTCTCTAATTTACAGAAGCTGTCCCAGTATTTGATTTGATCTTGGAATGTCCCACTTTTCCTTAGGACACCCCTATTTTTATTGGAGAAATGTTGGAGGGTATGGGGTTACCCGACCCCTGAGCTGTTTGAAGGCAATCCTGTATAGGGAAGTCTTTTTTAAATGTTTCATTTTATTTTTATACAGTACTTTTTTCTAAAAAAATTAATGTGCAGGGGTACTCTCATTTTCCTACTCATATTGAAATACTGCCCCTCAATGAGGCCAAACTTATATTCACAAAATGTTTAGGGGTATGCGTACCCCTGTGTCCTCCCCCCCGAAAAAAGCACTGTTTATGTTGGAAGCTGCCTAGAGTGGCTGGGGCAACCCAGTAAGATGTGTGGGGTATAAATAGTACAATTATCATTATGGAATGGGACGTCCCTATTTTCATTGGAGAAATCTTGGAGGGTATGGATCACCTATGCAGCACTTAGGTGCTGTGTACCTTTGAAAGCTACCCAGCATGTCAGTAATGGGGAGACAAAGACAAAAATGGCCAGAGAATTGGATGCAGTTCTTACCCTTGTAAACTGTATGCAGCACTTCCAGGCACACAAAAAGTCATATATATATATATATATATATGCAGGTTTTGGTGTCTTCGGGTGTCTTCCCGTGTAAGAGTCGGGGTGTCTGTGCGACGTTTCGACGAGGTCTCACTCGTCATCTTCAGGCTGGTGCTTTCGGCTTCTTGTTACTGGAACAGAGCAGAATCTGGTGTTTGAGTTCCTATAAATACTGTTGAGGGGTGTGGTGTATAGCCTCCAACGTTCTGAAATCACTCAAGATATCCCTCAAGTAATTAAGGAACAAAAGAAGAAAAGGCACACTAATCTAGGAACTTCCTCTCTGCCCAGAACGTTGGAGGCTATACTGTTCCAGTAACAAGAAGCCGAAAGCACCAGCCTGAAGATGACGAGTGAGACCTCGTCGAAACGTCGCACAGACACCCCGACTCTTACACGGGAAGACACCCGAAGACACCAAAACCTGCATTCCTGTACCCGTGAAAATCTACGAAAGCATATATATATATATATATATATAGTGTGTGTGTGTATGAAACCTCTGACTAGATATATATATTTAAATTTCCAAAAGTTCCACATAAAATTCCAATACATATTTTTAAAAATTCTTTTAGATTATCTACTTCCCACCCCATTTACCGTGATGTTTTTCTTATCCTCCACTTTTGCTGCACCCTGCCTTTCCTCTTTTTAAAGATAGCCATAACACAATGATCTTTCATTCTTCTGTTGCTCATAGTTAAGGGCTGCCATACGGCGGGAATTTCCCAGGATTTGTCTGTCAAAAATAGTGTCTGGCAGCCTATTTTCTTTTTTAAAAACAAAACACTTTTTGAAATACAGCAACCCTATCATAGTTCAAAACCTGCTTGTGGATTCTTCATGTTGTGGTATTTCTTCAAATAATCCGAAAAAGGCATCCATTCTTCAGAAAAAAACCCCCATCATCATTAGATTCTCTTACGTTAGCTATTAGCTTTGCTAATTCAACATAGTCCATTACTTTACTTATCCATTCTTCTTCAGTGGGAACTTCTTCATCTTTCCATTTCTGGGAGAAAAGGATCCCAGCTGCTGTAGTTACGTACATAAACAACTTAACCATCTTTTTTGGAATTTCTAAAAGTCAGAAGTTTCTATGCCCCGCCCTTCTCTCTCAATTCAGGCAAGCAAGAGCCACAGACACAGTTTATGGACCTATTCCAGCCAGGCAAAAGTACCTGGGGAGGGTGTAAAGCAGGGCTGGGGAGGGGGGCCTGGGCAGAGGATGGAGCTGGATCCTGAGGGCCATAAAGAGAGCCCTGGAGGGCCACATTCAGCCCCTAGGCCAGAGATTCTCCACTCCTGAAATGTTCACTTATAGGGAAAGGCTGAAGGCAGAGTACATGAAACAGTCTTGTTTCAAACTCTGTCAAAGAACATTGATCGTGAGAAAGAATGTGGGCGAGATTCATCACAGAGCGAAACTTCCAAGATTAGATTATGGCGGGGTGTTTTTTTCTTCTACTCCCTTCCCCAGCCTGGCCCCAAGCGAGATGATAATATTTCTCCTTTGTAATGATTTTACCATTGGAAAAGTTCATTTTGGAAAATGTCTGGGAAAACAATAGGGCCACTTGCGGGGGGTGGGGGAAGAGGTTTCTTTTTCTTTTTGGAGAATCTATCACTCGGCAGCCAAAAAAAAGAAAGATTCGGTGGGATGCCTCCTCTTGTTCCATCCTATATCAATCTCTGTTTGATTACTGTGTTATTGAGTTGCTTGTACCTTGAGAGATTAAAAACACAGCTAGGTGAGTGAGAAAGCGAGGCACTACTGTGCGCTTTGAATATAAGTCAGACATCAAAATAGCTTTTGAAGTGCAGAATTACTGAGCCCTCACTTTGTCACCCAAGCAGATACTGCCCGAGGCAAGGAGGAGGAGAAGAGATACTGTATTTTTCACTCTGCAGCTGTACCGCGTGTTACCTGAAGAACCATATATTTTGAGGAGTCACTGGTTCAATGCGTTTCAAAGCAGACTTCCGCCTAAGGGCTATCAGATGTGCTGTTGAAGGGAAGTTTCAGTCGTCCCCCCCTCCCTTCCCCAGTCCCAGCCTTTGTAGAGGAGTTACTTGATGCTAGTATTGGACTGGGTCAGGTATTTGTTAATTTAGAAGTCAGGTTGTCTTGTCTTCCTTTTCTGCTTCAAGGAAGGCTCTTGCATCCCGATGATATTTAATATTTGGCTCTGATTTATTATCGGAAGGGAAACTGATCTGGCAGAAGACAGAAAAAGAAGAGCGCTGTTGAAGTTGCTCACTTAAAGACAACATTTCTTTGAAAAAAATATGCACATGTTGCAAAGAGAGAGATTTACTAATCATTTACATTGCCCTCACTCACTTCCCTTAATAGCCTTCATTCTCAGTTGCTTTCACTTGCCCTCAGCAAGATCATCACGCTACCAGATCTTCAGCATTGCATGATTTCCTTCCCCAGGATTCCTGATTGTGATTAGATGTGGAAGAAATAAGAAGCAGCTCAAGTATAAATGGGTGCTTGATACAAGAGGCGGACCAATGCAAGCAAGGCTTGATCAGGTCACAACTGCTAAACACCATGTATAAATCTGTTTTATATGGATTGATCCACATGTAGTCAACTGACTGAGGCCACATTCACACCATACATTTAAAGTACTATGATACACTTTAAACAGTCACAGATTCCCCCTCCCAAAGAGTTTCAGGAGCATTAAGGGAGATCCCTGTTTCTACAATTCCCAGAGTTCCCTCTGAAGAGGGATTGATAGTTAAACCACTCTAAGAACTGTATCTCTGCAAGGGATAATAGGGGTCTCTTAACAACTCTCAGCACCCTTAACAAACTACAGCTCCCATAATTTTTTGGGGAGAAGCCATGATTGTTTAAAGCGGTATCGTAGCACTTTAAAGGTATGGTGTGAATCTGGACTGACGAGATCAGGGGTGGGCGAGGCCTCAGCTCAAAGGCCCTTGGGCTCTCTGTACATCACAACTGCATCCCAGCCACCCACTCTCTCGAGACCAGTCTCTCTCAGACTCTGGGATGCATCCTCCTTGAATGTTTTTGTCCATGGAAGTACATCAGCATTTTCATGTAAATCTTCCCTAACGCTGAAATGTTTGTACGCTGCTTTTGCCCTGCAAAGCACATTTCCCCTAATATTTGTATTTCCTCTAATATAATGCAGTTTGTATGTTGTCTCTGCTACAATATGCATTTTTTTATGCACACTTTACCTTGGCGTATGCATCTTTGTATATATAGATCACCTGGCAAGATTAAGAGAAGCACAAACTCCACAGGGTGGCTGTTTTTTCGGTTTGCACCTTGTTTTGGAAGGAGTAAACGGGGTAGGTTCACCTTTGGATGAGAACTAAATTGAAATTCTCTCCCATTCCTACCTCTAGGCACTCCCAAATTGCTTGCCATTCCCAACGTTTGCTTTTCCATTGAAGCTGAGCATCCAAAAACAAAAAAACCACGGGATGCTCCAGACCGCTGGAGTAGCTTAGCAAAAGAAGCATGGAGGGACCCCCCACATTAAGGAATCCACGGCTTCGCGCTGCTCTGTACAATGGAACTCATTACTGCTTGGGTCAGGTTGGTTACCTGAAGCTAATTAATATTTGTAGGCAGCTATAGGAAATGTGAATCACAAACCATCTTCTCCGTTTTAATTACAACTTGAGTGCTGAAGAATTCCTTCTGGAGATGCCTCCCACCTCTCTGCCAAACAATTTCTGACTTCTGCAGTAGTCCTATCCACAGCATCCTTAACTCATGATCTGCTGTCATTATGTTATAATTACTCTAATGCATCTTCACTCTGCAGTTCTTTCTAATGCTTGGGGGAAAGAAAGGAAAAACCACCCAGACCAGGTAATTAGGGAATAGAGACATTAACATAAACTCTGAGTTTACTTTGCCTTGCATTAATTTATCGGGTACAGGGATTTTATTTTATTTTATTACAGGGATGCTTTAGCTCTAAGAGAGGGGTGTAGCGCTGGCAACCCTTGGGCCAATTCTGGCCCATAAAGCAACCTTTATTGAGCTCCTGGTGGCCTCACCAAATAGGAATCAAGGAACCAGGAAATCCTAATGGTTTCACTCCTAAGACATTGGATGTGTCTTTCCAATGTTGCAAGAGAGAGCTTGCACATTTAGAGCATGGGCCATCTCTGTGCAAGTACAACCATCCTCATGTAGAAAATTGTGTAGGGCTAAATCAGAGGCACCGGTCATTGCTTGGCAGGGGCACCTGGAGAATTCAGTCCCACAAGAGGTAATGATGGCCAACAACTAGGATCAGACTGAAAGCCCATTGAGTCAAGTGTCAACCAGAGATCCATGGGAAGCCTGCAAGCAGGTTAGAAGTCCAGCAACATCTGGAAGACCACAGGTTCCTCATTCCTGGACTGGGTTTACATTGGAAGAACTCCGTTATAAGGCTATGTTGATAAGCCAATTCCCATATAAGGAAAATGTGGGTCTTTTTAGTTTTGAGAAAAGGTAAGTAAGAGACAACATGACAGACATTTATGAAATTATGCATGGCATGGAGAAAGGTTTTCCTCCCCCTCTCATATAACACTAGAGGTTGCGAACATTCAAGGAAGCTGAATATTGGAAAATTCAGGGCACGTAAAAGAAAGCACTTCTCTATGTTGCACAGAGTTAAACTATGGAACTCACTTCCACAAGAGGCAGTAATGGCCTCCAACTTGGGCAGCTTCAAAAAATGGGATTGGCATATTCATGGAGGAGACGTCTATCCATGGCTACTAGTCACAATGGCTGTGTTCTACCTCCACAGAGGCAGGAATACTTCTGAATACCAGTTGCTGGAAACCACAGGACTGGAGAGTGCTGTTGTGCTCAGGTCTTGCTTGCAGGCTTTTCACTGGCGCACCTGGTTGGCCACTGTGAGAACAGGATTCAGGATCCAGCAGGGCTGTTCTTATGGTCTTCGAAGGGCTCTGAGGATGATGTCAATGTCTGTATACGTGTAGGTAACATCATTCCTAACATAAGGTAGAGTGGTACCTCGGTTCTTGAACGTAATCCATTCCGGAAGACCAATCAACTTCCAAAACATTCAAAAACCGAGGTGTGGCAATTTAAAGAAGGCCAGAGAGGTCCCCTCATCCCTGACTTAGAAGGCCAATGATTCCCCCACCCTTTCAGGTTTGTAGATTCTACACAATTTCAAGGAAAGGATCATTTTGTACAGGAGAAAAGGCTGGGGAGTTCCAACATGTCAAAGGAAAAGATTGCGCTATTGTCACATCCCACTCTGGCACCGCCAGATGATTCATGCGCTCTCGAGGATCGAGGTATTAACAGCTCAGCACATCTCTCTGGCAATCATCATTTGTCATGTGTGAATACCTCCCGGGGTCCTCCCGTGGATTTTGTTTTCTGTGTTATCGGCGGGGAAATGTAACAACCTTCATGGTGAAGAGCAAAACAGGGAGTGGAATTGGGTTGCTTTGTTAAGCGTCTTCACAGATTCAGATATAGATATAAATCTGCAAAATGACAGTGGATCGCTAGAAGCAAAACGTTTGCTCTGGAGCAAAAGAGAAGCCAAAAAAGAAGCTCACAGTTCCTGGGTGGGGGAGCGTGGGACACTCGTCACGATTCATAGGGCTAAATTACCAGAATGCCACCCTGTTTCTACTTTAATAGCCAAGGCTCTTTCCTTCTAATATCAGAATAATTGATTTACTTATGTTGCGGCCGGAGCGTTTTATTACTATTATTATTAATTTTTGGACATCTTTATCCCACTTTTAACAATAACTTCCCCTCCCTCAAGACTGCTCAACAAAAAAAGAGGAGGCAAAATAGCTACAAAAGAAGAATGGAAAAAGAGGAGTTTGCTAAATGGCAGGTGGAAGGTTGCACCGTTCGGAATGAATAAATATTGTATGGGAAATTTGCTCTGATGAAGGAACTTCCAGAATGCAATATATACCACTTAATGCCAAATAGGTTTCTAGAGATACAATCCTGAGCATAAAAAGCCAATTCACTGCACCCATTGGCTTGGCCTTTTTGATCTATTTCTGCATGTGGGGTGTGGCCCTCTTGGCCTCCCTGCCCAGAGCAGAGAAAGAGAGAGAGAGAGACCAAAACCCATTACACCCAGATCAGCAGAACTCCTCCTAGCCAACTATGATGGATTTCTCTTCCCAAAGCAGTCATACATCAAGAATCAGGACCATGAACTGGGAGAAGAGGGGACCCTTAGAGAAGTAGGTGAGTGGGGGCTGCCTTGAGAATCCTGTAGATCCCAATCTGACCCCTGTGCTATGAAACCCATTTGTTCTTTATGGGGAAGTTTGTTGATGTATGCCAAGGCAGAATTATTGTGAATACATATAATTTGCTTTAATTTTACCTAACAATAGGGCTGGCCCCCTTTGTCCCAGAACGGGAAGTGCAGCCATGGAGCTACCACTTGTTCCCCAATATCTTGCTGACTGGGGTCATTTCCTCACTCTGCCTAACACTACGATGGATGCGATTAGAATCTTGAATTCTAATAACCAATTTAAAAAACCTGTATTAAAAATAAAAGCAGATAGCTATCAATTGCCAATAAAGCAACTTGCATGGCCTCCTGATCCGCTCTGATGCCATCTCCTCCCTCCTGTAGATGAAAAGCACTAAAGAAACTTCTTCCCATTGGAATTTATTCAGTGCCAATTAACACAGAGTCTGTTTTAAGTTTCCAGGTGTGTCCTTCTGGCAGAGCGTTACCTGAACATGGTATCCTAGTGATCTAAATGGTGCTTATTGCTTTGCACTTCTGAGTTTATCATAAGATTAACGGGCTTATTATTATTTTGCAGAAGTAGCAGGAGCAGCCCCTCACTGTGAGTGCAATCGCTACTATGGAAAGAAAGGAAAAAGGACGGATAAGCTCTTCACTTCTAAACATGCTAAAAATATAGTTGGACACCTTCCGTCTCACGCTGCGTGATGAAATGTATCGTGTTGACTGAGCATCTTTTGCATCTGCCATCCAGGCTCATTCATCCTGGCACCCATTTGCCTTTCTCTTCACCACCAAATTTAGCGATGAAGTCAGTCCCACCAAAGCACAGGAGCCAGGAGTGGAATCGGAAAGGCACGCTAAAAATAGAAGCCTGCAGCCTGGTTGCACATGCAGGCAGAATGAAGTGGTAGAAAACTCGAGGTGGATGGATCTGTCCCTTTCCGTATTTCTCCATTCCAATTCTCCCAATTTCTCCATCAGTTTGCAATTTTTTGTTGTCGCAAAGTCCTTGGGGAAATTCACTGGTGTTTTAGCTTTCGTTTCTACGAACATACCTATTTTGTGGGATATGCAATTTGGCCTGATATACATATCCTAGACAGCAATTTCCCCTAAAATAATGCATTTTAATGCTACATCCCACCTTTTTCTCCATGGAGCTCAGAGTGGCATATACATGGTCCACCCCTTCTTATTTAGTGCCTACAACCACCTTATAAGGTAGATAAGACTGAGGCACTGACTGTGGCCCATAATCACCCAGCAAGCTGTTACGATATAGAAACAATGCGGCCGCGAGCAGCTGCTAGCATGAAAGCAAAACATAATGGGAATGTTGGGACTGTTCCGTGGGAAGCTTATGGACACTGTCTATTCACAGTGCAAAGCACAGGAATTAGCTCAGAGTGTAATTTGAGCTGTACAGGAAGTACAGGAGGTGGAGTTTGTCTCTCTGCTGTTGGAGTTTGAAGAGAGCAGACGTGTTTCTCTGTAACGCTGCAAAGACAGAAATAAAGGCATGTAAATACATTTCTGTCTATCTCTTTCCCCTGCCTGGGGGGCAGGGAAGAGTGGTGTGTTCTTTTCACGTTTGAGGAGGATCGCCGATCGTGACCTAGCCTGGTGCCTGCTCGGGAATGCAGACAGGGAGGTCAACAGGAGATCAAGCCAGGTGCCTGGAGAGTGGCCAGTTTCTCCTGAATGAGGCAAGATTTCCTTACACAAGCTTCATGGCAGAGTGGGGATTTGAACCCTGGTCTCCTAGGCTCTAGTCCAAGCCCTAATCACTACACCACCTTGGACTCTTCCCTTAATATATGCATTTCTGCGCATGTTATATGCTTGGAGAACTGCATCACAAAATTCGGAGACGTGCAAATTTCAAACGATAGCTGTGTTTCAGTTCACGTATTCTTTAAAAAAGTAAAAATTGGTTGGTTCATGTTCAAATTTAAAGCAAGTCAAATTTATCCCCCTGGTACAACCCAGAGGTGGCAGAAACAGAGTGTGCCATTTTAGGATGGGGATACAAGAAGGTGCTTTACACCAAATCAGACTTCTCTTCTATCTTGCTCAATAGCATCAACACTGTCTAGTGGTGGCTCTCCTAGGATTCAGGGAGGAGTCTTTGCCAGCCATACCTGTAGATAGATCCCTGGAATAATTTGCATGATCTAGATGGTGGGTGCATGTTTTGAACAGAGATCTATGCAAATAATTAAAAACAAGAACCATCTCAACAAAACATTTCTTAACTTTAGTTACCAAACCAATTTTAGTTCTTGCTTCTTACAATGAGAATGCAGTTTTAACTGAATAACTAACCACCGAGACTGTCTTTGTTATATTGGATAACAAGGTTTTAAATGGACCCATACACACTCAGTTTAATGCAAAAAGTAACTTGAACAGACTCATCCAAGTTTCTGCTTTGGTGATGATGGAGACATCAAGAGAGTCAGTTGAATCACTGCACAAATGTGAGTGGCAGGGGGAGATCTTTATTATGGAGGCAGCACTCCCACCAAGAATTAAACGGCAGAAATGGTAGCAGAACATTCCACTCCCAAGATAACTGGCACCTCAGATATTAACATTGCAGATTGCCTGTAATTATGAAGTGTTAACGATAATGGAGCAAATATGTAATTCTGTACTTGAGAATGATGCATGTATTGGCTGCAGATAGCATCTCTTTCCCATTTGTGGTGTATTGTATTCCAGAAATAATAAGTCACAAATGATTATCAAGGGTTTTCTTATGGGAAATCTCTCTCCTTCTCTCTCTTCCACCCTTGGGAAAGTTCACCTATTGACTATTTCAGGAAGATGGGCTTGGGTTGCCCAAGGGTAAACCTCATGAAAATAATCTGTGTAGATGGGTAGCCTGCATGATTGCTATTTTCAAGTGTTTTGGTGCTGCTTAGCTGAATATAAGTTGTTTAAGTGAATAAGATAATGACAATTCTGCTAGCCATTTTGTAAGAACATAAGAGCTCTGCTGAATCAGAACAAAGCTCCATATAATTCAGGGATGAAGAACCTGTGGTCCTTCAGATGTTGTTGAATTCCAACTCTTTTGCAGAGTCATATTGCCCTCTGCCCTCTAACTTTCTGCCACCTCATCATTCCACCATCTCTTCCTTCATCCACAGTCCGGAAATGCAACTTCACTCAACCTATTTTTTTCCTCCTGTATGTGTGGAGCTCTGCTTGTTCCTTATCTGGAGTTGTTTTTCAATATAGCATTCAGCTGTAGCTCCGCCTTAACATACCAGTTATGTGGCCAGATCGCAATCTTTTGACGCTGGTCTCACTGATAATGGGTTTTGCAGAAATTCCACGTCAATTGTCATGCGATAGGACTCCCAAAGATGAGTTTTGGGAACCGAGGTTGTCTGAATTTTGGCTTCATATAACCAAAATTACTTCGTTATCGCTGCACAGCCTGAACTTCCTGATGAAGCAATAACTGTGCTACTGCCATTTGGCAGTACATAATTTCATGAGAAAGGATCTTCAGCAATGACGGACAAGAGGATGGAATACAGTCAACAGGCTATGGATCAATAATGATTTCAAACTATGTCCGACAACCATCAAACCCCACACTGACCGACTTTATTGGTTTATTTATTGCATTTCTATCCCACCATTTTTCTCCAAGGAGCTCAAGGTCGTATATATGATTCTCCCTCTCCTCATTCAATCCCCACAACAATCCTGCAAGGGAGATCAGGTTGAGAGACCGTGCCTATCCCACAAGGTCACCCAGCAAGCTTCATGAGCCAAGCAGGATTTGAACCCCGGTCTCTCCCGAGCCCTTGTTGGCAAAATGCAAATTCCACCACCCCGCTGACGCTTGCTAAAACAGACTTTTGTTGTCAACAGAATATTAAAAATATTCATGGTTCATTATATGTAGCACTGCTTGTGTCACTGTGTGTTTCTGGAATAAATATTTATAGTGTATGAAGCAATATCCCACAATTAGATGGTTGCTGTTCTTACATTCCGATAAACAAAACTGTGAATAACTTTGTTAAGTACTATAAATATTTTAACAAATTCCACATTCATAGGGGCGTTAAGTGATTTTTTGCTTGGATGCCTCAAATAACAGTTACGTATAAAACAGGCAAAGCTGAAGTTCAAATGCATGAAAGAGACAGCTGCTGAAGAACTAAGGCCCAGAATTCCCACGACAACAAATGGATGGGTCACCATATTGAGTGAATTTTAACCTGTGGGCTACCATACCAAAAAGGTTGGGAACCACTAATCTGCAGAGATAAGAAAAGAAGAGTCATTCCATTGTCTGGAGAGGTCACTTCCTGGTTCACATGGAGATGCCATTTTTAACAGAGCCCAGCACCAGAATCACACAGATGTATTGAGGCAGCACCGGGTGTTGAAATTTTGTGCCCCTAACAATTTTGCACCTGGGCCAACCACCCATGTGGGCCCCCATGCTATGCCACTGCTTTAGAGGCTAGAGTTCCAATCTCTGCTCAGCCATGAAGCTCAATGGTTGACCTTGGGCCAGTCGCCATCTCTCAGCCTAACCTACCTCACAGGGCTCTTGTGACAGTAAAATGGAGAACAGGAGGAGAACCATGTGTGCTATCTTGAGCTCCTTGGAGGAAAGTTGGGATAGAAATGTAACCATAAATAAAAATAAGAATAAAATACAGTAAATGAAAATGAGTACCCATGTCCTCAGAAGCTTCAAGTGCAGGAGGCAGCCCACTGGCATCTTTTTCACACTGCAATATGTTAAGCGGTCCTGAGGAAAAAGCTGGATGCGTTTAGGAGTTGGCTTGACTCAGAGCAGCTGCAGTCAAAATGCTTAAATGAAAACGGATTGGCAGACTTAGCCTCTTAGAGAAGATGAGTTTGCTTCACTGCATCCAATCAGTCAACGGAACCGGTTCCTCTCCATTTACCACCCCTTGTCTCTCGCCAGCTTCCGAGTGATCCATTGTGGGGATAAGACTCTGATGCTACGGAAATTGCTTCATTGTGACAAGCACTCCAATTGGGAGTGGGGGGTGGAGAGGGGCAGCTTGAATAAGAAGAGGGAAGTTGAGAGGACCAATAAGGCATCCTTGAGAAAGGAACTCCAGAACAGCTACGCCCAAATTTGGTCTTCCAAACCTCTCTGTCTTGCTGTCGGGACTCTCCCCAGCCACACACCTCACTCCCAAGGTCACATCCATCAGTGACCCCTGCCTTGCATCCTCCTCAAGTGTTTTTGCCAGGCTGGATGGGTCCTTGAACCCCAATAATGCCTCTCCCTTCCCTGGATGGAGGGTGTGCTCTTGAGTGTGCAGAAACTAGTGCTCTGTACAAAAGGTAAAGTTTACATCCATTGCTCTGCCCACCTTTGCCACTTGCCCCACCCAATACTGGCATGTAGCCACAGGAGGTAATGTGACATCTAAGGTGTGTCCACCAAACCTTGACAAAGCCTCCCCCCAAAAAACACCTGGAGTTGACCTTGTCTATTGGCCAGGTGGGTGGACGATGATGATGATGATTATTATTATTATTATTATTGGCTATGCAAAAACTTTGGTCCTGGAGGGAACAGCCAATGGCTTTGCATGTAGTAGGTCCTCAGCTGAATCTCTGCTATCGCCTAAATCACTATTTAGCTGCAATTCCTGCACTGAGTTCCTTCCAACTGTACAATTCTGATTTCAGTTAAAGAACCTCATACCTGGTGCTCAGAGCACACTCTGCCTGAGAGCTGACACCAATCAGAATAGATGATACTGAAGTAGACAGACCAATGGCCCAACATGGCATAGGCATATTCCTGTTAACATTAGATGCTTGCTGAAATCTTTATTATAAACATGTGATAGCTTGGGAGGAAGGGAGGGAGGGAGATACTTTCTCTGTTGTCATACAGGAACATAAGAACCTGTCCTGTACCGAATCAGGCCATTGGTCTATCTAGCTCAGTATTGTCTACAATGACTGGCAGTGGCTCGCCAGGGTTCCAGGCTGGAGTGTTTCCTAGCTTTTTCCTGGAGGTGCCATTGAACCTGGGATCTTCAGCACTCAAGGCAGATGCTCTGTTGCTGAGCTGCAGCCCTCCCTCAAATCATGCGTATTAAGATTTCATTTTCTATGCAGTGTGGGCCACTCCAGAGTTCTGTCTGCTTGCACTCAAATTCTGTGAGGTTGCAAGAGAGAGAGAGAGCGGGGTGGTGGTGGAGAGGGAGGTATGTTGCTGCATTGGGGTGTGGATGGCAAGCCTCCAATCACAAGCAGTCCCACTTGTTCTGTCATAAGTGGTGCTGTTATTTTAGGAAGTGTTGCTCTCCTCTGCAAGCTGGAGCTGAATTTCTGCCAGAAGAGAGCACAAAGGGTGAGGTGAAGTAAGCGGGAAAGCTTACTGTCGTTGAGCAAAGCTGTAGGTTGGGGAATGTTTTCTTTCCATTGATGAGGGCGGAACCTCACCAGAAGAATTCCCTTGCTGGGTCTGGTCAGAAGTCCATCTAGTGTAGCATTTGGTTCCCCCAAGTTGCCTTGCAGATCCAGGAGCAACCAGAGAGGAGAGTGTTTTCTGTGTTCAGCTCCTGCTTGCAGGTTCCCCATGGGTATCTGGATGGACACTGTAAGAACAGGGTGGTCTACATCAGGCATGGCCAAACTTGGCCCTCCAGATGTTTTGGGACTACAACTCCCTGTTGGGATACTGCCAGGGAGACAGAGGCATCAGGCAGGCCCCCAGTTGTCTCCAGACGATCACCGGTCTCCCGTGGAACAGCATCAGTCAATTAGCGACACGAGCCTCAGAGACATTCCAAGACATTCCAAGACCTTTCAGCTTTATTCAACATAGTTCAGAACAAAGGAAAAACATGACTGCTTGCCTCCGTGTCCAGGAAAACAGCCAGAATACAAAAGCAACATACAATGGAAGTTCCCAGCAGACAGTGCTGGGAGTAAACAGACATGTGATACAAAACTATCATGCCTGACCCTTTTAAGGTGGAACGGAACTATTTCCTAACACTCCCATCATCCCTAGCTAACAGGACCAGTGGTCAGGGATATTGGGAATTGTAGTTCCAAAACATCTGGAAGGTCAAGTTTGGCCATGCCTGGTCTACATAGACCATTGGCCCAATTCAGCAGGCACGTGTCAGATTTTTTATTTTTCGGGAGTGATGCCAAGAAAACCTGCATTCCCAACAATGGCTTTGTTGCCACTTACCAGGATAGTGCATGGGTAGCAGTGATGAGGTCCGGGTGGCAGGGGTTCACCAGTGGGAACACTGGATTGGCATCACCTGTGCAGCCATGGTGTCCTGACCTCCCCACACTGTTGAAAGCGTTGGGATGCAACTCAGCTTATATTAAGGCTGATGGTGTTTACATGGGGAGAAAGCAGGTAGAGAGAGAAACTAGGTAGAGAGAGAAAGCATCAAGCTTCCCAGTCTGTCTTTTTGACCTAACCTGGGCTGACAGTCTTCTGATAAGAACATAATAAAAGCCCACTGGATCAGACCAAGTGGTGCATCTAGTCCAGCATCCTGTTCTGAGAGGCCCCATATACCTGAGAGACCGCCTCCTTCCCTGCAGACCCTCTTGGGTGCTGAGATTGGCAGAGGGGCCCCTCTTGGTGGTTCATACACCCTCAGAGGCTTGTGAAGTGGTGGCTCAGAAGAGGGCATTCCCTGTGGCAGCTCCTAGGTTGTGGAACTCCCACCCACAGAGCTGCAACTGCCCCCTCCATTGTACAGCTTCCTGGGAATGCACATCTCTTCGCCCCAGATTTTGACACTTGAGGACTCGCCTTATTTTGGTGATTGTAACTTGTTTTAAGATGCTTTTAATGGTGTGACCCTGGAACCTTGGGGTAATATACAGACATATAATACTTCTGATGAGTCTGCTCTTGAGTAGAACTAATATTGGATACAACCCTAACCCTCAGAGAGCAGTGCGGTCCCAACCACAACCAAGCCTACTCAGAATAAGTCCCATTAAATTCAATGGGGCTCCCTCCCAGATATCACGTCAAATCAAATATTTATTGTTGTGGTTGATGACCAGAACCAAGTGAACAAAATCGGAACCGCATAAAAGACATTACCCAAAGCTATCCTCAGGTGTATTTCCAGGTAATTTGGGATTAGGATTACAGTCAAAATCCTCCAAATGGGACTTCAGCATGAAGGAAAGACTACTTTCGCTGTTCTTGGGATTCTGGTTCAAAACACCCTTCTGAGATCTCTATCTCAGGCTGCTCAACACTTGCAAAAACAATTTTATTTTCTTTTAGTGAGGAAGAGCTTAAATGTCACATTTATAATCATTCTAAATGCAGAAGTTTTTGACTCTACCTGATTATTACCAAAGCGCCACAAACGGGACTCCTATAATAAAGCGCATCTTATCTGATATTAAATTGTAACAAAAGGCATTTAATGCACATTAAAAAGAGCTGCTGTATGGATGTTTCCAGTAAGTGGCAGATGTTATGAATAATAAACTATAAAACTCATCCGAATTCTAAAAAAGATGCATTCCATAAAAGCTTTCCTATAAATCTTTCGGCAAGCTGAGCAACTGAGAACAGTAATTACGGTAAATCTCTAATTGAGTCTTGAGCTCTCTGAGTTCACTGAAACAGGATGTGAAATGTGTAAAAGAAAATTATTTAGCTTGCTAACGATCCCCACCAGCCAGCCAATCATTTCACGGCAATTATTATTAAGCTAAATAAAATGGATGTTCTGAGCATTTACTACAGCTTTTTGCATCGTGCCCAGGTAAATCAACTCACATTCTTTCCCGGGAACTATTTAGGAGTCGTTTGCCTGCCATTTAAATGGCAAAACGTAATGTGGGCGATGGGCGTCATGAAATAAGGGCTCGGCAGAAGTTCTGTTACCGTTTTCCACTATCAGGTTGTCTTGAGACAATGAATAAATGAAAGGTTACTAAAAGACAAAACTGCTGGATTTATATTTACTTAATGTGCTTCAATCCAGCCTTTCTGAAAGCCTGAGGCAGCTCTCGACATAATTAAATATAGTAACAAAATCATTTGCATTCTAAAAGCCACAAACACAATTAAACTGTTGAAAGGAGCGAAGGAGAATGCATTACACAGAGTCAGACCATTGGTCCATCTAGCACAGTATGGCCATATTCACAACATATTATTTAAAGCACTATGATATCACCTTAAACAGTCCTGGCTTCCCCCAAAGGACTCTGGGAGCTGTAGTTTGTTCAAGGTGCTGGAAACCCTTATTCTCCCCCTCCCTGAGCTATAATTCCCAGAGCGGTTTAACAGTGACTCTCTCTTCACTGGGGACTCTGGGAATTGTAGCTCTGGGATGGGAAGAGGGGCAATAACCACTCTCAGCACCCTTCACAGACTACAGCTCCCACACAACGCAACTAACTCCTGAGAAGGCATGCAGGGGGAGTGACTGTTAAACTGCTCCAGGAACTGGGGCAGGCTAGGATGACGACTCATCCAGACTTCCTTTTGTTTCGAGGTACAGGTCTGGGCTTCAAAGCTCGATGTCCAAGCATTGGTTTTTCCACCCACTCCTGGCACTTTCCACGGGAAAACCCATGTTTTGCTGCTGAATTGGAGCAAATGGCAACCAGGATGTTGTAGAAAAACTGGGGTTTGTCTACGTTCACCAAGGTTTTCCGCATATTGCCGTTTGCTCCAATTCAGCGGTAAAATGTGGGGTTTTCCTGAGGAAAGTGCCAGGAGAAAAAAAAGTTAACCTGTCCAGATAAAGGAGCTTTAAAGCACAGACCTAGGCCTGGAAAGTGGTGCAAAATGAGTGCTGAGAGGCAGCGACTGACCTTCGTGGCTGAATGGGGATTCGAACCCTGGTCACCCAGGTCCTAGTTCGACACTCTAACCACTACACCTTCAATGGCTCTCTGTTGTTAGGTTCTCCTCCTACTGAAAGGAGGACAAAAAGATGTGTCAAACAAACAAACAAACAAACAAACAAACAAACAAACCATAAATACATAATACTTACATCTTCTGATGACAGCTGAACTTAACTCATGCTACCTAACTTTTTACTTGCTGGACGCCCGCAATATTTACCTAGCTAAATGGAGATATCTTGCAGGATACAGTAATAACAGTGGGGGGCTGGGGAGGGCCAGGAGAAGACGAGCTAATAATCTGATAATCTGCTTGGCTGATCAAAAAGCAATAAAGCCATTAGTTTAATTAAGGGGCAAGAGGATTTAATGAAACATCAGTGGCAAAATGAAATTAAGCATTTAGGAGATATTAAAAAATACATATTAACTCATCTGGCGATATTGATTCAAATAACGCTTTGCTGGGGGGAATGTGATCTAAGAGTCCCTTTGTAATAAAACGAAAGAGTTTAGAAGATCTCACACTGGACAAGCAGCTTTATAGAAGCAGCTTTACAGGAGAGGGGGAAATAAAATAGAAGGATATCCTTTCCTGAAATAATTTTGTTAACTCATAAGAACATAAAGAAGAACCCTGCTGGATCAAGCCAGTGACCCATCTAGTCCAGCATCCTGTTCCCAAAGGGGCTAACCAGATGCCCACTATAGCAAGCAGGGAATCTGAGTGCAACGGCACTCTGCCCAGCTGCCATTCACAGCAACTGGTACTCAGAGGCACATTGCATCTGACAGTGGAGGTATAGCATAGCCATCACGGCTAGTGGCCATCGATAGCCCTCTCCTTCAAGAATTTGTCTAATCCTCTTTTAAAGCCTTTCAAGTTGGTGGCCATCACTGCCTCCTGTGGCAGTGAGTTCCATAGTTTAATGATGCACCGTGTGATGTTGTCCTTTCTTTTATCTGTCCTGAGTCTTCCAACATTCAACTTCATTGGATGTCCATGAACTTAAGTGACAGCAACTTTTCTCTATCCACTTTCTCCACACCATAAGTAATTTTTATAAACTTCAGTCATGTCGCCTATTACTTGCCTTTTCTCTAAATTAAAAAGTCCCAAATGCTGCAACTTTTTCTCATAGGCGAGTGGCTCCAGGCTGTTGATCATTGTGGTTGCCCTTTTCTGGACGTCTTTATTTATACTGAACATATATTTATTCTGAACATATATTTATACTGAACATATATTTATTCTGTCTAAGCCCTGCATTGAATCATAGAACCCTCCATGATTGACTACTAAGTGGGACAACCCAGCTCTCAAAGTCCATTCCTCAGTTGGTTGTTGGGTGCTTGGGAACCGCAATACCAAGGGGCCATGTTAGAGTTGCTCCAAACAGAATCCCTGATCTGGACCTTGTGCAGAGTAGAAAGGAATTTGCTCACCATCACAAGAATGAGTTTCTTTTTTTAAAAAAAAAAAATTATTCAAAATTATAACAAGACATATTATCCAAAAACATATCATCCTTGTCACCACCCCCCATTTTTCCTCCCTCCCCCCACCCTCCCACACAAAACCCACCCACCCCCCAACTTCCCTCAGTTCCAGTCTTTGGTTTCTCTAAGAATGCTGTTTTCTGCATGTTACAAAGTTGTATAGATCCTCAAACTATTTAGCTGATTATTATCAATAAAAAGTTTGTGAATGTTTATTCAAAACCTGCCAAGGAGTCCAGTTCGCTTTGTTGCATCTTCAGATACTTTGTAAAGGGTTCCCATTCATCCTAAAAGTCACAGTTATCCTTGTCCCGTAGCTTATATGTCAGTTTTGCCAGTTCTGCATAGTCCATCAATTTTTCTTGCCATGATTCTTTAGTTGGGGTTTCTTCAGTCTTCCATCCTTGTGCTACCAGAACTCTCACAGTCGTTGTCGCATACATGAAGATGTTTTCCAACTTTTTTGGCAGGTCTTTCCCTGCAATCCCCAACAAAAACGCCTCGGGGTTTTTTTTCAAAAATATTAAATGGAACATTTTCTTTAATTTGTTGTAAATCATTTCCCAATCTTTTTTAATTACCTTACAATCCCACCACATATGATAAAATGTCCCCTCCTTTTCCTTACACTTCCAACATATATTTGAACTAGAAACTAGAATGAGTTTCAAAGCTTTACTGCAGAACAGTCTTAAAATAGTTACGAACAAATGTTACAAAGTAACACATTGCTCTTAAACAGCAAACAACGTGGTCCAGTCTTATTTTTAGTCCTTAATACAGTTCAAAAACTTTCCTCTCTCTGGTCCCAGAGAGAGATCCCATGCAAGCAACTTGCTTGTTCATCATCAGAGCTGCAACGGCTGACTAAGACGCTGAGTTCTCAGGTTTCATCTTCCTGCTGTGAGAGATCTCTGCTTGGGTTTCTGATTATGAGCCAATAATTAGCCTAAACGGTAACATCCAACCATTTCCGCCACATTTGCTATAGTTAAACCTCCTGCCTATTGCAAACCTCTCTGCATAGCATTTTTAATACAATATGTTCAAACCACAACATCTTACGCATATTAAACTTATATCTTTAACAGCCTTGTCTTGTCTTGAATTCTAAAAAATGAAATTGCTTAAAAGAGTAAATTTTTAAAAATGCACTGTCCCATTGGTAAAAAACCCAAAAACTTAGAGTTTATTCATATTTACAAGAATAGCTTTGGATTCTAAGTCTACATGGTACAGCTAGTTTCTCATGACAGCCTCATGCGGTGGAGAGGGAAGGAGAGAGATACAGAGGAATGAAGGGGTGGATCTTTGGGCATTTTCCTTGACTATCTATTAGTCTCAACCCTGCCCTCTACTGACTGGAGGCATGCAAGGTTTCTTCTACCCAACAGCTTGAAATCTGGATTCAGGCTGTGGTTTCAGTCCGGCTTTCTGTAGGTATCAGCTGCATGGCCGAGTTCCCTGCAGGGAACTGAGTTGTACAGCCGATCCAGGTCCATTGCAACCTGCCCCACACCTAACATCACCTTTATCATCCGGTGTGGGGCAGGTGGGTGCATCTAAGGAAATTGCTCTTGCAGGGCAATTTGGGGTCCGTACTGGATCACATTTGTCCCATAGGCTGGAGATTCCCTCATCCTTGATTCAGAGAAAACTGAACTTCATGGACCAGTGCCTTAACCCTGTAACCAGCCAAAACTCCTGGTGTTCACTTCTGTGAGAAGCAGTCCTTTGTTTCCAGCATACTTGCAGGCCTTACAGTGTTAAAAAGAATAAACACCAGGCAGAATAGCCCTGCTAACATTATAAAAGTGTGCCACTTTGTTCATTATCCTCTGCACCTTGCAAATCTATGTCAACCCATGTGGGATACTTAGGAGCAGAAGAGCATAATCTGATCAAGCATAATTTTATTTTTCTGCCGGTACATAACTTTTTATAGGCAGCATATAGGAAGAACACATCTAATGAAATCTACCATAATAAATGACTAGGATAGTACGAGATTGTGCAGTGACCAAAGGCAAGAACCAATAAACTGCCCTTCAGTTACCATAAAAGACTATTTATCAGCAGCGCAGGATTTGCCAAGGTTTCCGACTTCAGCCTTTCCCAGCCAGGAGCTGAGCATCTTTTGTTGCTTCCCATTAAGTACATCTTATGATCTCATATGTCTATGTATATTTTTATTTCATTTTCTGACGCGCTCCAAACCTTGGGGGAAATTAGTCCATTATTCCTTCTCTTCCCTGGAAATTAACATAACCCGCCTATCAGACTTAGCCACTTGCCAAGCAGCAACGGACCAATTGGGACAAGACTCTGGGGTAGGGATCTGGGTCCCAACTCAAGAGGAAGAGCCAGAGGGCCCTTCCCATGAAGCAGAGCTGGCTTGTCACACTGGGAAGTAAATGAAGCAACACCTATTGCCATCTGAAGAGGGTGCCTTCCTATGAAGTCCAGAGTCTAGAGTTCCCTAACAGCACCTCTGCCTATCAGAACATTGGCAATCCATAGAGGCTCTCCACACAATGTAAGATCATGCAAAATGACGCCATAAACTTAATGCTATGTTCTTTTCTCTGTGGAGACTGTATTGCATGGTTTTGTTTCATTTGAACCTTTTGTAGGGTAGAAAAGAATTTGCTATCCACCACAAAGAATGGATTTCAAAGCTTTACTGCAGGACAGTCTTGAAGTCGTCACAAATAAAACATTATAAAGATATAAAGTACAGTCGTGCCTCGGCTTCTGAACACCTTCTGAAACAAACGTTTTGGCTCCCAAACGATAGAAAACCGAAAGTGAGTGTTCCGGTTTTCAAACGTTGTTTTGGAAGCCGAACATCCAACGGGGCTTCCGCAGCTTCTGATTGGCTTCAGGAGCTTCCTGCAGCCAATCAGAAGCCACACTTTAGTTTCCGAATGTTTTGGAAGTTGAATGGACTTCCGGAACTGATTTCGCTCGACTTCCAAGGTACGACTGTAATACGTGGCTCTTAAACAAAATAGCAATGTGGGGTCCAGTCTTCTTTTTTGTCTTTAATGTAGTTCAATAATCTTTCCTTTCTCTGGTTAAAATAATAATAATAAAAAGAACATTGTAATTGCAGGGTCTTTTTTGTTCTGTGATTGGGCTACACATCAGGGTTTGGTTTTCAATTGGAGCTTGAACTCCAGTAGGGTAAGTGTGGGGAAGCTCTTGCTTGGGGTGGGTGGGAATGTGGCCCTCCAGGATTCTCCCCAGGCTACACCTTCTCCTTGGCCGCCACCACCCCTTGTTGTGCCTCCTCCTCTCTCAGATGCCCTGGCACTACCCACAACTCTCCTGTGCCACCTTCCCACTCTTAACAAGATGTGCAGCTCTGAGCTGGGTTTTTGATGTGTATTTGCTCCAGGACTGCCTCTCCCCGTATGAACCAACCACGACCTGGCAATCATCATCTTTGTGTGCACTGGAGGGTGGCAACATGAGAAAGGGCCTTTTCGGTGGTGGCTCCCTGCTTGTGGAATGCTCTCCCCAGGGAGGCTCACCTGGTACCATCATTACAAATCTTTAGGCACCAGACCTTTGGCCCCCTCATTTTAGAAATGTAGTATTGTTGCCCACTATCCTTTACACAGAGAAGACCCATGGAAAATGTACGGTCATGGCTGACTTGGGCCTAGTCGTTTCAATGGGTCTACTCTGCATAAAAGCTAGTTGATAACAACGATCTGTTTTAAAGCTTTTTTTTTAGCTTTTTTTTTTTTTAGAAATGTCCTCATCCACAGGCACCCACTTCCTGTGCTTTCCAGAAACAACTGAAGACATTTTTGTTGTGACAGATTTTCCTAGCTGGATAAATGAGTCCTTACCATGAGTGTCTACTTATTAGGGTTTTAGATAAAGCGACCCCTGACCATTAGGTCCAGTCTTGGCCGACTCTGGGGTTGCGGCGCTCATCTTGCTTTATTGGCCGAGGGAGCCGGCGTACAGCTTCTGGGTCATGTGGCCAGCATGGCTAGTTTTGTGTGGAAATTGCTTTGAGATGGTGGACTAATAAATCATTAATAATAGTAATAAATAATAATTTCCTTATGTAAACCATGTAGGGTTTTCTTTGGGAGGGGGGAGGAAAAGGAAACAGCCAAACCTCCCTCATTTTCAATCCGCGAGCCACACTTTTGCCATTAACACAGACTTGTAGCGGTGGGCTCATAAAAATGGATAGCATGTTCATATCTGGAATTTACACAGGGCCCTCTTCAATAAAGCACGTTCTGCCCTCCCTCGAAGGGTATCCTCCAGAGCTTTAAAGTCTTTCAAGTGGAATAAAGATGTTACTGTAATGACAGTGAATGTAATGAGATTAAATGTAGTTGGGAGTTAAGGTAAATGGCCTTACACAAGAACGTATGTCGGATCGGAGGCTTTGTATAATGAAGACAAAGGAGATTATCGTGGCTTTTTGGCTGTACTTCTTCAAGTGAATGGTGGGACGCAATGGGGGGGGGCTGGGAGGGGGAGGGAGAAGTGCTGCACAACAGCCATTGCAGGGACCTGGCAATATTTTTCATTAAAGAAAACTTGCAAAAAAATGTCGCCATAAAGGAGTATAGCTAAATTGGGGAAAGAACAGACATTGTGTTAAGGATATATCCTTTCCCTTTAAATAAGGGTTGGTTGGTGCAATGAGTTATATTATAAGCATTGTTAAAGATAAACTACATACCTTCCGATGAAAATAGGGATGCCCTATTCCATGATAATAATAATAATAATAATAATAATAATAATAATAATAATAATAATAATAATGCTCTACCCATCTGACTGGGTTGCCCCAGCCACTCTGGATGGCATCCAACTTGTATAAAAACATAAACGTTTCCAAGCACAATTCAAAGTGTTGGTGTTGACCTTTAAAGCCCTAAATGGCCTCAGTCCTGAAGGAGCGTCTCCACCCCCATCATTCTGCCCAGATGCTGAGGTCCAGCACCGAGGGCCTTCTGGCGGTTCCCTCATTGCGAGAAGTGAGATTACAGGGAACCAGCCCTGTGGAACGCCCTCCCTTTAGATGTCAAAGAGATAAACAACTACCTGACATTCAGAAGACATCTTAAGGCAGCCCTGTTCAGGGAACTTTTTAATGTGTGACATTTTAGTGTATTTTTGGTCTCTGTGGAAACCACCCAGAGTGGCTGGGGAAACCCAGCCAGATGGGCAGGGTACAAATAATAAATTATTATTTTCAAACATTAAGCATTAAAAAACTTCCCTGTATAGGGCTGCCTTCCGATGTCTTCTAAAGGTTGTATGGTTACTTATCTCCTTGGCTCGGGGATTGCATAACTCCATACCCTCCAACATTTCTCCAATGAAAATAGGGATATCTAAGGAAAAGTGGGGCATTCCACGATCAAATCAGAAACTGGGTCAGCTTCTAATAAATGCAGGACTGTCCCGGGAAAATAAAGACACTCAGGGGGGTGTCCTGAAATCAGGGGCTCCCAAACCAGTGTTCACTAGTGTTCTAAAAGCTTCCTTCAGAGGAATGGCATGTGTGTAAAAATACAATTAAAGGTCAAGTGCTGCATGTGCCAATTGCTATATCATGCAGAAAACCCCCGAAGTGATCTGCCAAGACGCTCAGCAATTTCCAAATGGTCCTTGGGGGAAAAGGTTTGGGAACCACTGAGACAGATCATAGCCTTGTATGCACTCAAGCTCCTGGCATCTCATGAGACATGGCCAGCTGGTCCCAGGTGGTAGGCTGGGGACAGCTGGAAGAGGAAAGACAACCTTCAATGCCTTTAATACTCCTGCCTTGGCTGCACTACAAGGCTCTCTCTTCTGACCCCCTGGGCAGAGCTCCAGACCTGGCAACTCCCCAGGCTGCCTCCAGTCACCTGAAGCCATGGCTTCCCTGTGGAGTCTGCTGTGGGGTGCGTATGCCCCAGCCACTGCCCCTCCTGCCACACCTCGGCCTCTGGCCTTTGGTCCCCAAAGTTGTTCCCATCCAGAGCTGAAGCAGATAGACCAAAAATGACCTGACTCAGTATGTAGCAGCTTTCTATATTCCTGATGCTGGACGAGATGAGTCTTTGGCATTACTTTGCAAGGGTCTTCTGATCTTATGAGAGCTAAGTCACCCCCTAACCTTGTTTCAAAATAGTTGAACCTCATCAACATTGCTGGATTCTGACAGAAGGATTTTGACATGCATTTATTACTTTTCATTTCCATCCTGACTGCTAGTCCATGAGGGGCCTTCAAGGAAGTGTAAAAATAGCATCTTTAACACAACACGGTCATTAAAGGCAACACAATCTAAAGCCACACAGACGTTGCTTCAAATCGACAGTCGGCAGTAAGAATCCATATTTAAATCACCATGAAAGCCTAAACCAACTAACCAAGGAAATGTTTTAGAACAGAATTCAGCAGGAAATTTTCCTGTATATGTTTGATTTGAATTGAATTCTCACCTGTCCTTTACCAGAAGGTCCTAGCATGTGAGCAGTTACTACCCTACAACACATAGCTGTCAACTTTTCCCTTTTCTTGCGAGGAATTCTATTCGGAATAAGGGAATTTCCCTTTTTTAAAAAAGGGAAAATGTTGACAGCTATGCTACAACATAAAAAGTGTAAAAACACTTTAAAAGTCCCCTGCGAAAACAATTATATATGTATGTAATAGAAACATTGTAAAACTTATGAAGGGCTTGTCTGGGGGAACCAGATTGGGGAAGAGAACCAGTGTGGTGTAATGGTGAGTGTGCTGGACTAGAACCTTGGAGACCAGGGTTTGAATCCCCACTCAGCCATGAAGCTCACTGGGTGACTTTGGGCCAGTCACATAACCTTCCTCACAAGGTAGTTGTGAATATAAAATGGGGAGTGGGGGGACCATTCATGCCAACTTGACTTCCTTGGACAAAAAGGTGGGATATTAATGTGATCACTCAATCAAGACTGGTTTAACTCCAGGTAAATATTTGCAAATGTCCTGCCTTTACAGGCCAATCATGGGCATGTTTACCCAGAAGTAAATCCTCCTGTACGTGTGCCTAGAATTTGGAGGCCTTGGATCCTAGTGCTCATTATAAGCAGCAGGTTTCACTTGGCTCTATTATGTATCAATGTCATTTATTTCAATAAGGATATTACCTTCTTTCAAAGATTCAAGGTAATATGGTGCACGTCTTTAGGGTTGCCATGGTTTCATTTGTTTGTTTTCATATATGTATGTGTGCATATGTAAGCACACCATTTCAGACCTTCAGCAGTCAGGTATATTTAGAGATTTTTCTATTATCTGTTCAGGGGCAAAAAGCAGGGGACATTAGTATTTATCTGACATTCTTCTTTCTTTCATTCTTTCTCTCACAACCACCACTTCTTCTTTTTTCTCTCCTGGCACATCCACAAATGGAGATGCCTTTGGTCTAAATCCAATATGAGCATAACCTTTCAAGTATACAGTAATTATGCTTCCAATCTCATTATGTTCCAGTGTGTCATCCATCAGACAATGGGCTGCGATTAGCAGGGCAGAAAGTCAACGCTATTTATTTCAACAAGCAATATGTATATGGATTTTGACCAATCAGACTGTATAGGAAAGCTATCTCTGATTTCATGACCATAAAAACCCTGATAAATAAGGCTTGCCTTTTAAAAAATAAATAAATAAATCCAGATTTCTAAATTAGTAAACATCTCAGGGCGTAAGAAGAGTCCGCTGGATCAGAACATTGGCTCGTCTAATCCAGCATCCTGTTCTCACAGTAGCCAACTAGATGCCTATGGGAAACCCTGGAGCAGGATCACAGCACAGGCGTGCTCTCTCCTCCTGTGGTTCCCAGTCAGTGGCGTAGCATGGGTTGTCAGCACCCGGGGCAAGGCAAGTAATTTGTGCCCCCTAACCCGTGGATTTGCGCCCCCTAACCCTAACCCCCAGATGTTGCGCCCGGTGCGGCTGGGCCCCCCTGCACCCCCCCACGCTACGCCACTATTCCCAGTGGCTGATATTCGGAAGCATTGTTCCCTCTGAGCATGAAAGCAGAGCATAGCCACTATGGCCAGAAGGCTTATCACCCGTGAATTTGTCTAATCCTTTCTCAAAGTCATCCAAGCCTGGTGGGCATGGGAGCAAGTTCCATAATTTAACCATCCTCTGTATGAAATTCTTTTATCTGCCACAAATCTTCCAACATTCAGTTTCATGGGATGTCCACATGCTCTACTGTTAGGAGAGAGGGAGAAACACTTCTTTGCTCTGTCTACGTCCTCCCTGCAATGCATAATGGCACAATCCTAGTGCCTCTTGCTCACCTTTTCTCGAGACTAAGAACTCCCCAAAGCGGAAACTTTTCTTCATAGGGCAGTCACTTCAAGCCCTTGATTATTTTGGCTGCCCTATGCTGAACCTTTCCCCACTCTACAATATCCTTTTTGAGGAGAGGTGACCAGAACTGTACACAGTAATTTAAAATGTACATAATTTAAAGACCAATTCCAGCCAGGCGCATGGACTCAAGGTGGTCATTTTGCAGGGGTGTGCCTGCAAAGGGTCACATTCAACCTCCAGGCTTGAGGTTCCTCATTGCTGCACTGGAACATTTCGTTTCAAGTAGGGTTGCCATATTTCAAAAAGCGAAAATCTGCACAAAAACATTAATCCGGACACAAAAGTTGTTAAGCTTCTTTTGCAAAATCTCCAAAAAAACTAGGAAATAAGTTTTAAATTGCCATAAGTCAACACTTCCAACATGCTTTGCCATACACCCTGGTTTTCCCCAGACATTTTTCCAACTTTTGAAAATTCCTCCCAGCCGCTATTTCTGACAGGCGAATCCTGGATATGTCTAGGAAATTCCAGATGTATGGCAGCCCTAGTTACAAGTACCCATTTCTCTCTGTGTGCATGTATTTCCCAGCACCACAAGCAGTGAATTTTATTTATACCCCACCCATCCAGCTGGGTTATTAAAAGGTAATAACAACAAGGAAGCTCTCACAAACACAAAATTTCTGCATTGCTATGAAAAAAATATTATGTTGGCATCCAAGCAGGCCTGATGGCAAAAAGTACAAGAAAAATACCACTGTGTATTTTAATCCTTGCATTACACCCATGTCATCAATCTATAGCTGCAAATGCCAAGCCTCCATCAAGACTACAAAGTGTGATTGCTCAACCTGCCTTGGCAGGTTATCTATTGGGTAAAGATAAAGGACCCCTGGATGGTTAAGTCCAGACAAAAGCGACTATGGGGGTGCAGCGCTGATCTCCCTTTTCAGACCAAGGGACTGGCGTTTGTCCACAGACAGCTTTCCAGGTCATGTGGCCAGCATGACTAAACCACTACTGGTGCAACGGAACACCATCATGGAAGCCAGAGCACACAGAAATGCCATTTACCTTCCCGCCACAGCAGTACCTATTTATCTGCTTGCACTGGTATGCTTTCGAACTGCTATGCTGGCGAAAGCTGGGACATAGCAACAGAAGCTCATCCCATCACACGGATTCAAACCGCTGACCTTCTGATCAGCAAGCCCAAGAGGCTCAGTGGTTTAGACCACAGCACCACCCGCATCTTATCTATTATCTCCATGACACTCCAGAATATTACCACGGAGAGCTACAGTTCCCAGATTTCTCTGGGGAGAGGGATTGATTTTTAAACCATTCTCAGAATTAGAGTTCTCTGAGGGGAACTCTCAGCATCCTGAACAAACCACAGTTCCCCAGATTCTTTGCAGGGAAGGCATGTCTGGTTAAGGTGGTATCTGACTGCTTTAAATGTAGAGTGCAGATGGGGGCATGTTCCATGTAAGAGCAGGTGACAGGAACTGAGTAGGAAGAGCAAACAGTTTCCTGTGTATTGTGGAGCTTTGGTGTGATATTCACTGAGATCTTTTCACAGGTGCCACAGGAAGTACTGGCAGGCACACTCTGGCATTTGCAATGCCTAAAACTATATCCAACACCCTCTCTCAACTTGAACTGAGAAACCTGCAGTTACTTATTTGCTGACATTAGTATACCATGTCAATTATTTGTCAATTAAATATTCCCCGCAATTATGCACCAGCCTTTGAAATATAATTAGAAAATCACCCCCTCCCAATTCTTTAAATAAAGGCTAGATAGAGTGAGGTTTTATTCTGTTTTCCTTTGTAGATGTAGGAGTGATTTATCTCTTGCTATTTCCATGTTGAGATAAATTGATCTGGCTGCTTAGAAGTGGCTTTTCACATTGTACGATTAGTGTGTCCTAATCTTTGTTGTTGTTTTTATATGGATGACCCAAAATCCTCCCCACACCCAAAAAGAAAATCTTCCAGCAGTGCCGTCCTAGACTTAATAGGACTTCCTGGCTCCACTTGTTTGAAAGCAATGAAATTGAAATTCAATACGATAACTGATTTCAATGAAGGGGATCTATGAAAGTCTTTCCTGTGTCTAGTAAATGAATCTTTTTGATAGTTTTAATGCTCTTTAATTCAGTGGGAGATAATTTCAGTTGCCTTTGCTTATTAAATTACTCCTGGTGTTAAATGCTTTGACAACTCAGAATATTTCAAATGTAAATAAGGAAGATAGGATCTTTTATGGTTGTTACTAGAGCAAAGCTTCAACTCTGTTGTGTTTAAAAATCTGGAAAATAAAACAAACTTTGTTTCAATATGATGAGCAATCCTAGCCCATCTTTGACCGAGTCACATGATCTGCTTACCCAGTCATGTGGTGCTGCCCGAACCAAGAGTGTGCATTCTGAATGGAGATTTTGTGTCTGCCGAATCAGAGAACCTACGCCACCTTCAATGACCCTCAGATGTCCATATTCTCCTCACACAGCTACAATTCCCAGCATTCCCTGGGAAGAGAAATAGTTGGAAGCCACCCAGAATAGCTGGGCCAACCTAGTCAGATGGGGGCATATAAATAAATTGATGTTGTTGTTAAAGTGCTCTGGGAACTGTTGTTCTGTGAGGGGAAACGGGGTCTCCTAAGAACTCACAGCACCCTTAACAGACTACAGTTCTCAGGATTCTTTGGGGAATCAGCCACAACTTTTGAAATACATATAGTGCAGATGGGGCCTAAGACTCCTGCATACTTTGAAAACTTTGGTTTGATTTATTGTCTCTGACAAAAAAAGTGAGTGGCAACAGAGCTCCCGTTGGAAGGTGATGGTTGTAGATGGTCTCTTCATTTATTCAGCATGTATAATAGGCCCACAAAAAATGAGAAAGAAATGAAACTAAATTTAATGGGAGTTCACCTATCTGTGCTTTGCTAGAATCATAGAACAGTAGAGTTGAAACTGACCCCAAGTGCCATCTACTCCAAACCCCTGCAATGCAGGAATCTCAACTAAAGCATCGATGACAGGTGGCCATCCAACCTCTGCAAGGAAGGAGAAACCACCACCTTTCAGGGGAGTCTGTTCCACTATCAAACAGCTCTTGCTGTCAGAAAGGTTTCCCTGATGTTTAGTCAGAATCTCCTTTCTTGTACCTTAAAGCCATTGGTTCAGGTCCTACCCTCTGGAGCAGGAGAAAACGAACTTGCTCCATCTTCTATGTGACAGCCCTTAAGATATTTGAAGGTGGCTTTCATATTCTCTCAGTTTCCTGCTATCCAGGGTGAACGTACGCACCTCCCTCAACTGTTCCTCATAAGGCTTGGTTTCCAGACCCTTGATCAGACCCTCCTCTTCCCACATTTCAGCTTATCAACATTCTTCTTAAATTATGGTGCACAGAACTCCAGGTGTGGTCTGACCAAGGCAGAATAGAGTGGCACTATTACTTCCCTCCATCTTTCCCAACATTGATGTTGGGAAAGATGGAGGGCACAAGGAGAAGGGGACGACAGAGGACAAGATGGTTGGATAATGTTCTCGAAGCTACCAGCATGAGTTTGACCAAACTGCGGGAGGCAGTGGAAGACAGAAGTGCCTGGCGTGCTCTGGTCCATGGGGTCACGAAGAGTCAGACACGACTAAACGACTAAACAACAACAACAACAACAACATTACTTCCCTTGATCTGGATACTATACTTCTGTTGATGCAGGCTAGAATAGCATTAGCTTCTTTTGCTGCAGCATCACATTGTTGGCTCATGTTAAGCTTGTGGTCTACTAAGACCCCTAGATCCTTTTCACATGTACTACTGGCAAGTCAGGTTTCCCCCATCTTATATTTGTGCAGCTGGTTCTTCTTGCCTCACTGGAGACCCTTATATTTGTCCCTATTGAAATTTGTTTTGCTAATTCAGGCCCAGTTCTCCACTCTGTTAAACTCACATTGAATCCCAATTCTGTCTTTTGTGACATTATTTACCCCCTGCCCTAGTTTGGTGTCATCTGCAAATTTGATGAACGTCTCCTCAATTCCTTTATCCAAGTCCTTTATAAAGATGTTGAACATCAACAAGCCAGCACAGAACCCAGTGGCACCCCACTGCTACTCCCCCCCCCCGAATAACAAGGAACCATTAGTGACCACTCTTTGCTCAACCAGCTGTTACATCTGAATTCAAAAAGCATTGGCATGCCATAGTTATTGTCCTTGCTTTTGCTACATCATCTAGACAGGAGCGATCTTTTGATTTTACGAAGCTAGACGTGAGATTTCTAACAAAAAAAAATTCAGCACCGCCTCAAAACTACAGATCCATTGTGGGAAAGCTATGATATACTTAAAGAGCTATGGAACAATCACTCAGAATTAGATGGAGCCTGGATTTAAGTACTTGTTTTGGTCTTCTAACTCTTTAACTGCCTCAAGATGATCTTATCTCCATGAGGAATAGGTGAAAAGATCCTGTGTCAAAGAATCACACTCCCAATAGATTTAATTACATGGAAATAAATACTTTCATTATCATGACAGGGGAAAAAATTTAAAAACCCAATTTCACTGGAAAAAAGCCCCACATTTTAAATCCTCTATGTTTGTGTTTCTTTTGAATTTTTTTTCCCACAGGGAGAACATTATTTATAGCATTGTTGAGGAATATGGATATTATTATTATTTTTTAAGTTTCCTGATGAATATACAGCAACCCATGCAAAATTTATTATAGCATTCAGTGGATTATCTATTATTTATGAAAAAAATATATGTTACAAATTTTGGCACACATACAAGATGGCTGGTTATAATAGCTTCAGCAGGGGAGTTCATATAAATAAGTAAGAATATAACATAATAAGAGCCCTCCTAAATCAGGCCAATGGACCATCTAGTCAAGCACCTTGTTCTCATATGGCTGTGGGAAACCTGTAAGCAGGACCTGAACACAAGAGTCCTCTCTCCTCCTGTGGTTTCCAACAACTGAGATTCACAAGCATTACGGCCTCTGACTGTGGATGCAGAACATAGCTATCATGGCCAGCACTGGTAGCTTTATCCACCACGAATGTGTCCAATATTTTTTTTAAGCCATCAAAGTTGGTCAACAGCAATGCGTCTTGTGGAAACAAATTCCGTAGTTTAACTCTGTGTTGTGTGTAGAAGGACTTTCTATGATTCTATGATTTATTGTTTTTGTCCCAAATCTTCCAACATTCAGCTTCATTGGATAGCCCTGCATTCTAGCATGATGCAGGAGGGAGAAAAACACCTCCTTACTGTATTCACTCTTTCCACACAACACCTACTTTTATACATCTTCCTCATGTCCCACGTGGAACAGGACCTATTTTGCTTTCTAACTCCTTAGGGCAGCCCTCTTCAACCCGGTGCCCTCACAATATTTTGGACCACAACTCTTCTCTCAACACCAGAGGCATGAATGGTGGTGACAGAGCCTTTTCTGAGGCTGCTCCCATATTGCGGAATTCCCTCCCAAGAGAGGTCAGACTTGCTCCCTCCTTATCTTTCTGCTGGCAGACTAAGACCTTCCTATTTTGACAGCCCTTTGGAAATTAGGTACAGGTGACACTGACTACTCTCAGGCTGCTCTCAGGGCAGTGGGTATTTTAATGCTGGTTCTAAATAGGTTCTTCCGTATTTTAACTATTGTTTTGAACCAGTTTGTTTTTATTATTTTGTATTTTAAAATGTTGTAAACCACCTTGAATCCCAGCTTGGGAGAAAGGTGAGATATACATACATACATACACACACGCAACAATTTCTCCCATCAGCCTCAGGAAACAGGCTGGAGTTGAAACTCTGAGGAGCACCAGGTTGCAGATCCACTTTCAGTTTTCTTTTTAAAAAAGTTTTACAATTAGACAGAGGATAGGAAAGTTTTTCAATTAGTATCTGGGCACAGTAGCCGGAGAGTTCATTTCACAATATCAGACATAAAAGCACCCTGCACTGTTTTCCAGCATCTAAGCAACCCTGAGCTACCTCGACAACAAGATACCAATAAACCTGCAATTTCAATTGCTCCCTCCCCTCCCTCCCTTTTTTTATGTGTTCTGAGTCTTAGCAAATTCTCATCTCTCTCGCTCGCTGCCATAGGCTAATAGTCTGTAACAAAGCTTACCTTCAGAAATGTCAGATATAATGAAAAAAGCAACATTGCAGAGGAGAAAGTTGGCCTTCACCAAATCCAGTGGGGCCACCTCTGAGATTCTTTAGCTTCCGCTGCTTCCTTCTTCCCTTAAAATTGAATTAGAAGTTTGCAGTAAATTAAACTACTTCAGTTTCCTGCCCTTCATTAATCATTACCCATGGAAAAGGGAGGAAATTGAGGGCTAGTGGAAGCTACTCATATGTGAGGCTCCATGAGACATGGCTTGGTTGACCAGGCTTTGTTAAAATCTCTCCTGCCCTCCATCAAGATGCTCAGAGTGAAAAGCAAGGTCACATCTGCACCACTCATTTAAAGGATGCCTTAAGAAGCAAGGCTTCCCCCCAAAGAATCCTAACAGCTGTAGTTTGTTAAGGGCCTTCTAACAGCTCTCAGCACCCTTAACAAACTACAGTTCCCAGGATTTTGGGGAGGAAGCCATGACTCTTAAAGTGACATAAAAAAGGTCAAGGTCAAGGACCCCTGACTGTTAAGTCCAGTCGCAGACGACTCTGGGGTTGCGATGCTCAGTGTGTTAAATGGATGACAGGCATGCAACTCTCTCACTCTCTCCATTTTAGCCCCATTGCAATCTTGTGAGTAGGGTAGCCATGTTTACAGAGGAGAGTGCTCTATCTGAAGCACTTAAAAGTGCACCTTAAAGAGGTACTTCCAGTTTGTGGGAGGCTGATTTCCTGCTACCACCACTTCAAGCAAAAATTTCTATGCAATTAATGTTATCAGTTGCATTTATTTTTTAAAAAAATCCAAAACGAGGTGCAAATGTAGTTTTTTTAAAAAAAATCCAAGAGCATGAGCAGCTTTGAAAATTTTGCTTTAGATTTTTAAACAGAGGCGTGTATGTGTGTGTGTGTGTGTGAGAGAGAGAGAGAGAGAGAGAGAGAGAGAGAGAGAGTAATCAAAAAGCTTTGGTATGAAAACTGAGCATAGTTCAAATTGAGAGAATGGTATTCAATGCCAGTCCCATTCAGAGTACACCTATTGAAGTTAATGGTCATGAGTAACTTGAATATATAAATTTCAATGGGTCTACTTTGAGTAGGGCATACTTGAATACAATCCAGAGTCTAAAAACCACAATAAAAGATGTGTGAACAGTAAATAGAAAATGTGTTTTTTCTCCATTTGAAATGTATTTATTTGGTATAATGAGATAATTGAACAGATCTCTTTTAGAAGGGAATTCGAAAACCCAGACATTGAAAAATGCCCTTATTACAGAGCAAAATAGGTGGCCAATAAAAAGCAATTGAAACTGCTCCTGCAGAAGCCGAGTTATGCTCCTGATTCCTTGTATCCAAGGCAAAACATTATTTGGATAGGTCTGGTGCCAATCTCAGTTTGAATCAATTAGTGTTCATTGTAACCCAGTATGTTTTTATTTTTAAATGTCGGGTTCCTTCCATTTTGAAGTTCCACCATTCATTCGGTTCCTTTGCTGGTTTTGAGCATGAGAGCCAAGAATATTGTTTCTTTCTTTTTTATTTTCTAAAAAAAAATCTTATTGGCAAAGCTTTGGCCCCTATAGACTTTAAGAAAGCAGAAGGCAGACACCTGATTTTTTTTTAAAAAAAAGCTATTCTCATTTCCTGTGTGTCAAGGGGAAGGGTTGAGAGGAGAAAACTGGAACATTTCCAGACTGTGCTTGAGACAGAACCAGTTTTAATTAATGAAAAAGGGAGGCAAGTATCCATTTTGTAGATTTTCTTGTTCTTTGGTGATCACTCGTAACTGAGTAAGATTGTCTTCCATAAACACGGTTTGGTGTTTATACTACATTTTTTTAGATTTGCCTTGAGACAGTCTTTAAACCTCTTGTGTTGATCACCAGCATTACGATTTCCATTTTTAAGTTTGGAATAGAGTAGTTGCTTTGGAAGACGATCATCAGGCACCCGCACAACATGGCCAGTCCAACGAAGTTGATGTTGAAGAATCATTGCTTCAGCACTGGTGATCTTTGCTTCTTCCAGTGGTACACTGGTATTAGTTCACCTGTCTTCCCAAGTGATGTGTAAAATTTTTCAGAGACACTGTTGATGGAATCTTTCAAGGAGTTAGAGATGGCGTTTATAAATGGTCCATGTTTCACAAGTGTACAGTAACGTTGGTAGTACAATAGCTTTGTAAACAAGCATTTTGGTTTCCCTGCGAATGTCCCGGTCCTCAAACACTCTGCACTTCAGTTGGGAGAAAGCCACACTCGCGGAGCTCAGGCAGATTTCAGCATGAATGTCGATCCTTGTGGAAATTCTGTAGATATTATCTCATTAGCTCTCATTAGTGTATGGGCTGTTAGGGGAGGGGTAGTACCTCTGGTGGGGGGGGACACATCATGCTCCTTCTTGGGTAGTTTGTCTACCTTTGGTCCTCACCCTGAATTCAGCTCTCACCTGTAACTCCTTGAAACTGTCAGCATGTGACAGAGGCCACACCCCAGGAATGCCTTGGACTGGCCAGCTAAATCAGGAGAGGGTAGCCAATGGGTGAGTTAGGGACTTCCCCTGCATTGGAAGACAACTTTAAAAACTATAAACAGAAGGTTGCTATATCTTACCTTTCCTCCAAGGAGCTCAATGCGACATACATGCCTCTCCTCCTCTTCATTTGATTTTCACAGCAACCCTGTGAAGTGGGTTAGGCTAAGAGATCGCTACTGGCCCAAGGTCACCCAGTAGGCTTCATGACTGAGTGGGGATTTGAACCTTGGTCATCCAGGTTCTAGCCTTGATACTCTAACCACTACAGAATACTGCCTCCTGAACCGGATATAGGAAGCTGCCTTATATGGAATCAGACCATTGCTCCATCTAGAGCAGTACTGTCTACACTGACTGCCAGTGGCTCTCTCTGGGGTTTTAGGCAGGGGTGTCTCTCCCAGCCCTATCCAGAAATGCCTGAGAATGAACCTGGGACCTTTCTGCAAGCAAAAGATGTGCCCTATCACTGAATTACAACCAAAAGCTTTTGCATAGGTCCCTATGGATTCTCTGTGTGAGTAGACAAGGTTCCCTGCTGCAAAGGTTCAGCCCCTCATCAGTTGGGGTGCTGTAGTTGTAGGAACATCAATGAGACAGAGGGGGTGAGGCCCAGAGCTACTGCTCTACTCCCCAGCCCAATAGGAACTGCATGAGAAGAAACACCCAATGAGGGCTAGAGGCAATCAAACAAGCTCTTGTGTACTTGCACTAAAAAGGCAAAGCTTAATAGATTATATTGTGCCTCACAAAGCTTCATTAATTTCCATCTACAGCACTATGCAGTGTATAATAAATGCTTAACACGAGGGTGTCCTACACCTGGTGTTCAGGAATTATGCAAATCCCATTTTCTTTTGTAACTGCTGTTGCTTTTTTAAAAAGCTATGAGTAATTCTGGCTAAGCAAGGGAGCCTAGAAATGGTCTAGGATCTCACTATCACAGCAGGAAATCCAAATTATTTATGTGCTATCTGAAAGAATCTGTCCTTTTGAAAACACAGCATGTTTGTTAACTTGTTTATAAAATGTTTCTGTCCCCCTCTCAGCATCTAGCACCATCCTTTGCTTGCCTACTCAGAGGAGAACCCTACTGGTGGTCATGGAACTTACTCCCAGGTAAGTATGATCCCAGGGTGTGGTCTGAAGGCACATATTGCTTTGCTGAAGCTGAGCAGGTTTGGGTCTGGTCAGTTCTTGGATGGGAGACGAGATGCAAACCCTGTGCTCTTGTATTCTATGGTGGAAGGAAGATGGGGTAGGGGACTTTCCTTAATCATCATCATCATCATCATCATCATCATCATCATCATCATGTAGGCTTGTTGCCCAAAGCATCCAAGTTTATTGATAAGGTTTCATTGGTGCTCTCAAATATTGGTCAATACTGTTTAAAATGATAGTCATTTAGTCCAGTGGCATCCAACCCTCAATCTGAAGAACTGATGGTGCTTCTCAATGATTGTCTTGTCCCTTCCATGCCAAGGGATGTAAAGGGTTGTTGGCTAATTGTTTTGGGGTGTGTGGCAAGACAGATGCACTTTCAACAGATTTTGATAGTGCCTGTCCTGCGCTCACTGGCAAAGCAGTTCGGGAGAGGAAAAAAGGCACACCCACATATCATCAATATGTAGCAATTTATATATATACACACACACCCATATAGACATACATTCACAATCCATTTGCCATTGACACCTCCCGTCCTAATTTGTCAGCTCTAATTAAACTTTGAGCATGGTATTTGCAGAGGAGATACAGTTATGTGGGGTCTTTTCTTCAAAGAAGAGTCAATTTAATGCCCTGGCAGTTAACAAGGTGTCCAAAGGGTGAAGGTAAATTGTACAAATAATGTTTAAATTGAGGGAATTGGTGGTTTCATTTAGAAGGAAAAGAAAGCCATTGTCAGGCTGGCTTTTTCAGAGAGCCAAGAAAAAGAAAGAATGAGGTTAAAGACAGGGAAATTATCCAGGGAAAGCACACAAATTATTGCATAGGGATTTGGAGGCAAGAAATACATAGTCACATAATGCACTGTAAATTAAAGTCATTTATAAAGCACCACAGCCTTCCAGATATAAAGGAGAGAAGCTTAGTCAGCAATGGGAAAACCTGCCATTTGTCACTACTAGAACAATTCTGCATTAGCTGTTTATTAATTGTTCAGAATTTGGGGTTTTCCTCCCTTAAAAAAAATTCTGATTATTGAAGGCAACCCCAGATAATCAGTCTTGGGGGAAACACACTCCAACCAGGGGCAAGAAGCATGATTTAATTGCAGGGTTAGCCCTTTTAAAAAATATTGAGTTTTAGAAAACATGCAATAAGCATATACCAATATAGACCAAGTACATTAGAGTAATATCTGCAACAGCATTTGGAGTAGTATTACAAGAATACATATTGCAGAATATCTGAGGAAGTGTGCGGTGAGTCAGGATAAAATTCAGAGTGCATGTCCAATACAGTGGTGCCTCGCAAGACGAAATTAATTCGTCCGCAAGTTTTGTCGTCTAGCGAATTTTTCGTCTTGCGAAGCACGGTGTCGGAAAAGTTTTGGAAAAGCTTCAAAAATCGCCAAAAACCTCAAAAAAGGCTACCACACCGCGTTCTATGAGTTGCTCCTCGAAGTCAAGTCGCAACTGTATTAACGGTGTTAAGAAAAAGGAAACAAACTTGCAAAAAACGCAAGATGTTTTCGTCTTGCGAAGCAAGCCCATAGGGAAATTCGTCTTGCGAAGCAGCTCAAAAACTGCAAAACCCTTTCGTCTAGCGAGTTTCCGTTTTGCGAGTTTTTCGTCTTGCGGGGCACCACTGTATAAGCAAAGAATGTGAACTGTTAGGATATGCCCACCACAATGTGGCCAAAATCATTGGAGGCTGTAGTAAATGCCCATCCTTGTTCATATAAGAAATAAAAAGCCATCATATTACATTAAACTTGTCTTTTTAAAATTATTCCTCAAACCACCTGATTCTGACAATGCTACATCCCAGCCTTTCCTGGAAAATCCACATTACTTCCAGGGCCCATTGTCTCCACTCATGATGCTGCCCGCAGAACAACCACCAGGCTGCAGTGGTTGAGAGGGCAAGCACCATTTTAGCAGGGGAGGAAATGACATAGACACAGATGGATTCATGCGCGGCAACACTGGGTATTTCAGTCCCTGTGCAATTATTCCTGAGGCTCCTCTATATTAGGGGTGGGAAATGTTTTTTCTGTGGGGCGGCCTTATTCCAGTCAGGCAAAAACATTCAAGGAAGGTGCAGACCAAGGCTGGCTCCCTCCTTGGCTGCATTCACATGGCAGTATATTCAGTTTCTCTAACATCTTAATTTCCATATTATGTTTTAGCTTTCACACGACATAAAAGCCACTTCCAGAAATAAGAGTGCAAGCTTAGCACCCATTTCTGTGTTAATTGGTTCCAGAAATAATCTGTTCGTAAACCCATTAACCCCAGGCAACCTCAGGAGTAAAGTGACAAAGTTTGGAGTGGGACACTGGCATACAGTTCTTTCCTGCCATTTTCCTCAGGGAATCATTGGGGAACAGAACCAGACATGTGTGAAAAGGTGGGGCAGTAGGAAGACAGTCAAATGGTGTTCATTGCTGTGTCACACCCTGCCAGTAAGTTTGAGTGATATTTAGAGCAACATGCTGGTATATCCTCCAAGAAGTCACAGTTCCATAAAGCAACAAGTACTGCAGTGTGAAAGGAATGTTAGAAAACAGGACAGAAGCACTAGCATTATAAGCAGGAAAACTAAATCATTATTTCCCTTGAGTATTTCTCATAATGCCTCTTGCTTGTTTGGATGGGGCGGGGGGGAGAAGGGTATAGAGAAGAGGCTCCACCAACCACTAGCATGTGATGCACATACACCCTAGAAAGTTGCCCAGATGGGACTGTAGTTCTCATGCTGAAAAATGTTTCCCCACCCCTATGGAAATAGGATGCTGAGAATCACCCCTGCTTGTGATCTTAAAGCATTGGGAGGCTGGTAGAGGAAAAGGTGCTTAAGCATTTAGATCTCAAGTCATTTACGCCCTCCACTTTGAAGTGGACCCAGAAGCATACGGGCAAACAGTGCAGATCCTCCCAAATCAGCATCACCATGTTAATGTATTTGTCTAGACGTGTGAGCCACCTTGACTCTTCTAGATTAAGGATGGTGATGATTTACCAGGGAGTGATGCCAGAAGTTGGGACTATAAACCGGAAAAGAGCCACTTTGTCTTATTTTGCTACTACAGGTTTCAAAACTATGACTCAATGTCCCTGAGCCAAATGGGGCTTACAAGCCACGTTGTCCAACCCTCAGGACTTTGCTCCTCTCCTACTATGTGCTGGGTTTGGTTGAAGCTCAAAACAAATGGGGCTGATTTGAGTGGAACCAGGCTTTGGCCCAGTCGGGTGGAGATAGCTCTAGATCACCCTGGTCACACACACACTGATCAATCCTGGGCGGTCAGGGGTGGGGCAGTGGATGGGAAGAATAAGTTTTGACTGTGTGTGCCTGTTCCCAGCAGGGTAGCACACAAGTACAATCAAACCAAGAAGGAGTGGACCCTCTGTCTCCAGCTGATGAGTTGAGCATTCATTCCTGCATACTGCAAGGGTCTGCTTCGTCCCTGTGTTCTCAGCAAAATTAGGGTTTTAAAAACACTAATTGAACATTCATTCTGCCCCACCCCCACATTGAGTTGAGGCCAGATCTGGGTCATGTGTTTCCCAAGTCAGCTGGGTCAGGGCACAGCTGTACATAAAGCCTATGATGCTTGGATGGTACTGGTGCAACATTGACTCATGTCCCACTCCAGTTTGGACTCCTTGATTGGCCAGCTCCACTTGCTGTTTCCCAACCAAGCCATGACTCTCCTCCTTGCCCTGCTGGACAGCTCCTTGGCCTCACCAGGAGGATAAGAGTTCCAAGCTTGGTGCTCTGTGTTGGCAGGAAAGGGATGCATGGTTGGTGGACCACACTGGCTTTGATGGGCTGCAAGTTCTGCAGCTTCATCTGAAAGAAGGGAGATTTGGCATCTCTGATTTTGGCACTGCCTGTTGCTGCATCTGCTAACAGTGGTCATGGTGGTGGAGGAAGAGAACGTTACTCCCTGACAAACTACTTATATTCCCTGAAAAATAGCAGGATTGGCCTGGAATGTAAACACTGAGAACACTTGTATCTGCCTCTCATCCTACTCAGATTTTTAGGACTGAGAGGTGCCATAAAGAGGAAAAAATTAATTTGCAACTGTACTGCTTTCAGTGGGCGTGCTCCATGATCAAACAGCAAAGTGTGACCATCATTAAAGACGAGAGTTGGCAGAACCTTGATTTCTCCTTTTTCTTCACAAAGGTTTTCTGTATTTCAAGAATTGCAGCGGGCTGGGAGCAAGCAGGTGCCCGGGAGGACAACGGTTACCATGGTTAGTTCAGCAAGCATTTCCACCGAAGGGGAAAGGCTTTTGTTTATTCAGGCACACAGACTCCGAGTCCAAGCCAAACAAGGCATTGTGATGCACCACCTTCTCATCTCTATTCTCATTTAATTGCTTCACTCTAGTTCACATGTGTTCCGTGGTTGTGCCTTCACCGTTGACTTGTTTTTTCAAAGGAGAATTGTCTTCCTGGTGTTCAAGATGCAATAATAATTTTCATTTGGTTATATTTAACTTTTCATTTCATTTAGAACGTATGTGTTTTGACTCGTAGAATCGTAGGGTTGGAAGGGACCCTAAGGCTCATCTACTCCAACCCCCTGTGATGCAGGAATCTCAGCTAAAGCATCCATGGCAGGTGGCTATCCAACCTCTGCTTAAAAACATCCAAGGAAGGTGAATTCACCACCTTCCAAGGGAGTCCGTTGCACTATCGATAAGCTCTTACTGTTGGGACATGGACATTTCAGATATTCCAGATGAGAATCTAGGAGGAAGGAGGAACAAAAAAGTCTATCTGTGGCTACTCACCACAATGCCTATGGCTCTACCTCCATTGTTAGATGGAGCGCCTCTGAATACCAGTTGCATGGAACTGCAAGCAGAGAGAGTGCCCTGCTGTACTCAGATCCTGCTTGTAGACTTCTTCTAGGCATCTAGTTGGCCACTACAAGAACAGGATGCATGATTAGGTGGACCTAGATGAGTCTTTCTCACCTTGCAAGAATATTGATATTTCAAGCATGCACTTTGTTGGGATGGGTGACTCTCCTATCTGTGAGGGTGGTGCCTAGTTCTAGATCACAGGACTGCACCCTCCTGTATATTCACCTTTGCCTCCTGTTCAGATTTCTCCTGCAATCTCTCTCCAGCTCCACCAAGGCCCTGCGCTTCTCAGGGAGGTCAGAGGGGAGAGCCAGCATCCCTGCTTCCCCTTCCAAAGTGGCTGACTTTGGGGTGGATGTATCCCTCTCTTCCAATGCAGGTGCCCACAATTCAGCCCCTCATCTGTTTCCTCCACCACCAGAATCTGACAAACCAATCCTCACAGCTCTGCAGGGCCCCTGACAAGCCAGGAGATCTGTACCCCAGGTATCTCTCTTTGGAATCTGCTCTGAAAGTCAGCTGCTGGCAACTGCTTGGACTAAGCCAGAGCTGTGGGTGGCTATACCAGGAATCAGACATGGAAAACATGTTCTCTCTCCCAGGATTACCACAGCTAGGACATGAGGAACATTAGGCAACAAGAGGTTGACCAGGTAAGTGCAGATGGACAAACTCCTAGTACTTATAAAAGGTGTCAGCTGTAAAGCACCCACATGTACAAATCAGGAAATCTGGTAATGGGTCCCAAGTTCTTTACTCCCTGCTCCACTAGGGCTTCTCACAGATGGAAGGACTGTTGGCTTGAGCCACCTTGCTCTGCAGTGCTCCCTAACAATGGTGGGAACGAAAACTGCAAGGTGACCTGGGAAGCCAATTGGAGCCCAGCCAGCCTTATATATGAACACTCCCAGGCTTGTTTTCCCAGACTGAGCTCCTCTGTGACAGAAAGCACTAAACAAGCTCTTGTCTTTGCATCTTCATGGGCCCGCTCCAGAACTTGACTGATGGCATGAATTGTACCATCTATCTCTGACCCTTTGAATTCTAGAATCCGCTTCAGAACCTGACCACTGATCTGTTGGGACCATGTGGTTTGCCTCTGGCCACAAGGAGCCCTGACTCTGACCAAGAGGCCTCGTACTGCGTGCCAACCCCAGGCACTCATGTTGTGAATCCCTCTTCTTTCCTGTGGCTGAAGAGATGCTGGCTCTGAGCATGTGTGGTCTTGAGGGTGCCTTTTGTTGTGGCTAGCTGGGGAGCATTAAGTTCCTCGTTCACGACACACCCTAGACTTTTGTTGCATCATACAGTTTTTGGGTCGAGCATCCTGATAACTCACAACATAGCCCAATGGCATTCCTTGGAGCCACTTGGCAGTCTGACTGTGTCCTGGTGTGAAAGGGGGGCAAACGGCCTGAGGGGAGCCCTCCTCACAGCAAGACAAATCCAATTGTAACATAGTGGTTCTCCCACACACAACACATTATGGTTTTCTTTTGCTAGACCTTCAGAAAATGAAGCCCAAGGTGAGTGGGCAGAGAAATCTTTGCAAACTACATTAACACTTTAATGGCATTGCTTATGGGCAAGAGATAATGCAAGAGGTATCACTGTGCCAGAACACTGGTGGGTTGATTACTTAGTGTCCGCCAGAGAGATGAGCTCCATGAATTGCATAAGCAGTGGCGATTCACCATGGAAGGCAGAGTAATTTAGTTATTGATTTAGACTTGTGATAAACCAGCTACTCCTGGTCTCAGGATTGTAAAGCAGACTTGTGAGAACCTCCACTTATTCCTTTCAGAGCCAAGCTACCAGGTAGAAGCAGATAAATATTTCTGGAAGAATAAAGCCAATTCAAATTGCTTGGTCAGCTGCCTGAAGTGCATCTGTAGGATGGCACTAAAAAGAAGAAGAAGCTGCTATCTATTTTGACCAGCCTTCCAGACACCTCCAATAGCAACCTCTCTGTTGGACATCTTATCCAGAATCTTTGGCCCAGGCATTCTTACAGATCCCTGGCTCCTGGTTCCCACCTCTTGGCTTGCATCAGACTGCTCTCCATGGTCCACCCTTGACATTTCAAATTGTACACTGTTTGGGTGTTTGTTTACAGCATTTTTGCCCTTTAGCCAAAAAGGCCGTACAAAAATCAGGGTCCAAACAAACTCTCACCACATGATAGTCTCACAATGAGAAGAGTTCCTGGAAACAGCAGACATCACTCTAGTCTTTCACTCTAGGCTTGCTTTTAATGGCAGGGCCAAGGTGGATGGTACTTCCTTAGGCTGCTCACAGCTGTGTCCCATTCAGCTGCACTTTGCACATCCAGTTCTAGGTACAGCAGGCTTGTTGAGTTTCCCCAAGGGTCCAAAGGATGGGGAAGCCCCCACCACAGCCTCTACTCACCACTCTTTCTTCACCCTCTGTCCTCATTCCTCCTCCAGCTGCTCTATGGCAGAGCTTGCTTTTATGAGCAGGCCCAAAGTGGATGGTACTTTTGCAGGCTGCCCACAGCTATGTCCCATTGACAAGGCTGTGTCCATGGTGATTTTTTTTTAATTATTATTAGCAAAGATGCAACGGGATGTCTGTGTGATCTCCAGTTATCGGGGATGGGATCACTGCACAAGTCATCCAGCAACTGACTTCATTTGCCTTTAGTGACAACTTCATGGAGGAAAGAGAGGGAAGAAATCAATAGGCCCAAGTTAGTAATGTCCACTTAGTTCAATCGGTCTACTCTCAGCATGGTTAACATTGCTTGCATTCTCTTTCTTCCAATCCCTCTCACGTTCTTTGGCACTGAAATGGTAAAGCAGGTTGGTTTAGGAGGATGGAGCAGGAAAATAATACATTGGAGGGGGGCAGGTCCCAGACATCTGTGTGTCTAGTATGGCATTTGAATAGTATGTCCTTTCTGAGAAAGAGACTGTCACCCAGTGGGAAATAGATCAATGGGCGATGTTGTGTGGCAATCACTGTTTGCTTTGGAGGAGTCTCTCTGACTGGCCCACTCCCTGCAATGCATGAAGAATAAATGACAGAAGTAATATTTTTTTTGTTCTTGTTTCACTTTCATTCATCTTATTTGATCAGCACTGAGCCAAAGTGACATCTCATCAGACCTAAAAGTCTGTTTCAGCTGCAGGTTCATCAGAGAGTGGCATTTAAAACACAGACATTGTAGGAACAAATGTATTTGCCAGACCCGTCCATCGATGTAAACCTGACCTTTATCCTGTACATTTATTGACACTCGCGTGCTTTGTATCATATTTTGTTATTGTGCGAAAGAGACCGAAGGCCCTTCCTTGCAACACACACACACACACACACACACACACACACACACACACACACACCAGTCTTTTTCACTCTGATCTGCAAGTAATTACATATTCAGAGACATGAAGGAGGGATAAAATATCCTTGTTCCATGGAGGATAAACTTATGTCCATATAAGCAGGCTTCTAGGTGAGGGCCCCCTTGATAATATGGGCCCTTGAAGAGGCAAGGTTTCCACCCCCTATTTAGGAATGCAAGAAGCTGTTTTAGACCAGGTCAGATTATTTGCCCATCTTACCCAGTATCATCTTCTCTTACTGGCAGACTCTCCAGTATCACCTGCTACCTAACCCACCATCAACTGGAGATGCTAGGGATTGAAACTGGGAACTTCTGCAAGCAAAGCATGCAGCCTACCTTTGAGTGATACTGCCTCCCTATAAAAGTTCTCTCTTCCTACCCATTTGGTTTTTAAATCTACTGCATATTTTGGAAAGTTGTTTATCTGCTCACTATGCATTTGGACATAAGATATCATATGGTTGATGGCCACCAACCAGGACGGCTTTAAAAAAAACAAATTCATAGAGAAGAGGGCTATCAATGGCTACTAGCCATGGCAGCCATTCTCAGTTGGAGGCAGAAATGCTTCTGAATACTGGTTGCTGGAAGCCACAGGAGGGTATAGTTCCCCACAGGCATCTGGTTGGACTAGATGGACCATTGGCCTGATCCAGGAAGCTTTTATTGGGGTCCCTTCCAAGCCTACAGTTCTATGATTCTATGATTCTTATGTTTGTGGGAAAGCTAAGCAACAATGAGCATTCACCCTGGATTCACCCTGTTATGTTTCTGTGTTGGTTTTCCGCCTGCCCATTAATCATGCACATACCATACACTTCTCAGTGCATTTTCATCTTGCTTCCCTAACCACAAAAAAGCCTGTTGCCTGTTTTTAAAGTAGCTCTGTTGGACTGGAGTAACTGAGCACTTCGATCCATTTTGCGCAAAGCCCAAATTTCCTGGATTGTGTTCGGATCCCTCCCGCCAAGCTCTGACAGCCGGCAGTTGATCTTGCTCTCGCACTGTAATCTACTTGTTCCTCTGCTTCCTTTAAATCACCCTCTAACAACTTCCCCCCTCTTCTAAGCATCCAGCCAACCTCCAAGGACCCACGTGAGCCACTTTATGAATCCCGCCTTTATCGTCCCAGTCCTCATAATTGACACATATCCATATTAACGGCAGATGAGAGGGACTGCACCACAACATTATGCTCAGCGCGGAGAAAGTTTGATGAGGATAAATAAAAATTAACAACACGATCTCATCCGCGCTCAAAAGAAAACAACACCCTCCACATTTTCCTAACTAATTGGCTAAATAATACTTGGTGGGATTTCACCGCATCTCTTACACGGGCAGGGGTGGTGGGGGGAGGAAATTGGATTTTTTCCAGCAACTCAGAACATTGCTGCACCATGCTGGTAAATCCTTTGTGAATCACAGCTGTGCTGTTGTTTTCAGCCTTCTAGGCTTCAACATATTGAAACAGTCGACTTTTGGCAGCTAAGCAAATGGGGGGAGGGGGAGGGTTGGGAGGAGAAAACAAAAGAATTTAATATCATCATGTTGGGTTTTCAAACACCAATATTTACTCTAGCCTAAAGGATATGCAGTCGAGGGCAGAAATGTGAATGCCATTGTCAAACACACCAGCATAGTCACTTCTAAATGTTAATGCCAGAATTTACAGCTTTGGGGTACAATTCTGTATGTTGCGTTCAACCGAAACCCCAATCAACGCTAGGGATATACATGGACTCAACTTGGCTTGAAATGGAATGCATTTTCCTCCCCTCAAATGACCCCAGAGAATGCTAAATAAAAACAAGAAAAGGGATTGTTGTTGTTGTTATTGTTATTTCCTAAGGAGGTTCAAGAGAAACAGAAAGAGGGGCACCTTCCATGACAGTCCTCTCTTTCCTGTTGAAAAATGCACCCCTGAGAAGATGGAAGAGTTTATTGGGCAGGGGAGAGGAATAGCTTACTGGAAACAGAAATCTTATCCTATTTATCCTATACTAAAAATGAAGCTCTGGCTGGAGCATGCTCAGGACTGCTGAATAGGGAGGGCAGCCTAGAGGCAGGGGCAAAGCAAAGTCTGTTATTACAAGTCAGATCAGGCAAGATAATAAAACCTAAATAGATGAGCAAGAAGTGGTCCATGTTCTAGTTCTCACCACCACCACCATGAAATTAATAATATTATTTATTGAAGACATTTTAATCCCATGCTTCTTCCCAGAAGCTCCATATGGCAAATGCACACACACCCCATTTTAGCTTCACAACAATGCTGCAGGGTAGGTTAGGCTGGAAAATTGCAACTGGCCTAATGTGCTTCATCATGGCTCAGCTGGGATTTGAATGAGGGTTTCCTGTGGCCTTTGCCCAATACTCTAAATGATCTGACTACTGCTTCACACATATGATCTTGTCCTTTGACAACAGTGAATCAAGGTATGTATAATGAAAGGTTTCCTCATAGTTTGACTCTGAAGGGGGGGAATGTTTGTGAATTATAATATAGGGATAGGGAATCCTCCAGTCCTCCTTGGCTCTTAGGATTGTCCTCAGGCCACACCCACCTCCCCAAGCCACACCGCTCAGTCACCTTGCTTTGTACCCTCCTTGAGGGCTTTTCCCTGGTTGCAATGTTTTCCTTGAACTCTGATCATGGTTCCTGATTCCCTGGATGGAGGGTGATGAGGAGAGTGGAAGTGTGTTTGGAAACTAGCCTACTGCACAAAGGTTACATTTATGTTCGGTGATCTGCCAGCTTTTACCTCTGGCCCAGCCCATCACTAACGTCTGGCCCCTGGAAGTCTGCCCAGAAAGGAGTGCAGCCCTCAGACTGAAAAAGGTTCTGTACCCCGTTGTAAGAAACACTTGGCCATGAAGCCCGTTGGGTTACTTGGAGCCAGTCACTGCCTCTCAGCCTAACCTACCTCACAATGAGGAGGAGAACCATGAACAATATCTTGAGCTCTTTGGAGCTCAGTCACACTGGAAGATTGTAAGCTATATTCATTCTCTCACCTCAGACACATCTCCCCAGCATTGAATCTCAAGTCAACTCAAATTAACACACACACCTGCTCCAGACTCCCACCTAGTAGCAAGCCCACCCACAACCTGTCATCCAAAGGGAGTGCCCTCATGACACCCCAAAGGAGTGACCCAAAGAAATGATTTCTACCTTTGGAGTCTACCCTTCGTAGGGTGATTTGTAAGCAGTGGGGGAAGAGGATATGAGATACAAGTGTTACAGACAGTGACAATTCCATTAGAGCTAGAGTGTATGTCAAATCAATGTAATGACCCTTAAACAGCAGCAGTGATAGGCAATTGTGCTGAGATACAGTGCAATCCTAACCATGACTACTCAGAAGTACGTCCTGTTGGATCCAATGGGACTTACTCCCAGGTAATTTGGATTGGGATTGTGGTCTTAATTAACATCTGTAGGAGGAAAGGAAGCCCTTGTCTCTATTCAGTCCCTATAAAGAATTGGGTTGAACTCCATCTTGATTTGCAATTCAGCTATGTCACAACAAATGAGAAGTTGGTTGCTGACAGACTTGGGTTGTTTATCAGCCATTTTGTCCACTGAACATATGGATTTTCAACAAAGAAGCTGCCTTTTTGGGAACACAAATGAAACACATTGACTGTTTGATCTGTGAAAAGTGGTCATGAGAAACAGTTCTGTCAGCTGACAGTGATACCATCAAATGAATAAATTTCCTTTTGCTTTGGAGAGAGCGCTTCCTCCTTCCTAATCGAGAATAGTTTAAATGAGCTGCTACGCGTGTTCCCTATTCGTTATAACAGTTGTCACTAATTTAATAGCGCTGGATCAAACAGGAGCAAATAGCCAATTAACAACAGAGTATTTAATCTCCCGGACTTTACATTCTAATGGCACCAGAGAGGGAAATATTACTAGGAAGTGCTCCCAATTACTCTTTTCTGATCACTACTTATCAAATGCACTCAGCCCTGTCATGCAAATGAGCTGCCTACATCCCTGGATCAAGGGGGGAAAGGAGTTTTCTGCAACTTCTGCATTTTAAGTGCATTTGGTAATCAATGAATTTAAAGTTTCAAAAGGCATAGAAGATGTCTGCCTTTCCAAGTGTATACTCCTGTTCATGTAGTCTCCCTACTTGCTAGGGGGTGGGGTGAGAAATTTGATTAATTAATTAATTAATTACATTATCCAAGTGACTAGCTCAGTTGGTAAAAGTGTGGTGGCAGGTCTCGATTCAGACAATGTGGAGAGCCACTTCCGCCTTCAAAAGGAGGTGGTGTTGCGGGCTTCACGCCCCCACCATGTGCGATTGAGGGAATCCCCAGCAGCGTCATCCCCTGGACAGCCAATCGGCTGGCTCGGGGGGGCGTGGCCTGCCCTATTTAATGCAGGCACGGCCAGGGATCTCCCTCTTTTGCCACCTCCAGCTGCTCCGGTTTCCCACCCTCCTGCCCTTTAAGGTTTTCGTCTTTGACCTTGCTACGGACCTTGGTTGGTCGCCGTTAAGGGGCCTGGTAGGAATTTTTTCCACTTGACAAATCGGCACCAGCCACTTGGTCTTTCACCTACCTTGTAGCAAATTGTCACAACTTCCTTGGTATTGGCGGTTAGGCATTGGTATTGGTATTCTTATGTAGATGGAAGGGGGGAGGAAGCACCATCACCTGCCCTGCATATTGTAGGGTGGTCCGATAAAGGATTCCAGGGGACGTGGCCCTGTCTGAAGCCTATGGAGGTGAGAGCTTAAGGCACACCCCCGAGCGGTGACCCCAGGGGAGTTCCTAGTTGATGTGCATCAGCAGGACTCCCCCTACTGGTGGTTAACCCTCCCAGACTTCAAGTGAACGAGCTGAAGCCAGATAATCAGTTAGGACCAATGCTTAAGCCAATACCGCTCATCACTTGTAACCAATAAAGTTGAGGTCATATTTAGCCCATTAACCTTAAATAATTGTGTCATGTGTCTTTATTTCCACTGGGGGGGGGGCAGGAACTCGCCACACAACTAGCCATCTCTGATGGGCCAGTCCCACCAGAGGTAAAGGTGCTGGATACTGACCCTCTTCCCAGCATTATAACTGACCCTGCATCCTAGACCAAGTCTATTGGATTGAGGACCCTTGAGCCAAGGATTCCAGAACTGAGATTCCCTGGGTCCTGCCCTTGAAGCTGACATCCTCCAGGGAACTGATCCCCTCCATGGAAGGGACCCACATCCTTATGCCAGCCCATCAGCTCAAATGAAAAGTCTGGAGGGAACTGAAAGGAAGGCAAGTACCAGTCTACCAAGCCAAATGCCTGCTCCTTTAAGGTCCCCCAATCCTCAAAGAAGTCTGACCTGGAAACATAGATGTCTCTAATCTTTGGGTTTATGCCCACATCCTCTTGTCCCACTGCTTCCCCCAGAGAAAACTGCTCTTTCATGCTCAATCAGAGCAAAAGTCAATAGTGGAAGTGTGAACAGACCCTTTGTTAGAGATGTGTTTGTTTGGAGCTGTCCCCGGTGCTGAAACTCCCCATTGTTGCCTGTGGGCTTTTCATCTAGGTCAGGAGCCGCTGGAAGCAGGACTTTGCTGCTCCTGTGCAAAATTTCTGCTGAAGCAGATAAAGCCCCTTATTTGTTCTGCCCTATGTAAGCCATAACAAAGATGTCTTCTCCCTAATTTTATCACTTGCAAACAACAAAGCTGAAGGAGCATTTTGGGGTGACTTCAGAGGATCTGTGAGAGAGGAAAAGTTGATGGTGAACTTACTGCAGGCTGCAACAGTGCCCTCTGAAATCTCAGCAGGCACCACTTTTTATTTTCCAGGAGTTGTTAGTGGAAGGGTGGGAAACTTCAGGCACAGGAGATTACAGCCCTGAAGGTATCTATATCTGGCCCTTCCCCATAGGCCTCAATTCCCCTCCCCAAGCCCCTTCCCAGCCCTACTCTGCTGCATCCTTGAGTGCTTTTGTCTGGCTGGAATGTGTCAATGAACTGTGCTCATACTTCTTTCTTGTCTGGATGGATGGTGGAAAGGTGTGCGGGCATGTCTTTTGTGCAACAATGTGTTGTATCCAGTGCTCCAATTTTGCCTCTCCTCCCTCCAACCACTGACCAAGTGTCCCAGGAATATAACCCATGAAGGAATGCAGACTTGGGCTGAAGGTTTCCTTCCTTCCTTCCTTCCTTCCTTCCTTCCTTCCTTCCTTCCTTCCTTCTTGCATTCTTCCAACGAGCTCAAGGTGGTGTACATTGTTCTCCCCCTCCTCATCTAATCCCCACAACAGCCTTATGAGGCAGGTTAGGCTGAGAGGCAGTGAATGGCCCAAGGTCACCCAAAGAGCTTCATAGCTGAGTGGGGATTTGAACTCTGGTCTGCCATGTCATAGTCTACCACTTTAATCACTACACCGCACTTCCGCCACCCCTGCCCTAGACTGAGGTCACTTGGTTTGGCTTCATGATAATGCTGAGCCACCACACCATATCCCCATGAAGCCAAATCAGTGTGAGAGCAATGCTTCCTGCCATCACTCTAGGAAGAAGAAGAAGAAGAGTTTGGATTTGATATCCAAACTACCCGAAGGAGTCTCAAAGTGGCTAACATTCTCCTTTCCCTTCCTCCCCCACAACAAACACTCTGTAAGGTGAGTGGGGCTGAGAGACTTCAAAGAAGTGTGACTAGCCCAAGGTCACCCAGCAGCTGCATGTGGAGGAGCGGAGACGCTCTCTAGGAAACTTTGGGAAGGAAAGGCTGGTGGCTGCTAGCTGCCAAGACCTTGGGCGGACTCCTCTGCTCAGCACCTGAGGCCCCAGTCCTGTTACTCACCACCTGGCCCATGGCGGGGCCTGATGGGCTCTGTAAAGGACTGCTGCTGCTGCCGCTGGGCAGAGAGGGCTCTGTTTTGTTTTGTTTTAGTTTTTTGTTTAAATTGCTGTTATTTTTTTTTACCTATGTCATTTTAAACTGTGGTATTAATGCTGTTTTCTTAGTTTTAGATTTCGATTTATATGGAAATTGTTTCCCATTTGGTTGTGTATTTTTTTGATGTGGTTTATTTATTGTTTATGACTTTTGTAATTCTGTAAATCTTGTTATGCTGTAAGCCACCTTGAGCATTGGTTTTTTTAACTGTGGAAAGGCGGCATACGAATAAAAAATGATGATGAAATGATGATGATGATCATGCCTCCAAGACCACCCAACAGGTGGTGATGGCAACAAAGGGTGGACCAGTTTTAGGATACTGGTGGCCCCTGGAATTCAACCTAAAATGTTCCTGTAGGACATGGCTGTGGAAGCTGCGTCCCTCCAGTTGTTCAACTAGAACTCCCATCTCCCTTGACCAGTAGCCATCCTTGCTGGGGCTTATGGGAGCTGGAGTCTCCAGGAGGACCACAGGTTCCCCACTCCTGGTGCAAGAACTCAGATCAGCTCTTGTTCAGCCGCTCGTTTTCCTGCCTTTTGCTGTCAGCTTCAGTTTTATTTACACATCCTAACCATTCTGTGGGGTTTTTTATGGCTTGTTCACCACTCTCGGGGGAAAAAATAATAATTTTATACAGCTCCCAAATAAACAAAACAAAAGCCTTGGATGTGTTAGCAGGCGGACTGCAATTTTTAAAGCTACTCTGGATGCTATCCCAACAGCACTGATGTCAGGGAGGATTTTAGCCGTGGTGCACAGCAAGGCTTCCCAACAGGACCAATGGAGCTTGTTGCAGAGTTCTATTCATTGTAAGCAAGGGGGCCTCACATGCTATCCATTAATAATGATCCAGGCTTTAGTGGTGCAGTGCAAGAGGTCACACATCAGCACTGTCTGTCCAACGCAGGTCGCCTCAAATGAGTGTAGCTCACCCCACACTGTCATGCATTGGGTATATGACATGCCTGTTAAAGGCCAGCCATTTGATGTATATTTTAGAGACATAGCATCTAGGGATCTTTTGTATTCTTTCCAGCTGCATTGAATCAAAGTTGGTATTCTTTTATAAGCATTCTTTATACATCACTTCCAAATATCGGATGGTAAAAAGGAAAACCCACAGGGATGAAGACAAAATAGCATGCTTCTCTTGTTTCATTCGATAGATCAGGGCTGGGGTAACCTGTGAACCTCCAGGTGTTGATCAGCCCCATCCAGCAGGGTCAATGGGGAGAGGGATTGTGGGAATTGTAGTCCAACAGCCTCTGGAGAGTGAGAGGTTTTCCACCCTTCCTGAAGAGAACACACTGCCTCATGTCACAAATGAAAATTGTCTACTTCTAACCTTGTTGTCCAGTATTTCCCAAACTTGGGTCTCCAGCTGCTTTGGGAGTTGTAGTCCCAAAACAGTTGGAGGCCCAAGTTTGGGAAACACAGTTCTTATCCCACCTTTCTTCCAAGGAGCCTGGGATAGCATGGATGGAGTCTCAGGAGAAACTAGCTTTTTACCTGAAGAAGCCAGGCTTCTTTTTCCTCTTTACCACAGGTGCAATGGAAAATGATATATTGCACCTTCATTCTACTCGGCCGCCTCAGGATTAGTCCACCACAGGAGTCAACAAGGTTTTACCTGCCCGGTCCAATCAAGTCCCAAGGAGAGATCTCTGTGGGCTGGATTGCGTGCATGCGTGAGCGCACGTGTGCACTATTTCCGGCTTCTGGGCATGCGCAGATGCGATTTCCGGTGCCACAGAAGCGAGTCCCCATGCTGCACCAGTTTAGCACAGTGCGCAGGGACCCGCTGAGCAGGTGGCTCAGTTCGGGAGCTGCTCGTGGGCTGGTTAAACTGCCCCTGTGGGCTGCTGTGGCCCATGGGCCACAGGTTGCTGACCCCTGGTCCACCACAATGACTACATTTCAGTAGACTGAGCCTATTCAGGCAAAGATCTTAAGCCTGTGTTTTAACGGAGAGCATCATTCTGCTACTAGCTACACAAAGGAGGAGGGGAAGTGAAAGAAAGCACACAAAACACTCACTACCTGATCTTTAAAGTCCCTCAACAAACCAACAATTGAGTGACTGCAATTCATTAAAACCTAATTACAAAAAAATCAATAGTGCAATTTGGCCTGACCAATATTCATCATAACACGCCACGGACTTGTTAAAAAACGAAGAAGGAGCCCAACCCTGGGCTTTGTGAACGAGGCTCTAATACTCCTCTGTGCACAATGTCACCAAGCACTTCAGTGAAGCAATTAGCAAGGGCAATTCAATTTCACTAAACAAGGGAGGCGTGGCAAGGAATGGATCCAGTCCTACTCCAATTCCAGATGCCTCTTGCAAAGAGCTGGGGCAGTATCCATTGCACTCGTTCCATTGGTGCAAAGATTTACACTTGTGCAATGGAACTCCCCCTCTCCTCTCCCAATATGTGCATGCCACAGCCTTCCCAAATCTGCCACCAAAGGTTGGGGGAGCCCATAGGACAGATTTAGGGAATGTTGGGGAGTGGGGGCAAAAAGATTTTGTGCAAAAGTGTAAATCATTGTGCTAACAGAACCAATTGCCTACTGTTACATTGGATACAACAGGTATCTTCAATCTTTTCAGACCTACTTTTAACCCAAACATTACCATATTTTTGCATGGTAACAATGCTCCCATTGTGACCCACCTTGCATAAGGCCATGACCCCTAGTGGGTCCAAACCCACCTGTTAAAAAGCAGTGGGATACAACACTTCAACCAGCCATCCTACAGGATCCTGGACAAAATGCACCAAATTACTTACTTTACTTTGCCAAACCTTTATTAGGCATTACAAGTAAAGGCCATCATAGAAAAAAATCATAAAACATCCATATATAAAATTTTAAAATATGTACAAATAAACAGCCATGTAAAATATATAATGACGAGGATTTTCACTGGGATTTCTTCCTGCTAAATAGTGCAATTCATCACTCTAAGAGATACTGTTGACAAAAGCTCAGCCACCCTAACTTCCGGGTTAATGTCAGACAGATAGAATCTGATATTTTCATTGAACGCACCAAATTAATTAATACTAATTATTACATTTGCACTCCATTTTTTCTCCAGTGCGTTCAAGGACACACACGGTCCTCTCCCTCCCCATTTTAACCCCACAACAAAGCTGCAAAGGAGGTTAGGCCGAAAGACAGCAACTGGTCCCAAAGTCATCCAGCATCATAGCTGAGTGGGATTTGAACCCTGGTTTCCCAGGTCCTAGGGCAACACTCAACCCACTATCCCACACTGCCTGAATGCTAGAGCATCCACAATAAATAAGAGCTCTGCTGAATCAATGCCAAGGCCCCTCTAGTCCAGGTACCTGTTCTCACTGTGGCCAGTTAGGAGCCTATGGGAAGCCCATAAGCCACATAATTGCCAGTAACTGGTTTTCAGAGGCATAATGTTCTGTTGGCTGTTCTGATTTGGCTGGTTTAGGATATCTACCACGCTGGTATACCAGATAGTATTTCTCTCTCTCCTGTACTAAAGCATTGGAAAGTGAAATAGAACTGCACAGATATCATTTTCAAACACAGTTATCTTTCTACAAGTCCCTATAGCATGTGATAGCAAATATCCTCTATGCCATGGAAATAATTTTCTATTAAGCTTAATAGCCCTATATGCAGTTGAGTTCCTATCCAATTCTCTGGGATTTTTCCGGGAGGATTCCAAGGGTTTATTTTATAGTGGGCCACTGTACATCCCGTTTTCCACACATCTGTCTCTCATCAACAACCCTGACTCAGCCTATGACACTTCAGAACTCCAGGAGGATACCAGCTCACTCACTGCCGCGTCTCATAGGCAGGTTTTTATATCCTCTGATCAATCAAGATAATTTCAATTAAGCTTAATTGTCCTGTTGGGGTTCTTGGCTGCAGACAGCACAGCAGGTGAGGATCACCCAGAAACTCCAATGACTTAATCAGTTTCTTTAATAATGCCTCTTGCGGTTACAGAGAACCAACCCTCTGTTGACTCTCAGTGGCTTTTGCTTCAAGGGCTGGGTATTTTTTTCTGGCTTGCAGACAATCTACACCATTACACAGGGTGGTTCTTGAAGTGTGTGTGTGTGTGTGTGTGTGCGTGTGTGTGTGTGTGTGTAACAGGACAGGAAAGATGTTTAATGGTCACTTTAAGCCAGAATGCCTGATTAGATTTTTTTTTTTACAGAGGTATTTTTTAATATAAGGAAGTTTATGCATCCCGCAACTCCCCAAGATCTCTGCTCAGCTGTCCAATATCTTTTTAGCTTCAGGGTGAACCTAGAGCCAACAGAGCGACCATTGTTATTAATATTTATTTATTTGTATCCCTCCTTTCCCTCAGACCAGGACGCAAGGTGGAATGCACAAACTAAAACAGCACAGATGAAATACAAAAAGCTAAATATATATATGAAAAATAACCATTTAAAAGGAATAAACTCTGATAAAATTAAAACAACATTTAAAATATATATTAATATATGGATAATAAAAACACCACAGCACTATTCAAAGCCATTTCCTAAAAAATATATTTAAAAAACAGTTCCCAAAGGTATGTCAGAATATAACTGTCATCACTTGCCAGAGGAAGGACAGAAAGGAAGGAACCAGAAAAGGAGTTCTAAAGTCTGGGAGCAGCCACTGAGGAGGCCCTCATTTATGGTGAGAACGTGACAAGTTTACTGGGTTTTGTCAAAGCATGTTTCATGCAGTTTCTAATATTATTGGTCACCACTGAACTCAGCTCTGGCCCTTCTGTCACTGTGAAAATGAACTGTGAAAATGCATAGCAAACAACTTTCCAAACGATATTGTTTTATTTGTTTGTTTAGTATTATATTTATATACCACCCTTCATTCAAAGATCTCAGGGTGGTTCACAAGATATAAATACAGGAGAGAAGCACAAGATAAATAGTGGAAGCAAAAGCAAAACAAAACAATCACTCCCTACTCACCCACAAACATAGTAGTTTTCTGTACTCCAGTTTTTATGCTGGTTTATTGTTTAGTAGTGGGTTATCTCCATCGTTAGTCTTACTCAGAGTAGACCTAAATGAATGTGAGGGCCATGACTCACTCAGCTCTACTGAGAGTAGACTCACTGAAATCAATGGATGTAAAAGTAGATACAACCCACTGTATTTTGCATTTTTTAAATATATATATTATTGTCTGGTGGAATTAGCTTTTATTAGAAATTTACTGTAGGTGCTGCACTGTAAAGGAAGTTCGTCAAAAAGCAAGGTATATATTTTTAAATTAAATAAAAACAAAATAAGGCTGTGGCAGCTATACTGATGCAGGCACACATCACCTTTAGTTACACGGAGCACATCCACCCTCTCTGCCTCCGCTATAAGTTCCCATTTGCATGTCTCATCAGCACGTTTGATTATCTCTTGCGGGAGCAGCCTAATTCACCTCTAATAGGGAACGGCGACGATGTAAAAATGATCCATGTCAACAAGGAGTTTTATAAGGCAGAGAAGCATTCTTGCACCAGCTGCAATTAGAGCGAGAACTGTATTCTGGATTAATGGTAACTAACAAAGCACATTTAAAAGAAGGAAGTTACAAGGGCGAAGATAACAAAAAACCCATTAGCGGAGCACGTTGCAGTTTCGCCCGTACTCTGAAGAGGGTCAGCTCCTTCAGTGATTCTGGCTGAATAGCTTTGCTAGTTTTCTAGCTGCACACTGACGCCAGCAGTGGAAATGCAACACTGCACTTTTAAACTGGGAAATACTGTACAGAGAATGAAAAGATCCTGAGGGATACCGCTCAGATAAAACTCATGGCTTCAGATAGGCCCACATTTGCCCAGTGGTCAAAATGCCATTTTTTGGAGAACGTCAGTTTCATTGCGGGACGCGGGTGGCGCTGTGGGTTAAGCCACAGAGCCCAGGACTTGCTGATCAGAAGGTTGGCAGTTCAAATCCCCGCGACGGGGTGAGCTCCCGTTGCTTGGTCCCAGCTCCTGCCAACCTAGCAGTTCAAAAGCACTTCAAAGTGCAAGTAGATAAATAGGTACCGCTCCGGCGGGAAGGTAAATGCCGTTTCTGTGCACTGCTCTGGTTCACCAGAAGTGGCTTAGTCATGCTGGCCACATGACCCAGAAGCTGTACGCCAGCTCCCTCGGTCAATAAAGTGAGATGAGCACCGCAACCACAGAGTTGGTCACGACTGGACCAAATGGTCAAGGGTCCCTTTACAGCTTCATTGCATTTCTCCTCCTTCCTTTGGGTGTCACCCACCAACAGCCCCACATCCAGGTAAACAGAAGGCCTTATCACAGTTCAAGCACAGAATCTGGTCAGACAGAAGCATTCTAGGAGGTCCTGCAGCAGGGCCACTGAGGGGTGTGGTCTATAAAGAGGGGTGTGGCCTAAGCTGAAGCTTGGGGACTGCTCAGAGAGGGCCGCCTTTGGCCAACTTGCTGGAAGTTCCCCACCCCTGACACAGAACTTTGGTCTGATCCGGCAGAGCTCTTGTTAATGTTAATCTGCTACCGCACATTTCTCCATCTGTAACACTAGGGTATACTAATAATGACCTTGAATGAGATTAATGATGCTATGAACTTTGCATGCATAAACAGGTTTAGTGCAAATGATGAGTTGGGGCATCGTTGGGATTTATTGCCAACAATGCATTTATTTATCACATTTATATTCTGCGCTTCTTCCAAGGGATTCGGAGCAGGCTTGGAGACAATGATTAGTGCAAGGCCACCCAGGGAGGCTCATAGCTGAGCAGGGATTCAGATATAGGTCTCCATGGCACAAGCTCAACACTTTATCCTCCATGCCGTATAAAGATCTGTTGATGAAGCTTCCAATGGATTCTTGGCAAGCAACATCCCGAGGGCTTCAGCCAATTAGAAAAACTTCCAGGGATTCTAAGCCCAGTTTTGCAGTAACCCCACTCACCCTTGCCCTGCCCCAAACAGAAGAATTCTAGGAAGGACCCTTGGATTTCAGAGGCCCAGCACCAGACACCGCCACCAAATGAAGTTAGGCAAGAAGCTACAAAGGTGAGGGCCTTTTTCATGGTAGCCCCTCAGCTATGAAATAGCCTCCCCAGGGAGACTTGACTGGCACCTTCTCTATCAGGGCCACCCCCGACGTTTGGCCGCTTCAGGCAAAGCTGAAAATGGCCACTTGGCCACTGCCACCTCTTTCACCTACATGCCTGTCTCCTCCTCCTCCTCTGTGCCTGGCCACCTCCTCAGCAGATAGCCATGGCTGTGCATGTGAAGGCGGCAGCCATGGCTGTGGAAGCCATACCTGCCGCCTGAGGCAACTGCCTCATATTGCCTCATGGACGAGCCTGTCCTGTTCTCTATGGTGTTTTTTGTGCCAGATGAGTAACTTCAAATTGTGTTTAAATTGCTTCAGGCTATATCTATGCAAGGAAGAGTTCCAATGGGTTTTTTTATTGCATATTGTTGTTTTTCATTATGCCGCAGAGACAACTAGATATCCCAAGGGGTGATGAAGTGTGGTTTTTCCCCACCCCTGGAAGATCCAGGTGACTTGGCCAGCTGCCCGTGGCTGCAGATTGGGAATGTGCTACTGGAGGCACAGGTGGAGTGGGGAATCTCAGGCCCAACGGTGAAATGTGGCACTTTGGGCCACTCTCTCCAGCCCTTGGGACTCTCCCTAGGCTAGGATACTCATCAGCTCTACTCTGTGCTCCCCTGAAGTGCTTTTGCTGACTGCAATGTGTCCTTGAACTATGATAATTACTATTGTTTGCCTAGATGGAGAATGGAGAGAATCTCTGTGCATGCATGTGTAGAAAAAAACCTCTGACTGGAATGTAGCTTACTGCGCAAAAGTAAGTGTCATGTGCATGGCTCCTCCCACTTTAGCCTCTGTCCCTGCCCAATTTCTGACTCAGGGCACACCCATGTTCCCCTCTGACTCTACCTACCACTAGCATGGAGCCCCAGAGTTCAGAAAAGTGTAGCTCTGTGCGGGGAATAGGGGCCTCCTACTACTCTCAGCGGGACACAGGTGGCGCTGTGGGTTAAACCACTGAGCCTAGGGCTTGCCGATCAGAAGGTCGGCGGTTCGAATCCCCGCGATGGGGTGAGCTCTTGTTGCTCGGTCCCTGCTCCTGCCAACCTAGCATTTCAAAAGCACAATAAAGTGCAAGTAGATAAATAGGTAAAGGTAAACGGTAAACGGCGTTTCTGTGTGCTGCTCTGGTTCGACAGAAGCAGCTTAGTCATGCTGGCCACATGACTCGGAAGCTGTACGCCGGCTCCCTCGGCCAATAAAGCCAGATGAGCGCCCCAACCCCAGAGTCGTCCGCGACTGGACCTAATGGTCAGGGGTCCCTTTACCTTTTTACTACTCTCAGCACCATTAATAAACCACAGGTCCCGGAATTATTGAGGGGAAGCCATGACTGTGGTACAACAGTGCTTTAAATGTATGGTGTGAATGTAGCCATAGAGAGTCCTGGGAACTTCAGTTTGTTAAGAGTGTGAGAACTGTAACTCTGCGAGGTCAGCAGCACCTTTAACAAACTACAGTGCCCAGGATTCTTTGGGGGAAGCCGTAACTGTTATAGGGGTATAAGAGTTTAAATGCATGGTGTGGACACATACCCTCCAACATTTCTCCAATGAAAATAGAGACATCCTAAGGAAAAGCGGGACATTCCAGGATCAAATCAGAAACCAGGACAGTTTCTGTAAATCTAGGACTGTCCCCAGGAAATAGGGACACTTGGAGGGTCTGGTGGATGTGACCAGTTTCTCAGGGGTGGGCCTTATCATTAGTAGTGGCAGTAGCACAGCTTCCAGTTCCCTACTCCTTTTAAGGTTTTGAGCCTCATTTGTTTTTGCAAGTGACATCTGTATTGGTGACTGGGCTGCCATTTTGTATTCTCCAGAATGCTCCAGGCCTAGCTTCATTCCAGTGCATTTTGGGGGAGAAAATGGCAGCCACTGCAAAAACAATAACAGCTGAATAATATTTTGGGGAGATTCTGCAATGCAGCCTTATTTTTCTAGACCAGTGTGAAAGAAAAGCCGGGGGGGGGGGAGTTGGCTCCACTTTACTCAAATTGCTTCTAAACTGAAAGATGGCAGAAGACAACGAAGAGGGTGACATTAAGCAAGTTGAGAAACAAAAGGATGCAGGAAACAACACGAGCAGCAAAATGGCATCGCTCTGCATATTTAACGAACCTCTGCAAAGAAACACCCAGGCGAGGCGTCGAGAGTTAAACAGAAAGTGCGGGCATGATGAATGGATATAATACTGTCAATGTAATGGGTTTCCTATTTAAATTTTGCGAGGATTTAATCAGCTGGGCACAGCTGCGCAAGATGCACCATAAACAATGTTGAAAAATATGGAGACATGTACATTTATCTGCTACAAATTAAGCTCACTTAGAGGTGGTCTTAATGGACCATGTAGCAATCATTACGAGCATAAATCCCAAACTGTCTGTTTCCGGTGAATTTGCTTTTTTGGGGCGGAAATAAATAAATAAATTAAGGCCCCATCCTTAGCGGAGTGCAGTAATAAATGGAAATACCCTTAATTTGCTAAGCACTAATAACCCAGCAATTATTCATTATAAACCCCATGCTGGATAATGTGCATTGCTTATGGTGGTATTGTTGATTACTGTACTTTACCTTCACAAAGTATCTCTCTTATTGTCATCTGCACCATAGACAAATGTATTGGAAAGAATTTCGATATTACTCCATGCACTTTCACAGCAAACAAATGCTTTGTTTCTGGATGTGCTGCTCACAGAGACCCCATGCACTTTAATGGGTGCCATACAACAGGGTTTTAATATATAGGACACCCATTATCCATATCACAATTTTGATGCATTGGGGGGGGGGGGCTGGAGCCACTTCCTGAAATACATTTTTGGATTAGCATTTAGAGTATTAGTGGTTTTTTCCAGAGCGCTGCTAAAAGCTAGGCACATTTATATGACACAAAGAGACACTGGCCCACCTCATAGGCCACATTCACGGAACATATTGTTATGAGTTTTCAAGAGGGGAGACTATATGCCTGAGTGCCCCCTTTATAATTCCTGATTCAGCATGGATTCAATTCCTGGAATAGCCAGGCTTCCTAGTGAGGTTATGGCCCTCTACATATGGGGCATTAAGGTAACAAAGGAAGTAGCTCTGTGCCATAGAGCAAAAGGCTGGGTCCCCCTTCCTCAATTCGCTGGTACCTCAGGTTACAGATGCTTCAGGTTACAGACGCTTCAGGTTACAGACTCCGCTAACCCAGAAATAGTACCTTGGGTTAAGAACTTTGCTTCAGGATGAGAAGCAAATATGCTTCAGGATGAGAAGCTGCAGCAGCAGCGGGAGGCCCCATTAGCTAAAGTGATACCTCAGGTTAAGAACAGTTTCAGGTTAAGAATGGACCTCCGGAACGAATTAAGTTCTTAACCTGTGGTACCACTGTAGTTGGAGAGATAAAGGGCAGAGTTGGGAGTTGGGTGTGTGAGGTAGAAGCAGGATTCAAGCTGAAGGCTGGGCAGCTGAGAAGCAGAGCCATGCCTGATTTCTGCTGGAATCCAAGGCTATGGCTGTGGGAGAAGCAAGTCCCTCTTGGGGTGTTAATGCTGTGCGCCCCTCCATCGTAGGCTCAGGATGTATAAATGAACCATATATCCTAAAGACAGCACAGTCTCCACTTTCCCTCATTCTGAGGAAACCAAACTTTGTGTAAAACCTGGAACCTCTGGAATATGGAGATTGGGGTGGTGTACAACAATATTTAAAGCACTATGATATTACTTTTAAAAGTTATGACTTCTCCCCAATAATTCTGGGAGCTGTTGCTAGGGGACCTCCCCCCACAGAGCACAGAATGATTCAACTATCAATCCCTCTTAACAGGGAACTCTGGGAATTGTAGAGGAATGTGAACCTCACTGGTGTCATACTCCACTTCACCACACTGCAGCCATATTCACACCATACATTTCAAATACTATGATACCACTTTAAATAGCCATGGCTTTCTCCAAGTAATTCTGGGAGCTGTAGTTTGTTAAGGGTGCCAAGTGTTGTTTGGGGACTCCTATTTCCCTCGCAGAGCTACAATTCCCAGAGTTCCCTGTGGAGAAGGATTGATCGTTAAACCACTCTAAGAACTGTAGTTGTGTCAGGGGAATAGAGGGTCTCCTAACATCACTCAGCAGCACTGTTAACAAACAACAGCTCCCAGAATTCTTTGGGGAAAGCCACAACTGTTTAAAGTGGTATCATAGTGGTTTAAATGCATTGTGTGAATGTGGTTCTACTTGCTGAAGTTAATGAACATGGCCAGCTTAGGTTCATTAATTTCCATGCGTCTACTCTAAGGAAGACTACTGCTGGATACAACCCACTGGCTGCTCCAGGCTTAGAATATTCTATCAACAGACTTGACTGCCTCTTTAAGTCATTGAGGAGTCAGCATTGATGTTGCCTTGTTAACTGTAGATCAGCGGGTGCCTCCAGTTCCATGTCATTCAGAGAGGGGAAAACACAGTAAATATGGACAAGGAAACACAAAGAAAGGCCTAGCTGGAGCCTTCATTCACTCGGCTGCAGGAGCTCCAAACAACAGTGAGAACGTCGGTGTTGGTGGCCGTGTCTTGGCGTGTTTAAAAATGGAGGATACCTCAGCGGTGCGCAGAACGCAATGAGCTCTGTTTCTCTCTCCCGCCTGGCTCTTTGTCCCTCAGAGCAAATAACTTCCTTTACAACTAGAGTTCCAAAAATGCATTTATTTGCGCGCTCTCTCTCTCTCTCTCTCCATCACACTCTTACACATACAGAAATGCACAAATCTACTGTGCTCACCTCTTGCTACTTTGTTGACTGGCTAAAAGGGGTATTATAGAAACACAACAGAGGCCTTTGACTTCATCAGGCTCTCGGCAGCTGTTCTTTCTTGTCCTGCGTCATCATAAAAATAAAATAAAAATCTGGCAATGCTCCATGGGGTGCTTTTTTGTGTGTGGTACCTGTTGTTGAAAAGACTATGGTCCACATCTTTCATGCCTTCCTTGTCTTTCTTTTTTTAACGATCACTTGCAGTTCAAACAATGGCACTTCATGACTCATATTAACATGAAAAAAGCAGGCTCCTTTGCTCGAATACTTCTGAGGAGGTGCGGGTCAAATGAGGTCTATCTAATCTGGCATCCTGCACTCACAGTTGGCCAACCAAATAAGAAGATCCTACTGGATCTGGCCAGTGGCCCATCTAGTTAAGCATCCTCTTCTCACAGTGGCGTCTTACCCAGATCCATACCCTCCAACATTCCTGTGATGAAAATCAGGATGGGCATCTTTTCGTGCTCTGCTCTGTTATAAACTAGATGACTTACATGAGATTGTGGCACCACTGCGAGTGCCAGCACTGGCTGCAAGCGCTGTCTTATCCTCCCCAAGGTCATCAGTCGCATCGCTGGAGTGGGGGGAAATAGGACATTTCAGTATCAGATCAGAAGCTGGGGTGGCTTCTGTAATTCCAGGATGTCTGCAGCAGTGCACTGGAGCTAGAGCAAGCAGCAATGTCTTCCCAGGCTTTGTTAGCCAAGTAGTGCACTTTAGGTTCTTCCAGGCCCCATTCCTAATCCTCAAGTCTTTTAGATTGTTTTGGGGAAATGGTATTGTCTAATCTCTCATCTCAAAAGCTGTGCCTTGCCCATTTCCCAAATCGTGCTGGACAGGGCAGGGTTAAACCAGCCACTAAAGAATAAACAAAAGAACAAGAAGACACTAAAATGCTTGCTGGATAAGACAAATGTTCCACTTTGATTTACTAGAGATACATGAACAGATGTAGGAGCCCTAATGGCCTTCTGTGGAGCATAAAAGCAAAATGTCTCTTGCTCTGGCAGTATTTAAACGAACTGAAGTACTGTTACAAACACGCGGGAGGGAGGGGGGAACCCTTCTATTAAACCCTTGTCAAAGTACAACTCATAAAACATGTAGGTGAAACTTGCATTGTTTGTATCTGATTTGCCCAGGCTCAAATCTTATATGTCCTTCAGTTAGGGATGGAGGAGAAAGTCAGTTTGCATTTATAGGGGAGCTTACCTGATTCGCACTTTCAGAAATGGTTCACGAACCGAAACGAAACCATCCTTCGAAATTTGCACTTTTTGCAATGTAGTTCTCCAGCCAAGTATTGGTCTGTATCCAGCTAGGTTTTACTCAGAGTAGCCCCACTGAAATGACTGAACATGACTATGACAAGTCCATTAATTTCAATGGGTCTACTCTGAGTAAAACCTAATTCAGTTCCACCCATTGTGTACAAAAATGCAGAATCATAAAGGGGCATAAAATACACCATTATCATCATCACATTACTGATTCCTGCATTGCAGGGTGTTGGGCTAGACTTTAGAATCACTTCCAACAATTTTATGTTGTTGTTGTTGTTGTTGTTGTTTGTCCATCAGCAGGTCCCAGCGCAGGACACAACAATTTAAAATTCAGAATTTAAAAAAGTTAAAACAGATTACAGTCTCAGGAAAAGGATGGCCCCTGAAAACACACATCTCAGGTGTCAAATGCCAAGGTAAAGATATGTGTCCCCCGCAGCTTCCGAGGTGCATCTATGTTAGAAAATAGCCAAAAACAAAACAAAAAAATGCATTATATAAGGAGAAGCTGCTTTGCAAAAATGTGCATATTGTGCAGATTTGTATACCAAGATATGTCTGTTAGGAGAAATTTGCACTAAAACGAGTCTGGATATCAGTTGCTAGAAAGCAAAGGATGGGAGAACGGTCTTGTGTTCAAATCCTGCTTGCAGGTTTCCCACAGGCATCTGGTTGGCCGCAGTGAGGACAGGATGCTCAACTTTCTGATGGCAAGACCTCTCTGACAGTGGAATGGACTCTCAAGAGATAGACTCTCCTTCATTGAAGGTTTTTAAGCAGAGGTTGAGTGGCCAATGCATTGCAGGGGGTTGGACTCAGCGTCCTTCCAACTCTACGATTCTATGATTCTGTGATTGTATGACTAGATGGGCCATTGGCTTGATCCAGCAGGCTCTTCATATGATCTTATGTTTACTGTTAGAAGGAACAAGGAGGAGCTATTTGTGTATATGCAAGTAGTAGAAAAATCCTGTGCAATTTGTGCTTCTTAATTCAATGCTTCCAGCTTCTCATCGAGCACCCAAGCACCATGTCATAGAAAAACTAAATATATGCAATTCTTGTAATTGCACTTTTGATTAAAGTTTATCAGAATTAAAGTTTCTCAGAATTTACACTTCCAAATATTTTTTTTGTAGTGGCGGCGGCGGGGAGGGGAGGTGGAAATGTGAAGTTAATGGAACATATACATCAATGGAAGCGGTTATTAGATTTGGATCGAAATACTTCCTGTGTCACAGTCTGGTAGCTTTGTATATCAACCCAATTAGACACTGCATATGCTAAATGTCTCTTTCAAGAAATTTAGCAATTTACCCTTAGATGGCTATTAAAACTTTGATATTCTGTGAGAAATTGAAGGAGAAAAATTAAGCAGGGGGGGGAAAACCCATTTACTTTCAAACTATCTCATTTAATTGTTACGTTGTTAAATTCATCAATTAATTGAACAGTTTACTCAGCTATAATTAGGAATATATCTAGCCTTGCCAAACATAATGAGATTTAAATTAAGAAGTAAGGGAGAAAATCTTGAAATGTAGGACACGATCCTGCCAAAGTTAGGCACTCTGTGGTCCCGTTTATTTTAGCAGGAGAGATTTAAGCATGTGGTAAAGAGTGCAAACCTATACATTTCTACTCAGAAGTAAATCTCACTGGATTCCCTGGCGATGATTACACCCAGATGCCTATAGCATTGCAGCCTAACTCTCCTAGTGAAATCAGTGGCACTTCAAGGTAATTGACTTGGATTGTGTCCATTATATTTCCCACAGCATGTATCTATGGAAGAAAATGCTATCAACAACTGCTAGCCATGAAAACTATGTTCTGCCTCCACAGGTGGAGGCAGTAAATTCTTCTGAATATCTGTTTCTTGAAGCCACCAGAGAGAGGGGGGCTCTTGTTCTCGGTCCTGTTTGCAGGTTTCCCACAGCCATATGATTACCACTATGAGAACAGTGTGCTGGACTCGATGAGCCACTGGCCTGATCTAGCAGGCTCTCCTTCTCCTTCTCCTTCTCCTTCTCCTTCTCCTTCTCCTTCTCCTTCTTTCTCCTCCTCCTCCTCCTCCTCCTCCTTTTCCTTCTCCTCCCTCTCCCTCCCTGTTTCTCTCTCTGTTGTCTCTCGATCTCCAACTGTTGTGGCTTTCTTCAAAGAATTCTGGGAACTGTAGTTTGATAGGGATGCTAAGAATCCTCTTTTATCTCCTTCACAGTTACTGGAATTCCCTGGGGATAATATATGCCTGTTATACTTTTGGAACTGTAGATCAACCTTCCCAAACCTGGCATCCTCCAGATGTTGCTGGACTACAACTCTAATTATCCCTGAAAGAAAGGCAAACAACCTTGAGAAGAAGTGTTATAGCATTTCTACATGTGGCACGGAGTAGGAACCCTATCAAAGAAAAGGAAATCCGTATCCAGCCTCTGCTGAATTAGTTTCCAAATTCTCTGACAGTTCATCAATTACCCTAGTGCTCCAGCAGCACATTACGGCATTGCTTCTGCTCTGGTAAAAGTCCCAGAGCAGTGCTGCCTTGCATCCCCCCCCCCTCCACCACACCAATGTTGTTGGAAACAGAAAGGCTGAATGCATTTATTTGATGTTCAAATGTTAGTATTGTCATAGATGTCTAGGAACAGGCATGAATCCAGAGAGTGCCTTCATCTCTCAAAAGCAACACAGAAGCAATCTAAAATTATAGGCGATACGGATGGTTCTTCAGCACCACAGTCTTTCAAACCAGAGAGGAAATAAAGTAAATAAAGGGTTTAAGACGTACAAATATCTCTCTGTGTCACTCACTCCTCTCTAGCACATGCTAATATCAAAAAGCAAATATCAGTAACTCTGGGGGGAATTATATGAGAAAATGTCCCAATACGGTGTAACATAATTAAGTCGTCTAACTGAAGTCCATTTGCTGAAGTGATGGGAAAGGAGACCGATTAATAATACCCTCCTCCTGCAAAAAAAAATTCAGATAGGGAGCTCTATAGCTGGTTTATACACAGTTACCTCCCCCTTACTCCATCCCAACATTTTGGACCAGTTTCCAGCAAAGCAAGGAGCAAGACTTGTTCCCTTGTGAACACTTATTTTCATTTGAAAGCATGACTTATAACTATAAAATTCATTTGTTTGGTTTATAATTCTCCATTTCATATTTGGAGTGCCTGAATTAATGTGTATGTTGGAAACAGAACTCATGGATTATTCTTAGTGTAAATGTTGTTTGGCAATGGAGTTGTTGTTTTTCCATTCTAATTGCAAATATAAATGTGGGGAGAATGTGTGTGTGTGTGTGTTGCAGTTTTCTTTTTCATTCTCAGCCAGTTTCTCTCTCTCTCTCTCTCTCTCTCTCTCTCTATATATATATATATATATATATATATATATATATGCAGGTTTTGGTGTCTTCGGGTGTCTTCCCGTGTAAGAGTCGGGGTGTCTGTGCGACGTTTCGACGAGGTCTCACTCGTCATCTTCAGGCTGGTGCTTTCGGCTTCTTGTTACTGGAAGAGCTCTGTTCCAGTAACAAGAAGCCGAAAGCACCAGCCTGAAGATGACGAGTGAGACCTCGTCGAAACGTCGCACAGACACCCCGACTCTTACACGGGAAGACACCCGAAGACACCAAAACCTGCATTCCTGTACCCGTGAAAATCTACGAAAGCATATATATATATATATACACACACACAGAGATACACACACACATACACACACACACACACACACACACACATATATATATATATATATATATATATATGCTTTCGTAGATTTTCACGGGTACAGGAATGCAGGTTTTGGTGTCTTCGGGTGTCTTCCCGTGTAAGAGTCGGGGTGTCTGTGCGACGTTTCGACGAGGTCTCACTCGTCATCTTCAGGCTGGTGCTTTCGGCTTCTTGTTACTGGAACAGAGCAGAGTCTGGTGTTTGAGTTCCTATAAATACTGTTGAGGGGTGTGGTGTATAGCCTCCAACGTTCTGGGCAGAGAGGAAGTTCCTAGATTAGTGTGCCTTTTCTTCTTTTGTTCCTTAATTACTTGAGGGATATCTTGGGTGATTTCATGAGTGATATTCTGAATATCACTGGGTGGGTCATTAAGTGTAGATTAGTTGCTAAAGCTTTCGTGTCTTGACCTCTTGAGCTTGTGAAGAGTTTTTCTGAGAAGATGGCTGTGCTGCACAGCCATCTTCTCAGAAAAACTCTTCACAAGCTCAAGAGGTCAAGACACGAAAGCTTTAGCAACTAATCTACACTTAATGACCCACCCAGTGATATTCAGAATATCACTCATGAAATCACCCAAGATATCCCTCAAGTAATTAAGGAACAAAAGAAGAAAAGGCACACTAATCTAGGAACTTCCTCTCTGCCCAGAACGTTGGAGGCTATACACCACACCCCTCAACAGTATTTATAGGAACTCAAACACCAGACTCTGCTCTGTTCCAGTAACAAGAAGCCGAAAGCACCAGCCTGAAGATGACGAGTGAGACCTCGTCGAAACGTCGCACAGACACCCCGACTCTTACACGGGAAGACACCCGAAGACACCAAAACCTGCATATATATATATATATATATATATATATATATATATATATATATATACATATATTTGCTTTCGTAGATTTTCACGGGTACAGGAATGCAGGTTTTGGTGTCTTCGGGTGTCTTCCCGTGTAAGAGTCGGGGTGTCTGGGCGACGTTTCGACGAGGTCTCACTCGTCATCTTCAGGCTGGTGCTTTCGGCTTCTTGTTACTGGAACAGAGCAGAATCTGGTGTTTGAGTTTCTATAAATACTGTTGAGGGGTGTGGTGTATAGCCTCCAACGTTCTGGGCAGAGAGGAAGTTCCTAGATTAGTGTGTCTTTTCTTCTTTTGTTCCTTAATTACTTGAGGGATATCTTGAGTGATTTCATGAGTGATATTCTGAATACCACTGGGTGGGTCATTAAGTGTAGATTAGTTGCTAAAGCTTTCGTGTCTTGACCTCTTGAGCTTGTGAAGAGTTTTTCTGAGAAGATGGCTGTGCTGCATTTAGTTGTGCTCTGGCTTGGCTTCGTGTATAGGGGCGAGCTGTGATTTTGTGCCTTGTGCCAGCCAGATCTGTGTAGGGATTGCAGGGGGGTGCAGCATCCGGAGGTGCCACTATAGTTTGGCTACTGGATGGAGTCTGTAATATGTCTGTGGAGAGGGTCTGGGTTTGGGTCTGGTGTGGTTGATTGGTGACGGCGTTCTGTGTGCCTCTGGTTCTGGTGTCGGTTTTTGTGGGGAGGGCTAATTTCCAGATGTCTGGCAGGCGGGACGTGTCGTCACGCTTGTTCATGTTGTGAGGGTGTTTCTCTATCTCGATGGCTTCCATGATTATTCTCTTGTGGTGATGTTCCATGTTAAAGAGCAATTTGGAATCTGCAAAATTAATTTCGTGTCCTGTTTCTTTCATGTGTTGGAAAAGAGAGGAAGTTTTTTTTTTCTTCTTCTTTTTTGACGGCATTCTTGTGTTCTGCGATACGTGCATTTATTCGTCTGTTTGTTTGTCCAATGTACGTGGCTGGGCAGACTTTGCAGGGTATTTCATAGACCCCTTGGTTTTCCAGCTGGATTTTGTCTTTTGGGTTTCTGAGGATATTGGCTATTTTTTGGTTGGTGCAGAAGGCTGTTTTGATATTGTGTTTATGGAGGATTTTGCTGATTTTGTCTGTAGTGCCCTTGATATAAGGAAGGAGGGCCATGCCATTGTTTTCTTCTGTGTCTTGGTTTTTGGGGGGTGTTTCTTTTTGGATTAGCTTCGTAACCCTGTTTTTCTGGTATCCATTGGCGATTAACACATTTGAGAGATTCTGTAACTCAGTTGTCAAGTGGTCTTTGTCAGCCAGGCGTTTGGTTCTGGAGATGAGAGTCTTGGCTACAGAGTTTATTTGTGCAGGGTGGTGGTGTGATTGTGCATGTAAGTAGCGGTTGGTGTGTGTTTTTTTCCGGTAGATAGTGTGTCCTAGGGAGCCATCAGGTTTTTTGTAGATTAGGACGTCAAGAAAGGGCAGTTGGTTGTTGTCTTCTATTTCCATAGTGAATTGTATTTTGGGGTGTAGGCTGTTGAGATGTGTGAGGAAGCTATCTAGTTTTTATATATATGGGTCTGGGTTTGGGTCTGGTGTGGTTGATTGGTGACGGCGTTCTGTGTGCCTCTGGTTCTGGTGTCGGTTTTTGTGGGGAGGGCTAATTTCCAGATGTCTGGCAGGCGGGACGTGTCGTCACGCTTGTTCATGTTGTGAGGGTGTTTCTCTATCTCGATGGCTTCCATGATTATTCTCTTGTGGTGATGTTCCATGTTAAAGAGCAATTTGGAATCTGCAAAATTAATTTCGTGTCCTGTTTCTTTCATGTGTTGGAAAAGAGAGGAAGTTTTTTCTTCTTTTTTGACGGCATTCTTGTGTTCTGCGATACGTGCATTTATTCGTCTGTTTGTTTGTCCAATGTACGTGGCTGGGCAGACTTTGCAGGGTATTTCATAGACCCCTTGGTTTTCCAGCTGGATTTTGTCTTTTGGGTTTCTGAGGATATTGGCTATTTTTTGGTTGGTGCAGAAGGCTGTTTTGATATTGTGTTTATGGAGGATTTTGCTGATTTTGTCTGTAGTGCCCTTGATATAAGGAAGGAGTGAGACCAGTCGAAACGTGTGAGACCTCGTCGAAACGTCGCACAGACACCCCGACTCTTACACGGGAAGACACCCGAAGACACCAAAACCTGCATTCCTGTACCCGTGAAAATCTACGAAAGCACATATATATATATATATATATATATATATATATATATATATATACACACACACACACACATGAGATCAAGGGTGGGGAACCTGTGACTTCAGTTGTTATTGGACTCCGAATCCCATCTTCCCCCAACTAGCATGGCCAGTGGTTGGGTGTGATGGGAGTTGTGGTCCTACTACATATGGAGCACAATGATGTAAGAGAATTAAGTATGGAGCCTAAAATTACTGAACTGCCTCACTGTCTTTGCTCCACCCAAGACATCATAAGAACACAAGAGGAGCCTGCTGGATCAGGCCAAAGGCCCAACTACTCTAGAATTCTTTTCTCACAGTGGCCAACTAGATGCCTGTGGGAAAACCTGCAAGGAGGGACTTGGGCACAAGAGCACTGCCTCCTCTTGGGGTTTTCAATAGCTGGTATTCGGAAGCATTACTTCCTCCAACCAGAGAGGGAAGCAGAGCAGAGCCACCATGGCTGGTATCCACCAATAGCTTCTCCTCCATGAATTTGCCCAGCCCTCCAAGTTGGTGGCGAGCGAGTTCCATAGTTTAACAATGTGCTGTGTGAAGAATTCCTTTCTTTTATCCATCCTGATCATCATCCAGCAATGAACTTCTAAACTGGCCCCTGCTGCATACATAGAATCATAGAACTGTAGAGTTGGAAGGGGCCAATAGCTCATCTAATCCAGCCCCCTGCAATGTGAGAATCACAGCTCTAGAATCCTGTAAACTTTGTTTCACACGCCACACCTAGGAACCAAGGCATCTACTTCACCATTGTGTGTATTTGTGGTTCCATGTTTGCCTCTTTAGGTGATACTTCCAAAGGGACCACAGCAGAATTCCTGTGTCCTGCAGGTGTTACCTCCAGGTGTTGTTCTGTAAAGAATTGGGGGAGGGGAGTGTGATCAAAGGGTTTGCTAATTCTCCCCTGGTCTCCTCACTGGCCCAAATAGGACTAATTTAGCCAGCTAGCTCTGGTGATCATCTAATGTTTGTTGGATGGATTTTCCCCCTGAATTGATTTTTGAATTCTGAATTTATTGTTATTCATGTTTTATACTGTATTTTATGCTGTTTTTGTTGCATCAATTAAATGTTTTAAATTTGTTGTTAGCTGCCCTGAGCCTGGTTTTCTGAACCCGGAAGGGCAGGGTATAAATAATAAGAATTATTATTATTATTATTATTATTATTATTATTATTATTATTATTTTATTTTTATTATTATAATCCTGGGCACACTTCCTTGATAGCAAGTCTCACTGAACTCAGTGCAACCTGAAAATGTGTCGTGGCTCAGGCTGTCAGTTGATTAATCTGAGAGCAGTACATGTGAAAAGGATCTAGGAGTCTTGGTTGACCACAAACTTGACATGAGCCAACAGTGTGACGCGGCAGCTAAAAAAGCCAATGCAATTCTGGGCTGCATCAATAGGAGTATAGCATCTAGATCAAGGGAAGTAATAGTGCCACTGTATTCTGCTCTGGTCAGACCACACCTGGAGTACTGTGTCCAGTTCTGGGCACCACAATTCAAGAAGGACACTGACAAACTGGAACGTGTCCAGAGGAGGGCAACCAAAATGGTCAAAGGCCTGGAAACGATGCCTTATGAGGAACGGCTAAGGGAGCTGGGCATGTTTAGCCTGGAGAAGAGGAGGTTAAGGGGTGATATGATAGCCATGTTCAAATATATAAAAGGATGTCACATAGAGGAGGGAGAAAGGTTGTTTTCTGCTGCTCCAGAGAAGCGGACACGGAGCAATGGATCCAAACTACAAGAAAGAAGATTCCACCTAAACATTAGGAAGAACTTCCTGACAGTAAGAGCTGTTTGACAGTGGAATTTGCTGCCAAGGAGTGTGGTGGAGTCTCCTCCTTTGGAGGTCTTTAAGCAGAGGCTTGACAACCATATGTCAGGAGTGCTCTGATGGTGTTTCCTGCTTGGCAGGGGGTTGGACTCGATGGCCCTTGTGGTCTCTTCCAACTCTATGATTCTATGATTCTATGATTCTATAATCTGCTGTGAAATCAACAGAAACCTGCAGCCTGAGCCCTTCTTTATGAGAAAATGCCCATTTCACGATGTTTCTATTTATTGCATCTCGTGCTTCTGCTGTGGAAAAAACTGGCAGGTTTAGCAGGCGGAGGGGGGTTGAAAAATACTGTTTCGTGCTGGGAAGTGTACATGTTATCTGCCACCCGAGACATATTTCTATATCTCAGTAAAATGTACAAGTCTGCCTTTTTAGAATAACTCCCATGTTTAATAGGAATGGGGTGGCGGGGGGAGCCTTGACTCTGACACAAACTAGAAAGCCTAAGAATTTCACAGTGAAAGCCAATGCTCTATCCATAATTCATATGTTTTTGTGTGGAGTTTTCCTTGCACAACAGCAGGGGCTTGAAGGATCGAGGGTGAGCCTTCCCCTGTCAGGCTTCACTTTCCTCAGCTGTGGGTGTTATTAATGTTTTAGTTGCATTCATTCCAAGGGAAAGTCGGGCACCTTCCTCGTGGGAAGACTGACAGCTATTCTCAATATCCAGATGTGTGGGGATAAGAGTAGCCCTAAACAGTGAACAAAACCTTTGCACAAAAGCAGGGTGCGACACAAGAATTGGGCATGTAGAGGTGGTTGACTCATTGATGAATTAAGCTCTAATTCTCTGTACACACTGTGCATTTAAAGCACATACAGTGGTACCTCTGGATGCGAACGGGATCCATTCCGGAGCCCCGTTTGCATCCTGAAGTGAATGTAAGATGCGACTGCACGTCTGTGTGTGCGCGGGTCGTGTTTCACCACTTCTGCGCATGCACATGATGTCATTCATTCCGTTACTTCCAGGTTGCTGTGGAGTGCAACCCAAAAATATTTAACCTAAGGCGTATTCATCCCGAGGTATGACTGTAGTTTACCCCTCATGGACACTCCTGAGAACTTTAGTGGACTTCTAATGGAGTTACAACTCCTAATGAACTACAGCTTCCAGGGAGTAATGTTGTTTAAATGTGTTGTATGTACACAAGCTAAGGCTGCTAAGTCTTGGAATAAAGTCCTATATAGCTTCTTATAAGGTCTTAGATAGTAGTTATAAACCTGCCTTCATTTTGCTACTGTAACTGCTACTTCGAAACCTAGAGTGTGTAAGTAAATACTACTTTTACTCTGCTGATCTCATTCACGTGAGCAAGGAAGGACAATAACTAAACAATATATTCTCTCCTAGTGTCTAAATCCATTCCTTTAAAAAATGCTTTACAACAGGGGAAATTGCCTTGCCAAAAGTTTATATCTGGCAAAATTGCATTTCAAAATGCTCACTGCAAGAGAAATTCACACAAAAATGCTGATGATTTTTCATGAGAACTGTTGTTTTTTTAATTGCAAACTGATATGGAAATGTGAATGTTCACCCATTCCTAGAGGTTAGAGACCTGGGCAGCTTAAGCCTAGAGTCCACTGGTTTTTAGTAGCTTGCAGGTGGAGCCAAGCAGTTTTCAGCAGCTTCAGCCTGTGCCCAGTCCATATATTTTTGGCAGTTTGGAGAATGGATCCCAATTATTATTATTTTTTGTTTCTTTAGTTTATCAACCTGTTCCAAATCCACTTTACAGAATGTCCAGCAAGAGTCCAGCTTAGCAATCATTCCAAACTCTTGATATTCCAGTCCTTCAGAAATTATGGCCAGCTGGCTTAGGGGTGCAAGCAGGCTCTTGTCTTTCTCCTGCCTTCTTTGCCAGCTGGCATTGGTCGAAGCTCCTTTTTCCACAATGATAAGTGGGGACATGCTGACTTTGCCACCCCCAGGTCATCTGTCTGGCCAAAGTCATCCCATACGCAAGAATTACTGGACCTTGGATATAAAGTATGCCAGCAAAATGCAGAACCACTTCTCTCTTTTTACATTTAAGCTGCATCTCAAATATAAGTGGGACCTGTAACAAAATGATCTTGTGTGGAGTGCTCCTGTTTAGGATTCCAGCCACCCCGGTCTCTACCGGAAGCAGGGATTTATTGACACTGATGGTTCATTCTCTAAGCCACTCCCTTTCCTCACAGGCTCACCACTGGACTGAACAATTACTTCAGACTCAGTTTTGCCTTCACACTCTGCTCTTGCACCTCACAATTCTGCAAACTATAGTGCTCTGTTTCTTCCTGGTTTGCTGAAGTGTGGGGGACCTTTGGCTCTCCATATGTTGCTGAACTGCAACTCCCATCAGCCCCAGCAGTTGGGGCCAAGAGCCAGTGAAGATGGGAATTGTAGTTCAGCATCTTCTGGAAGGCCCATGGCTCCCCAGACCTATCATACACCATTCCAAGCCATTCTGCTTTGCTGCAAGCAATGGCTGCCTTTTAGCCAACCTCAAATCACCCAGGGGAGCAGCTCCAGTGCCTGCATTCTCTCCCTTTCCAACTTCCTGCTCATGTGTGTTTTCAGGGGGTGAACCAAAAGCCACCAGCTGTGGGAAACAGTTGCCTCCAACTCCTCACAACACCTCTAGCCCTAAACCCGGCATGGCCAAACTTGACCCTGTTTTGGGACTACAACTCCCATCATTCCTAGCTAACAGGACCAGTGGTCAGGGATGATGGGAACTGTAGTTCCAAAACAGCTGGAGTTTTCGACCAATGCCAGCTGGCAAAGAAGGCAGGAGAAAGACAAGAGCCTGCTTGCATTTTGGCCATGCCTGCCCTAAATAGTTAGAGACTAGGTTAGCTAAGGGGGCATCTTCTCCCTAATCAAGCCAGTTCTGTTCTCACATTCTGCAAATCCATTCAGACATTTTTATTCCAACAGGGTGTTAGATTAAGGGAGGCTGTTGTTCTCATGATTGCCTCCTTCAAGGAGAAACTATCCATCTCAAACAGTGGAGTTGATCATACCCTGGGCAAAACTGGCCATGTCTAGTTTGACCAATATAACCAAGAGAGATGGGCCAGGGTCAAGTGCACATGGTCGCCCGTGTATGTCTGTTAAAGCCATCTGTATTGAAGACAGATCTACTGCAAAACTTTCCATAGTTAATATTCTCAAAAATCCTGAACTTGAAATGGACTCTCTGTTTGGCTCTCTGAAATGGTTCTGGGCGACATCCCTGAATCTTATGAGCAAATTTATGTGCGTGTGCATTTTAAGGGCCCTTTAAAAATGTTATGGAAAGGTACATGATTGTGCCGAGCCTTTGTGCCGCAGACTGTACATCTGGCAGATTCTATGGCATTTAAGCCTCATTAAATTTTGAATTTTGTGTCATCTGCCCTTGGCTTAAAATAGTCCTGCGTCTTTCTTATCTTTAAAAGGTCCTTGTTAACACATAACAATTTTTTTGTCTCCTGTCCGTTCCTTTCCCATTTCCACAGATGTCTCTGCATTCTAGCCTGTGTCCTCCTTTTATTAATTAATAGGTTCAGAACTTCTATCCATGCAAATCTCCAAGACCTAAAATGGCCAACCACATTTTCGTAGCTCATCCATTCTGTCCCCCTGCCAAAACTAACAAAGCTACTACCCAGGGTGGCTATGCTCTGCCTCTACATTTGGAGGCAGCAATGCTTCTGAGTACCTGTCCCTGGAAACCAAAGGAGAAGACTTTCTGAGGTCCTCAGGTCCTGCTTGCTGGTTTCCCACAGCATCTGTTCAACCACTGTGAGAACAGGATGCTGGACTAGATGGGCCATTGACCTGATACAGCTGGGCTCTTCCTATGTCTACATGTTCTCAGAACTTTGCAGAAGGTTCAAGGTGATATCAGAATCTCAACCAAATCATGAAGGTCCAAGCAACACTGACACTGAATTGCAAATACTGCCACCCCAGCTCATGAAGAAGAAGAAGAAGAAGAAGAAGAAGAAGAAGAAGAAGAAGCAGAAGCAGCAGAAGCAGCAAAGGCAGCCACAGAGGCTGAGCTCTTTGAGTGGAAGACCAGCACAGGGAGGAAAGCTGTGCAAACAATTCCCCTCTGACCATTGCACCCTCTCCCATGGTAGTGCCCTCATGATGGCTATTCAGGGCTAAAGTGCCTCTGATGCTAGAGGTAATATATAGCCATAATGACTAGTAGCCACACTGATAGCTTTCTTCTCTATGGATGGGGAATATGTTGTCCTCCAGATGTTACTGAACTACAACTCCCATCATCCCTGTCCATTGGTCATGCTGGCTGGGGCTGACAGGATGTGGAGTCCAGCAATATCTAGGGGGCTGCAGGTTCCCCATCGCTGCTATAAACAAAGAGATCTGGGTTGAGTCTTTTACAGGGGGCAGGGGTCTGTTTCTCTGCTATGTCATGTGGCCATTAGCATTCTCCCATTCTAGAATTGATTGAAACCAAAACATTTCATTAGAGAAAATGTTCTCCTAAGATTCTGCGGAAAGATTATGCTAAACATGACAGAGAAGAGAAGTAAAATTTACAGTTGCAGCAAATGAACAGTGTCTAATGCCTAACAGGATAAATCACACCCAGGAGAATTCATTTACATCCTATTAAAGTTGACATGTTAATATCAAAGCATTAAAATATGTAAATAGCATAAGCATGCACCAAATCCTAATTACTGATTTACATTATCAACTCATTTACTCTTTATGATATTTTATGAATAGGGAGCTGTGTCAGCAAACAATTATGGAGTGCCTCCTACAACTTGATGGAACACATCCCCCCCCCCCATTTTCTCTCTTTGGAAAATTTTCTTCCAGTTGAAAGGGAAGAGAAATACCCTGCTCCCTTGCATATTGAATGATAATTCCCCTTTTCACATCAACAGCACAATCCTATAGGTGTCTGTTGGAAAGAAATTCCATTAAGGCAAAGCCTGAAATCCTAGATTCACATACCTGAGAGTAAAGCCTACTAAATTTAATGGGACTTACTTGTGAGTAGACATGTATAGGATAGTGCTGTGAGGAAACTTCACTGCCCTTTTTTTTAAAAAAAAAAACATTCTTGGAGGGGAAGGGCAAATCAATTGTGCCTATAAACAGGATGGGAAGGTGGAAGACTTTTGTGAGAACGTGCAAGGTTCCTCCTACAAGTGTGGAAGCACACTTGAATAATCATATTACCACATGGTGTTGTGTGGCACATGACCTCTCAAATTCAGTAGCATGATCCATGAAAACCACTGCAGCACAAAACTCCAGCAATCTTCCAGGTTAACAAGGTCACAAACAGATTTTGTTCAGGAAGCAATTAAGCATGGAAACAAGTGCTAAACCTCTGCAAGATTCTGCTAGTTTTCAGAACTAACTTTTTATATTATATGAAAAATCAGGGGGGAAACACATAAATTACTGGGTAAGGAAATGTTGGGGAAACAGAATCAAACACTGTCTTGATGCAGCTGCTATTGGTTATGAGCAAAGAGGTTCAAGTTAATATCAGAGAGGAGAGGGAAGCTGCTTCCTTTCATAAGACCATGCTTTCTTTGAGCCCTAAAGTCTTTATGACAGGAAGAGAAAGTGTCATAAAATCTCTACTGCCAAAGCAACATAAAACGTTGCATTCAATATGTTGAGGGTTTGCTTGTACTTTGAAGACACTGAGCACTAGATGGTGGGCTTAAAAAACAAACAAAGAAAGAAATGTTATCTTACATTTGCATCAAAGAAAGGGGGGATTTCTTTGGAATGCACTACGGCTTGCTTGGCTGAAGCTGATGATTTGTTACAAGTAACACCATGCCACTTATGTGTGGGAGCTGCCTTCCTTTATGTCAGCAAGGATCTTACAAAGACCGCTTCTCAAAGAGTTACAGTGTGACTTGGATGAGAGGGTGTTTTTGTCAAACAGCAAATGTAGCTGTACCCCAGTGGGTGGTTGATTCTGTGTGCTGAGGTGGAGGTCCTTGAGAATGCAATAATTGGACGTCCCAGTATGAACCCTCCTGCTGGGCACCTCCTGGGCTCGTGTGCCAGTCAGAATGGAGCCACCCATCAGATTTTGCCCTTCTCAGAATGTTGCCATGCAGTTCTTGATCCAAAAGATGTAGCAAAATGTAGTTTGAAAGGTGCAACTGGAAAGGAAATACCATGCTGGGTCAATGTATCTTAAAGGTAAAGGGACCCCTGACCATTAGGTCCAGGCATGGCCGACTCTGGGGTTGCGGTGCTCATCTCGCTTTATTGGCCAAGGGAGCCAGCATACAGCTTCCAGGTCATGTGGCCAGCATGACTAAGCCACTTCTGGTGAACCAGAGCAGCGCACGGAAACGCCGTCTACCTTCCCACCCGAGCGGTACCTATTTATCTACCTGCACTTTGACGTGCTTTTGAACTGCTAGGTTGGCAGGAACAGGGACCGAGCAATGGGAGCTCACCCCGTCGCGGGGATACGAACTTCCAACCTTCTGATCAGCAAGTCCTAAGCTCTGTGGTTTAACCCACAGTGCCACCCGCATCCCCAAATGTATCTTAGGTTTAAACAAATAACATTGGTTTAGTTTTTATAGATCTATGGCCGAGTTTAAAAGCTTGGAAGCTGGACTTGGAAGCTGCAGTTCAGTGTGGACAAGTGTAAAGTGTTGCACGTTGGGACAATAAAATTTAAATTTCACAGAGATGCCCGTGGGGTCTGAACTTGCTATGGCAGGTCAGGAACAAGACTGGGTTGTAGCATTGTTAAAGGTATGGCATATGTTGGGATGGAGAATTGTAGCCCTTCAGAGATTGTTGGACTCTGGCATGGCCAATGATCAGGGATGCTGAGAGTTGTAGCACACCAACATCTGGAGGACCAGAAGCTCCCCACCCCTGTTATAGGGAGGCAAATGCCAAGTTCCGTTAAATAAGCAGCACATAAGCAGATACATCCAACAGTATATCTCATGGAATAAAAACATTAATGCATTAATGCTTATAAAACTATGCTGCAGAAATATAGTGCCGCATGGGGCTTGACTCTTTTATTAAATGTTGTTTTAATTGCTTTCAGAAGTAATCTGCAAAGAAAATAACAGAGTGGGGAAAGATAAGGAAAAAATGTACAAATATATACAGTGTTCTATTTTGGTAAACCGATTACAAAAAGGAATGGAATTACGGGGGTGGGGGCAGAAACGAGTACAAAATAAAATCTTGACTCTTTAATGCATATTATACATGTGATATATACATAATATATGTAATTGTTTTGCATAGTTTAATCAGGCTTTGAATAAAAGGCAATGCATGAACGGTTCAGATTTAAGCTGGTGCTCAGTGCAAGAACCAGTCCGATGCAGGCAAAGCCTGAGTGGAATAGAAGCGCCAATTTCCCTGTACAAACCCCTTTAAAACAGATTCTTCCTCCATCCCTAGCCGCCATTCTTTACCAGGAGACAGGTAAGTCCCTTAAATAAATGACGCTTCCACCTTTGAGTAGGGGTGAATTTGCAACACCCCAACTCCCCCTGAAAGAAGACTCAGAATGGTTTTTCCCTGGCAAAGAGTCAGGGAAGGGTCAGGTGAGCCATCAGGAGAATTGGGGAGGGATGAGATCAGGCTTTATCACCTGGCTCCATCCCTAACACTCCACTCTTCTCTTGACAGCACCTTCCTTCCCTATGCAGTGGGGTTTGCTAACTGCCTGTTTGGGGGCTGAGTAGGAATATTTTTGGGAGCCCTTGAATGGCCTTGAGACTCTTCTTTCTTAGTGTTGGAAGTCCTGTCTTTCGGGTGGCATTTTTGATTGGTTTAAGTGGCTTTCATTCTGGGCAGGAAAGACAAGTTAAGATGTGGTGGAGTGAATACCTGTGGCATTACAAGGTTAAGGACAGCCTTGGTCATCCTACACTGCCTTGATGTTGGATCCTTTGGGCTTCCCTTGAAGTTTGGCAGGCGCACTAGGGTGAACACCAACCCAGTGGAACCACGGGGCACTTAGCAGGTTCACATCCCCAAGGTTCTTGTAGAAAGGAGGAATAATTCCTTCCAGTCCTCTGCTGTGGGGCCACAGGTGGAGCCGATAAACATGCTCAGGAGTGGGGAGGGGCCAGATCCCACATTCAGACTATATTTTGTTTTGGCTAATTATGTTTATTTGATTGTTTGCAGATCTTCTCTGTTGCTGCAATTGAGTAAATGTAACTTTCCCCACTGCACTGATGGTTCCTTGTGTCTCCTTTAAGGGTGTGCTGGCAAGAGGTCATAAAAATGAGATCCAAGGGAACCTGACAAACGTAATGACGTAATGCTGGGCACACCGTTCCATGAGCTCATGTTCCTGAACAGATGGTCCTGGCAACATTGGTTTTAACTGGTGCACGGTTGAGACAATCATGCTTAAGTGATCTCTGGTTGCCTGGGGAGCAAGCCGGATAGTGTACAGCAAAATGCCTGCGCCTCCTGCCCGCATCATCTGCTACTCCCAGGGTTTTCATTTCCTTCACTGCCACTTGCTTTATTGTACAACTCAGTGGCCAGCCAGCCTGTGCCCTTGGTTCAAGAAGCTTAACTCCAAAAGAGGGAGACTGAGATGATGATGCACACTTCATATCAGTTTGCAATCTCTCCATGATAGATGCACGGGCTTCTTCCTTGCAGACAACTCCACGGTCAAGTGCGAAGCAGGTATATTAGCAGACAGTTATACTTGATCACTAGCAAGGCAAAATCCATCAGCCATGATGAACAGACACATTTTGGGGGTTTAGCTAATCGAATGACAAGGGCTGTTTTGTATACCAGAGGCTTCAAGCAGCCTTTCTTTTTTTTGCTTTGTAACTAGCATTAAAAAACAATAACCCTACATTAGTGATGCCAGAGGATTTTGTTCCATCCATATTTTGTATGAACTACCCTGATTCACACTTCCCAGAGTAATACACAGATTATAATCCATCTAGTATCCCATTATTTACAGTTTTCTGAGCTTTGCAATAGTTTTTGGTGCCAAAAAAGGTACCAAAATGCATATAAAGATGCATACGTTCGGTTAAAAGTCATTCAAAAATGTATATTTTAGTGTGTCATTCATACAAAAATGTGTCGGGGGGGGGATACATACAAAAATAATGCAGGTTTTCATGCTATTGCATGTTGGTACAGAAATGGGATGGGATGGATTTGTGAATGAACACATGTGAAACTGTCAGAGACCAAAAAAACCCCAGACAATTCTGTCCAACTCTAGCCAGAATACACATTCGTATTACAAATGCCTCTTCTTAACCTTTTCTTCTGCATCAGACCTCAGTCAGCAGAGCATGAGACTCTTGATCTCAGAGTTGTGGGTTCTAGCCTCACGTTGGGCAAAAGATTCCTGCGTTGCAGTAGATTGAACTAGATGACCCTTGGATCCCTTTCAACTCTACAATTCTATGATTCTATGGAACATGACATTTTAAATTCGGCTCTGGATCCATTCCAGTCCAGCTTCCGCGCTGGTCATGGGACCGAGACGGCTCTGGTCGCCCTAACAGGCAGCTGGATCGAGGCGGGTTGGGGCTGCTGATTCTTCTAGACCTGTCAGCAGCCTTTGACATGGCCACCACAAACTCCTGGACCACCGCCTTGCCGATGTGGGGATTCAGGGTGCAGTCCTTCAATGGCTGCGCTCGTTTCTCTCTGGTCGGGGACAGAGGGTGGCACTGGGGGGGGGGATTGTCATTGCGCCACTCCTTGGTGTGTGGAGCACCTCAGGGTGCGATACTCTCCCCGATGCTTTTTAACATCTTTATGCGCCCCCTCGCCCAGCTTCTCCGGAGTTTTGGGCTGGGTTGCCATCAGTATGCCGATGAAACCCAACTCTATCTGTTGATGGATGGCCATCCTGACTCGGACCCAGACACACTGACCAGATGTCTGGAAGCTGTGGCTGGATGGTTACGTGGGAGCCGGTTGAAGTTAAATCCTTTGAAGACAGAGGTCCTCTGGCTGGGACGGGACGATATGGGATTGATGGGGCAACTCCCATCTCTTGCGGGGGTGCAATTAGTGCCAGTACCGTCTGTTAAGAGTTTGGGTGTAATCTTCGATACCTCCCTCTCTATGGAGGCGCAGATTACAGCTATAACAAAGGCAGCATTTTTCCATCTCCGCCAAGCTAAGCAGTTGGCCCCTTATCTCTCTCGCCCTGACCTAGCCACTGTGATCCACGCGACGGCCACCTCCAGACTGGGTTATTGTAACTCGCTCTGTGTGGGGCTGCCCTTGAGACTGACCCAGAAACTCCAGCAGGTGCAGAATGCTGTGGTGAGACTCCTTATGGGGTCTTCGCTGCGAGATCACATTCATCCGGTACTATACCAGCTGCACTGGCTCCTGGTGGAGTACAGGATCAGGTTTAAGATGCTGGTTTTAACCTTTAAAGCCCTATACGGCCTAGGACCCTCATACCTATGGGACCGCCTCTCCTGGTATGTCCCACAGAGGAACCTATGGTCTGCAAATAAAAACATCATGAAGGTACCAGGCCACAGAGAGGTTAGGCTGGCCTCAACCAGAGCCAGGGCTTTCTCGGCTGCGGCTCCAGTCTGGTGGAACGCTCTGTCACAAGAGACTAGGGCCCTGCGGGACCTGACATCTTTCTGCAGGGCCTGCAAGACAGAGTTGTTCCACCAGGCCTTTGGTCAGGGCGCAGCCTGACTCCCTTCTCTGGCAACCTGCACAGAATTTTGCTTAACGGTTGCCATCAATTTGATTTTAATTAATTTTTATAATGAAATGTTTTTAGAATGTTGGATTATTTGATTGCTTGATTATTTGATTGTTCTTAGCCGCCCTGAGCCCAGCTTCAGCTGGGGAGGGCGGGATATAAATTATTATTATTATTATTATTATTATTATTATTATTATTATTATTAAATTTGGCTTTATGTTTCTATCGCATCCTTCCTTTCTTTATTTCGACCATTTCTAAATTGCTATCTATCTATCTAAACCAGGCATAGGCAAACTCAGCCCTCCAGATGTTTTGGAACTACAATTCCCATCATCCCTGACCACTGGTCCTGTTAGCTAGGGATGATGGGAGTTGTAGTCCCAAAACAGCTGAAGGGCCGAGTTTGCCTATGCCTGATCTAAATCTAAGTGGTGTACAGAACAACAAAAAAGTTACAAAAATGCTTAACAAAAGACAAGAAATATCCAATAATTATAATTATGCACAATAGGCTGGACTTTAAGTGCACACTGAATTCAATGTCTCCTCCATCCTTAGTCCTGGCTTATCTCAGACTGCTACTTAGGGCTCAGTCCTGACATCCCAGCTTTGGGCAACATGGCTCCTGGTTCTCCCTCTGGAGCAACTGACAGGGAATAAGATCATCCGGGATAAGAATACTGCAACTCAGTGTTCTAAGAATTTTTATGGCTGTGAATGTCACTTCCACTTGGTTCCACTGAAACCCCACCTAGTGGAATCGCCTGACATATTTATGGAAACAGATTGCTTATTATTGCATAATAGCCTTACAAATCATGCACAGGCTCCATTAGCGAAATGTGAAAGAGCAGCGGACGTTGTTGGTGTCAATGCAACCACGCTGGGAAGATTTCACTGCATGAAAGATGGTCTAATTAGCAAGGTGGTGGGCGATTTTAAGATAGGCTCAAGAGGGTAAGGGACGTTTTGCATGTTTTGCACAATTCTGATGGCCAACCTCAGTGGGGGTGTGAGTTTGTGGAAATGATCAAGCAGCCACATGTCCTCATATATCTGGCCATGAAGTCACAGTGCAAAATTATAAGAATGTAAGCATGCGTGGTGTGGTGGTTAAGAGCAGTAGTCTTGTAATCTGGTGAACCGGGTTCGCTTCCCCTCTCCTCCACATGCAGCTGCCGGGTGACTTTGGGCTAGTCACACTTCTCTGAAATCTCTCAGCCTCACTCACCTCACAGAGTGTTCGTTATGGGGAAGGAAGGAAAAGCTGCTCTGAGACTCCTTAAAGGGAGTGAAAGGTGGGATATCAAGTCCAAACTACTACTACTACTACTACTACTACTACTACTACTACTATTCTTCTTCTTCTTCTTCTTCTTCTTCTTCTTCTTCTTCTTCTTCGCAGAGCCCTGCTGGATCAGGCCAATGGCCCATCCCATCCAGCATCTTGTTCTCACAGTGGCCAGCCATAGTTGGACTCTGGGCCTGGGATTCCCCATCCCTTGGACAGCAGAATAACGTCATGATTACTCACTTTGCAAGAGTATCCCAAAGCCTTTTGGTTTCATATTAACCAAGACCATCTGGTGCACAGGTTCCAAGAGGAAGACGCATTTCCATTATTATCAGCATCAACATTCTCTCTTCAGAAGTCAGGCCTGAGTAATTATTCTGCTCATTTCAACTTCCACTTTGATTTTCTCTGTCACTTAACTGATTCCGTTTTGTCATTTCGCAGCTGCTACAGCCCATCTAATCTCAATCAATTAAGCTCCCCTTTAGAAGCGCCCGCTTCCTCCAGCACAGGCAAAGCGAGGCAAATTGATAATATTATTGTTCAGATAATGCAGACAAATGGGCCTCGCCACACAAAAAAATGAGGCATGTCGTTATCAGAGTGGCTTGTATTAATAATCATAATCCCAGTCATTTGTTGCTTATCGAAACAGAAGGCGTGGATCACTTAAAGGCTGGCGTGGGGAGAAAGCTCTGGGTCTTAAGGAGACACAAGCAATTGTTCTGCTCAGTATGAAAGTGAGAAGTGCCACCAAACGCTTCCGGCTTGAGTGAGACATCAGAGGAATGCAAGGAAAGTGCACACACACAAGGAGAACTTTGAGAAGGCCATTCCTGATCCAAGAACATACAAAGAGCCCTCTAAATCAGGCCAATGGCCTGTCTAGTCCAGCATCCTGTTCCCATGGCGGCTGACCAGATGCCTGTGGGAAACCTGCAGGCAGGATTCGAGCACAATAGCACTCTCCCTTCCTGTGGCTTCTAGCTACTGAGTTTCAGAAGCATTGCTGCCTCCAAGCATGGAGGCAGAGCATTGCCGTAGTCACAAATTTGCACAGCTCTCTTTTTAAAGCCTTCATATCCATGCTTTTCCCTGATCTGCCTTGGCGCACCCCAGTTTCTCCCATACCAATGTCAGAGGAGCTCCAATGTCTGTCGGGCAAAAGTCAGAGAGATTTCTGTGGCAGCAAGAAAGGGGCAAGCAAATATTGGATCTCCCTCTCTGAGGTCAGACTTCCTATGGGCCTTTGGGACATCAGCTCAAGGACCATAGGATTGCAGAGTTAACATTCTAAGAATGTAAGAAGAGCCCATTTAGTCCAGCATCCTGTTCTCACAGTTGGCCAACCAGACCCCTGTGGGGACATTGCAAGGGGGGACATTGCTCTTTCTTTCTTCAAAGGAGTTGCTCAAAGTGGCTTAGAAATATGAAAGCAAGCAATAACCCCCACCCCACTGAGAGATCCCACTATACAGTGGTACCTCGGGTTACAGACGCTTCAGGTTACAGAAATAGTACCTCGGATTAAGAACTTTGTTTCAGGATGAGAACAGAAATTGCGCAGCAGCAGCGCGGCGGCAGTGGGAGGCCCCATTAGCCAAAGTGGTGCTTCAGGTTAAGAACAGTTTCAGGTTAAGAATGGACCTCCAGAGCAAATTAAGTTCTTAACCCAAGGTACCACTGTAAGAAAAACTAAAATACCTGTTATCAAATGAAAATAAATGGCACCAAGTAAAGGAAGAACAGCACTCATAATCAATACATGATTGTATCATAGCCTCATAGTGCTTTAATATGATATATCATATTCATAATGTGAATATTATATCTAAACACACACACACATATGGTATGCATTTCTGAGCAGAATTGCTAGAGAGATTTTTGGTTCCTGATGGAGCATCTCAAGAGGCCTAAAAGAGTAAGAGTAATAAGGTCTTGCAAGTCCAACACCCACCCACACAGGGAGAGAGAGAGAGAGAGAGAGTGTGTGTGTCAAGGAGTTTGGTAGGTGCAGAGCCTAGCTCTGTGTACTTTAATAATAGTGGCACTCTTACCCGAGGGTCTGTATTTATTAGTTCTTTAATACAACACAGCTCTGTCAATCCATAACCCAGTGTCAGATAGCACTTTCTCAAACTGCAGGCACAGGAGGAAATCTACCCCTAATAAAGAAAACTCTTTCACACACACCCCCACCACTTGTGTCTTCTTTTCTCTATCTTGTCTCCAAGGTATTGCAATGCCACCTGCGATCAAAGATCAACAAGGAACTTTTCTTTTTACCAGTGTCATTTTCTAGATGAGTAGTCAAAATCAGCCCGGTTCCTTCAGGAAAGCCTTCTTTGTATCACCCATAGCTTTGACTTCATCACCACTGTTGGTCCTGCCCCACCACCCATGAAGAAGTTTTGCAGCATTGGGGGGCTTTTTAAGTTGAGAGAAACGGAAAGTCAGAGGTGACATGATAGAAGTCTATAAAATTTTGCATGGTATGGAGAAAGTGGGTAGAGAAACCGTTGTTTTCCTCTTTCTCGCAGCGCTAGATCTCATGGACATCAAGTGAAGTATAGAGTTAAACTATGGAATTTGCTCACTCCGACTTCAAAGTAGTGATGGCCACCAACTTGGGTGGCTTTAAAGGAGGATTACGCTATCCTAGCCACAGTGGCTATCTTCTATCTCAACTGTTGGAGGCAGTATACCTCTGAATCCCATTTGCTGGGAATCCCAAATGGGGAGAGCTGTTGTTGCACTCACATCCTGCTTTTGAGCTTCCCCTAGGCATCTGATGGGCAACCATGAGAACAAGATGCTGGACTAGATGGTTCATTGGCCCGACCCAGCAGGCTCTTCTTGTGTTCTTCCACCAGTCTTAGAGCTGCCAAGATTTATTTCCAACCTAGTGAGTGCAATGGGAGAGGATTTTTTTTTAAGACAACCAGCCACAAAAAGCTGTACAGTGGTGCCCCGCAAGACGAATGCCTCGCAAGACGAAAAACTCGCTAGATGAAAGAGTTTTACGTTTTTTGAGTCGTTCCGTAAGACGAATTTCCCTATGGGCTTGCTTTACAAGACGAAATGTCTTGCGAGTTCTTGCGAGTTTGTTTCCTTTTTCTTAAAGCCGCTAAGCCGTTAATAGCCGCTAAGCCACTAATAGCCGTGCTTCGCAAGACGAAAAAACTGCAAGACGAAGAGACTCGCGGAACGGATTAATTTTGTCTTGCGAGGCACCACTGTATAAAAATGCAGAAAGCTACACACACACACACACACACACACACACACACACACACAATGCTGAACTGGAAGGGCCATTGGTCTGATCCAGCAGGGCTCTTCTCATATGCTTATGTTATTATTGGCCACACTGGCTGAGACTGATAGGAGTTGTAGTCCATCAATATCTGGAGGTCTGCAGGTTCCCCAAGCCTGATGTAGTTCCTTGCTTGCCCTCTAGAAATTAAAACTCCCAAATTCTAGATACACTGAGCTATCTTAGCAGCAGGACCAATCGCCACTTTCTTCAGCAGAGATAACCACACCCAGGCACCACTTCCCTGAATCTCTGCTTGCAGAAAACAGCAAGGGAATCCAATGCCTTCAAGCTTGAACAAATAGCTTTGCTATGCTGCGAAAGCTCGAATCCCTTGCCACTTAAAGCAAAGCCACAAGGTATGTGAAATCCAAATAATAAGGGCATGAAGACATGAGATGTTGTTGCTGTAGTCACTTGATACACTGCGCAGAAGCAGAAGCAGGTCATGGGGTATCATGCTAAGGCCATTACACGTGATGTTATGTGCACCAGCAGTGGTTGTCGTTTTTCATGCACATATATGGTATTTTGCATTGAATACATAAGAGCCCTGCTGGATTATGTCCCCAAATCCATCAAGCCTTGCATCCAGCTTCCAACTGTGGCAAGCCAGATGCAACCAGCAAGTTTGGAAGCAGAGTGTGGCGGCAATAGCTCTTCCCTGCTGTTGTTTCATAACAATTGGAATTCCTGCCCATACATTAAGATCTTCTACTGAGGCCTCTCTCCAACAACCATCACTTGCCGAAGTGCATTTTGCTTGCATGAAGAAAAGGGCATTATCTGTGGTGGTGCACAAACTTTTGTGTATCCTTCATAGCATGTCAGACTAGGATATGGGAAACTAGGGTTCAAATCTCCAAGAAAGCATGAAACTCACAGGGTGAACTTGGCCCAGTCAACAATTTTTCACCTAACCTACCTCACAGGGTTGTTGTGAAGATAATATTTATTTGTTCATTCATTCATTCATTCATTCATCCATTCATTTCATGAAAATTATACATGGTTGTGTGTGTTTTTTTTTAAAAAAAACCCTCAAAGTCTTTTACAAAAAGATAAAAACAAATAAACAAGAAAAAATACAATATTTACAAGAAGTTAAAATACTAAAACAGATTAAAACTCACACCAGAATTCCTAAGCATCTGGGTATGCTTGTCTAAACAAGAACGTTTTCAGCAGGTGCTGAAAAGAATACTGTTATAGCAATAAGCAGGGAGCTCCAAAGGCTAGGTGCTGCCACACTAAACGATTGAGTTCTTATCAATGTGGAACCAATCCGTCACTGGTGTTGTGCAATGCCAGGTCTATAGGCAAAAAAACCGCCACCCTGCGAGACTTCTTCACCTCGCAGGGGGTTGACCTGGCTTGTGTGACGGAGACCTGGGTGCGTGAAGGGGAAACTGTTACCTTACGAGAGATGGCGCCCCCAGGTTTCTCCGTCCTCCACCAGTCGCGGACTGTGGGCCGGGGGGGGAGGGGTGGCATTATTAATCCGAGAAGACTGTTCTTTCAGGGCTCTACCATCGCCATCGATCCCCGGCATTGAATGTGTTGGCCTAGTGTGGGGCTCCGAGGTGAGCTTGGCTGTCTGGCTGGTGTACCGGCCACCTAGCGCACCAGCAGCCACCCTGTCAGGCCTGTTGGAGGCGGTGGCCGGCTGGGCCTTGGAGTTCCCCAACCTATTGGTACTGGGGGACTTCAACATCCATGCTGATGCCACTCCCTCCTCACAGGCTCTGGACCTGGTGTCTTCCATGGCGACACTAGGGCTCTCCCAGTTTGTTTCGGGCCCCACACATCAAGCAGGCCACACGCTGGATTTGATCTTTGGCGCCGGTATAGATGTGATCATGTCTCCCTCGATGAAGGTGCCATGGTCTGATCACTACGCACTGAAAGCCAGGATTGATTTTCCACCCCCACCCTGCTTAGGTGGCGAGCCAATTTGGGCTCGCCCGCGGAGGCTGATGGACCCTGATAGATTCCGTCAGGCCTTGCGGGACCTTGCTCCCCCTGGCGACTCATTGACTGAGCTTGTTGAGGGCTGGAATATCCAGCTCCTAGCAGCCATCGATGAGATCGCACCTAGGCGCCCTCTGCGACCCCGCAGAAACCGGGCTCCCTGGTTTACCGAGGAGCTTCGGAAAATGAAGCGGGACCTCAGACGGCTAGAGCGAGTATGGCAGGGTGCCCGTGACGGAGCTTCAAGAACATCTTATAGGGTTTTTATGAAAACCTACGAGATGGCAGTGAAGGCCGCTAAGAAGTCCTACTTCTCGGCCTCCATTGCCTCCGCTAGCTCTCGCCCGGCGCAATTATTTAGTATAATTAGGTCTTTAACGTCCCACGAAGGACAGCCAAATTTAAATAACAATTCGACACACAGCTGTGAGGCATTTGCGAGCTTTTTTGCGGAGAAGGTCCTGTTGCTCCGCCATGACCTCCCTGCCAATTTGGATACAATGAAGGAACTGGAGGCCCCTCGACTGTCCTCGGGTCCAGTATTGGACCACTTTGACCGGATATCCCCAGCCGATGTGGACAGACTCCTCCAAGCTGGAAAGCCCACCACTTGTCCTCTTGACCCATGCCCGTCCTGGCTGATTAGAGCGTGTCCAGACGAGGTGCGGGCCCCCCTGGGTGATATCATCAATTTGTCCCTTGGCACCGGGATATTCCCAGGGGAACTGAAGGAGGCAGTGGTGCGTCCGCTCTTAAAGAAAACATCATTAGATCCTTTAGATCTATCCAATTACAGCCCGGTTTCGAATCTGCCATTCCTGGGTAAGGTGATTGAGAGAGCGGTTGCTGAACAGCTTGGTAGGTTTCTGGATGAAACATCTGCTCTCGATCCATTCCAGTCCGGCTTCCGCGCTGGTCATGGGACCGAGACGGCTCTGGTCGCCCTAACAGATGATCTCTGTAGGCAGCTGGATCGAGGCGGGTCGGGGCTGCTGATTCTTCTAGACCTGTCAGCAGCCTTCGACATGGTCGATCACGAACTCCTGGACCGCCGCCTTGCCGACGTGGGGATCCAGGGCACAGTCCTTCAATGGCTGCGCTCGTTTCTCTCTGGTCGGGGACAGAGGGTGGCGCTTGGGGGGGAATTGTCATCGTGCCACTCCTTGGTGTGTGGAGTGCCTCAGGGTGCGATTCTCTCCCCGATGCTTTTTAACATCTTTATGCGCCCCCTCGCCCAGCTTGTCCGGAGTTTTGGGCTGGGTTGCCATCAGTATGCCGATGACACCCAACTCTATCTGTTGATGGATGGCCATCCTGACTCGGCCCCAGATACACTGACCAGATGTCTGGAAGCTGTGGCTGGATGGCTACGTGGGAGCCGGTTGAAGTTAAACCCTTCGAAGACAGAGGTCCTCTGGCTGGGACGGAGCGATATGGGATCGAGGGGGCAACTCCCGTCTCTTGCGGGGGTGCAATTAGTGCCAGCATCGTCCGTGAAGAGTTTGGGTGTAATCTTCGATACCTCCCTCTCTATGGAGGCGCAGATTACAGCTATAACAAAGGCGGCGTTTTTTCATCTCCGCCAAGCTAAGCAGTTGGCTCCTTATCTCTCTCGCCCTGACCTAGCCACTGTGATCCATGTGACGGTCACCTCCAGACTGGATTATTGTAACTCGCTCTACGTGGGGCTGCCCTTGAGACTGACCCAGAAACTCCAGCGGGTGCAGAATGCCGCGGCGAGACTCCTTATGGGGTCTTCGCTGCGAGATCATATCCATCCGGTGCTGTACCAGCTGCACTGGCTCCCGGTGGAGTACAGGATCAGGTTTAAGGTGCTGGTTTTAACCTTTAAAGCCCTATACGGCCTAGGACCCTCGTACCTACGGGACCGCCTCTCCTGGTATGTCCCACAGAGAAATTTACGGTCTGCAAATAAAAACACCCTAAAGATCCCAGGCCCCAGAGAGGTTAGGCTGGCCTCAACTAGAGCCAGGGCCTTTTCGGCCACGGCTCCAATCTGGTGGAACGCTCTGTCACAAGAAACTAGGGCCCTGCAGGACCTGACATCCTTCCGCAGGGCCTGCAAGACAGAGCTGTTCCACCAGGCCTTTTGTCAGGGCGCAGCCTGACTCCCTCCTCTGGCAATCTGCACAAAACTTTGCTTGATGGTTGCCATTAATTTGATTTTAATTTGATTTAATTAATTTTATAATGAATGTTTTACAATGTTGAACCATTTGATTGTTGTTAGCCGCCCTGAGCCCAGCTTCGGCTGGGGAGGGCGGGATATAAATAAAATTTATTATTATTATTATTATTATTATTGTTGTTGTTGTTGTTATTAATATGAGAGCCATCTAAACCAACTTGAGCTTCTTGGGAGAAAGGTGAGACATAAATGAATAAGGCCTTGGTCAGTCCCATACTGTCCTGGCTTTTCTCCAAATCGTCCCTGCTTCCCCCTTCTAAAGCAGCTAAAGATCAGGTGGGAAGAGGACATCCCCATTCTCCAACCCAGATTTCCACAGTTCAGCCCCCCCCCATTTATTCTTCCCCTCCTCCCCCTCCTCCATCATGATGCTTACCTTTAGACTGAGCAAGTTGCTTGTTTGGAGCTCTCCAAGGTGCTGAAATCCCAGTCTGACTTGCCTGGTAACCACACTGTGTGTCATGAGCTTCTGCCTGAGCTTGGCACTCACCAGAGACACTGCTCCTGCCTTAATTGGGACCAAGCTGCTGTTGAAATCTTGATGCCCCCTCCCACTAGCATGTAGAACTTAGACTCAGATAATTAGAGCACATCTGTCAGGGTGCAACCCCTGCCCATACCATGAAGTCTCCTCTGATAAAGAACAAGGGGAGGAAAACCTCCAGCAGATAGTGGTTCTGATCCAGAGAAGCCATCAGATCAAATCATCTCTGCCTCAGGACTGGTCGTCCCCACATTTAGATTTCAGATCCCTTCCCCCCATCATCTCCCCCAGGGCAACTGGAATAGAGGAAACAATGAACATAAGACCATAAGAAGAGCTCTACTGGATTGGGCTGATGGCCCATCTAGTCCTGCATCCTGTTCTCACAGTGGCCAACCACATGCCTGAGGGAAACCTGCAAACAGGATCTGAGCACAAGAGCCCTCTCCCCGCCTGTGGTTTCCAGCAACTGTATTCAGAAGCATTGCTGTCTTCAACTGTGTAGGCAGAGCATAGCCATCAGGACTAGTAGCCATCAATAGGCTACTATTGTCTAATTCTAATTTGTCTAATTCTCTTTTAAAAACCAGCTAAGTTGGTGGCCATCACTGCCTCCTGTGGGTGTGAGGTCTGTTTAATTCTGTGAAGGATTTTTTTATCTGACCTGAGTCTTCAACTCAGCCCACAGCGCCACCCGCGTCCCTTTGTCTGAACTAGAAAGTCCCAAACTCTGCAACTCTTCCTATAAGGAAGATGCTCCACTCCCTTTTTTTGAGCATGGGGGAACTTTAGCACCACCACTGAAGTGCCATGTTAGCTTCCCAAGAAGCTAGCATGTGGGAGGAGAGGGAGATGTATAGAAACACCTGCTTGTATCCAGTATGTTGTGGAGAGCCAGAAAGCACTTGTGTCCCAACCTCCTATATAATTTCCCAGCCTTAGCTGCTTCATCAAGGTCACCTTTTTATATATATATCATCTCATTTAGCTGCTAGAGTCATACCTGAAAGTTCTTCTTGTTGTTGTTGTTTAAAAAAAAGAATCCTAAGAGATGAGAAGAATATTTCCAACCTCCCTCCCTGAAATTATGTTCAGAAGGAGAAAAATGGTGGGCATTTTTTTTAAAAAAAAAAAATATTGGCAATTTTTGGTGTTGACCTGAAAGCTGTAGATGAAGAGAAGATCAAAGTCTTTGAAAGATCAAACATTTTGAACACGGCATTTGTGATAATTTTGCAAAAAATAAAATAAATCTCTCCACCTTTTAAAAATTATGCTTTTGTTTCTGTTCAGAAGGTATTACAGAATGGGGAGCATCAGACAGTTTAGAAGAAGGCATATCAAAGGGATTTATATAGAAACAAACAGATTTAATGTAGACACAAAGGAGAGCTTACAAAGGAAAGGGGGAGAAACCACGGGTGATCTATGATATACGTAACTCATCACTTCCTCTGTGCCACTGAAATTATCCTTAGATTTGTGTGCAGCGGTAACTTCCTATATGCGATCAAAGCTGTTGCATACCTATTTATACAGTGGTCCCTTGGATTAAGCACTTAATTTGTTCTGGAGGTCCATTCTTAACCTGAAACTGTTCTTAACCTGAAGAACAGTTAACACCACTTTGGCTAACGGGGCCTCCCGCTGCTGCCGCGTCGCTGGAGCACGATTTCTGTTCTCATCCTGAAGCAAAGTTCTTAACCCGAGGTAATATTTCTGGGTTAGCGGAGTCTGTTACCTGAAGCGTATGTAACCCGAGGTACCACTGTACATTACTGTGGGAAACACTCGTGGTCCAGAAGGGGAAAGGGATGTTAGACTTGATAAGCCTCTGGGCTAATCCAATAGTGCTCTTCTTACGTTCTCCCATCCACTTGGAGTGCTGTGGTTGGTTGGTACCAGTGCTAGGGTTACAGGAGGGCAGCCCCCTAACCTTTGTGATGCTGCTCCTGAGCTTATGTTTTCAGAAGTCTGTGGGAGGTCATGGTTCAGCTAAAGTAGAGGGAGGGAGAATCAGGAACAGGGTCAAAATTTGATCCCCACTCCCCCATCCTCATGCCACCTTCCCAAAGTTACCTAAACTAGGCACTGGGCTTTGGGGGGGAGGCACAAGGGCCCTGGCAGAGTCCTAGAGCCCTCCTGTCTCTTTCCCAAAGCTGGGCAGGTGGTAACCAGACTTTGGGAAGGAGGTGGGAGACTCTAGGACCCTGTCAGAGCCCTCATGCCCAGCACTTACTAGGTTTTGGGAAGGAGGCAGGAAGGCACCTCTTGACTCGGCACCCTGGGGGGGGGGGACGAGTCATGCTACCCTAAATCCACCTTTGTAAGGAGATAAGTATTCTGGATGTAGGATTAAGAAGTGAAGATTCTGAATTTAGGAATGAGGGCTCCTTACACCACCATTGCAATCTGAGCACTGATTGATAACCATTGTCAGGTTGATCACAAACCAAATGTTACTCATGCTAGGCTCCTTTGTTTTCTGGTATGTTTCTTACATCTAGGTCAGCTCTACCAGACAAACAGCAGCCTGTTCTTCACTGGGATAGACCAAGGATGTCTGTGGGAAATGATTCCACCTGTGCTGTGTTGCTGAGCCTCTGGCTCACGAGCCTAAACAGGCCCTCCAGGCTTCCCATCGGGCCTGTGTCAGGATTTCGCCTGGAGCACAGCCAGATGTTCATCACCTGACATCGTATGTTGCCTTCTGGAGCTCCGCAGCTTCTCCTTGCACCCCCTGCCCCCAATGTGCCTCATTTCTTTGTCTTCTCTGACAGAGCTGGCATAAGAGCTTTGGTGCCTGAGGCAGAGAACAAGATGGCTCCTATAGAGAAGCCAATTGGTTTGTTAGATTTGCTATTCTTAAGAGCAGAACAAAAGGCCAAAAGAGCTTGAGGCCCAGTCTTTAAATATTCAAAATGGCACCAATGCCAATATTGATCTGTTTTGTCTCATTATACGTTTGCTTGTCTGTTTACTCCCTTGTCTTTGCTGATAGCATTCCAGTAGACTATGGCTGACCCAGTTATAAATGCATCATCTCTTATTAGGTTTGGCTCAGTCCTGCTGAAATCAATAGGGCGTAGACACATTGAATGCTTGTTGGATCATGCCCACGATGGAAAGGCAATTTACCAGAGTCTGGTACCTGAAAATTGGGGCAGTACCTAGCAAGGTCGTGGGACGCGGGTGGCGCTGTGGGTAAAACCTAGGACTTGCCAATCATATGGTCGGCAGTTCGAATCCCCGCGGCGGGGTGAGCTCCCGTCGTTCGGTCCCAGCTCCTGCCCACCTAGCAGTTCGAAAGCACTCTTAAGTGCAAGTAGATAAATAGGTACCGCTTTATAGTGGGAAGGTAAACGGCGTTTCCGTGTGCTGCGCTGGTGCTGGCTCGCCAGAGCAGCTTCGTCACGCTGGCCACATAACCCGGAAGTGTCTCCGGACAGCACTGGCCCCCGGCCTCTTAAGTGAGATGGGTTTACAACTCTAGAGTCGGACACGACTGGCAAGGCCAGGGCTGATGTCAAGGGATGGCTTTATTGGGTACTTGGCAAGATCCATACCCAACTAGGGAGCCCACTGCCAACCCCTGGAACCCCGTGGTTCTTGCTGTTTCTACTCCTTGCAGCTGCAGCTGCCTTCTCTGAGTGAGTAAACAGTGAGGGTGAATGGGATACTGCTCTACCAACCTCAGTCAGCTCCTACTAGGCTGAGGATGGCAGCACTACCTGCTACCTTCTTAGTCTCACGGTTGCCCTAGTAGAACTTAGTCTCACGGTTGCCCTAGTTTCACCCCAAGTTTCACTTGGGGTGAAACTCAAATGACTCTGGCTCTGCCTGTCATTGGCTCTGGCTCCACCTACTGTTTGGGCAACCTGCCTTCTGACACACCAGTCCAAATGGGCACCAGTCATCACTGGTGAAAAAGAGTAGCTGTTTTTGTACACCTTGCCCTCTTTCTCTAAGAGATTGTGCCAATTGGGTCCAGAAGCAGCAGCAAATAGATGGGCGTCAGCCGCCACAGTGTGAGGAGGAGCAAGTGTCTCTGAAGCTTTCCAAAGCCTGGAACCAGCACTGGATATCAGAAGTGCAACAGCAGATGTCATGCAGTGTGCCATTTAAGGGTTAATTCTGTTGGTGTTAAAGTCAACCATCCAGGAGGGGGACAGGTAGAAGTGTTGCTTAGCAACCAGGCAGAGCTGCATGATGTTTGTTGAGGTAGCATGTGCCCTGATTGACTGCGTAGTTCTGAAGGACGTTTTGGTTGAATGTCTCTGCTATGTACAAGGCCTGAAGTAAGAAAAACAAAATGGGAAACTTATCCCTCAATGCAAGAGGGCTTGGGTCCCCACCTCCATCCTCTCTGTTTGCCTGTGAAGCCCCTTTGTCTCTTCCCACACGACAACAAAAATATTAGGGACTGATTTGCTCTCTTGGGTTGTAGGGCAGGATGCTGAAGGCAGATGGACAAGGGAAGGTACCCCCACCACCACCACCACCACCCAGAACATCCTGGGCCATCTCCAATTTAATTTAAAAAGTGAGTTTCCTACAGCTCTCCCATCTCTAATTTCAGCTGATGCTCCCTTTCGAAAAGAATTTGATTTTTAAACAGGATGCAAAGGCCATGTCTGAAGAACCCCAGCTGTTTCACAATGGAATAGATTTATAACTTCCCAGCAATAAGCTGGGAAGCTGGTGTAGCAGACCGACTGCTGAAATAAAACATCTTTCATTTTCATATGGCAGAAGAAGGAGAACAGATCAATAGCCCAAAAGGAATTTACTTTGGGTTGGTTTAATAAGGAAAATCATTTTGTGGGTGTTCAGATATTATCTGCCGTTTTATTTTTAACTGGGGTGTGTGTGTGTGTGTGTGTGTGTGTGTGTGCAGTTCAATCACATAAGAAGGAAAGTGCCTGGGTGTTTGATTTGATACAAATCAATATTTAAAGTTCTAGTTATTTTGTGGAAAAGTAAACTTATTGGCTTAAGATGTACACTTCTCTATGTACTGCATAGCTGGTCCATCTACCTCTGTATTGTCAACAGCAGCTGTGGGCACCTTTGGCTCTAACTTCAACACCCATCAGCTCCAGTAAACTTGGCCAATGGCCAGGGATGATGGGAACATAACATAAGAACTGGATCAGGTCAATGGCCTCTCTAATCCAGCATCCCATTCTTACAGTGGCCAATCAGATGCCTGTGGGAAACCCATAAGCAGGTCTTGAACACAATAGCTCTCCCCGCCTTCTTGTGATTTCCAGCAACTGGTATTCACACACATTACTGCCTCTGATGATGGAGGCAAGAGTATAGCCATCTTGGCTAGTAACCATTGATAACCTTGTCCACCATGGATTTGCCCAATCCTCTTTTAAAGCCATCCAAGTTTGTGACCATCACTGCCTCCTCGGAGAGTGAGTACCATATTTAACTGTGTTCTGCATGAAGAAGGACTTTCTTTTATCTGTCCTGAAAAAGTTGTAGGGAGTTGTAGTTCCCCAGATGTGGTAGTAGAGTCTAAGGTTCCTCACTGACTGGCAATTCCCAGAGAAACAGAAGCAGTCTGATCAGAAGAACATTGGTGTCTTTTTAATGTCAGTGAAACTTTCTTCCAAGTCCCTTTTGGTTCAAAAGCATACACTCTGAGCCTTCACCATTTTCCAGTTTAGTTGCAGATGGTGGCCCACTTCAAGACAGCACTTCAAGACATATGGCTTGGAAGTATACAACAGAACCTTCTACTGAGTTTACCAAACTAAGCCACACATATGAATGTGCAAACATGCGCTGTCGTGGCATGCAGCACCAGAAGTTTGTGCTGTTGCTGTCATCTTAGAAAAGTTTTAACATCCCCTTTTGACCTCGCTTGGGAATTTCTGCTCAGGAAACAGAATAAAAAGCTCAGACATGTGGTGTCCAGTTCTCTATCTCTATCATCTCTATCTCTATCTCTATCTCTATCTCTATCTCTATCTCTATCTCTATCTCTATCTCTATCTCTATCTCTATCTCTATCATCTCTATCTCTATCATCTCTATCTCTATCTCTATCTCTATCTCTATCATCTCTATCTCTATCTCTATCTCTATCTCTATCTCTATCTATCATCTCTGTCTGTCTCTGTTTCTGTCCATCTAGTCCTGCACTCTGTGATCTCACAGCAGCCAGTCAGATGCCCACGGAGAGCCTGCAAATGGCAGAGCTCTCTCCATTTGCAGTTCCCAGCAATTTGTGTTCAGAGACATACTGACTTTTCATACTGTTCAGAGACATACTGCCTTCCAACAGTGGAAACAGAACTTAGCCATCATGGTGGCCTCCAAGGAAGATGCTAACATTGTCCTATGACACTGTGGAAAGAAACTCAGTTTTGTGTGCTCCTGCCCCATGTGGTGAGCCACAAGAACTACAGTTTGTGTCTTCCATCCTGGCTACCAAAGGATCCTTGGGCTCTGAACTGGACCTGCTCATCTAGGCAACCCGCTTGGCCCTTCTTAGACAGCGCTATAAAGGGTTTCCTGTGTGGGCTAGGATTCTGCCTAGAGGACACTGGCCTCCCTGGCTCTGACATGTTTTGCTTTGCCCCTTGATACTGGCTCCTGGCTTTGTCCCCTCGGCTGTCTCTTGGCTTGACCTTGTAGCTTGGCTCTCCAGCTCTGGCCCCCCAAGGCAGAACTCCTGGCTCCCTTTTGACAGCTCTCTACAGATCAGCCCTGATGAAAAAGACAGGAAGGCTCTTTTGAAAGAGAGCCTTCCTTTAGTTAGTCCCGATGATACAAAGTGGCTTAAGAGTCTAAGGATTGCAGTGCTTAAGGATGGCAATTGGATGTGACACTCTGGGACTGAACATCCGATCTTCCTAAGATTTCCCTTCAGTAACTCTGCGGCTCTTGCCAGCCCTCCCTGGATTTATAAACACTGTGAGCAAAAACCTGCTTCTCCGTTGACAATTGCATCACTCAGGTGTAATGCGTATTTTAATTCTAGCTAATCTTCTATACTTCTGACTGAAGAGGAGGTAGTGCAATAAATCAAAACATGACAAAAGCAGCCGGTAGCAACCACGGCTTGTCACGGTAATCAGCTTTATTAACAGTGACTCATATTGTAAAACCTCTACTCGTTTGATGGAGTCCCTGGATTTCTGCTGTTCTCCCTTGAAATTGCTACGCTCAGGGACAGAGAACTTGAGGATCCTTATTTCTAAATGATGTGATGATGGTGCTTTTATTTAAATTAATTGTTTCAGTGTGGCCTATTTCCAGGTTTACATTATCATTATTATTATCAGGGTTTCTTTTTGGACAGAACTCACCGGAACTCAGTTCCGGTAGCTCACAGATGGGTGTCATTGCCATTATAAGAGAACAAGGGTGAGATTATGGTGAGTTCCGGCACCTATCTTTTTTTAGAAAAATAGCGTTGTTGTTGTTGTTGTTGTTGTTGTTCTTCTTCTTCTTCTTCTTCTTCTTCTTCTTCTTCTTCTTCTTCTTCTTCTTCTTCTTCTTCTATTATATAGGTAAAGGTAAAGGAGCCCTGACCATTAGGTCCAGTCGTGACCGACTCTGGTTGCGGCGCTCATGTCACTTTATTGGCCGAGGGAGCCAGTGTACAGCTTCCGGGTCATGTGGCCAGCATGACTAAGCCGCTTCTGGTGAACCAGAGAAGCACAGCAACGCCGTTTACCTTCCTGTCGGAGCGGTACCTGTTTATCTACTTGCACTTTGTCATGCTTTTGAACTGCTAGGTTGGCAGGAGCAGGGACCGAGCAACGGGAGCTCACCCCATCATGGGGATTCGAACCACCGACCTTCTAATCAGCAAGCCCTAGGCTCTGTGGTTTAACCCACAGCGCCACCCGCATCCCCTTCTATTATATACCACCCATCAACTGAGGATCACAGGGTGGTTTACAATATAAAAACACAGAAATGCAAAACATAATAACTAGCAAAACAATACTTCCCCACCCCGTTTAAAGGGCCATAGGTTGTTTAATAGGCCAAAGGCCTGGAAGAAGATAAATGTTTTCACCTGGCACCTAAAGATATGTAATGAAGGCATAAATAAAACCAACACTATGTATTGAGGGCTGCAGTCTTCGTTGATATTGAGACACCATGCAGCATTTTGAATCAAGGTGGTATACCGAAATATGGCTTTCCCATGACTTCACCCAATTCTTGGCATGATTGTCCAAACTCACACATTACAGTAACCATTTTTTAAAAATCACATTTTGAGAGGGGCGATTTCTAAAAATTCCTGGGCAGTGCCAGGCACTGTCGACTAGCAATTGTATATTTCATTGTGACTTGCCCTGACGCCTTTTGATGAAGGGTAAGAAATCTTATAGGATAAAAATAAAACCATCCCCACTGTTGTCATCATCATCTATGTATACTGCCCTGATTTCCATGAAGGAAGGAGAGGATAAAAATGTAATACATAAATATTTCTGTCACCCTCTACAAGACAACCAACAGAACTCCCGGTATTACCCTTCAGTTATCTATTGATCATTTGCCTGATGCTTCATTTATTTTTTAATGTTGAGGAGAACGACCCCTACTAGTGCTGAGGGTTTGAGGTTTACAACGATTTTAAAAGACATGGAATCAAATGTTATTAGCTTTCCACGTCTCCACAGCTACAGATTCAGAAACATATTCCAGTTGCTGGAGGGAATAATTCACAATGAATAATTTATCTGAACCACCTCGCCTGTGATTATTATTATTATTTTTTCCTTCTTTGAGAAATCTGTAAATAAAGCAAGGTCTCTGTAAATTTTATCCCTTGTTTTATGTTCATTTATTTCTTTGTTGTTTTTGTTTTATAAACCATTGGTGAGATTTTTAAACCGCTTTTTTTTTTGCATAGACAGCCCCAAAGCCACCGAAAGGGATTCATAAAATCAACAAGAAAAGGAAAGGAATATAAATAAATAAATAAAAGCCAATAAATAAATGAAACAACGGATCAGAAACAAGCATGTTGGCAGAATTGGCTTTAGAAAACACGCACAAGACACAAAATGAATGTCTTCTAACCTGCTTCCTATTTAATGTGTTTTCTATGTTTATATGGGTATGTGTCAAGCGCTGGGGCTTGCGTTGCATTCCTCGAGACTCATTGTCCAAGCCACGCTGGCTAAGTGGGATGCCTTGAATGAGTAACACGTCACACAGTTTCACCCAAAGCTTTTCAAAAGCTGCCCATCCTTCAAAAAGTTTACCTAATACAACTGATAACTGGCCCTGAAAATGCAGCAAGGCGAACAGCTCATTACCGTATTACGAAGCTGTTTTCTGATTGCTCCCATCTTGGTGGAAGCTGCCTTATACTAAGTCAGACTACTGGTCCATCTAGTTCAGTAATGCCAACCATTGGAGGACTTTGGGCTCTCAGATTTCAATGGTGCCCTGTGCGACACTAAAATTCAGGGGGCCACCCCACTCCATTCTACAGCATTGTTTTGGTGCAGGACAGTGCCCTGTGCAACCACCCTGGTTGTGCTACCCTAAAACCGCCTCTGTGCCAACTCTGACTGGCAGCAGCACCTGAGGCTTTCAGGTTATTGTAGTTAAGCCTTATATAAATACTTTGTTTCAGTTAAAATGGTAAATAAACATAGTGCAGGGTGCCCGCACTTAGGAACCTAAGAAGCTGTCTTGTATCGAGTCAGACCACCAGTCCATTCAGCTCAATACTGTCTGCACTGACTGGCAGCCGTTTCAGACAGAGGGCATTCCCAGCCCTAAGTAGTGGAGTCCTTGTCGCCAAAAGCAGGGAGAGAAATCATTTTAAGCCAACAGAAGCGTGTGATGAAGCGCTTTATTTTTCCAATAATTGACTAGATTATTAAGCCACAGAGATGGTTATCATTATGTGAAGCACTGTTACTTATTCAAGGGATCATGACCTGCTTCCTTCTTCGTAGGTGTGAGTTAACAGCTCCTGCAAATGACTGTAATACCACCTGAAATGTCACCAATGTGGTGAGGGCAATTAAGCATTCCATCCCCCTTCTTTTCCCCCCACTGTTCATCTGAAGTCTGACAGCTCAGCCAACAGGGCAGCTGGGTGCGGAGAATTCGCTCTGCACTCTCTGACAGTTTTCTCTCTGTGGTGTTCTCTGTCCCTGGCTCCCTTCATCAGGTAAGAGCCTTTGAATCCAATGTCAGACAACACTTTTGAGAATGAGGAGGAGCTGGCCCCTGGTACAAGCAGCTTATGAAGTCTCATTAAGGGAGGAGGGAGAAAAGTGTCTTTTGCGTGCTGTTCTGTTTGGCCGGCATTATAATGATGCTTTTGCCACAAAGTGCAGAGAAATGTTATTCTAATGAACGCCAGGGAGCCACTTGGCACTCGCCAGTGGGATTAATGAGGCGAAGGTGTTCGTGAAGGCATTGGGACACATTGCGTGGTTCTGGGTGACCTTTGCTTTTGAAGGTTTCTACTGTATGAGAGGCTTAATGGGGTGGGGGAATCACACGGCTTATGCTCACACAGACTTGCACACATATAGAGTTTAACATAAGGAGCTCATCCTGTTGGTTTAGCTTCTGTGATGTCACAGAACTACCAGATATCCTGGGTGTGCTTTCTTCCCAGATAGATCTCACCTATGTAGCATAAAAATGACATTGTTACACAAATATATGGGTGTGTGTCACACTTTTTCTCCAGACATCCCTTCCAGTCCAAATCAGTCATCAATTTTATTGAAGAAAATCTCCAGTTAAATTGGATTAAAAACTAGCTGGGAATTCTGGCCTGAATTTTCAGTTACCACTTGCTGGTCCTTGCAGGTCCACTGGTCTCAGGCCAGGACATGGCTTTTGAACTGGCTAAAAATGATACAGAACTGTCATGTCATTGTCTCTGCTGCATAGGTCAGCAGCTCATTATCCCTGACTGCCATTGGTTTGGCTTCTCTGATGTCACAGAGAACAAATCTTTGTGTTCCCTATAATGCGGCATATAAAAATTTCAAGAACCTTTCCCCCTTTGGGCCAAAGTGGATAAAAATCATAGGCACAGGAGGCTTTCCAGAATGGATTAAGCCTGCCAATTTGCAGACAAATAGATCTAGGGTTTTGCAGGGGGATGAAGTCAAAGGAATTCACTTTACTCCATGATCATTGATGAGGACAGTGGTGGTTTGCCTCCTGAACTTTCTTACTTTAAAGTAATTAAGAGGTGACCAGGTGGTGTGCAATATTGCTTTGTTTTTTGAAAGCTTCTTATTGGCATGTCTTTGTGTCCTCTGATAGGACTTATAATAGGAGGCTGTCTAGAATACTGCCTGTGGAGTTCTGAAGAGCTCTGAGATGGTGGTTGCTGTTGTTGTTTTGCTGTTGCTAAAGAATTGCAATGTCTTTAAAAATAACTTAAAGCTTCTAATATTTGTTTATAAACCTCCATTGTTGTGCTGTAAGGAAAAAAACACCAACACAGAGCTTTGACATGCTCTGCAGGCAATATTTTGGACAGCCTCACTTCTTGCAACACCCATGGACCTAGGGAATTATAGAGGTATAAGGGAAACAAAGAGCTGTAAAGTATAGAAAAGGACAGAAGCAACAGAGTGACAGAAGACTTTGTGGCTGGGGTTCTGATCTGACATGGGAGAGTATTGTTACTGCACTTTGACTGAAGAGGGAGGGAAAGCCCCCAAATTACTGTGTTTTGCCTCATTATTCAGTCCCCATGCAGAGTCAAAATACACCCCTTTTAGATAGCTCTCGACTACATGGCATGTCACTGTCTTCTCTCCTTCCAAGATGAATGTCCACTCACTATATCTATCAGAGTGTTTAAGATTATGTGTTAAGATTTTAAGACCAAAAGGGAAGGGGAGAAGAGTGAATGAAAGGAGAGGCGAAACCTCTGCATAGGGTCTCAGGCAATGTTTGAAAGACAAAATGAGAGAGGATTGATTAGTTACTTTCTTCACACTAGGTAGTGATCAAAATGATGAACGATCAAAGGAGCTAACTGCAGTGGGGCAGGATGCTGTAAAGGGAAGACTTCATAGACACACAGCTGTTTTTTCTATGAGCTAAGCGGGTGGGAGGGGGGTTAACACCTCAACACATTAGTCTGGCATCTGAGAACGAGCGGAATGGGACAGATGTTAAGAACAGCACTGATTCCGTCCTGTAACTCTGAAATGCCACTCTAAATTTTGAGCTGAGAAAGACAGAACTGTACTTTTCTCCTGAATGATTCTGGGACCTATGGCATGCAAACTGGATGCTCTGACACTGAGCTATGGTCTCTACCCTGAAAATAAAACAAGAGTCCATCCCTCACATTTCTGAGCAAAAGTCTGCTTCAAATACGGGCATAGGAAGTTGCCCATCGGACCTATTGGTCCACCTTCCTCACGCTTGCCTGCACTAGCTGGCAGTGGCTCTCCAGAATTTCAGGCAGGCTTATCTCCCAGCCCTACTAAGGGTTGGACCTGAGACCTTCTGCATGGAAAGCAGGTGTTCTCCCACTGAGCCAATGGCCCTTCCCCATGGAGACATTGGGTGCGGTTTCAATACTATTTTCATTTTAAAGAGCAACTGCAGACCAGTCCTGGGAGCTGAGTGTTTAAGTTGACCTCAATCACAATTCCTTAACAAGTGTTTCTAACCAATCTAACTGGTTTCTTGGACTAGGTGTAATTTCACAATGCAATCCACAACCATTTGGTTCCTCTCCTATTATTATTTTTTTGGACTAAAAGGAGAATCTTGATGGTGATGACGCTTTCCAGAAAATCATTGCTACTTTGTAGTGCTGTTCTTGGTGGTGGTTTTTTTAAAAAAGGATGACAACTGTCACTGTTTTCCAGTGAGAACAATCTCACCTTGAACTCCTGGATTTGTTTGGACCTGAAGCACATAAGGAAACCTTGAAAGAAAGCGAATTACAGAAACACTGAGACTCGATAAAAGGTGACCTCCACTCTTTGAGTTCTACGCAATTCTTCCAAGGGTACAGCAAGAGAGAAACAGAGAGGTTTGTCTCCTTCAATAAGGCTCCAAAGAAAGATCACTAATTCATTGGTGGAGAGAGAGAGAAAGCTACAGACAGCAGAATATGTAAAGACAGAATAAATGTGTAGGACCAGCGAAAGCATCCTTCCATTAAAGCAATGGTTCCTAAACTTTTTTAGCCCACCCCTTTGGTTCCATAAACTCATCCCCAGTGCCCCCCCACCCTGTGAAAAGCATTATTCAGAATAGTGGGCTGAATGACCCAATAAGGAAGATAATAACACAATAAAATTCAGAACAATTAATTTCACATTTATTCAAAGTCCAGTTAAAACTATTTAGTTTAATGAGCTCCACAAAGTTGATGATTTTGATCCAGTGATGTCTGATAGTTATTTGCAGTATCCAGCGGCCCCCCCCCTCCACCAACATATATATTCTGCCTTTAAGGAGCTGAACGTAGCATACATAGATTTGCTGTACTTGACACTGGCTTCATTTATGCCGGATAACCTTATTTATTGATTTATTCCATAAAATTTATACACCAGTTGTTTTGAAAACAAAACAAAATCTGACAGCAGTTCATAAAAAGAAAAAAACAATAGAATTATCAGTAAGAAAAATCAGCAAGAATAATTCAAGACTTTCAAAAAGTTAAGATAGCAATAGACTAAAACCAGATTACAACTCGCATCAGCTTGTCAAAAGAAAAATGTTTTTTTAGCAGGCCCTGAAAAGAGTACAAGGAAGGCAACTGCCTCATGTCAACAGGCAGGAAGTTCCAAAGTGTAGGCTCTGCCACACTAAAAGATCAATTTCTTGCAAATGCAGAATGGGCATTGTGTGGCATCTATAGCAGCACTAGTTCCTCCGATCAAAGTAATCAAGTGGTTGTACATGGGCTAAGGTAACCTCACCATCTAACTGTGCATAGCATTGTTTTGCATTGCTGCTATTATTATTATTATTATTATTATTATTATTATTATTATTATTAATGTTCAATGTTTCTTGTAAGCCACCTTTGCCTCCTGGCAGATGGTATATAAATCGTGGTGATACATAAATTTTATTTTATTTTTATCCTGCTGTTCGGTTAAAAAGTTGCTCACAGGTATTAAAATTCAACGCACAGCACTGCTGGCAGTCAGCCGCTGCACATAAATAAAACGAAGACACGAGTCCTGCCCTGAGGCGTACAGATTTCCTCTAAAACAAAAACAACTCCCAAACAAGACACACTGGAGTAGTAGAGTAAAAAGGTAAAGGAAGGGATTCGGTTTGATAGGGCAGAACAAAGAGATGAGTTACTAACAGCATTAGCAGCCCTCACTTCCATAGGCACATAGGATTTTAGTACTTGTGTACAAATCAGGTATGAATGGATGCACACGGACGGAAGGCCTATCCAGGCTTTTGGGTAAAGCAGGAAGGGCCAGGAGTACACGCATCCTGACTGAAGGGAGGCTTCTGAACACATTAAAGCCAAATGCACTTTGAACCTCCCTTTAGACCTCTGTGTTCACTGCATGGGGGAGGGTGTGGTGTGTTTTGAACCCCATCTGCACTCTACATTTCCAGTACCACTCCACATTTCCATAAACCAGTATCAGACCCCTTTAAGCAGCCATGGCTTCCTGTAAAGACTCCTGGAAATTGTTTGTTAAAGGTGCTGGGAGTTGTTAGGAGACAGCTGTTGCCCTAACAGAGTTGCAGTTCCTAGAGTTCTGTGGGGAAGGGGGGCTGTTTGTCCAAAAACCACTTTGGGAATGGTAGCTCTGGGAGGGAAATAGGGGTCTCCTAACAACTCCCAGCACCCTTAACAAGCTACAGTTCCCAGGATTCTTTGGGGGAAGCCATGACTGCTTAGAATGGTATGCAAGCACTCTCAGCATATGGTGTAAGGAATTCTGTTTCCCTGACTCAACAGAAGGCAAATTCCTATGCCCTTATTTAAAGCAGCACTTTGTTCAGAATCATGAGGACTAGAATATTATTTTATTTTTAGGAGAAGGACCATAGCTCAGTGGCAGAGGATCTGCTTTGCGTGCATGGTGAATTACCCAGTTAAAGAGATGAGTGAAGGTCCCTGTGCTTAGATGGGACTTGATCATTCCACACTGACCCAGAGAGATGACGTGCAAATGCAAAGCCTTGGGCTTTTTTAAATTGTGATGTTCAACACACACACACACATGCATGCACCTTGCACCGGCATTACGGGGTGCGAGTGGTTGCACCATCTTGGCTTGCAAGTTTACGGCCTTCACGAGCATCCATCTGCCATCCTCACTCTTTCCCCCTCGCACGATATCCCTCTTATTTTTGTTCAAAGGCTGCCGATGAATTTTCACGGAACTGCACAATAATTAACAGGGTGTCTCTGAGTTGCTCTGTGAAGCATAGGACCTCCAGGGAAGGGAAGAAAATTACAGTAAGGAAATTAAAATAACTTTGCAGTGCTGAGTTGGTGGGAGCTTAAGGGAAGCCTGCTATGGCATTTGCTCCCCTCTTGCCTCTGGAGATCCTGAGGGGCAAAGCGACCAAGGGGCAAATGCGGGAGAGGAAAGCTGGAGAAAAGGGTAAAGGGGGGGGAAGCCACCATAAAATAAAATCACATAGCTGAATGCTTTACTAGAAGCTGGCATTTCAGCTCTAAATATATATAAGGGGTGGGGGGAAGGATTTAGGAACTCAGGGCAATTCAAAGGCAGAATGTGATGCATGTTTGAGGCTTGTTTTCACGCAGTTTCCATGTTACAAGGAAGTGCTTCTTCACACAGTGCACAGTTAAACTTTGGGACTCCCTTCCTCAGTGATGGCCACCAACTTGGATGGCTTCAAAAGATGATTGGACAAATTCATGGAGGAGAAGGCTCTCAATGGTTGGTAGCCAGAGGCACCAGCTTCTCCAGAGGATGGGGAGTGGGGGGACGACACAACGTTGCGGGGAGCCAGGGGGCAGAGCTGAATGCCTTCTGAAATTTGAGGAGCCAGTTAAAATTGGGATGTGCGTCTTTCAGTGCTGCATTCCTGTGTGAGCCAGCTGGGGCTTCCCCCTCCCCAGCTCCTTGTCTCCGTTACCAGCAGCAGTTCCCTCTGCGAGTGCCAGACCAACACCAGCAACTCCCTTCCCCTCCCCTCCCTGGGCTCTGGCACCTTCTTTTCACACGATATACACACATCTTTTGGTGCCGAGCTCTCGCGGGAGCAAGCTGAAGTGCAAGAGAGCTCAGCACCGAATAATAATTTTATAATAATAATAATTTATTATTTATACCCCAGCCACTCTGGGCGGCTTCCAAAAGAACACTAAAATACAATAACCTATTAAACGTTAAAAGCTTCCCTAAACAGGGCTGCCTTCAGATGTCTTCTAAAAGTCTGGTAGTTGTTTTTCTCTTTGACATTTGGTGGGAGGGCGTTCCACAGGGTGGTTGCCACTACCGAGAAGGCCCTCTGCCTGCTTCCCTGTAACTTGGCTTCTCGCAGTGAGGGAACTGCCAGAAGGCCTTCAGCGCTGGACCTCAGTGTCCAAGTAAAACAATGGGGGTGGAGACGCTCCTTCAGATATAGTGGACCGAGGCCATTTAGGGCTTTAAAGGTCAGCACCAACACTTTGAATTGTGCTCCGAAACATACTGGGAGCCAGTGTAGGTCTTTCAAGACCAGTGTTATATGGTTTCGGCGGCTGCTCCCAGTCACCAGTCTAGCTGCCACATTCTGGATTAGTTGTAGTTTCCAGGTCACCTTCAAAGGTAGCCCCACATAGAGCGCATTGCAGTAGTCCAAGCAAGAGATAACAGGACATCTAATCAGAAGCCAGTACAGCTTCTGCAATTCTGGGATGTCCCAGTCAGATTGGAACTGTTAATAGGTATGATCTTGTTGGCCATTGTGATAACAGGATGCTGAACTAAATGGACCTGATCCAGCAGCCTGTTCTTCAATCAGACCAATTGAGTTCAGCTGGCTTACTTCTGAGAAAACATGCTTAGGGTTGCTCTTAGAAGCCTTGCTAAATAAAAGTTTTGGCAGGGTATATTGCGGCAGTCTGTGTCCTGCCAGGAAAATACAGAATGAAGAGACGTCAATGACACATCTTATTCATAGTGAAGACAGAGCTCTGTCTCCTGCTCTCACCCTGCCCAAGACCCATCTAAGAACCCAAGAACGTTAGGAGAGTTTCCTGGATCAGGCCGATTGCCCATCTAGTCCAGCATCCTGTTCTCACAGTGGCCATGCAGATGCCTGAGCTTCTTTCTAGACTTCCTTGGGCTGTGGCAGGCAGAGCACAGCTGTCATGGCTGGAAGCCATCAAGAGCCCTCTCCTCCATGAATTTATCTAATCCTCTTTTAAAGCCATCCAAGTATATGACCATGAATGCATCCTATGACAGTGAGTTCCACAGTTTAACGATGTGCTGCATGAAGAAGTGCCTTCTGTTATCTGTCCTGAATCTTCTGGCATTCACCTTCATCGGACATCCATGAGTACTAGTGTGGACTCTCGACTTCAGACCTAAATGGAGAGAGCTTAACTCTCCATCAGAAAACTTGTGAGGAAATTGACAGAAATCCACACCGTGGAAGGGCTTCAGCGCAGCAGTGCAATAAAAGGGAATCGCCAGATACAGAAGCTTCAGAACAAAAACACCTCGTAGCTATTATTTTCATCACTCTCTGACTTATTTTTTCCCCATACTTCTCACCCAGCACTTCGGAGAAATGTCTCCTGTCTCTGGGATATGAGGAATGGGTTAATCAAAATCAATTAACGAAATCCTATTTCTCAAACCTTTCCCTGTGTGGTTTCAAGGTTCTGTGTTTATTGGAGATTTTCTGGCTTTCTTTTCTTCCTTGGTACAGACGCAAAGTGAAGTAAGGACTTAAAGGACAAGACGGGGAGAGCACATAAGAAGAGAGGGGGAATGAACTATCTCAGTAGAAGAGGGGAGGACAGAGAGGAGATGGAGCAATCCCTTCTTCAGGCAATTTATGTATGTAAATAAGGCATTTTAATACTGTCTTTCAGGCAAAGAAAGGGAAAAAAATCTCACAAAGCCATTTACAGAAAATCAGTAAAACGATGGTAATGCTCACTGGTCCAAGATTCCTCCAAACAACTCTTCCATCCCAGGGATAGCAAAAGTGGTACCCTCCAGATATCCCTGGAGTACAATTCTCTTCAGCCTCAACCAGCATGACCAATGGTTAGAGATGAGAGGAACTGAAGTCCAACAGCTTCTGGAGGGCACCACATGGACTACTTCTGCTCTACCACTTGAGTCTACTGAGCACCTATGTGTACCAGGAGTCGCCAAGTTTTCAGGGCTATTGGAGACATTTGGGCCCCAACTTCATGAAACAGTTAAAGCAGTATGATGCCACTTCAAATAGGCATGTCTTCCCCCAAAGGCTTATGGGAAGTGTAGTTTGTTAAGGGTTCTGAGGCATTATTAGGTGGCCCCTTTTCTCCTCACAGAGTTACAGCTGTAGGGTTCTTTAACAGCCAATCCTTCTTCCCAGGGAACTCTGGGAAGGGGAATAGGAGTCTCCTAACAACTCTCAGCCTCCTTAATAAACTAATAAACTTAATAAACTACAGCTCCCAGAATGACTATTTAAAGTGGTACCCAAGTGCTCTAAATGTATAAATAAGGCCTAGGAATGTTGAGAATGGTGGAATCTACACACATATAAAAACAGTTTTTAAAATGCTGGTTTTTTAAAAGCATTTTTAAAAATACATTGAATTTTCCATATGGCTCACCATCAGCATCTGGTGTCACATTGTATAATTGCACTTAAAACACACTTAAAACATTTTATTTGCAGCTGTAAAGCTGAGTCCAAAGTCCTGTAGAGATCAGTCACAAGATGGTTGCCACATCTGAAAGTCTACAGAGAGGAACAGGACCATGAAGTGGAAGAAAATGTTTAGGGGTACTCTCATTTTCCGACTGATATTGAAATACTGCCCCTCAATGAGGCCAAGCTTAAATTCACAAAATGTTTAGGGGTATGCGTACCCCTGTGTACCCCCAGAAAAAGTGCTCTCTCTTACATGATAAAGCTATTTATAGCCATCTCACACCTTGCTTTTTCCAGTAAGACCAATTACAGTCGTTAACAGTCATCAACAGGTTTACCACACCTATCAGCCAATCACCAATTCCCACCACCCTTCTGAGTAATACCCCTCCCCACCCTCTCACTATATATCAGGGTCTGGTGACTTCTGTTTCAGTGTATCTGAAGAAGTGTGCATGCACATGAAAGCTCATACCAATAACAAACTTAGTTGGTCTCTAAGGTGCTACTGGAAGGAGTTTTTTTATTTTGTTACACTGCCAGAGGCACTATGCCTCTTAACAACAATTGCTGGAAATCACAGGTCAGGAGAGGGCTCAGGGCCTGATTGTGGGCTTCCTATCATAGGCATCTGGTTGGCCAATATGAGAACAGAATGCTGGACTAGATGCACCTTTAGCTTGATGTAATAGGACTTGCAGGGCTTCTTACATTCTTTTCCAGTATCTTTGTCACCAACCCAGAACTGAGCAACTGTTTAGCCTAGATGCCTAGTCAGAATCAGCATGGAATTTTCCATGGAGGTTGTGGACTCTCCTTCACTGGAAGTTTTTAAGCAGAGATCGGATGGCCATCTGTGATGGAATCTTCATTTGCATTTCACGGGGTTGGACTAGATGGCCCTCAGGGGTCCCTTCCAACTCTATAATTCTATGAAAGCCTCTGTATAAAGGTACATAGTACTGGAGACTTAGCATGGGTAGAAAAACAGGTATTTGTGGGCACACTGGCACCCACAGACAGAACTCTGGCAAGAACAGTATAGTGTGATGCAGTGGTTAGAGTGTCAGACTAGGACCTAGGAGACCCAGGTTCACATCCCCATTTGGCCATGAAGCTTGCTGGGAGACCTTGGAGTCAGTTTTTGCCTCTCAGCCTAACCTAGCTGAGGTTTCCTTGGAGAAAAAGACAGGATACAAATACGATAAATAAAACAAAATTAATGCTGGAACAAGCTGTGAGTTGGGAGGCAGTGTGTGGGAGAGCCGGCCAGCATCACAGGGTCCTGAACTGAGTAAGGCTTGATGAAATAATTGTACAATTCACTTTGTGGATAAGATTAGGAAAACAGAACTTATTCTCAATTTTAAACATTTAAATATCAGATAAAACAACTCAGGCTTAAGCAATGAAGATATAGCCAGCCAAATATGAGAAGCCTGAGATTTCTTCGCTCTGCCATTGTGGGGGTCTCTGCAGCATTTGAAATTGGAAATCCTAATACCGCTTTGTATAAAATGTCAAGTGCTAAAGTGGAGGCCAACCACAGACAGAGGTTTAGACCCTTTGTGACACAGAGGGAATACTAATAGTTTACATGCCTGCAGAATGTGCTCTTTGAAATGGCAGCCCCTCTCCCTTTTCAATCACAAATATTGTGTGTGTCAATATTGTGTGTGTGTGTGTGTGTGTGTGTGTGCGCTCTCTCTCTCTCTCTCTCTCTCTCTCACACACACACACACACACACACACACACACACACCCTAGGACATTCCCAGCCAAATAGAAGGACAAACTTCCTAAGAAGCAAATTTGTTGTTTAGTTGTTTAGTCGTGTCCGACTCTCTGTGACCCCATGGACCAGAGCACATCGGGCTCTCCTGTCTTCCACTAGCTTGCATAAATATAAAGTAGGACTAAACTGAACTGCAGAAGGGGAGCTGGTTGTAATTGTACTTTGAATGCTTTGAAATGCCACGTGTGCATTTGATATATTAGGCAGACTGAGCCCATGCCCTTCAAAATTCCATATGTGAAAACAGGGGCTGCATTCACACCAAACATTTTCATACAGACCTCTGGTAGCATTTGTAATGTTCACCGGATGTTGTTGGACTTGCATCAGCCCCAGTCAGCATGGTCAATGGTTGAGAATAATAGGAGGTGGAGTCCAGCAGCACTTTTAAGGTGCCACATCGGCTACCCTGATACGGTACCCAAAATCTAAGGGCACAGGCTGAATGGGAAGTTGACTCCCTTCCTCAGATGAGACTGAACCTGCTACTATACCGATATACGCAGTTTGTACTTCTCCTTAATTTTACAAGTGATGGATTAAAAGCCTACTTAATCTGGCTTCTAAATGCTTGCATGTTAGAACACCTGCCTTTTCTCCATCCCGCAAATTGCTTTCTTTTGGTAATGAATCCTAATGATCGGTTTGCATCCTGCTTTGTAATACAAAGCCATCCCGATCTATCTTTATTCTCCCTCCTTTGATATATTAGAACTGCTTCCTCCCAGAAGCAATCAAGGTTGATAAAACGCCGCCGCTCAATTCACAAACATAAAGCACGCTTGCGTGCGAGCCAGAGAGGTCCCATTTCCTATCGTATCAGCAAACCCAAATCAATTGCTGCAACATCACCATGAATTGACATTGTCAGGAAATCCATGTTGGCATTCAAGGGTTTTTTCAGAATGAACTCCCTGATTTAACAGCATTCAGAGCCAAATGGAGACATCCATACCGTCAGTAGCTGTGGAGTTCAAAACGGGAGTGATGGAGGTCATGGGCTGGAGTACTCATTGTCCTGGCCCTCACTGCTGGATGAAAAACTCAAACTCTCAGTCCTGTTAATGCCTGTAAGGCTATGGTGCATAAATCGGATTGGCACAAAGGCCAGGCATGGGTTACAAGGGGCAGCAGGTACATAAGAGCTAAGTGCAAGCTAAGACATTGATCCAGCAAGTGACATGCCCCCTGGACACTCAGTTTGCTTGGTCCCTCTGCTGAGTCCAGTTCTCCACTCCCCAGACAACTGGTCTTCTTCCCTGGTCTCAGACACTCCTTGGAATCCCAATTTTACCTAGGCCATTCCCTTGAGTCATCCAGCTCCAATTCCCCAAGCTTCCCCCATTTCTCCTTGGGAGAATGACCATCTCCTCCATGACATCTCTATGAGACTTATGACCCTAGTGGCCCTTTAGATATTTCTGGACCACGTTGCCCACAAACCCTGACTCTTTGCCATGCTGGCAGGGCCAGGTGTGAGTTACTCATTTATTGTTTATTGCCCACCCTTTACCCTAAGGTCCCAGGGAGGGTTACAACATTAAAGCACAAAGTTAAGAACATTTGAACACAACTTACAATCATAAAAGTAAGGTGGGTACTCAAAACATGCACCTCAAGTGTCAAAAGTCGAAGAAGAGCATCTTCAGCGTCCTCCAGCAGCTCTATAATGAATGTGCCAGACACCCCACTGTGGGGAAGGAGTTTCACAGCTTAGGTGATCCTGCATCCTTGTCAGATGCAACTTGCCAAGTAGGGCAGAACCGCTACACTAGCTTCCTGGCAGGTGGATTGCTGCTGGTTACCATCAGGGAAAGGGGCAAGGCGGTGGAAAGGCTAGTGTGGTGCAAGTGCACTGGCAGGAACACAGGATTAGCCATGCTCGTGTGTTTGCACTGCAACAACCTCCCTGCCATCTCTCCCTCCCAGGAAGCAACTGCAACCCATCTGCTGGGAAGGTGGCATAGCAACTCTGCTCCACCCAGCAAGCCATTCTGATCCCTGGTTGTTCTTTGTTTGTGACCCCTGGCTTGTTCTTTAGCTAGGATTTATTCTTCAGTGCTGCTTACCAGTTTGCTCCCAAGTCCTGCTTCCTGGTTCATCCTACGGTTCTCACAAGGGATGTCTAAAATCTGTCCATTTCAGTTTCTCATCTTCCTCACCACCACTCTTAGGTTCAGTTCTCCATATTTCCATGTCGGTGTGCAATTTTATTTGATTTTTTTAAACAAAATAAGTCCTCATGAAAACTCAGCAACCTTTTAGTGTTAATTTATCCTTATGTGCACATCTTTATTTCCCCTTATACAATGCATTTCCCTATGCCATTTCCACTAAGGGGTGTGTGTGTGTGTGTGTGTGTGTGTTTATGCATGTCACATTACTTGGCTGGAGAACTACATTGCAAAATTCAGGAAAATGTGAATTTCCAAGGATGACCCTTTTTTTGTTGGCATCTGTTTCAACAAGTGTGAATAAGTTCACCTGTCAATGTGACCTGGATCAAATTTCTGCCCAACTTGTACTTCTGACTTATTCTCTCATCCTGACCACTAGCTTGTTTTAGTGGCTCCTGCTTTTACTTGCTTGTTTGTTTATTATTCCATTGTATCCCGCCTTTTTGCCAAAGTGGTGTAAATGCTTCTCCCCCTCCCCATTTTATCCTCACAACCTGAGAGAGAGGTCAGGCTGAGAAACTGTGACTTGCCCAAGGTCACCCAACCAGCTTAGTGGCTTGGGGATTTGAACCCTGGTCTCCCAGGTCCTAATCCAACACTGACCACAGCACATTGGACCATGGCCTACAGCCCATCTCTGGCACTAGTTCATTGCTACTGCCTGTCCTAAAAGCTCCTGAATGCACTATTCTGGTCAATTTGCTGCTGAGGGAGGCCACCAGGCTTATTCTCTGCATTGCCAGGCTATCATTTTCTGCAGCCAATGGGTCCTTGCCATTCATCGATCCATTATTAATTTGCTTACACAAAGAGCAGTGAAGACACAAATAAAATATTTTTTTTATTTTTTGGGCAAAAAGAACAGGCTATCACATTACCCTCGCACAGCGATATGCTATATAAGTGCATCTCAGTAGGGATTTGAACCAGAGAAACACAAAATGTAAAATCAATGGCTTCTAGCAAAGAATTACCATCATGCGCTGGAGCTAAATTGCCACATTTTAAGAACACTATAGTAGATGAACTGCACAAATGACTATAGCCACGAGGCAGTGGAGGTTTGGGATCAGTTTCCCTTCTCCTAGATGGGCTACCTTCAAAGGCTGATGAGCCCTATGTGCCTCTCACTTCCCTCTACAGCACGTGCAGAAACAGCCTTCTTGATAATTGTACCCACTATTGCTTTTGTCTGCTCAATCCACCAGAGCCTGTCTTCACATGCAGGGGAAGTCACTAACTCACTGAGGGTTTTAGACCCATTGGCTACCCTCACCTGGTTTAGCTAGCCAGTGAAAGCCATTTCCCAGGGTGTAGCTGCTGCTGTGTACTGGCCACTTCTCGGAGCCACAGGTGAGAACTGAGGAGGAGGAGGAGGAGGAGGAGGAGAGGAGGAGGAGGAGTTTGGATTTGATATCCCGCCTTTCACTCCCTTTAAGGAGTCTCAAAGCGGCTAACATTCTCCTTTCCCTTCCTCCCCCACAACAAACACTCTGTGAGGTGAGTGGGGCTGAGAGACTTCAAAGAAGTGTGACTGGCCCAAGGTCACCCAGCAGCTGCATGTGGAGGAGCGGAGACGCGAACCCAGTTCCCCAGATTATGAGACTACTGCTCTTAACCACTATACCACACTGGCTCTCGGGTGAGAACCAAAGGTGGACAAACTATCCCAGAACAACACATCCCCCCTCCCCGAGGTACTGCAGAGGGAAAAACAGAGGATAACTGATGGGTTGAGATTAGACATTTTGTGTGGGTGTTTGTGTTTGTGTGTGTGTGTTACTGTGATTGTGTTTCTAACTGTTTCTAACATTGCACTTTAATTGCTGTAATCCATCTTTGGACCTTAGGATGAAGGGAAAGTGAAGAAGAAGAAGAAGAAGAAGAAGAAGAAGAAGAAGAAGAAGAAGAAGACCCAAATCACCACTGAGAACAGAGCTTGGGTTGGGTTTTGAGCTGAGAGTTATTGCAATCTTCCAGAAGGCAGAATCAATTTTATCTTTACAGAGGTACTATTGAAAACTATTTTGGAGATGCATGCCATGTATGTATGTAAGGATCATGGAACCATCCAAGGCCTACATTGATTTTGTTCCAGATCCTTAAAACACGCACACAGCCATGAAAGAAGTGTGTGACTTTCAAGGGAATTTGCTAATGATATGCATCCTAAACCTTGGGGAATCAGGATGAAGGTCAACACAGCATAACTGTCTGATTGACATTTTCAGTAGGTACCGGCAAACTGGAGGATGAATTAAATTACATATTATGCAAGTGTAGCAAAACACCTTCATTGCCAGCCTTTTGATTGAATTGTAGAAGACCGTCCTTTCAGCCTTAATAAGGAGAGCCATTGTGTTCAGAGCCTCCATGAAATGTTCGTCATGGAGGAGATGTCAAAATGTTCGGGTTGGTCATTCCACCAGAGGCATGAAAAACAGGGAGTGCCAATAAATTAAATTAATAAATACTGGTGGATCAGGATCTAGTCCAGCATCATCTTCTCACAGAGGCCAACCTGATGGCTTTGGGAAGCCCACAAGATGGACTCATTTGACTCTGGTTCCTTATGGGTCTCTAATTTCATATCCTTTTGTTGATATTATTCATTTTATCTGGAATTTTATTTTTGTGTGTTGTGAAAGAAGGGCAGGGTGTGCAAATGATCACAATCCAGAAGGAAATGTAAATTAATAAGGGCTGTATCCAATGCAGCACTAAGTTAATACGTCCCATCAGTTGAAGGATTTTCATCTGTGCTGTGTCACTTCCTTCCTCTCTCCTCCCTGCTTTGTGCCTCTTAAACTAGTTCTAGTGGTTCCCCCCTATTGTTTCAGAGGTTTCCCAACCTGTAGTAGATTTTGGGAGGATGCAGTGCAAACACGGAGTGAGGAAAGGAAGGGTGAGCCATTGCACAAGCGTAAATTCTTGTACTGGCAGGATGCGTGAGTTGAATACCACCCTAAAGCTTTTATTTTTAGAGCAAACAAAAAAGAGAGTATCCGATGTTCAATCTCAATAACTATTTTGGTATTGCCAACACAGGACATTTTTGATGCAAAGATAGATAATTTTGTATGCATATAATATAGCAACTCATTTCATTGTTTAAAGAAGGCGTGGCCACAATGGTGCACCCTGGGTGTTGTTGGGCTCCCATCAGTCTTAACTAGTATGGTCAATGGGAAGGAAATATGGGATATGGAGTCTGACAACTTCTGAATGCCACCAGGTTGGGTATCCCTAGTTTATAGCGTTAGTCGCCCACTGTGTCTACTCACTGAGCTGAACAGAAATGTAGATGGCCTTGAGACATAACCAGATGAGGTTTAAAATATGAAGTAAGGCAGATGCCCCATGTGTTGCCATCAATCGCATTTTATGATGGCTTTTCTCCTGTGCGAAGCAAGCAACTTAAAGGAAACAAGGCATTTCTTTATAAGCTGTTCCTTTGAACAACAACCAGAATAATCACAAGGAACATGAGGACATGGATGGCTGGGTGAGCCAACTATAAATCTAGCAGTGAAATGTGGCAAAACGATGCATTAACTGATGTCTTCATCGTTAACGTGCTTAAAATTCTGCTGCAATAGGTAGTGAAAATCATCTGCTCTTCACCATCTGGCACTTGCTCTAGGATCTAAAAAATGCATCCTAACAGGAAGTGATATACAGTTGCTAGACAATGGCAGTGATCCCTGTTTGAGGGTGAGATATTTGGTAGCGTAACTGTTATGGCTTTGGTGGAAATTAGAGAGGGAGGAGAAATTCAATTCAGTTCTTATTTAAAGGCAAACTTATCTAAGGTGGTGTTCAACTAAGCTTTACTCAAAGAGGACCCATTGAAATGAACAAACCTGACTGAGATATAGCCACTTATTTCAGCTGGCGGGGGCATCCAATGAAATTTGCACTTCTCTGAGTTTTGTAGTGCAGTTCTCTGGCCAAGCAATGTGTACAAAAATGGTGGATCAATGTTTCTCTGCTTGTATGTATTGCTTCCCTTCCACTGGGACTACTGATCATGTAGAGGTCACAGTTTTGTGAAAGCCTACTCTTGTGTAGGCTTCTTTGTGTGCAGGTACCCCTACTAACATGTAGATATGCATGGGCAGGGCCAATGGCATGCCTGACAACAGGTTGACAGCATACCCCACCCCACCCCTGGGTAATTGTGTGAATAATTCACATCTTAAGGCTACCTAAAGGACCAGTGAAGTCCATTCAGAGACAAGAAGAGAGGACAATGCAAACAAATAAAGAATCCATCCTTGCCCTCAGCGGCAAAAAGGAAGTTTTTGATGCTGCTGAAAATGTTCCCAAGAAACAGGGCCCACTTTGAGCACCATCTCCCAAAATTTTGAGGGGGTCTCAGATAGGCCCCATGAACTATGAAATCTAGTCTTCCTTTAGTCTTCTCCGATGCACCACACAGTGCTGAGAAGGCAAGTGAGCCCATTGTTCAGCTCAGAGGCCCAGCAACTTTCTGACCTTGCCACACTATAATCCCATATCTAAATCAATCTCATTCCACCTGCAAAAGGAACCTTTTATTTATTTTTCTTCCTCCTTCTTTATCATTATCATACCACGTGTGCCCAACTCCAGTGTTTTATCTCCAGTGGTTTCCCAAAAGCAACTCTACATTTCTTTCTTGCTGATTAGATTTGTTGCACTTCTCTCCCAATCCTTTTTTCTTTTAACTACTTTAGTTCTCTGCAGTGAAATAAAATCTATAAATTCCATCTTCCAGGCAGCGGGGGGAGGTAGGGAATCCATTCCCAACTGCTATCCTCCAGCGTTATTCTCACATTTTGTATTCTTGCAAAAAAAGGAAAGGAAAGAAAAAAAGAAACCACGCTCTGCTCTGACCTCCTTCCCTCTCTCTGGATGCCAGCGCGAGTTACGTGTGGCGTGCCTTTCTCTTTAAAGAAGATATATCAAACTCCCAGCTTCCCCAGTGTCCCTTCCTTGGCCACTGGTAACCAAGGAAACCAGATACTATGGTAACTAAGGGATGAAAAACAAGACATTCAATATTCCTTAATCTCCACCCTGGGTTGAAAGTCCTCATCTCTTACTTTCCCCAGGTGCTAAAACATCAACAATAAAATTTGTAGCTTCGAGGGCCTCATCTTGATTCATGCAGGGTACTTAACTAGGTAAATGTTGGGCTTCTATTTTTCTAAATCTCCAAGGGATCTGCTCTCTGCCTGGCCATTTGGGGCTTAAGATGTGCAGACTTTCAGAACAAAAGAGAAAGAAGGGAGTGGACCGGGAGTTGCTTATAGCTTGCAGTAGGGCACTGGAGTTGAGTTTAGAAGCTCAGGAGGGCAACATGGCCTATGAATCTCTTCGTGGGGGTGGTTTGATGGGGATAGAATGGGGGAAACTGATAAACTTTTCTCCTTTAACACTAGAACTCCTGGACCTCCAATGAAGCTGAATGTTGGAAAATTCAGGACAAATGAAGCCTATGTGCTTCTTCACATAGAACATAGTTAAACTATGGAACTCATTCCCACAGGAGGCAGTGATGGCCACCAACTTGTATGACTTTCAGAGATGATTGGATAAGGTCTTGGAGGAGGAAGCTAGCCACAATGACTATGCTCTGCTTCCACAGCTGGAGGCAGTATGCTTCTGAATACCACAGTACCGAACGCCTATCTCAAGAGTGGGGAACATGTGGCCCTTCAGATGTGGTTAGACTGGAACTCCCATCAGTCCCAGCCAACTGTCAGGGGCTGGACTGAGGAGGAATGGGAGCCGCCGCTCCCCCCTCTCCTGAGCCTTCCCAAGGACAGGAGGACAGTATTGATTTAGAACAGTGGTTTGCAGAGGGGCATAGTCAAGCTAGGAAATACTGGGTGAGGAACATCTAGAAGATGACACAGAGAGACAGCTGGCAGATTCAGTCTCCTTGGACAGCACTCCTGACCCCACCCCCCTCACCTAGGACTAGGCAGGCTCTGAGAGTGATAGAACAGAAAGCGCATAGGCAACAATTTCAGGTTACCTGACACAGGAGTGGCATAGAGTAAGGGAGCAACACCACTTTTTTAGGGATATGCATTCCTTTGTCTTTCACTGTGATTATTAAAGAAACTCTGGTAAGAGCACTCCTTTCGTTTGATCTTCTTAATCACTGCCACTGGGGGAGGGATCCAATTCCCCAAAGCCTGACACCAACATGGCCAATGCTCAGGAATGATGGGAATTGTAGTCCAGCAACATTGGAGAATCAGAGGTTCACCTAGTCCTGTTCCCCACAATGGCCAACCAGAGGCCAATTGGAAGCCTATAAACAAGACATAAGGGGAAGTGAACGTCTCTCACTTCTATTCCCCAGCAATTGTTGTTCAGAAGCATGTCAGAGGTAACAATGAGCCATTCTAACTAGTAGCCGTTGATAGTGAATTGCATAGTTTAACAAAGGGTGCCAGCAATCATCTGGAGATTCTTGTATTGAAAACATATTTCTTTTCTTTTCTTTTCTTTTCTATGAGGCTGAGATTAGCCAAAGTGGATACAATTTAGCAGCAATTGAGAGGATAAGGTTTCTGATTTGGCAGTCAGCAAACATAACACTCCCCCGCCACCGCCACCGCCCCCCCCAAATACATACACATAATCCAAGTTTAAAATGAACATTGTGAGACCTCACTGGTGAAGACTTAGCAAGAGCCCACGGAAGAAGTTAATCAAAAATAAAATGTCAATGCACACAGCATAAAACCTCCTTTGTCTGTAGCTTAAGAGATTTTGCAGAGGTGGTCCTGCTTAAAAAATAATAATAACCACAAAGAATTTGAAGATTCTGATAAGAAAATACATTAGCGGGCACTTTGTTTTCTGAAGTGAAAAGGAAGCTTTGAGTTTGCACCACTCAGTTGGCGTCACTCTTCCAGGGAAGGATGCAGAAGTTCAACCGTAATATTTCCAAACAATGGAAGGCAAAAAAAGGAGTACTTATTAGACTAAGGAGCTGCTCTGTCATTACCTGAGAGAAGGAAATCACACCATCCGCTGCATTCTGTGTTTGACAGCATGCCTCCATCAGACAATGAAGAGTCCTAGGAAAGGAGCTACGTCAGTGGTTTACAAGGGGGAAATCGCCAACTTATTTTACAAGGAGAGACGGCTTGAGTCATGGATGAAATAAAAGGTATCCCAGTCGGAACTTAAAACAGGTTGTTCTTTCATGCATCCGTTTGAAAGCCGTATCATATTCTATAGGGCTATTTTGGTATATCATGTAGCCATCATGATTACTCTGTTTAGAGATAAAATGTCAGACATTATTTGCCACCACTCCGAACATCTAAATCTGACTATTATTATTATTATTATTTCACAACATTTATATACAACTTGATTGCAATGAAACCTCAAAAACAATAAAATTACAAGTAAAAACCAGTATTTAACACATTCAAAAGCAATTGAAATCAACAATAAGCAAAAGCCAGATTAAAACGCAACATGTCTAGATAGGCTCGCCTAACCAAAAATGTTTTTAGCGGGTGCCAGAAAGAGTATTGTGAAGGCGCTCATCTGATGTCAACAGGCGGGGAGTTCCAAAGTGTGGGTGATTGAATTCTTAGAAGAGCAGTTCCGCAGAGCTAATCGGTTGGCCATATGAGGTATCGATCCGCTGGTTCATATATGGAATTTGCCCCAGTAATGTCCATCTGGCAGTGGATATCTAGGGCTATCCTTTCTTAGCCCTGGAAATGCATGGGATTGGATCAATGACCCTCAGTATGCACATCCACTTGTTCTGAGTCCAGAAAGCATGATCCACTTAACCTGTGCTTTCTAGGCGCAGTTTTCCCCTAGCCTCATTCCTTTCCTGGGAACAGTCTTTACTGCTAAATCAGTCAATCCAGAGTAAACCCAAGTTGCCATTTGCTCTGATTGAGTCCTAAAGTTTGTTTTTTCCCCAGGACAAGAAGAAGTGTGGAGAAGCCCAAAGCAGAGGTGCTTTAGTGGGCAGTGCAAACCCATGGGGTAATCAGTCTTACAGAAACCTGCTGGCATTCTAACCGTAGCTGAGGGTCTAATATATTTTATATCCTGAAATTCTGGGAACTGTAGTGAGACCCCTATTCCCCTCATAGGAAGGTGACTTGGAAACTACAGCTAATACAGAATGCAGCATCTAGACTGGTGACTGGGGGCGGCCGCCGAGACCACATAACACCGGTCTTGAAAGACCTACATTGGCTCCCAGTACGTTTCCGAGCACAATTCAAAGCGCTGGTGTTGACCTTTAAAGCCCTAAACGGCCTCGGCCCAGTATACCTGAAGGAGCGTCTCCACCCGCATCATTCTGCCCGGACGCTGAGGTCCAGTGCCGAGGGCCTTCTGGCGGTTCCCTCATTGTGAGAAGCAAAGCTACAGGGAACCAGGCAGAGGGCCTTTTTGGTAGTGGCGCCCACCCTGTGGAACGCCCTCCCATCAGATGTCAAAACGATAAACAACTACCTGACATTCAGAAGACATCTTAAGGCAGCCCTGTTCAGGGAAGTTTTTAATGTATGATATTTTAGTGTTTTTTGGTTTCTATGGAAGCCACCCAGAGTGGCTGGGGAAACCCAGCCAGATGGGTGGGGTACAAATAATAAATTATTATTACTATTATTATTATTATTATTATTATTATTATTATTATTATTATTATAGTGCTACCATTTCCAGAGTTCCCTGTGAGGAAGAATTGAATGTTAAACTACCCTGGAAATTAAAGCTCTGTGGGGGGAATCCCCTGACGAAACATCAAGAATAATTTTCTGGTGGTAGGAGCAGTTTGACAGTGGAATGGATTCCCTCAGAAGGTGGTGAACTCTCCTTCAGTGGAGGTTTTTAAAACAAAGGTTGGATGGCCATCTGCCATTGATTCCTTCTCTGCAATTCCTGCCTTGATGACCCTTGGGTCCCTTCCAACTCTACAATTCTATGATTCTAATATCTGGAGGGGTCACGGGTGCCTTCTTCCTGCTTTAGCCAATTCCCCATCTCTTGGCCTCAGTTGCTCAAGTCTGTGATATGGGGATAAGGACAAATCGCCTGTTAAAAGCACTGTGAAAATCAGCAAGGTGAAAGCCTAAAGAGCATTTTGTGCTCAGACAGGGCTGTATAAATGATAAACAATGCCTCTCAAGAGTTCTTCACAACAGGACAGATCTGTACTAAGCTTTCTGGTAAAACAGAGAAAGAGAGCAGACACCAGCTACTTTAATTGGCTTTCCAAAGTCCTACCTGCATATCAAACATCCGTGGACAGGCCTTAGGGAGTTGAGGCTGGATTTATTCCTTAAGTGAATTTACGGGTCACCTTTGTAATCATAGATGCCTTTATAGACTTACAAGAAGCAAAAAAAACCAAGAGACAAACACATATTATTTCCTCTTTATTGCCTATTGATGATGATCTTCGGGTTACAGTGAATTTACCTGCTTTATGTCTGCCCAAAAAGCTCTTTTTATTGCAAATTCTAAATAAAGCCTTTCCTTGATTCCCAGAAATCTGTGGCAAGGTAGGCTAGCAGCAAGAAACAGGCGATGTAACAACTTGCGTTCAGATAAGAGAGAAATGAGAGTTGTTCCACGGTGCTGCTGAATATTATGTCATCGGTATTGTTTAATTATAGCCCCAGAGGCATGGAAACGTTCTTTTGAACCCTGCCCTTGCCGCTTGTTTAATTAAGGGTTGTATGTGCCTCCCAGTGTATGCGAAGTGCCATACTCTTTAGTCTTCACCCTCGATAAAGACACCTCAACTAATGTGCTTTGAATGCGGTGCAGCACTTAGCTCTGTTAATTCTTGAGAAACAGAATCATTAATGGTCAGAGATGTGTGCTTCGCTTGCTAGCTAGCTTTCTCAAAATCAACATATGCGAGGCTTCCCCCATGATGCTTTTGTGGAAGAGCCATGCTTGGCATGCGAAAGGTCCTCGCTTCAGTCTGCCCAGGTACACCTGCACAAGGACTCTACCTGAAACCCTGGAGAGAGCCCTGCTAGCCAGTGTTCATAAGAAAACGTGAAGAGCTTGCTGGACCCTAATATTACTGTTCAGATAACGCAGACAAATGGGCCCCGCCACCAAAAAAAATGAGGCTTGTCGTTATCAGAGTGGCTTGCATTAATAATCATAATCCCAGTCGTTTGTAGCTTATCAAAACAGAAGGTGTGGATCACACAAAGGCTTGCGTGGGGAGAAAGCTCTGGGTCTTAAGGAGACACAAGCAATTGTTCTGCTCAGTATGAAAGTGAGAAGTGCCACCAAATGCTTCCGGCTTGAGTGAGACATCAGAGGAATGCAAGGAAAGCGCACACACACAAGGAGAGCTTTGAGAAGGCCATTCCTGATCTAAGAACATACAAAGAGCCCTCTAAATCAGGCCAATGGCCCATCTAGTTCAGCATCCTGTTCCCATGCTGGCTGACCAGATGCCTGCGGGAAGCCTGCAAACAGGATTCACGCACAAGAGCTTCCAGCTACTGGGTTTCAGAATCACTGCTGCCTCCAAGCATGGAGGCAGAGCATAGCCTTCAACCCTCCTTATCATAAGCAAAACAGCTCTTTTGTTGCACTCCTAAACTTTCTTTGGAAACTTAGACCAAGATCCATCCAAATCAGTCTCCTAACTGATTTTGGCAGTTGTTAGACCAGTCGCTGGCTGCTCTGTTTCTCAATTCAGCGTCCATCCTTGATACCTTAGATACCATTTCTCCAGCAATTCATCATATCTCCTGTAAACGGCTTTATACAAGAGCAGGTAAGGGAATGATGACTTATGACCACCACTGTCCCCAAGGGTCACTGTGTGACAGGTGGATGCATTGTGTGGCTGGCAATAAACACACTGGGTCTTCTTCTTTTTAATCTCCTCCGTAAATTTCCAAGCCAATTTGTAAAGCAAGAAGACGATGACTTATAAATAATGACAGAAAACAGTTTTCATGATTTTCATAGATTGCAGGATAAGTAAAAACGTCTGGCAGAGAAGAATGAGTATTGGCAACTTCATTGGAGCCATACAGCAAGAGAATAAATTGAAGCCATAAAGGACTTTAGCAAAGTTCAGCCATTGATCACTGGAAAAAGTCATTATGAAGAAAGCGGTGTGTGTTTTAAACACACACAAAAAACCCTGTCACCTTTCTTTTCCTTTATCTGAACTTTCCCCTTGCTCTCCACCCTTTTGACAAAAAGTATTTTTGCCCATCCCTATTAAACATCCTAATACTTTCAAATCAGGAGCTGTTAATAAAAGCGGACACATGCACACATCCTTCCTCCTTTCCTGCTATTTAATTCTCTGTCACTTTTCAGCTAGCAAGTTCCCAGAGTCTTCATAAATAACCCAATTTAAAATACGATAGAACGGTAACTTAATCTATCATTAAAAGACCTCTAAAATCAACAATTGGCTAATCAAATTGTAGAAGGTCAAAAATTCCCACTACGCTCATTACAACCACATAGAATAACCGCTTGGTGTTGTGTCTAGCCCTGACCTGGTAGCAGCCATGGAGTTCTCCGAGGACAAGTCAGATTAATTCAAAAACAGGGCAGAACGGACTTATGAATGAAGAGCTAGGCAAGGGCCCACAAAGTTGATGGGCTTTGCCATTAGAACGGTGTGTGTGCACCATGTCATGTGATTGATTTTGTGGGGTGGGGCTTACCTGCCCACTCCCCAATATTTTATTCAAGTTAGCACACCTGTCTCCACATCATACAGTTAAAGTGCATGGCTTTCCCCCCAAAATCCTGGGAACTGCAGTTTGTTAAGGAAATGTAGTTCCTTGAACTAATGTTCCCAGGATTCCTTGGGTGAAGCAATGGGCCTTAACTTAGCCTTAAATATATGGTGTGGATATGATCCAGCTGCTGACTGATCAAGACTTAATACATCTATCAGTTAAGAATAAAGCAGAACACACACCATCTATATCTGTCTCTAGCCAGCAGACAGTCCTAGTTATAAAGTTCAAGGTTTCTCCATTAGCAAAGTAAGCTTTGGAGATGTTTCTACAAGGTGATGCATCAATATAATTCTTCTCAGGCTGTGGCATTCAAGCTACATTGCTAGAGCTCTGAAGGTTTTTAATTGCATGCTTATTTGGGGGTTCCTCAATGAGAAGAGCAATTGTGATGGACAAGCTTACTTGAAAATGAGAAAGAAAAGGATCCACCAGTCTGAATCTTCCTCTGTGATATACAGCCACTGGAAAAGGTTTGGTGAATTAGGGTTGTGTGGCAGTTCACATGGGATGGTTATATGAGGCTCATCCAGCCTGCACAATCTGAGCAGGCACACAGGAACATAAGAACAGGAGAGCATAAGGAGAGCCCTGCTGGATCAGGCTAATGGCACATCTAGTCCAGCATCCTGTTCTCACAGGCTAAATGCCTGTGGGAAACCCGCAAGCAGGATTTGAGCACAAACAACTCTCCTCTCCTGTGGTTTCCAGTAACTGGTATTCAGAAGTATTGCTGCCTCCAGCTGTGGAAGGCAGAGCATAGCCATTGTGGCTCATAGCCACCAATAGCCTTATCCCCCATGAATTTGTCCAGTTGTCTTTTAAAGCCATCCAAATTGGTGACCATCTCTGCCTTCTGCAGAAGCAAGTTCTGTAGTTCAGCGAGGCTCTTTGTGAAGATGTCCCCTAGCACAGATGTTTACATGGAAAGAGTAGCAAATTTCAAGGTAAGCTGTTCTAAGGCTCTCCTAGTGGGGAGCCCACTGTCAATGACAAGTGGTTATTTACCAGACCTGTTATTCTTGACTTAATCGGGGAAATTAATATCCAGGTGGATAAATGAGTACAGGAAGACCATTTTTGTTTGTTTCCACCTTCCATTTGCAAACCGTTCAGATTTAAATGCCACGCTTCCCTGGGCTAAACCCACACATCTAGCTAGCTTTGATCATCGGTGCTCTCTAGCAGAGAGCGGACTCCTCGTCTTCCCCGCTGACAGACAGGGGTTGCAAAAAGCACCCGTTTCTTTTCTGTGCCTGTAAGTACTGTTTTAAATGCTCATGACGCCCTTTGCCGTTTTTAAATGCTCACAACGGCCTTTGGCAGCTTCAAGTATAATCTTCTTGTCAGGCCGACTGGAGAGACAATAACCGTGATTAGGAGGTGAGACGTCAAAGGCACCCGTCTGTTATTTAAAGCGTCTCACCAAGAGGAATCTGACGAAAGGAAAGGAGGAGCTGCTCAACCAAGCCAGTTGCAGTCTGCCAAACCACAAATGCTGTGGAGAAATAAGAAGGATCACCACAATGATGAAAGGGCTGGAGGAACTTCCCTTACAAACGCAGGGACTGAGGTGCAGTGATCAGGGGTCATAGATTGCTTCCTTTTTCTGCAGCAGGGTCCCAGCAGTTCCCCTGTCCCTGCCATGCTGGAGCTACCCAATCAGCACAGAACGGGAGCTTTTTAGACACTGTGCTGATCAGAGGCAATCAGACCAGAAGGAGTTGAGTCAGCCATTAAGGATGAGCTCCTAGGGTAACTCTGGAGAAGGTACATGGAAAGGACACAGAAGAGTTGTTCCTCTGTATGCACCAAAGCTGAGCACTTAGGAACATTGTAACACAAGCTTTAAGAGAATTGGGTGCAAGTTCCGTAACGTACAATGGAACTTCTCAACGAAAAGACAATGAATGTGGCACCAATAGAAGAGGAGGAGGAGGCGGAGGAGGAGGAGGAGGAGGAGTTTGGATTTGATATCCCGCTTTATCACTACCCTAAGGAGTCTCAAAGCAGCTAACAATCTCCTTTCCCTTCTTCTCCCACAACAAACACTCTGTGAGGTGAATGGGGCTGAGAGACTTCAAAGAAGTGTGACTAGCCCAAGGTCACCCAGCAGCTGCATGAGGAGGAGCGGGGAAGAGAACCTGGTTCACCAGATTACGAGACTACTGCTCTTAACCACTACCCTACACTGCAAGGTAGTCCAAATGATTTGCCTGTGTACATGGACAGAAAATAATAGATCTAACTGAAAGGCAACACGTGGAGATCTGCGCTAATTGTTGCAATGCAACCCCAATTCATGGAGGAATGGCTGCTAGTGGGCCCTGCAACAAAATGGTGCAGCATGGAGGGTTGCTGTTCAAGTTTCCATCCATTCCATTCCATTTTGTTAGAGGGTTTTTTTTTCACTGGTGGCAGATGGCAGAAGCTATGACACCACAAGACCGGTGTGAAACCAAATCAAATAAAGGTTTTATTACAAAACAACAAACAGCAAAGCTTGTGGGTGTTTTTTCTGCAGGCAAAGTTCAAACTGCAGCTTTTCTCCTTTTGTAGTCATGACCAGCTGCAACCAATCTGCCCAAAGCTCCCATAAACAGTTCTTAAAGGTACAAACATCTTTACTGTTTCTATGCAGAATGATTCCCAACACATTTCTTCTCCCACTCAGTTTCATACAAACACAGCAGACAGATGGCATTGCGTGACCCACTGCATAAAAAGAGTCCTCATTAGACAGTTTGGGGGGAGTCCCCCTCCCTTTTTAGAAACCCCCCTAAAGATTTTTTTGTACTTTGTTGGGGTTCCCCCAATCCTATTAATCCCAATTTTTTTGCTGCATAAGGAGCAGCAGGCTTCCTGAACCCTAGAAATAGAAGGAACAACTGTAAGAATGGCTGTGAGCAACCTCCCGCTTCAGATACCATGTACCATTGAATACCATCAGCTGGGAGAAGCAATGGAAGCTACCTTTTTTTTTTTTTTTTTTACAAAATCTCAAATTAAAAAAATGAAGTTTTTGAGCTATTTTAAAGGAAATTTGGCAAAATCTAGACTTCTGACATGGGTTTTCCCAGACAGTCCAGTGATTTCCGCCCAGGTGCTGCTCCTGACTGCCACATTCCGGCAATGTCCGGGAAATTCCAGACGTATGGCAACCCCACAAAAGGCTGCTCTTAGGGGCTTTCAAATCTGGAGAAATGATGATGTAAGAAAAATGCATTTGCTGCTTGGTATTTGGCCAAAGTTTCTTCCATTGCAGCACCTGCAGATAGAGCATGTTGAGCAAATGCTTAAACTAATCCCATAAAAATCAATAGGTTCATTTATTTATTTATTTTTAAACAAACCTAACTTTGGCTGGATGGTGCCCTGTGTGTTTAAACTTTCACCATTTCGCTTGACCAACTAATAAGACCCTAAAGGTTCTCTCTTGAAGGTCAGATGTAATAACCAGCCTGTCAATCATCCTAGCATTTTTAAACAAATAATATCGATTTGAGACACTGGTGTGATGCTGTATAACGTGGCAGACATGGCTGTCGACGTTATGGGGGGGGAGTTGATATGTTTGATTAGAGAAAAACTATTGCTGAAATTTATTAATAACCATAATCAGAGAATGCCTTTTGGACTTTTCGTGTAAAAGGGAAAAGGAATTCATCTGAGACCTTTGGGTTGGCATCCCCAACACTCCAGGACCCCCTGTCCACTGGGATCAGCCTTCTTTGTGTTCTTTTCAGTGCCTGCTGAAACATTTATTGTTTAGACAAGTCTACCCATAAAGATGCAGAATGCTGAGGTGTGCTTTAGTCGGTTTTTAGTTGATCATTAATTTTAATTCTTTTAAATTGTTGTTGTTTTAAAAAAATTAACTGCTTAAACAAACAATCTTGCTTAAACAAACAATCTTGTGAGAAGCAAAGCTACAGGGAACCAGGCAAAGGACCTTTTCTGTAGTGGCGCCCACCCTGTGGAATGCCCTCTCGCCAGATGTCAAAGAGAAAAACAACTACCAGACTTTTAGAGGACATCTGAAGGCAGCCCTGTTTAGGGAAGCTTTTAATGTTTAATAGGTTATTGTATTTTAATATTCTGTTGGAAACTGCCCAGAGTGGCTGGGGAAACCCAGCCAGATGGGCGGGGTATAAATAATAAATTATTATTATTTAAATATGCCTTAAATGTACAGTGTGTTGGCAGCCAACTTTTTTTAAGGAGGCTACAGAAGTGGAACCATAAACATTCCCATTGCCTGTTTCCTTGTCCCCTTTCTGTCCTTTTATGTATTTATGAGTTTCTTCTAAACAAATATTCTAAGCAATGTAGGAAAGGGGGAAAGTTTATATATATATATATTTAAGTAACGAATAATAACAGGCTTGTAAACAATAAAAGCAAAAGGTAATAAAACACAGATTAAAAATGAAATACATGGAAACGACAACATAGACAGAACAGGGGGGAAACATATTTTTTTAAAAAAACCCAGCTCACAGTAAGCATTTGTTCATCAGAATATGTCATTCACCTGGCAAAGGCATATCAAATTAAAAGATGTCTTAATATGATAGGTGGTCACAATACTGGCAGACTAACTTATATGGGAATATATCCCATAAAACAGATACCAGCCACAGCTAAATTTCTGTAAGCCCTTCGTTTAAATGGGAGGGGAAGATTGGGGCTGTGGCCAAATGTCACCCCCCCCCCCAGGCCCGTCTACCCAGCATTCAGAACTCTACTTAGATTGCTCACCAAGCCACACCCCCTCTCCCTAGGCCACTCCCATAAGCTGCCCTGCTCTGAGCCCTTTTCTAGTGTTTCTGTTTGGTTGGAATGTGTCTTGGAACTATGACAATGCCTTTTGCTTTCCTGTATGGAAAGGGGTGCCTGTGTGCATTGAAACCTCTTGTACGCGGCTGGAATATAGCTACTATACAAAATAAGAATTGCATCATCTGGTCTACCCTCTTTTGGCTATGATTCCGCCTGCCTTTGGCATCTGGTTCCTGGAAGGCTAGCTACAAGGGAATGCAACCCTTGGGCTGAAAAAGGTACCCCATTGCCGATTTAAACACCGGCGCATGATTTATGCATCCTGTTTAGAACTGGTCTGATTTCAGCCTGTGCATCTCCCCTAATACATATTTCCCTAAGGATGTCATCACACTCCAGTTCATGTGGCTGCCAGCAGGTGGCACTGTGAGCTACAGTGTGGTGACAAAATGGGTTTTCAGAGCTTCTGGGCCATCTTAGCGGTGCCAGAAGGCAAGGAGGTGGGAATCAAAGATGCAGACAGGCATTCGGCTGGCCAAAGCCAGCCAGTGTAGGGTGGGGGGTGGGTTTGAAAGGTGGCTTGGTTGAGCTCAAGGTGGAAGCGGGTAGCGAGCATTGGCATGCAAAGCAAGCGGGGGTGCAGCTGTGTGTGTGTGTGTGTGTGTGTGTGTGCGCACATGCACGTGAAACCTTAATTCTCTACAAGCTCCAAAGTCCTCTTATTTAGTAGAGGAAATTCCCGGCACGATAATGAGCCAAAATGTGACAAAGCATCAATCAAAGAAGCTGATGGCTTCTGACCCCTTTCTAGGTTTGGTTTCATAACTTTCATATCTTTGAAGTTATGAAAAGAAGACAAGATGTGACAGGTGCTGTGCTTGGAGAAACCACTTAGTCAATTTAATTCCAGCCACCTGTGAGTAACTCTGCCGAACTACTTCAGCACATTTGAAAGTTTTTCACCCCTCTAGTAATTCCATCCTTACAATGCGCCTGCCATCAGTGCTCACTCGTTGGCTGCTCCATCAAGTGAAACATTTTAGGTTTTGAAATCTCCAGCATTTAAATGGCTGGGAGATTCCTTAAATCTTAAGCCTACCATAGAGTAAACTGTGGTTTAATTGTATTTATTTATTGTTGCGTGGGACCCCTGACCATTTGGTCCAGTCGTGCCCGACTCTGGGGTTGCGGCGCTCATCTCACTTTATTGGCCGAGGGAGCCGGTGTACAGCTTCCGGGTCATGTGGCCAGCATGACTAAGCCGCTTCTGGCGAACCAGAGGAGCACACGGAAATGCTATTTACCTTCCCGCTGGAGCGGTACCTATTTAACTTGCACTTTGACGTGCTTTTGAACTGTATAGCTGAGTTTTGCTGGTGGTTTGCTATACTTGTTTTTAGTGTGCTTTTGTTTTTGTAAACTGCTGTGGGTTACTTTTCTTTGGAAAACGACGAACAAATGTTGTTGTTGTTGTTTAGTCGTTTAGTCGTGTCTGACTCTTCGTGACCCCATGGACCAGAATACGCCAGGCACTCCTGTCTTCCACTGCCTCCCCCAGTTTGGTCAAACTCATGCTGGTAGCTTCGAGAACACTGTCCAACCATCTCGTCCTCTGTCGTCCCCTTCTCCTTGTGCCCTCCATCTTTCCCAGCATCAGGGTCTTTTCCAGGGAGTCTTCTCTTCTCATGAGGTGGCCAAAGTATTGGAGTCTCAGCTTCAGGATCTGTCCTTCCAGTGAGCACTCAGGGCTGATTTCCTTAAGAATGGATGTGTTTGATCTTCTTGCAGTCCATGGGACTCTCAACCTCCAGCACCATAATTCAAAACGAACAAATATTAACAACAACCTTGTGTTGCAGGTTAGGCTGGGATGAGGCTACTGGTACAAGGTGCATGGCCAATGGGGATTTGAACTCAGGTCTCTTACCACTACACCACACTGAAAACTCCCATTGACTTGTACCTTGCTGTAGCTTGTTTGTTCCTTCCTTCCTTCCTTCCTTCCTTCCTTCCTTCCTTCCTTCCTAGGCCTCCATTACATCTATTTGTAGCATGTAATTAGTCCCCAGTAGATTTATTTGCATGGCTTTAGAAAGAGAGCGTCCTCTTTCATTTAAAAACCAACAAAGAAGCTTCAAGCTTTTCTTGTCTGGGGGGATCTTTCAAACACCTGTTCTTCAGAAAGTTTTAATTGCGTGCACTGCTTTGGGCAATTTATCGGGAAAGCAGCCTATCGAGTCTCAAGTTTGTGGATCCAGGTGAAGAAAAGCGACGCCCTCACCTCTCACCCAATGTGTTTCCCTCCGCTGCACATGGCTCAAGATAAAGTTTATTGTGTACAATTTTTCACCGTATCTTCCCCTTCCTTTAATATGAGGCCTTGGAAACCAAAGTTATTACCGTAGCACCAGCCTGAGGCGGTGAAGAAAAATTGGCATACACACTTTCATACAGTGAACTTTTGAAAGCCCTGGATTTATTTATTTTTGTTCGAAGGTAGAAATGGTGGGGGCTCGTTCCTGTCTATGTTGAGAGCAAAGGTGAACACAGGGGTTGCCGTTAACTGTATGGCATGTCCACAAACATTACCCATCAGCGGGCCTGCGTTCAGATCTCACAACATAATTTGAAAAACGCACAAACAAATGTTAAAATGGTAACACATTTGTAAATTCTCAGGGCGCTGGAAGGACTCCCTTATGAGGGAAAGTTACCATGTTCACAAGATATTACTATGTATTTTTTTATTAAAAATTTTTGTTTTGTTTATTTAACATAATTGTTACAAAATATAAGCAAAATATTGCAAATACATACATACATATATATTTCAAATGAGCACATATACATGAAAAAATAACAAAGAGAGAAGAAGAAAAGAAAAAAAAAGAAGAAAAGTTGGAAGAATTTCTCCCAAGTTTATTTTACAAATATCTCAATATGAAAATAATAAAAAAATTGCATTGACTGACTTCCATCGCTTACACTGCACTTCCTATATACATTTTAAGCAAGATTGTATCTGTTATTCCTTATTTTTCCCAATCTCATACAAATATTCTAATCAATAAGTTTTCTAAATCTCTCATAAATCTATTCTAAACACAACCAATACCTTACATTTAATCCTTGTCTGCATAAATACTCATTTAAGCATTTCCATTGTTTCTGGATTATATTTTTTGGTTTTTGTCTTAACAAATCAATCAATCACATAATTTATTCAACCATTCTTCTTTGATTGGAATATAATTTCTTTTCCAATTATTGGCTATGAATATTCTCGCTGCTGTTGTCACGTATAAGAAAATATTAATTTTGTCATTTGGGATGTCTCCATTCAAAATTCCTAATAAATATGATTCTGCTCTTTTATTATGTGATTTTTTATTAGCCTTTTAATTTCCTCATGTATCATATTCCAATATTTCTTAATTTTCGGACAGGACCATCGCATATGGTATAAGGTTCCAATCATTCTATTATACCTCCAACACTTGTTATCACCCAATTTTTTCATTTTTGCCAACCTATCTGGCGACATATACCATCTGTGATGCATCTTCATGAAGTTTTCTTTCAATTGATAAGAAGCCGTAAAAACTAAATTTTTTGTCCAAAAATTAACCCAATCTTTGTATTCGATTTCATAACCTAAAGGTGTCCCCCCCTTAATATATTCTTACTTTTGATTTCTTGATTATTTGTATATTATTTAATAATTTATGCATTTTCATATTTTTTGTTTACTCTGTAAGACTTCTTTATCTAACTTCAATATTTTATTTTCAAAGCCTCTGCTTTTTATATCTTTTTCAAAAGTCACTTTCAATTGAACATATTCCAACCAATTTATTCCCATCTTTTTAAATTCTTCATAGTCTTTTAATTTTGGTTTTTCATTCATTTCTTCCACTAACTCTTTGTAGGTTGGCCACAGTTTTCTTGCATTATTCTTGAGTGTGGAAGTTGCCTTTACTGGGGAGATCCACCACTGAGTTTTTTCTATGATTTTCTCCTTTGTTCTTTCCCAAACTTCAAATAGAGCCTTTCTCACTAAATGATTCGTAAATCTTTTATGTACTTGTATTTTCCCATACATTAGATAGCCATGCCATCCATAAATTCTATCCCAACCTTCTAATTGCAAAATCTCCATATTTTTAAGTAACATCCACTCTTTCAACCAGCTCTAACATGCAGCTTCATAATATCTTCTTAAATCTGGAATTGCAAAGCCTCCTATTTCTTTAGCCCCCATCATAATTTCAGATTTAATTCTAGCTTTTTTCCTTGGGGGGGGGAGAGATATTGGTATGTATTTGATATGTGCAAGGAGATTGCAACTTACACTGGTAACTCGTGCAGTCACAAGTTTCTGCAGATCACAAAAGAAAAAGAAAAAATAAAGAGGGTGTGGGATCCTTGCTTACTGGACTCTGGAGGCTCTCGCAAGATCTCACAGGAACCTCCAGAGGCCTCACATGACCTTCTCAGAACCTGGTCAACAAAGCAGAGGACTTAGAAAGGCATTTCCACAAAGGGAAAACCCTTCTCGGAAAATGGTTTTAAGCCCTCTGCCTTGCTCACCAAGCTTTGGGACAGTTGCACAAGCCTTTCTCGGAGGCTATGACATCTCTTGGGGTCATCTCAGACCTCACAAGATCTCAGACAGCCCCAATCTTGTGAGATCTCAGATGTGGTTCTGAGGCTCATTCTCACTTCGCATGATTTTGCCCTTACAAGGAACCCCCAGGAATGTAACCCTTGCAGAAATGTCTATCGCCCTGTATCATAAAGCACCATATTGCTATTATTTTTACGATACAATAATCTTTATTGCCATTGTCCCATACAGAACAACGAAATTGAAAAATCTACATAAGACATTCAAAAATTATTATTTTTGTTACTACTACTATTACTTCTATTACTGTTATTGATTTATTACCCCTCAGCTTGCATGTCTTTCTTTGGCCTGAGCACTGCTCCCACTTGTAGGGCTGTGTAGCACGATGGCCTCATCTTCAGACCAGCCTCTGGACATAGCTGTCAACTTTTCCCTTTTCTTGCAAGGAATCCTATTCGGAATAAGGGAACTTCCCTTTAAAAAAGGAAAACATTAACAGCTATGCCTCTGGAGAAGAGCGTTGTCCTATGGGCCAAGGTACTGGCTTCCTGTAGAGTATCCCAATGTTGCTGTCTAGTTTCCTAATACCTTAGGGAAATGCAGAAGTAGTACAGGCTGTGGCATTCAACATAGGAGCAGCAGAGTCAAGGAGAGATGGGTGAGAGCCAGTACAAATTGCTGGGGCCCGGCAGTCTGGAAGGGGAACTGGGACTTAGCTATGCTGCATATTTTCCTCTGTCTTTATCATTATTTGTTGATGTTTCATTCATATGCCAGGCAGGGCATATTTGTTCACGGGTGTTTTTCCCTCCATTATTTTGCACATCAATACAAATCCCATGTAAAGATTTTTAGCCTGTCCTTGCTGGGGGCCCTGAAGAACATTTTTTTCACCCAGGCCCAAACCCATTTTCAGCAGTTCTGAGCAGTTATGCTTTGGGGAAAGAGCTGATTAATTACTTTCCCAGCCACAGGAGAGAGAGAGAAAACAACCAGGGATATTATTGTGGGTAGAGAGAAGTACGCTCTGTGAGCCCCTTGACTACATTCTCGCACAGTACAGCACACCACTACCAAAGGAAGTATATAGCTAGAGCTGCAGCAAAGTTGAATCTGTAAAGGGGAAGGAATGATGGTTGCAATTTGTGGAGGTGGTGGTGAATTGGGAGTGGGGAAAGAAGCCAGAAATTCTTATTTGGCTTGAATTACCGGTAAACTAAGTGTCAGGTACACGGGTGGTGCTGTGGGTTAAACCATAGAGCCTAGGACTTGCCAATCAGAAGGTCGGCGGTTCGAATCCCCGTGACAGGGTGAGCTCCCGTTGCTTGGTCCCTGCTCCTGCCAACCTAGCAGTTCGAAAGCACATCAAAGTACAAGTAGATAAATAGGTACCGCTCTGGCGGGAAGGTAAACGGCATTTCCGTGCGCTGCTCTGGTTCACCAGAAGCGGCTTTGTCATGCTGACCACATGAGCTGGAAGCTGTATGCCGGCTCCCTTGGCCAATAAAGCAAGATGAGCGCCGCAACCCCAGAGTCGGTCACAACTGGACCTAATGGTCAAGGGTCCCTTTGCCTTTACCTTAAACTAAGGCCTGGGAGACAAGGGGTTAAATCCCCACTTGCTCATGAAGCTCTCTGGGTAACCTTGAGCCAGCCACTCACTCTGAGCCTAACTTACCTCACAGGGTTGTTGTGGGGGTTAAATGAGGACTGGGAGAACCAACTACATCACCTGAAACTCCTTGGAGGAAAATGTGAGGTATAAATGCAATGAAAGGAGAAAATGAAAGAAATAAAATCTGACCTGGAAGAGAACTTGGGGGAAGGGGTTTGTAAAACTCCCTGTTTTTGAGATATGTTTTGTGAGGTTCATTTCTGTGCCTGGAGAAATTCACACATAAGCTCGAGTTTGGTACTCTCACTGCTGGCTTGATGTTGGTTTCTCCTCTTAAGAAATTTCAGATGGGCATATGAGGACACAAAAGTAATGATTCATCTACTCAGCCTGGAGTCAGCTATCTCTAATTTCTTTCTAGGTCAACTTAAACTAATGTCACACGTCCACAACAACAACAACCACCAAAAAAGTGTAAAGCTACTGAAGGAACTTGGCAGAAGAATATGTGGCTGTCAAATCTCCTATGCACAACAGGAAAGAAAAATGGGAGGGGAGGAAAAGATATTTATTAGCAACTTTCCGCCTATTAGAAAGCACCTTGAGTTGTCTTGGCACAATAAGTTAACATATGGAGCGAGTGTGACCTGTGTTAATTTTGTACGTATCAAGAGAGTTTGGGCAATATCAACCTCTATGCTGTGATGGGAATTTTGGGCCCCATATGGCTGCAGGGATACAAGGAAAATATACAGCTTTTCTTTTCTTGCTTTTCTTTTCTCTCCCCCCCCCTTTTTATTGGAAGAAACAGATTATCCTCCACATCAAACTGAAGAGTCCTCAGAAGGCTTTATTGCTACAAACTAAGCTGAAGGTGGCTCTGCGGAAGCAGCAGATCATGTGGTTAAATAGCTCCTAGACTATCTATCTATCTATCTATCTATCTATCTATCTATCTAGATGTGAAGTCATATGGCTTCAACCAAAATCCTATGCTCCTTGAACTCATAGGGGATTACTTCAATTTGACATGCACAGAAATGCAGTAACAGTCTTAACAATGGCCTGATCATTCATCTACTTTTGAGGCAGAAGAGAGAGTGAGTGCTTGTGTGCTTCTTTGGGGGTATAGGTTTAGCTAAGAGAAGTCCAAACTAATATTGGTCTCAGACTTGTTTCTTCACATTTCACCCTATCTGTCCCACTGTAAAACATTCAATGTATGTCAGCCTTCAATAGCATGGTACCTTCCAGATGTTTTGAACCACCACTCCTATCAGGCCCAGCTAGCACAGCCATACTGGTTGGCGATGATGGGAGCTATAATCCAAAAGAGCAGGGCAATACAGTATGGTGGGAGTTGTAGTATGAAGCAGCAGGGCAATACTGGCAGAGAAGGATGGGAGTTGTGATCTAGTGGCGTAGCGTGAGTAGCCAGCACCCGGGGCCTGAGGGAGGGAAACGGACAGAATACGCATGTGCATTCAACTGCCTAACGCTATTGGCATCACCCAGGAGGTTGCAGCCACAGAGATAAGAAAAGAAGAGTCATTCCATTGTCTGGAGAGGTCCTTGCTAGTTCACATGAAGAAGCCATTTTCAACAGAGCCCAGTGATGGAAGCGTGCAGCTATATTAAGGCAGCACCGGGTGTTGAAATTTTGCACCCCTAACAATATTGTAGCCAAGGCAACCCCCTGTCGTCCCCCCATGCTACACCACTGTTGTGATTCAAAACAACTGGAGGACACTCAGTTGGCAAAGATTAATGAATGTCACCCATGGCACTGTTGATCTATATTGCAGGTTATTTTGAAGAGGGAACGCAACTCACTCAGGGAGGGGTTATCTCAAGAAGCCAGCATGCCATTCCCTCCCAGAAGAGTTCTAATCAATATCAAGTAATCACAGATCACTTCACATAGATCTCTTTGTCAATGCCTTGACAGAATAATGAGTTATAGCCGCTGCCAACCTTTTTGGTCTTCACAGGAGCCTGATTTCAAATACTGACCAAGATTATCAAGTCTCTGAGACATCAGTGACATGTGGCAAGCCCTTTCCTGAACTCCAAAGGGATACTTATTAAAGGAGCAACATGAAACAGAAGACATCAAATAAGCAAAATATAGCTGTTGGTCAAAAGGTAACTATATTCATCCCCCCCCCACCTCCAGTAAATCCAAGGAGACTTGATATCACCAGCTCAAAACATTAGCCATTTGTACACAGAGTTTCATGGCGGAGTAAAAAGAAAGGCGTTATCTGGATCTACCTTTGGTGTCTTTCCAGACTAGCGCGAAATGGGAACTTGGGAACAATGTATAGCATATTTATTAAATTGATATCCCACCCTTCTTCACAGAGAAGCCCAAGGCAGCAAACACCAAAAGATGGAAAAAATAAAATCCTCTTAAAAGCAATGCAACGTGAGAGAATGTTGTGCTGATATAATAGGTGATGTAACTGCTGTTAGCCAGTCTGTCTCTCTCAAGGCATTCCGGGCAGTGTAGTCAGCATGAAACCATGTTAGGTTTTCTTTGTGGGATGTATTATTACTAGAGCAGTCAAGTACATTTTCCTGTTGCCTAGAATGGACACACAGGGGAATGTGGCTCCAGGCAGGGAGAACTCCCTGTCATACCTGGTCTGGAGCTTCCTCCTCCCGTATGTGACCAGGTAGATGGGTGTGACCCTAGATGACCAGATAAAAGGGCTGGCCACGCAACCATCTCTCTCTTGGACTCTTATTCTCTTACTCTTACTCTTGGACTGTAGCTCTCCTGGCTCTTAGCCAGCTCATGGCTCCACCTTCACATAGGATGGAGTCCACAAGCAGAAAGTATGAGATGTAGCTCAGACTTCTTTTCACTGTAACCACAAGATAAAGCCTGCCTTCAGATTACTGCTGTGAACTGAACGTGAGTAAAGCTTTATTCTTACTTTTAAAGAAGACTGTGTTGTGTTATTATTATTTTAAGGGGGAAATAAAGGGGAAACTTACCAGGAACAATCCAGACTGAACAAGCCAGACTGGATTGCTTAATTAAAGGATTCTAATGAATCATCAACTTGCTTCCAGTAAGTTGCAAAGGGAATGTGCTCTGTTGCTTCCTCACTAGTGTGAGTGAGGAGGGATAATACCAAATCAATATATCCTCTCCTACCTTCCTTAACATTCCCACATTCTTTGCAGCTTATCATCGGCCATACTTCTCAGTGAAATCTGATAAAGTAAATGGCCACCCCACCTTAAAATTTTGGAGAAATGTATTTCTTCCCCACTTCCAAGAAAGCAGCAGAAAATTGGCCTCCATTTTTGCAGGGAGAATGTTTTCAGGAAACAGGGAGGGCTGAGGCAGGATTTCATCCCAGCCTTAGGTAGGAGAAAGCAATCTAGAGAAGGCACAAAACAGGATAGGAAGGCAGGGACCAAGACAGAATAAAGTGGCCTTCCTTAACCCAAAGCCATCCAGCTGTTCAATGACTACAACTTCCATCACCCTTGACCATTGGCTATGCAGGCTGAAATAGATGGAAGCTGTGGTCCAACAACATCTAGAGGGCATCAGGTGGGGGAAGTTTTGTCTAAGAAGTAACACACACACACACACATCACAGAGACAGAGGCTATAGAGAATAAAACTGAATTTGCAAGGGGGCAGATCAGCAAACCAAGCTTTAAGAATGAAATCTGGGAGAGAGTTATGAAATTTATATGACCCAAGAACTTCCCTATTGTTGAAATAGCTGTTCCTACTTGGCTGGAGACCTATGGCCAACAATCTAGGAGATCCTGGATGAAAGCTCAGCATCCACTGGATTGATTGGGGTGGTCATAGAAACTTGCCTGGCCTATGCCAGTAGTCTCATAATGGCTCTTAGTCTGCAGTTTAGATGAGTCATGTGGCCATCTCTGGCTATTGTGTGTGAGAGAGAGTAAAGCTACACTTGGTCAGAAGTTCACAAGATACATCCCTCCCCCATGAAAAGCTAGGAGGAGAATCTCCTTTAGAGGTGACCTCAGTGCTCTTAAGTGCCATCAGGGATCACAGCCTGTTTGCATCAATGAAGTATATCCACAACCATGAACAAAGAGAGAGGTTTGGTGCCAAGTCTTCAGGCACCTTGTTGCCATGATTACAAATCAAGGGAAAGTAATATCCTTTATTGGCAATCAAGGGTAGGAAGCACATCACCAACCTCCATTGATTTCTCCATTTATCTTGAAAAGAAGCCAGGAACAGTTGAGTCTCAACAAGGCAGAAGAGAAGCAGAGGAAATGGGACAGAAGGGTGACCCCCCCACCACCATGAATCACATATGTATCCCACTGGCTACCTTTGCCTGGCATCCATGAGGTTACCACCTTTGACCAGGTGTGGGAAACCTCATAACTGGATGCTGAATGTGGCTTTCCGGATCTCTCAGGGTCATGTCCCTTAAAGGGTCCTTAAAGTGTGGTGATGCCTCTGGATGAAGAGAGAAGTGTTAGCATAGAACCCTCTGCCTTCCATGTGGTTTAAATGTATCCTGATGTGGAAAAGTAAGTGTCACATCCATTGCACCACCCATATTTTCCTCCACCTCTGCTCACCACTAGAATGTGCCACCTAGAAGGCTGTTCATGAGGGAATGTGGTCCTTGGGTAGAAAGAGACCCCCTATCCCTGCCTAGGACCTTTGCACAGCCTTGTGTGTTTAGTAAGGCTGAGGAATAGTGGTGGGTTCATGATCACGCAGTGAACTTCATAAGCACCTAAGGAGAGCCTACTGGGTCAGGCCAAAGACCCAACTAGTCCAGCTTCCTATTCTCTGATGCTTGAGGGAAACCTACAAGCAGGATCTCAACAAAAGGACACTCTCCCCTCCTGCTGTTTTCAGCAACTACTATTCAGAAGCATTGCTACCATAGCAATCATGGCTGGTAGCCACTGAAAATCTTATCCTCCATGAATTTGTCCAGTCTTCTTTTAAAGTCATCAAGCATGGTAGCCACCAATGCCTCCTGGGGGAGCAAGTTCTATAGTTTAAGTATGCGCTGCATGAAGAAGGGCTTTCTTTTATCTGTCCTGAATCTTCCAACATTCAGCATCATTGGATTCATGGGACTTCATTTTCCTGGACCCAGAACCACCCTTTCCCCCCTTTTTCCTATAGCACCACAAATCCCACTTCACCATTTTTAAACTCCTTCAGGTATACAACTGTATTAATAGTTTTATGTATTGGGTAAAACAGTTTTGTAGCTCCCTCAGGATCCCGAGGAGTGAAAATGAGATGAGTCTGCGGTCCTCTTTTGTACTCATCAACTTTACTGAAAGCAGTTTCAGGATAAACATTGAATAAATCACCAGCACAATCCAAAAACAGCAGGACAGTGAATTTGTCCTAGACTTTATTGGGCAAGGCTGAAGAGAACCTTCCTTGCATAACAGCCACGGCCTTCAAAGAAAGTCAAGATGGTGATTTGCACCATCGAGAAATGTGACCCAAGTCTCCAGCAGAGACCAAATATTAGGGACAAAAAGAACTCCATAACCTCAATTTGTCAACACCTGCAACTGCAGTTTCTCATGGAATGAAGCGGGGATGCTCTTCCACCTGGGTTAATTCATTTAAATGCATGCAAAGTTGAACTGGCCCATTGCCACACAATGAAGTTAAAGAAGCAAGTGCAAAATTCATCAGGTCTGCGATCTGCACTTCTTTGGTAGAGGTCTTGATAAGTCATTTACCTATCTCTGATTGGCTGGGGTCACAATGCACATGCTTGATGCTTTGGAATCTGCCTCATGCCAAGTCAGAACACTAAGTTCAGTATTGTCAACACTGGCTGGCAATGGCTCTTCAAGGTTTCCGGCAGGAGTCTTCTGGAGCCCTACCTAAGAATGCCAGGGATTGGACCTTGGGACCTTCTACATGCAAATCAGATGTTCTACCACACAGCTATGGCCTGTGCCTACAGTTCCCACAGAGGTCTCTGATTCAGACCAGACCAGACCAGCACTTGAGGCTGAAGGCTTTGAGTGGGAGGACAGAAGGAAGAGACTATGAAGCAGACACCACTTGATGAATCACCACTCTGCCCTCAGATGTGCTGGGACCTCATGAGATGGGAGATTCAGGGGCTACCCCTTCTCTGCCTGTGAAGCATGAGGTGGACTCAGGGACACAACCTACCATGACACAGTAGGAAAATTCAGAGAAGGTGCGCCCATCTGCCAGGGGGAGGTGATGCCTCAGGAGAAGAGGACCCCCTCCCCCGAGAAGTGCCTGTCTTCAGGCCAGGAATTCTTGCAGGAGGAAGGATTCTTGTTACTGAGGTTTCTCCATGCTTGCTTTAAGACTTGGTGAGTAGGCGAGGAACCTTGTTGGAACAGCTTCGTTGCTCCCATGCATTTCTGGACCTCTTGCTACTGATCTTGGACTCTTGAACATTTATTGGTATCAATGTTCGGATTTATTGCCATTACTCCATTGCCTTGTTAAAGCACAAGGACCAGTCTCTGCTCTTTCCTATCTGCTGGGTTTGTACTGCTAGACTGCTACCACAAAAGTTTACTTCTTTACTTATGAGTAAACACCTCTGTGCTTTGGTTTTGGGAGCGAGCCAGGACAGAGGCCTTCTAGCTGAAAAAGTTTCCCTAGCTGTGCTTTAAGGTGTAATGTTCTGTAACCCCTTGCTAGACCAAGCTAAAGGGGGGCTTTTCCTGTGTGACATCAATCCACCAGCCACTGAACTACAGAGGATCTGCCCCGCTTTTTTTGGTAGAGTCCAACATGTATTATATCATAACCCTAAGCAGGCTGTCTATGTTCAAAATTTGCTGTGTTTAAAAACACTTCTATCCTTCCATTTATAGCCACTCTCGAAGCCAAGAGACATCAGTGAACAAAACACCATAACTGTTCCTTTACAAATCAAATGATGTTAGACAAGGAGTATGTGTGTGTGTGTGAATAAATACCACAGCTTGATCCTTAAGGGGTGGGGGGAACCAGAAATGAAGAAACTTTATTTGAAACTTCAGGGTGGAAGTGTGATGGGTCAATCTCACCTAAATTAAATTACCCTACTCTATTAGCAATACAAATTCAGTGTAACAAAAGCGTCATGAATCTCTGTGACAAGGTAAAGGCGGGGCTCTCGCCTCAGATGAACAGAGCGCTTGATCGAGACCGAAGTGAACACAGCTCACTCATATTTAAAACATTCTTTCATATATTTTTAATAAAACAACTGATACCAATTCAAAACTGCCTTCATAAATCAAACATTATTCAATGTACCGGCGCTCCAAGGTTTTCTCCCACTGAAGCATGCCTGTCTCGGAGACAAGGGTGGGGTGGGGTGTTGTGTGTGGGGGTTTTCCCCCCCTTCTTCTTCCTCACATGAGTGCTTGAGGTTTTATGAAAGGTTTATTGGATTTCATAGTCCCTTAAGGGGAAACCCTTTAAATGTCTCCGCAATTATAAGACTAATAACACTTTCAGCTCTTGGACACAGCCTTGACTTGACAAAGATAAGGAACTGGAAGTTACTCAGTCAATACAAAGCTATTAATCTCTGTCACCCTGCTGTCAATGCGGCTCAGGGAAACAATGTCGTCTCTTGACCTACGCGGAGTCATGTAGTGATTTTATTCAGGATGTCAGCATTCATTGGGACAGGTTTTGTCACACCCCGACTCCCTCCAAGAACTCCCGGTTCTTTATCTTGACTGCAGTGACACCCTTCAGATAGCAGGAGTTTGTTTCCGTCTCGGCTTATTGTTGTCATTTAGCAGTTATTCATGGGTGGAACCTTTTCTGGGAGAGAAAATTGGCATCCTCTGCGACAGAGAAAGAAAGACAGAGAAAAGGAGCAGGGACTGATGCATACACCTGCTCACTACTCAATTAGTCTATACTATGGCTCTCCTTAGTACCCCATGCATTTAAAGCTCATGGCTTCCCCTAAATAATCCTGGGAACTTAATTTACCCCTTGCATTCTCCAGCACTGCAAAGAAACTACAGCCCCCAGGATTCTTTGGGAGAAGTCATGTGCTTCAAATGTGCTCTCAGTTGTATGGCATGTGGGGAGCTTTAGGTATACATGTTTTATTGCCAGCCTCTGGTGGTGACCTGCAGTTCTGAGTGTGCCAACCACAGATATTCTGTGGATCAGCATCCCACTTGAGATGAGACAGGCACGCCCAATCTGTTGAAGACATTTTTGGGCCAGCAGCTGGATAAATGGGTCTTTGTCACAAGATTTCACTTATCAGGGTTTTAGCCTTGCTAAATTAGGTGGATATTGCCTTGAGATGGTGATTTAGAAGGACATTAATAGATTAATTGCAATAATAGTAATTAGTTGGTCACTGTGAGAACAGGATGCTGGACTGGAGAAGCCACTGGCCTGATCCTGCAGGCTCTTCTCAAGTTCTTATGCTCTTAATTTGTTGTTGGGTTTGCAAATCAGTCTATAGCAAGGAAAGGAAACAAGTGGCCTTCCAGATGTTGTATTCGGGCAACCATCAGCCCCAGCCAGCATGGCTAAAGGTCAAGGGCGATGGGAGCTGTAATCCAGCAGCATCTGGAGGACCACAGCTTCCCCATCCCTGATTTAGAGTATGGGTGGAGAGATTCTTTCATTCAGCCTGAAGGCCTGTCTATACCTCCATCACAGATCAAATCACACCAGCAGAGCCTTCGTCAAGTGGTTAAATGGTGAACTTCCATTTGTGAAGCTGACATGAATGCATGAACATATTCCTCTGTATATCACCTTGAGGAAATATGAAAGGCCTGTCTGTTTTGCTTGATCAGCAATGCCCCTTTCCCGCATGCAAAACATCACCTGATGTTGAGGTCTTCAAGAGGCAGAAATGCGTATGTGAACCAGACCTGCCATTTTCTTGCCTGTTCCAACACAGGTTGATTCTAATCTTTGGTAAAACTGAATGTTCCCCCTCCCACCCACCCCATCCTCACTGCTGAAGTTTAATTTGTTTGTTTGTTTTTCTACACATATCACATTTTGGTTGAATTTATCTGGGATAATCTATGCTTCAGGCACCTCTGGCACAGTGCATCGAAGGCTGCTTTTGAACTAGGGATTAGCATCACAGCCTGTTGTCAGTGCAGCAACTCAGTACTGGAAATGGAAAATAAGAAAATTCAAACAGGCCATGAAAGAATGGGAAAGGGAACCCAAACAAGCACACTGAAATGCAATGGAGAGAATTGAAGGTTCCACATTTTGGGGGAGCAGGCTGTGGGGGATCAAATACACTGGGACAATGAAAACTTGGCTTGACATTAGTAAATGTGAAAAGGATGTGTGGATTATATACCAATAACACAAGCTAAAAGCTCAGCCAGGTGTGTGATGCAGCTTCCTAAAAGGCTAATGTGATTCTAGGCTCCATTAATAGAAACATAGTTTTCAAGTCAAAGGAAGTAACAGTTCCATTTTAGCTAGGCCTCATCTGTGGTCAATGCCAGTTGCCAAACTTTAAAGCAGGATATATCAACAATAGAATGCATTCAGAGAAGGGCAACAAAGATGGTCAGCAGTACAGGGCAAGGCCCCATCTGCCTGGAGGCGGTTGGTGGATGGATGGCGGCTAACAGATTGAGGTTGAATTCTGACAAGACAGAAGTACTGTTTTGGGGGGACAGGGGGTGGCAGGTGTGGGGGACTCCCTGGTCCTGAATTGGGTAACTGTACCCCTGAAGGACCAGGTGCACAGCCTGGGAGTCATTTTGGACTCACAGCTGTCCATGAAGGCGCAGGTCAATTCTGTATCCAGGGCAGCTGTCTACCAGCTCCATCCGGTACACAGGCTAAGACCCTACCTGCCCGCAGACTGTCTCGCCAGAGTGGTGCATGCTCTGGTTATCTCCCGCTTGGACTACTGCAATGCACTCTACATGCGGCTACCTTTGAAGGTGACCCAGAAACTACAACTAATCCAGAATGTGGCAGCTAGACTGGTGACTGGGAGTGGCCGCCAAGACCACATAACACCAGTCTTGAAAGACCTACAGTGGCTCCCAGTACGTTTCCAGGCACAATTCAAAGTGTTTGTGCTGACCTTTAAAGCCCTAAACGGCCACGGCCCAGTATACCTGAAGGAGCGTCTCCACCCCCATCATTCAGCCCAGACACTGAGATCCAGTGGCGAGGGCCTTCTGGTGGTTCCCTCGCTGTGAGAAGTGAGGTTACAGGGAACCAGACAGAGGGCCTTCTCAGTAGTGGCGCCTGCCCTGTGGAACACCATCCCATCAGTTGGCAAGGAAATAAGCAGCTATCTTATTTTTAAAAGACATCTGAAGGCAGCCCTGTTTAGGAGAGTTTTTAATATTTAATGCTGTATTGTTTCTAAAACTCGATTGGGAGCCGCCTAGAGTGGCTTGGGAAACTGAACCAGATGGGCGGGGTATAAATAATAAATTATTATTATTATTATTATTATTATTATTATTATTATTCAGTATCATACCACTTTAAACAATCACAGCTCCTCCCAAAGAATCCTGGGAACTGTAGTTTGTTAAGAGTGCTGAGAGTTGCTAGGAGGCCCCTAATCCTCTCAGAGAGCTACAGTTCCCAGGGTGGTTTATCCATCCATCCTCTTTCCTGGGAATTCTGGGAATGATACTTTTGTGAGATGAGTAGGAATAGCTGTCTTACCAGCCAAATTTTGTAGGAGGAATTCCTAGCCACTGAGGTCACGTGGCCCTCTAGCAACAAAGATGGGTCCAGGAGCATCCTCACGCTATGAACAACTCCCTCCAAAGGTGGATGGATAAGCAGTTGGTGATATGGTATGGGTCTGATCTATAATCCCACAGGTCACGCATTCCCAAACCCTCAAATTGGCCTAAAGTAGTTCATTGGTTTCCTGCCAATACGCGCCTTGAGATGCAATTAAACAAAGCATGTAAATAGGCAGCTGATCTAAAACAAATTAACTACAAATATTCCAAAAGCATACTTCTCATTTTTAGAATTTTTTTTAATTATAAAATCTGAATAAAGGAATCAATGAATAAAAATGTGCAGCAAGCTGAAATTTCATTAAATGATTGATTATTAATAACTTATGAATAATGATGATCCCTGTCTGGCTGCATTTCATAAGATTGTCATTTTGCCCCAGCCTTCATTTGGGTACCACTGAAAACGAGGACTTGAACTGAAAATGATGTAGCCGGTCTCCTAAACAGATACGTTTACTGGGTGTTTATTTTGCTATCCCTTATACGGTTGGATGGCCATCTGTCATATATAATCTAGTTGAGATTTCTGCATTGCAGGGGGTTGGACTAGATGGCCCTTAGGATCCCTTCCATATTTACAGTTCTATGCTTCTATGATTTTATTATTTGTTTTTGGACCCTCTAGACATCTCAGGCACCCTGGGATCAGACCTGAGGATCTGTGAGGAGGAACAGCAGCAGGCAACCAACTCAGCCCAGACTCCCTAGGTTGTCTCCAGCCAAGTTCTACTCAAGGGTAAATCCACTGAAATTAGTAAACCTAGGTTATTCGTACCCATTAATTTCAATGGGTCTAATACTCTCTGATGTTGGATGCGGCTTCCTGTTTAGTTAGAAATATCTGCCACTATTTCAGCATTACAGCGGAGATGGGCAGATCACTTTATCCAGATCTTTCTCCCATTTGTTCACTCTTAAGTCTGTTCCATTCTGTTGCCATGCTCATCATCTATTTAAATCCACCCCACCACGAATCTCTCTCTCTCTCTCTCTCTCTCTCTCTCTCTCTCTCACACACACACACACACACACACACACACACACGTATATTTTTAAATTATCTGGTTGGCCTTGGAAGAATAAGAAGAAACTTAACCCTTGGTGATTTATGTAATGTACAGTATAAAATGTAATGTACTACATCTCCAATTTGGCCTTTTCTGCATATGCAAATAAACTTCCTTTACTGGCTTATTAGAAAATCCACCCACCAAATATGTTAGTAGAAATGGTTTAGAATCTAAGCTAGGTAAAAGTATGCCTAACCAGTGGGGGTTGTTTTTTTAATCCCCACAGGTAGTTGTCCTTTAATGGTCAGATTTGATTTGATTATACCAAAAGGCAGGTTTACAATCCTTCATCTGTTCACTTGGAACTCTCCATGGTGCTGAAATAACCGGGCTGCCTTGACCCCATGGGTACCAGATACTGACAAGACAGAGAGCTATTGTGAAGATAAAATGGGTGGTGGAGAGGACTGTATGCAGCACCCTGGGGTCCTTGGAGGAAGACTGTATCATAAATATGAATATGCAAATAATATTTCACTGTGGCTGTTCCTTAGTTCCTGACTACTGTTTGGCGGCCATCTAATGGTCCAGCTTCAACATATCTTAAAGATGGGCATCATTGTGAAGGTGGGGCCAAACAGACTTACTTAGGAAGATAGGAAGCTGCCTTATGCTGAGTTAGACCATTGCTTCATATAGCTCAGTATTGTCTACATGGCTACTAGCCATGATGGCGATGCTCTCTCTGCCTCCATGATCAGAGGCAGCAATGCTTCTGAATTCCTGTTACTGAAAACCACAGGAGGGGAGATGGCTGGTGCTCTGGTCCTGCTTTCCAGTTTCCCACAGGCACTTGGTTGGCCTCTTTGAGAAGAGGATGCTGAACTAAATGAGCCATTGGCCTGATCCAGCAGGGCACTTCTTATATTCTTATGCACATTGACTCTAGGGCTTCTGGAAGGATTCTCACCCAGACCTACCTGGAAATTCCAAGGATCAAAGTGCTCCACCACCCAAAAACCACCAAGAAGGAAAGCCATGGCACCTAAGCCAATTTAACTCCACAGTATGGACCTTACCTACTAGGGGCAAGTCACACAACCTTGGCTTATATTGTTCCAGGTGGTGGCTGTGGTTGGCCATGAGAGGGTCTCTCATTTGGAATTCACCATCAGTTTTGGAGACATCCCTCATCTTACTTTAAGCTGCACACTCTGATCCTCTCTGATCGTTATATCTTGCACCTCTGGACTTCTGCCAGCGCCACATTGCAACCTGACAGGATGCACTGTAAAGTCTCTCCTTTGCCGATACACTGTATGCAGCTGTCACCTCTGCTTAGCCTCCCATCGTGCAAATTAAATGTGACTGGCAGGAGAGGATGGGACAGAGAGTTTCAGACACTTGAAGTTCTGGGACAAGGTGTGCTTTCACTTTCAAAAGACATTCCCTTTGGAGAGCCCTCTCCTCCCACTCACCTTAATGCTACTCCTTTGGAAGCTGCTGCCACTAAGTGTTTCTTTCTTTTGTCACTCCTTGTTTGTTTGTTTGTTGACCACATTTCTATCCTGCCTTTCCTCCAAGGAGCTCAAGATGATGTGCATGGTTCACCCCCTCTCCATTTTATTCTCACAACAACCCTGCGAGGTAAGTTAGGAACTGGCCCAAGGTTACCCAGTGATCTTCATGGCTAAATGGGGGTTTGGGCCCAGGTTTCCCAAGTCCTAGACCCTCGTCTGCACTAGACATTTAAACAGTCATGGCTTCCTCCCCAAAATCCTAGAAATGGTAGTATGACAAGGGTTGTGGTAGGAAACCCCTATTTGCCCTACAGAGCTACAATTTCCAGAATTTCTTTCCAAAGGGATTGGTCACTAAGCCACTCTGAGAATTTTAGATTTTGTTTTTAAAACACACCCACACACCCACACACACCCACACACAGACAGACAGACAGACACACACACCAGTGCATGGATTCTAAGTCAGCTTCTACTGGTGTGAGAATCCCCAGACTGAAATCCACTCACAGGATGCTTTCACCAGCAGAAGGAGGGGAGTAACTTTCACCTTAGTGAAATCTGCTCTGGGAGGGTTGGAAGGGCTCTGGAGGAGTATGAAAGGCAGTACAGGGGAAACTGGTATAAATTGCTTTTCCTCTCTCCCATCCATCAGCAGATTCCTCCATTGGCTATCTGTTCCACCCATGAAGGAAGAGAAGGAGCCCTTCTCTAAACAGATGCCTAGTTAGGATCCGAGCCATTATATATTTTAAACATTTTATAGCACTGGACACATAAAGTTTATGCATTGGTTTTGGACCATTAACCCGTTGTTTCTGAAGCAAGGACCTAAACGTTTTGTCATCCTAGATGAAAACAGGCCAGTGAAGTGACTTCTAAAGGACAATGATTTGGAGCTATTCATAGGTGCATATGCTTAAAGACAGAGTATTGGCACTAGGAAACTGCACCTGTTTACATGTATCCCTCATCCGCCCTCAAGAGAGATCATTTTTAAGACACACTGTGAGATTCTTAAATTCATCACCTCTGGAAACAGGCCCTTAAAATATCGGAGCATTTAAATTTTAGTGTGTGTTAATGGTTTGGCCACAAGAATATTTCACTGCGTAATGAGTTAATTTGGAAGTTGAGTCGTAAAAGTGAGAACCGAACGAAACCATTTTCAGTTTTTAATTGGGTGGAACAACAGAGGCAGGGCCAGGATGTTTCGCCTGCTGTGGAAACCATAAATCAGTGCAGGAGCCAGTATGTAGAAAAGTAATGTGTCCCTTTCAAATTGCTGCAAGGAAAAACGGCTCCATCTGCTTGCCACTCCGTAATAAATAATGCCATATAAATGGATTTTAGGATCACTGGGAATGTGCCTTTTAAAAGGAGAGTGTAAGCTGTCAGGAGGGGGCAGAAAGAGAAGAAGGGACACAACTATTGTAGTGGTTTAACCTGCCCAATCACAACACCTCTCTCCATTATTATCTGATGCTACAGTCAGCTACACAATAAAGGGACATAGTTGCTGAAAAACCTTATTGCAGGCTAGATCCATTTTAAAAAGAAGAAAGCATAAAAGTTGTTTAATACCTCTTTCTTTATTTTAAAAAGAAATCCTATGAACAGGAAAACATAAGGAGCCCTGCTGGATCAGGCCAATAGCCAGTCTAGTCCAGCATCCTGCTTTCACAGTAGCCATCCAGATGCCTGTGCAAAACAGGGATTCAGGATTTGAGCACAACAACATTCTCCTCTTCTGCAGCTTCCAGCAACTGCTATTCAGAAGCATTACTGCCTCCAGCTGCAGAGGCAGAGCATAGATGGAGGAGGGTGGAGGAGGTAGGTTCCCGGGGGAGAATACAGGTGCATGCGGAAGAATTTAAGAAGAAAGCCCGTAGCTCAATAGCAAAGCATCTGCTTTGCATGCAGAAGGTCCTAGGTTCAATCCCTGGCACCCCCAAATAGGGTTAGAAAAGACTCATTGTCTGAAAACTGGAGAGGCAGTGCCAGTACTGAGCTAGATGGACCAATTGTCTGGATCAGCAGAAGGCAACTCCTATGTTCCTTTGAGAATTCATGGTGGAAGGACCACCACCTCCAAACCACTTGACGGACTTGGGATGGCCAGGGTTGAAGGCAGGGTGGGAGTAGCTGGAGGATACATAAGTACAGCAGCTCCAGGAATGGCAAATTCCCCCCCCCCCTTCTTGAGGGCATGCCAGGGGAATTAGAGGGCCTTGGGTCCTGTAAATTTAAAGGAAAACAGGGAGCTGCCTTATATCTACTGCTCTATCTACTATTCTAAGGTGGTCCAGAAGCTGCTGCTAGTGCATAATGCAGTGGCTGGGTTGGTGAGTGCAGCATCTTGATGGGACCATGTGTAACCAGTCCTACAAGTGCTGCACTGACTGTCAGTGAGCCACTAGGTCCACGCCAAGGTGTGAGTTTTAGCTTGCAGAGCTGTAAATGGCTCGGGAGCCCACAACCTAAGAGAACCCCAGTTATCAATCAACTCAGGTCTTTCAATTGGCAGGAGATGCCCTATTGGTGTTGCCTGGATGGTCCTGACTCATGACAAGGCCTTCTTGGTAGTGGCTCCCTGTTTGCCCTCCCTGGTGAGGTGTGCTGCCTGCCTCCTTCATTATTAACATTCAGGTGGAATTTAAAGACATTGGTGTGTCCCCAGGCATTGGGTGGCTTTCACAAACTGTTGCAGGCAGCCTTTAAATGATTGATCTGTGAAGATATTTGGTCGCTTTTAAAATGTTGTTTATTGCAGTGTTTCCCAACCGGTGTTCCGCGGCACACTAGTGTGCCGCGAGATGTTGCCTGGTGTGCCGTGGGAGGGAGGCGGGCGAGGCGGGCGGCGAGAGGCGGGGCGGCGGCGGCGAGGAGAGGCCGCCCAGTGCGGGGCTCTCGCAGTCTGCCTGCCTGGCTGCCTGCGTGGCGCTGACGTCACGGGGCTGTAACGTGCCCCACATAGGCACACGCGGGGCGGCAAGCGAGCTCCCTCCCACATCCCATCGCCCCTCGCTACGGCCGGCCTACTGGGCTGTCGCAGGCGGAAGGCCTGCGCATGCGCGAGGTTTTTGCGCCTTCGGGATTCCCTTCACGCCTTCCTCCTCCCGGGTCCTTGAGAGCGCGGGAAGCGGCAGCGCGAGACCGCCGTTGAGCCTGGTAGGTATTGTGCTTGCCAAGGCAGTCATTTGGGAAATGAAAACTTGCAAAGCAAGCAACCAGTTCAATCTGAAGTACGTGTATGCTTAATATCCTGTATCTGAAACCTGTTCTGCCCCCTCCCCCACACTTGGTGCCATTTTCATCTACACATGCAGCAGAGTAAGTTGACCCAGAATAGTACCAATTCAGATGGCAGATGGGAGAATGACAGTGCTGAATGCTTTCCCATGTAGAACAGTCCCTGCAAATAAAAACCTAGCATATTTGGAAGAGGGATGCTAGCCTAACCATTACCTTCTATGCTGTTACTATTTTTTTATTTTTTTTTTACATAAGTAAAAAGTGACCTTTCCCCATCTGGCATGGTGGTGTGCCTCGAGATTTTTTTCATGAAACAAGTGTGCCTTTGCTCAAAAAAGGTTGGGAAACACTGGTTTATTGGTTTGTTGTTTGACTGTTTGCTCCCCCAGGATCCACCCAAGGAACTAGCCCAGGCTTCCTCAACCTCGGCCCTCCACATGTTTTGAGACTACAATTCCCATCATCCCTGACCACTGGTCCTGCTAGCTAGGGATCATGGGAGTTGTAGGCCAAAAACATCTGGAGGGCCGAGGTTGAGGAAGCCTGAACTAGCCTATCATAGAAAGGCACCATTTATGTTCAGTGCTCTAACCACTTTCGCCTCCGTCTCTGCCCACTAGTGCCCTTTAGCCTCCCCAAAAATTACCAAGGAGGGAGCTTGGTTTTCATGCTAAACAATGTTCCCTCACCCATGGTTTATAGTGGAAACATCCATTATGTTTCACTGAACAGCTTCATGTGTTTTGTCACCATCATCATCATTATTAAAATAATTTATATACCACCTTCTATTTCAAGAAGAAATACCTTTTATGTAATGGAAAAGCAAGAGTACCACTACATCCATTTCTTGTGTAGCAAAGACCTGCTGTGTTGCAGTTGCTGTCTTCACACTGTGAATAATTTGACTCTGCTGCTCATTATGTATTGCTTTTAAAGGTATTATTATGTGTTATTATGTGTTTATTAAATTGAATTGCATTTATAGAACTTTTAATTTTCAGCATTTTTATGGATATTACAGTATGTGTGTTCATTCTGTGGTTTATTACAGTACTATGTTGTAAGCCACCCTGTTGTCTTTTGACAAAGGACAGCCAATAAATTTCTCATAAATAAATGACCATTTGTGCCCACAGGTTTCATGCTCCAGTACAGACTTGGGTTTGAAGCATAGTTGTTTTCTGTATGCAATGCCCCTAAACTGTTTCCTGGATTGGAGCTTTGCTTGTCTTAGAAAAATCTCCATGCATGATCCAATAGAATTTTAAAGGGCTTACGAATGAGGAACGCTGGCCAGGTGTAAAAATAGAGGTTCTTCCACTTCTATTGCATGATCTGCGTGGTGCCTGGTTTTCTTCCATCTGTGCACGTTTCAGACGGTGTAATTAAAGCCACACGCTGACAAAACTGGTGCCCGGATTATGTTTGGGTCAAAGGAACCTGTGAACGGCTTGGGAAATCTTTGAAGCGGGCCAGGCTGTGAGGTGAAACAAAAGGGATGGATTGTGTTAACTTCAAAAGAAAATAAGGAATTCAGGAGCACAGGCCATCTTTGGCTGTCTGGCTACACGACAGTGCGTGGATTTTTCCGCTCTAGACTGGTGGATGCCTTTCGTTATTCTCCTTTTGTTTACCCCTAGAGCTTACGCACAGGTACAGTACAATGATCTCCCGCCAGGAGGTATGATAGATTCATCTCTTTTCTCCTCTCTCTTATCACCTTGTTATTACCTTTGACCTCTGGGTAAATTGGATTTGGGTTTAAATTGCACAGATGCTGCGTCTCCATATTTATTCCGAAAAGGCAAAGAGTTCAGAACCTTGATACTTGGCACACGGTGTAGAATGGACTCTTGGAAAATATGTGCAACTCACTCTTCACTATTTGCATTTATAGATTTCCCCCTAACCCCACTTCAAGCTAAAATGAATTGGGAAGAGGACATTCACAGGCAAATTCACTCAACTTCAGTACTCTTGTAAAAGCATCACATCCATATTTTCATCTGACCGTTTTGACACAGAATTTTCTATTCTTTTGGATTTAACTACCTGATCTCCCCAGCTCCTCCCCCATAGACTTCATGACATCACAGTAACTCAAAGGGGGCTTATAGATGGATAGCAGACAGTCAGCTGAATTCTTGCAATGCTGCTGTTGTCATTATCAAAACTCATCTCACACAGCATCGTTCCTGGTGGCTGCCAGGAAAGAAAAATTGTGGCCACCAGTGAGTAGCCAGAAGAAGAAACTCTGGTTTAGGGTGATAACATCATTCCCAAGCTTCATCTTGTCCACCCCCTGCAATGCAGGAATCACAGCTAAAGAATCCCTGACAGATGGCCTTCCAACCCCTGTTTAAAAACCTCCAATGAAGAAGAGTCCACAACCTTCTGAGATAGTCCATTCCCCTGTCAAGCAGCTCTTACCATCAGAAAGCTCTTCCTAATATTTAGTTGGAATCTCCTTTATTGTAATTTGAATCCAATGGTTAAGGTCCTACACTCTAAAGCAGCAGAAAGAAGAAGAGTCCACAACCTTCTGAGATAGTCTATTCCCCTGTCAAGCAGCTCTTACCATCAGAAAGCTCTTCCTAATATTTAGTTGGAACCTCCTTTATTGTAATTTGAATCCAGTGGTTAAGGTCCTACACTCTAAAGCAGCAGAAAGCAAGCTTGCTCCATCCTCCATGTGACAACCCTTTAGATATCTGAAGACAGTTATCATGTATCCTCTCAGTCTCCTCTTTACCAAACTAAATATACCCATCTTCATCAACCGTTCCTCATAAGGCTTGGTTTCCAGACCCTTGATCATCTTTCACCCTCATTTGAACACATGTCAGCTTGTCAATATCCTTCTAAAACTATGGTGCTCAGAACTGGACACAGGATTCCAGGTGGGCTCTGACTTAGACACTATACCTCTGTTGATGCAGCCTAGAATCGCATTCACTTTTTTGCTGCTACATCACACTGTTGACTCATGTTGACTTTCTCTTGAGTAGAGGAGACATTTGTTTTGGTGACCTATGTGACCTGTTTTGGCCAATAGGCTCGGGGAAAGGGGTTGCCTATAATAGGCTTCTGCTGCGTCCTTTATTTACAAATACAAAAGAGGACTTGGAGGAGGGACAGCCTGTTCCACAACACACACACACACACACACACACACACACACACACACACACGAGTCCTTTATTTTCCTGGCTGGAAAAATATTGCAACATTGAAAAATGCACATACAATTTAGAGGGTGTCAGATATGAGCAACAGATTGAGGTCAGCAAGGAACCATGTGATAAAGTCTTAGACTTAAGGCAGAACCAGAAGGCAAATCAGGAAGCAGGACTGAGCACTCATTGTTCTCACCACCCAGATTTAGGAGTGTGGCGTGGGAAGGGGTATGATCTGGGAAGAGGCCCAGAAGCCTGATAAAGATGAATGGAGGGTTACATTTGACCTCTAGACCTGCGGTTCTCCACCCCTGCTCTAAGCATAGTCTGGGAGCTTTGGGGTGAAAGGAGTCAGCTTATTTATTTATTTTTTCCCAGCTGCATTGTAATTTAAAGGATGGAGCACCCTAGTTATTTTCCTTTAACTTGGTTTTCTCTTCTGACAATTGCACTAACAGACCTGGTTCTATTTATGCCATGAAATTTATGTATCTTTACTAAGGGAGAAGCTCATCTATCTGCCATCCCGTGTCAGCAGAATTATAAACCTGTCAATGGCACAGTATTTCAGAAGTGACCTATGCTGGCAGTAAACACCAATGCAAATGCTCCGATAATGTATCATGCGCAATGAAACAATTCCTGGCAAATAATAACCATGCTATGAAATAAAACAGTGGCATACTTCTGTGTCTTTAAAATAATGAAGAGCTTATACATCAACTCCCTTGAATCATTTAGAGGTTGTCTTGTTGTTGTTGCTTGAACGTTTTGTGTTTAAGAGCTCAGCATATATTTGCCTTCCTTTTTAATTCACCAACAAATGAAACTTTTACTGCCATTAAAGAGGAATCACTAATATGGGCCAGGCAAGCACAGCACACTAGCTATAGACGTGAACTGAGGAAAGCCATGTTTATGGCCTTCCTGACACTGAGCCTCCTGGGACTCTGTGGTTGTTCTTTTCCCTTGAGAACCTAGCAGACCACAAAGCAGGGCTGGTGCATTGTATTTGACTGTGAGAATTTAAGGTGGCTTTGCATGATCTCCAGGATCAAAGGGAGCATGTGTCTGAATTAGGGATGGGCAAATCGGTCGATTTCAGTTTTTCTGCATTTTTCATTTTCCCCACACCACTCTTAAGTTCTGTCCTCCACATTTCCACATCTGTTTGCAATTAAAAACAACAACAAATCAAGTTTGCATGAAAATTCAACAGCATATTTGCACGAAACTCTCTGAACAGGTATGCAATTTTGTCCACAATCTTTCTATGCAATTTTGCCTAATATGTGCATTTTTGCACAGCGATTTCCCCTTATAAAATGTATTTCCATATGCTATTTTCACAAACACATGCATTTCTATACAAACTTTATACTAACATACTGGTTTTTGTGTGCATTACTTGGCAGGAAAAGTGCATTGTAAAATTCAGAGAAGTGGGCCTTTTTAATAATGGCTCTGTTTCATGTCACATATTGTTTCAGAAAGTATTACTTTGGTGCTGTTTAGGACTAATCAAGCACTAAATGACTTGGGCCTAGGCTACCTGAAAGGCCTTATCTCCCTATATGAACCTATCCAGGTGCTAGGATCCTTGGGTGAGCACCTTCTCTCGGCCCATCGTTATCAGAAAGATGGTTGGTGATGACATGAGAGAGAGCCTCTGCTGTGGTCACTCCCAGATTATGGGATTCCCTCCCAAAAGAAGTTAGACCAGCTCCTTCTTTGCCATCCTTCCACCAGCAGCCTAAGACCTTCCTATTCAGACAGACCTTTGAAAATTAAAGTGCAGATGATATTGAACACTGGGTTGCTGTCAGGGCAAACTGTGTTTTAATTGCTGGTTCTAAATGTCTTTTGTTCTAATTTAACTATTGTTTCTAACTAGCTGTTTTTTTTTTAATCTGGTTTTATAATGTTGTTTTTAAATGCTGGAAGTTGCCTCAAAACCCAGCTTGGGAGAAAGGAGGGATATAAATAGATTAAGTAATAATAATACAAGCTTAACTGAATTTCTACTCTAAATGTCAGGAGAATAGCAAGAATTTACTATTGCGCTCATGTCCTGCATGTGTCCTTCCCATAGGCATCTGGATGGTGGATGAAATGGATCCTTGTTCTGGTTCTATTTTCTTATTTGATGGACAGAGTCATCCTGAATCAAGGGTGGTACTCAATACTAGTCCTACCCAGAGTAGACTCACTGAAATTAATGGGCATGGTTAACTTAGGGTCATGAATTTCAATGGGTCTACTCTGCGTAGGACTTAGTTGGCAGCAACCCAAATATTTCTAATGAGTAATGAGTTATTTTCTTCTTTACTTCTGCGTTAGCCGCACAGCATTGTCCTCTTACTTTTAGCCGATTTATAAATATTCTCCTCCCATTAAGATTTTGTTCCCTGGAGTCTTTTTTCCAATCCACCACACTCTTCCCCATGTTGATAATCAATTTGTTGCTTCAACATGCTCAAGCTGAAAATTAATCAGGGCCCTTTGAAAGTCTACAAACGGCACTCACATGTTGTAGGAATGTCTTACAAGGATAAGTCAAATTAGTGTAACCAGCACAAATTAGCTCCGTTTCAGAAGGCGTGTAACCCAGCAAATCCCATCTTTCACTCACTGCATGCCATAGGATTATGAAGGATTTGTCTTATAACAGAACAGCTAATTACATCTACACATTTAGAGCATTGCTGTTTTTGCCATCAACATTCAAAGACTGAGACATTCCATTAAATGATTAAGTGTATTGAATCATTGGACTTCATTCTGCTCAGTATTACAAGGAAACTAACCCAGACAGGGCATACAATGAAATGCAAATGTTAAATACTTAATCCTTTGACTTATGTATTTATCCAGAACTGGTCTTCTGGGAATCAAACATCTTCCCTCCTGCTGCAGCATTCCTTTGGAAAGCAATAGGTTCAAGCACAGTAGGTCACCTGTAGGGATGAGTGAATTTGCCAAATTCGTTTTCTGACGGTTTCTCGTTTTTCCACTTTTAACAGCTCTCCACATGCAGCTTGTGGTTTCTTTTTCAAAGTCCTCATGAAAATCCAACAACATTTAGTGCAAACTTCTCCTGATGTTGCCTAAGATACACATTTTTGCAATGCAATTTCTCCTCATAGAATGCATTTTAATGTTGTTTTTACTAATATATGCATTCCTATGCACACTGTAGTATATAGATTTTTGATCACGTTACTTGGCTGGAAAACTGTACTACAAAATTCAGAGAAGTGCAAAGTTTGAAGGATGGCTGGGTTTCACTGTGGGTAAAACTAAGAAACTCAAAATTACAGAAGAAAATCTGGCAGTGCTCAGAACTTTCCCTCAAAAGCAGTTCACTTATACCTCGCTGCAAAAAAAGACATAGAGGGGCAGAAAAATGCAGAGAGACTGAATTGTGAGCCTTTTCCCTGTGTACATTCTTACTCTCTCCCATGTCCCATAATTAAACCAGGAATTCTCAAATTAATTACAGATTTCCATTTCATCAGAACTGGGAAACTATGGTTACCAGTTTTAAAACAAGCCAGGATATTTAACCAACTTCAGACCATGTTTTCATATCTTGGCTTGTTCTAAAACCCTCGTTTCCTGGACATGCATCACACAGGAAACAATGGTTAGCTGAAGACTGCTGGGTTTCATTGCTGGCTCAAGCAAAAGGAGGGAGAAGCAAAGGGGCTACATGCACCACCCAAAGGCTTGCGCATATTTCACCTTATTAAGCTGAGATGTGATCATCTGAATTTGGCCAGTAAAAGGATGTCAAAACATGGGTTAGATTGAACTGGATGTTGTGGACGGGGCAAGGGTAAATAACACACGCCTGCCATTTTCAGCAACGGTCCTACTGTCAGACTTGGGTCTCTCACACACACGCACAACAGCTCTAAAAGTTAATTATTTCAGATTTATTGGCTCTTTAAAAAGCCCTGGTTGGAGCTCAGCTAATTTCAGTCTTCTTCCAATGACACAGTTGCCTGAACTAAGCTCCGCCCCCTTTTCCCCCAATAGGAAAAACGCCACTTTCTCTTCCGATTAGTTTGGCGCTTCTTGTTTAATCTTGTGATTCTACGAGATCTTGGAGATTGTACTCCCACTATTTCTGTGTCTGCGTCACTATCTGAGTTCTGCAGCTGTATTCCTGCTCTGTGTCTCTCTGCTTTCCTCTGTGTGTACAGTGGTACCTCGGGATGCAAGCGGGATCTGTTCCGGAGCCCTGTTCGCATCCCGAATGGAATGCAAGACGCGACGGCGCATCTGAGCATGTGCGAGTCGCGTTTTGCCGCTTCCGCGCATGCGTGTGATGTCATTTTGAGCATCCGCGCATGCGCAAGCGGCGAAACCCAGAAGTAACGCGCTCCATTACTTCCTGGTTGCCGCGGAGCACAACTCAAATGCGCTCAACCCGAAGCACATTCAGTTCTAGGTATGACTGCACGAAGGTTGGATTCCTGTGGCTAATTGCTCCCCGCCCCCCCCACTAAGGAATTCTCTCTGTTCTTCCACTGTCTCTGTCCCTGTCCTGCCTGTCAGAGAGTCTCGTTCTCTGACACCAACTTTCTTGCAGTGTTGTCTTCCCTGCTATGCAGAATCCTCAAGGAGCCTGAATCAGTGCATGAGAGCCAGTGTGGCGTAGTGGTCAGCATGTCAGACGAGGCCTTGGGAGGCCAGGGTTCGAATCCCCACTCAGCCATGAAGCCCATGGGGTGAGCATGCCTCTCTGCCTAACCAGAGAGTTGTTGTGAGGATAAAATGGAGAGGAGGGAGAACGATATACACCACTTTGAGCTCCTTGGAGAATAAGGTTGGGCATAAATGTAATAAACAAATAAATGATTATGCCTGGGTCTGTTCCAACAGTATGCATGTGTGTGTGTTTTCAGAAATGCCTTGAAAAGGCTAATATGCAACTCAGGGGGGCGGGGCAGGAAGCTTGACAAACTAGGTAGCTGAGGGACTCTAAAGTGATTGTCGGCTGTCGCTTTTGACTGATGCATCTGCCAAGAATCAGAGGCTCGTGGAAGGCTGACCTTGTGCTGGGGGTGATCTGTCTTCATGGGAACTGTCATGTGCACAAGTCTCAATTTCACAGAGGAAGAGCCCGGAGTGTGAAATGAAAGAGCCTTGGACATTGCTAAGGAGGAAAAATGTGGAAAAGCGTCAGGGTCTCACCAGTGGTTAAGAAACCATCTGCAAAGGCTCTGCTCTCTTCAGCACCACCACACATACATACATACAAACACACACACACACACACACACACACACACACACACTGATCTGATAAAGATAGGCACAAACTATTCACTATGTAGACTCCATGATTCCTTGACACTCTGCAGTTTTTTTAATCAAAAGCAGCCCAAGGCAACTTGCATATGAGCAGTAGTTGACAGTTGGTTGCAGGGTAAATGGGGAAACATTGCTTAAAACTCCCGCCCCACATGTAAATCTCTGTGCAGAGGGATCGATTGTTTAACCACTCTGGAAATTGTAGCTCTGGAACAGAGGTCTCCTCATAATTCTCAGCACCCTTAACAAACCACAGCTCCCAGAATTCTTTGGGGGAAGCCATGATTGTTTAAAATGGTATATCGTAGCACTTTAAATATGCAGTGTGGGTGTGGCCTAAGACTCCATCTCCCCTACTTTATGTGTGACCGTGGTGGACACAGGAAAATACACCTTTGCCTCTTGTCCCCAGGTCATCTTGTTTGGCCTTTATTGCTGAAAAGGCGATTGGGATAATTCTATAAGGTTTTCCTTCATACTAAGCAGTTCTTATTTTTTAATCCGCCCTATGTCCGTGCAGCAGTAGGGAGAAAAGGGGCTAAAATAAGTGTGATGTTTTAATTGTGCTGCCTTTTAGAGTGTTGGGTAAGCTGCTTTTGTTCTTGTTTTTTTTCATGCGGGGGGGGGGGATTCACATACTGACAGTTCAAACAGAGATTTCTCTCTGGGTTCTGAAACAGCATTAAAAACAGCAGACAAACGGATCTGACAGGAAGCACTGACTGATGTCCAATATTCACTTATTAAAGAATATAAATGAAGTAAGGAAAGGCTGGGAGCTGATTTGATATGTCCATCTGGGATCATTTTGGAATGACAGGAATAGCAGAGTATTATTAGGTGACAGAATTCTGTTGTTCTGAGAGGTGCCAAGTGAGTGAATGTAATTTTGTGCAAAAGGAGTGGGGGGGGCAAAGATTAAGCATTGCACTTACTCTGGAATTTAAAAAGGTTGAAAGCCGTTCTTAGTGATCTTTGCTGATTCTTTAAGATGGGTGGAGAATGGTGTTTTTTGTTGTTGTTTTGGCAAGGAAGCAAACAAACAAAAATATGAATAGATTGCAATTTAAGTTTCCCCCTTCTAGTCTAGAAGACTGTCAAAACATTTAACATAAATTTCAAAAGTTCAGATAACTGACAGTGCTTTTAAAAAAGAAAAGTATTGCACAGAGATGAAGTTGCATGCATATGAATAGGAGCAGGGAGCAGAGGAAATAATAAGTTTAAAAGTTTCACAATGGTGAGAAATGAGTGGTGGTGATCTCCAAAGTTCTGTACAGTGGTGCCTCGGGTTACATACGCTTCAGGTTACATACGCTTCAGGTTACACACTCCGCTAACCCAGAAATAGTGCTTCAGGTTAAGAACTTTGCTTCAGGATGAGAGCAGAAATTGTGCTCCGGTGGCGCGGCAGCAGCAGGAGGCCCCATTAGCTAAAGTGGTGCTTCAGGTTAAGAACAGTTTCAGGTTAAGAACGGACCTCCGGAACGAATTAAGTACTTAACCCAAGGTACTACTGTGGTGGCGCTGTGGGTTAAACCACAGAGTCTAGGACTTGCCGATCAGAAGGTCGGCGGTTCGAATCCCCGTGAGGGGTGAGCTCCCGTTGCTCGGTCCCTGCTCCTGCCAACCTAGCAGTTCAAAAGCATGTCATGTGCAAGTAGATAAATAGGGACCACTCTGGTGGGAAGGTAAACGGCGTTTCCGTGTGCTGCTCTGGTTCACCAGAAGCGGCTTAGTCATGCTGGCCACATGACTCGGAAGCTGTCTGCGGACGAACGCCGGCTCCCTCGGCCTATAGAGCAAGATGAGCGCGCAACCCCAGAGTCAGTCACGACTGGACCTAATGGTCAAGGGTCCCTTTACCTTTACCTTTACCACTGTATTGTGGATTTCACATACGCCCCATCAGCACTTTACATTCAAAGCAGTATCACGCCACTTTAAACGGCCATGGCTTCCCCTGAAGGATTGTGTCAATCTGAAGTTTGTTACACACTCCTCTACCTAGGCAAGCAAAAGGCAGTATCAGACAGCAAGGACATATTCCAGCCAGGCATAAACACCCAAGGAGGGCACAAAGCACTGCTGATGAGAGGTGTGTCTAGGGAGGGTGTGTGGCCTTGCACTCATCACCGCTCATCCCAACCAAGGTTTGCATCTCATCAAAAATGCTTGGTGCTTTTCTTCAAAGAACCTCCCATTTGCAGAGAGTAAATTGGGAGCATCCAAAATGGAATTGCTGGTAGTTGAATGAATGGAACACCAACCACCACAAAAGAAAGAGGGGAGGGGGAACCCGGGAGAGTGTGTAGGAAAAGTAGACAAATCAGGAGAAATAATGTCAACAAACTCCTGCAGATACGCGAGGAAATCCAAAATCCAGCAGTGCAAGCAGATGGCTGTAAAAGCTGTGCGATGAAACAGATTACTGGGGGCTCACCCAAACAGAGAGCTCGCAAATGAAAACAAGGCCCTTTTTTTTTACCATGTTGGAGAACAGGATGTAAGAAAGCTGTTCGGATATTAAGCAGAGAGAGTTAAACGAGGGGAGATGTGCAAGGATTTTAGAAATCCGCAAGGCTCAATTGTCAGACTCCTGACTGAAATCTCAGCCTGTTCATATCCACAAAGCAAAGCCTCCTTTGCTTCCTCCAGGGCTCTCATAACTTCTGAGAAAAACCTGCTCTGAGTGCTCCTGTTGTCTGAAGGATGGTAGGCTTGCCTCACCGTTGATCTATACAAATGATTTACCCACAAAAACCCATGTGTTTCAGTGGATAGACTTGGCATCCGCTGTGAATTACTATGCAGGATTCAAACACAAGCACTCTCCCCTCCTGTGGTTTCCAGCAACTGGTATTCAGAAGCATTTACTGCCTCCAGCTGTGGCAGCAGAGCAGTCATCATAGAGAGTAGCCATTGATAGCCCTCTCCTCCATGAATTTGTCTAATCCTCCTTTAAAGCCATCCAAGTTGTTGGCCATCAATGCCTCCTGTGGAAGGGAGTTCCATAGTCTAACCATGCACAAAGAAATCCTTTCCCTCCCCCTCCCCTCTGTCCCAAATCTTCCAACATTCAGCTTCATGGGATGTCTAGTGCAGTGTTTCCCAACCTTTTTTGGGCAAAGGCACACTTGTTTCATGAAAAAAATCTCGAGGCACACCACCATTACAGCCCCGTGACGTCAGCGCGCAGCGTCACGCCGGGAGGGACATGAATTGCTAGCAAATTACATAATCACCTCCTTGAGGGCTGGCTCATCTTCTCCGAAGGCAGAACCCCATTAATTAACAGCACAGACTCACACCATAGCCAAGACGAGGGGGGAAAACCTCAGTCATGCACAGTCATGCACATGTGGGGGCTAAATGAGGATGAAGACCGGGCAGAGATCAGGGTTCAAATCACCCCACCTGGCCAGGACAATCCCTGGGTGCTCCCTTGGGCCACTCGCCTGACCCACCTCGCAGGGCTGTTGTTGCGAGGATAACACGGGGAGAACCACGCGCGCCCCCGGGAGCTCCTTGGAGGAGAAAGCGGGCGATGAATGCAATGCACGAAATATATGAGAGGCGACCAGGTTTTGCAGGTGAGGGGCCCCCGCCAGCCTCCACTTCCAACACCCGGCGCAACGACGCCGAAGTTTTCCCCCGGGCTCGGCTCGGGGAGCAGCGCTGCTCCCCCCCTGGCTCCCCTTCGCCCTCCCGGCTCTCTCTGCCGCCCACTGGGGACCCCCCTCACCTGCCAAGTCCGGAGCGCCGGTGGAAGTTGCATGCATGCATGGCCTTGCACGCCCGCCAAGGGGTCTCCCCACGGTCCGATGCGTCCCCTCCGGCGCGGATGCAGCATTGCAAAAATAACACACACACCCGACGCAGCCCTACCTGGGGGGCAGCCTCCGCCTCCGCCGCTCCGCCTCCGCGGGGATCCCCGGGCTCCATCCTGCCGCCTGATCTCCGCGGGGGCGCAGGCAGGCTGCGCGGGGTCTGCGCGGAAGAGCCCCTGCCCGCCCGGCCGCCACCGCTGCGCTCATTCCATGGCCGGGAGAAGAGCGCTTCAAACAAAACGCCCGGCCCGCCAGGCCACGCTGGGAAACGTAGTTCGTGCACCCCGTGCAGGCGCGGAGCCCAAGGGCGAGGGGACTACGGATCCCGGCAGCCCCCATGCCGGGGACGGAGGAGGAGAGGCCGGGTGCAGGGATGGAGGGACGGGTGGGCGAGCGAGCAAGTGGCAGCCGCCAAGCCTTGGCCGAGAGCCAGGAAGGGCCTCCCTGGAGGAGGAGGAGGAGGAGGGAGGCGCAGAGTGGGAGGGAGGGAGGGAACCCCAGGGGTCATCTAGTGACGGCGCCCCAATCGAAAATTTGACTTTAAAAAAAAATCTTTCGAATTTTTTAATTTTTCCCGCGGCACACCAGGCAACATCTCGCGGCACACTAGTGTGCCGTGGAACAGTGGTTGGGAAACACTGGTCTAGTGTTACAAGAGCGGGAGAAATACTTTCTCTATTCACATTGAGACAGAAGTCAGGGGAATGGTGTCAAGATACAGGCCGGGATGAACAATGTAAGCCAAGTGTGTATCAATAGCTAAACCAATACTTACACAGACGAATGAGATTTCTACAAATACCTGGCTGTTAGCTTGCATCGCAGGGGAAATTTGGAACCACTGACTGTCATGAAAATTGTCAAGTGGTGGGAAATATGTGTGCACTTCACACTTCTGGTTCGCTCCACCACTAACCTTATCAGGGGCGCTTGCAAAGCAAGTCTCTGGAAAAGAAATTCTAAACAAATAGGCTAAAAGTTAGCAAATAGCAAAAGGAGTTCCCAACAATCATCTGATATACAGAACGCCCCTCAAGCAATTTGCACTTGGCGGTTCAGCAGGGTGGAAAGGAAACATAACTGGGGGTTTGGAAGCTACAAAGCTGTAAAAGAAACTGGGAATTTGTGGAAAGGAATTCAGATCAGCGAAGAGTGGCTAAGAACGATAGGGTGACTTTGGAGCAGAAATAGCCTTTTAAGAGAGAACAAATATGCTCATATATAATGTTTACATATTTAAATGGAGGTCTCAGCTACACGATGCATTTATCCTGATTTTGTGCCACTTTTAAGTCATGGTTTTCTCCCCCGCCCTGGCTCTACTGAATGCTGGAAACTGTAGTTTGCTGTGAGTGCTGGGGATTGTTTGAAGTCTGCTACCCATCTCAAAGAACTACAATTCCCAGGGTTCTTAGGGAAGAGGGATTGTTTGTTAAACCAGTCTGATTAAGATTAAATTAAATTTAAATTATTATTTAAAAATAGAAAATGCTTCACAGCATAATTTATAGACTGCTTTACAGCATACAGCCATCAAAGCAGTATACAAGAGAAAAACAGAGTATCCAGGAGTTGCAAGGACAAACTGGTTTGAGCAGGGGTTGAAGCCATTTAAGAGAAACGCCATCACACAGACTTGTTTGTGAACGTCTCTGTTATCCAAATGATGGTGAGTGACTCTCCCCACCCAGACTGGTCACTGGATCCTGCTGGGCAGGAAGGAACGTGAGCACTTCCTGTTACAAGCTGAGCCTTCTTCAGGTACTTCCGAGGTTTGGGTGTGTTCCTGCAGGGATTTTGTAATAATGTTTGTGGAAAAGTGGAAATTTCAGGAGGGACTAGAATTAAGAAACGTGGCACCATGCAAATGTTGATGGAGGCAGTGGAGGCACAAAGAGCAGGAAGGGTAGAGGTGCTTGAAGAAGCAGAATACTCCCATATTGTGGAATTCCCTCCCAAGAGACGTTAGACTGGCTCCCTCTTTGCTATCCTTCCGCCATCAGGCTAAGAACTTCCTAATCAGGCAGGTCCTATTCAGACAGCATGTGCTCAGAATAGCTTCAATAACCTGGCATTAATAAACCTGAGTTTTCTTACATCCTTTCAACAATAAGTCTTACCAGGCTATTTATACCTGCACCCTGATGCAATATTTACCAAACTCCAACAAGACTGAGTTGGGTTTCAGGCAGAGTTCTCTCTCCCAATCCTTACCTGGAGATGCCAGGGATTGAACCTGGGACCTTCTGCATACAAAGCAGATGCTCTACCACTGAGCTAAGGGCCTTTCTGCTAAATAGTCCATCAAAGGCTCTGAAGGTAAGGACAAGGGTTTCCTTAAAGCAGGCAGGAAGCCACTGCATTGATAACTAGGAACACATACAATGAAAAGCAACTTCTAAGAGACTGATATGCAAGGTCAGAGACAACCAAAGGGCTGTTGGGGTGGGGGGGATAATTAGCCCAGTTAAAAGAGAGATGGGGGGAATCACTGAAGTGAAACCAGCTATGACTAAGGGCCATAAAGCAAACTGTGAGATGCAATGGTCTGATTATGCTTTTTTGACCTCTGTGGACCATCAAGACCAGAGCTGCCATTTACAATGTCAAGCAAACCGGGACGAACAAGCACAAATTTGCATAAGATATCCAATCGGCAATTTATCCATAGAAGTTGCTTACCCAGGGAGCAGTGTTGAGAGGGTCAGATCTGCAGGCACTCATCAATATCTTCTTTTCGTTTCCTTTACAAAAGGAAAAAAGACCTCTCAGACCTACAAACAGCAGCCTAAGGCTGTGTGCACATTCGAAACACATTATTTCCCTCAAAGAATTCTGGGCACTGTAGTTTATCTCTCACAGGGTTACAATTCCCAGTATCCCTTAACAAACTACAATGCCCAGAATTCTTTGGGGGAAAGCTTGTGCTTTATAGTGTGTCTTTAGCCTCAGTTAGCTCCATCTCCTCCAAAACATGAAGCTGCTTGAGGCCAGTGTTGAGTCCTTGTTGCTTGGAGTCTACAGGAGAAGATGGTTCCACACAACTGGGAATTCCTATTCTCCTGTTACTTCAAATGACCCTCACCAATGAGCAAGTGAATCAATGGTACAAGAAGAGTAGAGAATGTCAACTCTGGAAGCCACAAGAAGCCCAGCCAGCGGTCAGAAACAAATCCAAGTGTTACTTCAGGAAGGCATCTGAGTTAAGTTCAGGACAGAAGTCAAGAAGGCAGCGATGGAAGCCAAGGGAGACCTGTAAAAAAAGGCAGCTCAGGACTTACCACCACCCTGAGATAGGCAGATGAAAATTCTAGCCAATCAGAAACTGGGGAAGCTCCGTTGTCACATGAAGGCACCTGAGATTAAAGAGCCAGGAATCTTTTTCAGCCTGGAGGATGTATTCTGCATGAAGGCAACCTTCTGAGGACCCCAAACCAGGAATCTTTTTCAGCCTGGAGGATGTATTCTGCATGAAGGCAACCTTCTGAGGACCCCAAACCAGTAGTGCGACTGTCCAAAATGGGCAGGTTAGTGGGTGTACCTCTTAACTTTGTTTATGGGGGAACATTTCAGCCATGCAGACATCACAAACCCAATTACTTATGTCTCTCTGTTCTCCATCCAGACAAGCCAGAGACATGATAACAGTCCAAGGACACATTCCAGTTAGACAGAAGCACTCCAGGTGAGGGTGGAGCAAGGCAAGTGAGGGGTGTGGTGTGGCCTGAGGAGCATTGTGGGGGGTACAGAGACTGGGGTGCTGCATTCAGCCCCTGTGCCTGAGCTTCCCCACCCTTGTTCTCCGGCTGCTTCTTCTTGGTCATCCACTTATCCCTAAGTGAGAGTCAGCATGGTGTAGTGGTTAGACTGTTGGACTAGGCCCTGGGAGACCAGGGTTCAAATCCCCACTCAGCCTTGAAGCTCACTGGGTGACCTTGGGCCAGTCCCTGCCTCTCAGCCCAACCTACCTCACAGTGTTGTTGTGGGGATTGATGGAGGAGTGTGGGAAGCACATACGCCGCCTTGAGCTCCTTGGTCGAAAAAAAGAAAAAAGTTTGTTATAAATGAAATGAATTTGTCAATATGAACTAGATACAGTGGTACCCCGCAAGACGAATGCCTCGCGAGACGAAAAACTCACAAAACGAAAGGTTTTTTCGTTTTCGAGTTGCCTCGCAAGACGAATTTCCCTATGGGCTTGCTTCGCAAAACGAAGCTTGCCCCGGGGACAGCGGGTCTTCTCTTTTGAAGCAAGGAGCGGCGGGGAGAAGCAATCTTCTGCCCGCAGCCCCAGGTCCGGGGACAGCGGGAAGTGCTTCCCGCTGCCCCCGGACCTCTTTTGAAGCAAGGGGCGGCGGGGAGATAGCTTCTCCCGGTGCTCCGAAGCGGGGCGGGGGGGCGGGAACACCTGCCCCAGCCGCCCCGCTTCGGAACGCTGCTCCGAAGCGGGGCGGGGGGGGACACCTTCTGAAGGCGGGCGGGGGCCGAAAGTCTTTGTCCCCCCTGCCTGCCTTCCCAGGGGCTTTTAAATCGCCCCGGACAGCGGAGAAGTCCTCCGCTGTCCCGGGGCGATTTTAAAATGCCGCCCGCCAGCATTTTAAGATCGCCCGGACAGCGGAGAAGTCCTCCGCTGTCCCGGGTTTTTTTAAAATGCTGGGGGTGGGAAGAAAAGCCCTTGTGTCCCCCCCCCCAGCCTTCAGAAGAGGTCCGGGGACAGACTGTCCCCGGACCTGGTCTGAAGGTGGTTTCCCAAGGAAAGCATTAATTGATTTTCAATGCATTCCTATGGGAAACCGTGCATCGCAAGACGAAAAACTCGCAAGACGAAGAGACTTGCGGAACGAATTAATTTCGTCTTGCGAGGCACCACTGTACACTTCTCAACTTACCCCCCCCCCAACACACAGCAGGAGATAGCTTGGACACATAATATATAGGGATTAATCAGGGAATAGCAGTACTCCGTATTGGTAGGCAATACGAAGGAATTTATAGTCCAATGCTGTTTCACTTTTAAAAATTCATTTAACTAGGGTCCACATTCTATGGACAGTGTTGGAGTCCTTCTAAAAAAAATAATGACTACTCATCTCTTTTCAACCAGTCATTCAGTTTGGCTGACAAGCATGAAGGATGCTGAATACAGTGATCTCCCAAATATCCAACTGAAGAATTAATCAGCCATGACTTCTTAATATTCTGCATTTTCTGGGAGGTTCTGCAGATGTGCGTGAAACACACAACAACCAGCTTTACTTCCGTTCCTCTTTGCTGTATGCTTTGATTGAATAATGGACCCAGGAACCCTCTCTTTTGAGTGGTGGTTGCTAATATTAAAATAACTGGAATAATAATAATAGTCAGTGTTTATAGCAGGGGTCGGCAACGTTTTTTGAGGCCAGTCTGGTCCACACCCCAGCAGACCTCTTGGTGGGCCGGAATGTGTGCGCCCGAGCATGTGCTCAAGCTATTTCCGGTGCTCTTCCAGATCGGAAGAGTGCCAGAAATAGCATGTGCGCATGCGCATGGGCGCTCCTCTGTCCCAGAAGTGTGCCACAAATAGCATGTACGCACGCGTACGGGTGCTCCTCCAGGTGAGGAGCGCCTGTGCGCATGCGCACATACTATTTCCGGCGCTCTTCCGACCTGGAAGTCAGTCCCTGTGTCAAGGAAAAAAATGGCACCACGAAAAAGAAGCATGGAATCCCCACACCAATCCACGGAATGGTCGTGGGCAGGTTCCAGGGAGCTCATGGGCCAGAACCGGCCTATGGGCCTTAGGTTGCCGACCTCTGGTTTATAGGCACATTACGCTGCATGTGCCTGGTTTATAGGCACATTACTCACATTTGAGTAAGTTCCAGATGTTGTTGGACTCCCAACTCCCATCAGCCCCAGGCAGTGTGGCCAATGTCCAAGGATGATGGAAGTTGTGGTTCAGCAGCACCTGGAGAAGCCACTGGTTCTGCATTCTGGCTGTAAAGAGAATGATGGATATATCTTTCTTTATGCAAGATAGGGATGAGTTAAATTATTACAAGATTGAAGCATGAGTATGAATCCCACCGTTTTCACAACTTATACCCAAATGTATGCTTTTTCTTCCTAGGTTTAGGAAGATAAGGAGAGCCTAGCTGGATCAGGCCAATGACCCCTTCTAGTCCAGCATCCTGTTCTCAAACTGACCAACAGCTGCTTGTGAGTAACCCGCAAGCAGGGTCTGAGTGCAAGATGTGCTTTCCCCACTTGGGATTCTCAGCAAGTATCCAGGTATTCAGATACATACTACCTCCAACACTGAGGTGGAGCACAGCCATTGTGGCCTTATCCTCCATAGTGGATGTGCTTGGTGAATATCTGGGGGAACATATTCAGAGCCGGCATACCACCACTGAAAAGGCCCTGTTCCTTGTAACATCCTCCACACCTCAGATGGCAAGGAACCTGCTTACTTCCTTCTGGAAATTCCACTTCGGTTAGCTACATCCTGGTTGTAGCCCTCCTCCAAAGGCCACATCCACACCATACATTTAAAAGCACAAATAATCCTGGGAACTGTAGTTAGTTAAGGGTGCTAGGAGTTGTAGCTCTGTGAGGGATCCCCTAGCAACTCTCTGGAATTGAACCTGAGACTGCCTGCTTACTACTCAACTACAGCCCTTTCCCATCATTGTAGAATATTTAAATCTTCTGGGCCTGTTTTCCATTCTGTGCTGTTGGTGTTGTATTCCTTTCAAGGGGTTGTTTTATTCTTGTAAGCTGTACTGAGTGTTGCAAATGCATTTGAAAGGTGGGACAGGCACATTCCAAACAAACACTCAGATTGGAAATGCCAACAGTGAGGACAGGATAAGAATCTAACGAGACCACATAATAAGTGTTCTCTAACTTAGGGATGCAGGTGGCACTGTGGGTTAAACCACAGAGCCTAGGGCTCGCCGATCAGAAGGTCGGCGGTTCGAATCCCCACGACGGGGTGAGCTCCTGTTGCTCGGTCCCTGCTCCTGCCAACCTAGCAGTTTGAAAGCACGTCAAAAGTGCAAGTAGATAAATAGGTACCGCTCCGACGGGAAGGTAAACAGCGTTTCCTTGTGCTGCTCTGGTTTGCCAGAAGCAGCTTAGTCATGCTGACCACATGACCCGGAAGCTGTACGCCGGCTCCCTCGGCCAATAAAGCGAAATGAGCGCCGCAACCCCAGAGTCAGCCACGACTGGACCTAATGGTCAGGGGTCCCTTTACCTTTAGCTTAGGGTCAGCCCTACCATTAGGCAGAGCAAGGCCACTGCCTCAGGTGACATATCCTGGGAGGTGCTGGTGACCCTGAGCTCCCTGACCATACCCTTCTGTGGGAAAAGAGAGCTGTGTATCACGCATCTTGTTCTCTTCCCTTATAAGTATCCTACTGACCCCCTTCAGGGGCAGCGTGGTGCCCCATTGCTAGCACTGGAGTAGAATTCACTACTGTGTGTTTGCGTGCGTGTGTGCCTGTCTCCATGCGCCATTTTGTCCTTTGCCTCAGGCAGCAAAATATATTGGACTGACCTTGTTCCGGCTCTCAGACTTTTGTTACCATTTTCCCATTCCTCACCAAGGACTAGAAACTTGTTCCCTCTCCTTGCCCTTCTCCTCTGCACTAGCCGCACTTTGTGAGCAGCTGCAGCATAACGATACAAAGGAGGAAAAGCCCTTAACACTTTTCATTCTCCCCCTCCGTTTGTGTTTTTGGAGACAGTCCTTGACTTCTGTCCTCTGGGTGTTTTCTCTAATTAGTTATGATGGAGCATTAGGAGGTGCAAGGGCAAGAGATTGTGGGAGGAGAGTGACTCCTTAATAAGCATGAGTTCATTGGCCATCCCTCCCCGCCTCCCATTCCGGCCCTCGCCCAGCCTTCTCCATCACAAGCTGCTTGCTGCTTGTTATGAAATAAGAGGAGGTGGAGGGGGTGAAACCATCCTAAAAGGGAATGAGATAGAAGGGGCTTTGTGCCAGCCTGACACCCGGTGGGCCTTCTGTCTTGCCAAAACCACTCATTAGATCCGCTCGAGCAAAGTGTGAGGAGCATGCTGATTCTGCAGCTGCCGCCGAATTTGTCATGTCCTGCAATGGTGGAATCGCAATCAGGATCCCTTCCCACACAACGCTGCTTAGCTCACCATGCAAGCACAACAAAACGCCCACTTCAGGACAGGTTTCCAAAAATTGATGGCCCTCTCATCGTAAAAACAAACGGGCAGGAACACTGGAAGCTGCCTTGTACCAAGGTCTCGTTTGCACTGTGCACTGAAAGTACAACACTACCACTTTGAATAGTCATGGCTTCCCCCCAAGAATCTTGGGCACCGTAGTCTGTTAAAAGTGCCACTGACCTTGCAGATCTACAGTTCCCAGCATCCTTAATAAACTACAGTTTCCAGGCCTCTCCATGGCCACATTCACACCACATATTTAAAGCACTGTGATACAACTTTAAACAGTCCCACCTCCCTGCACCAAGGATTTGGGGAACTGTAGTTTTTTAAGGGTGCTGACAGCAGTTAGGAAGAGACCCCTGTTTCAGAGATTTGCAATCCCCAGAGGTTCCTGAGAAGATAAATTGATGGTTAAATCACTCCGCAGACTGTAGCTTTGTAAAGGCAATAGGAAGGTCTTCTAACAACTCTAAGCACCCTTAACATACTACAGCTCCCAGAATACTTTGGGGGGGACCATAGCTGTGGCCCTCAGAAGATTGCCTAGATGGGAAAATGGCCCTTGGGCTTAAAGAAGTGTCCCCCCCCCACCTCTGGTACAAATGACCACCTATGTAGTCTTATGTGGTTTGATCAATTTTGTTTAGACAAGAATCCAAAAATTCTATTATCACTTTGGTCACTGACAGAATTACAAGGTGATATTGTAAGAACTTCAGAAGATAAGAAGAGCCCTGCTGGACCAAGCCAATGGCCCATGTAGTCCAGCATCCTCACAGGGGCTACCCAGATGCCTGTGGGAAACAGGCAGGCGCGACTCAAGTACAAGAGCTTTCTGCTTCCCTGTGGCTTCCCGCAAGTAGTATTCAGGTATTCAGAAGCAATGCTGCCTCTGACTTTGGAAGGAAAGGACAGCCATCATGGCTAGCGGCCACTGATAGCCTTGTCTGCCATGAATTTGTCCAATCCTCTTTTAAAGGTTTCCAAGTTGGTGGCCATCACTGCCTCCTCTGGGAGTAAGCTCCATAGTCTAACTATGACTGGATCTACGCTGATCTGTAAAAACGCTTTTTTTAAAAAAAAACCTGTGATATAGCTCTCAATTCAATTTTCAATTAATGGCAGATCATTGCTCTAGAACAGTGTTTCCCAACCTTTTTTGGGCAAAGGCACACTTGTTTGATGAAAAAAATCTCGAGGCACACCACCATTACAGCCCCGTGACGTCAGCGCGCAGCGTCG